>NC_138292.1:23657500-24257500 GCF_965601325.2 Salmo salar
CTGGTTCTCTCTCTGATGTTAGCTGGTGAGCAGCACATCGCCTGGTTCTCTCTCTGATGTTAGCTGGTGAACAGCACACCACCTGGTTCTCTATCTGATGTTAGCTGGTGAGCAGCACACCACCTGGTTCTCTCTCTGATGTTAGCTGGTGAGCAGCACATCGCCTGGTTCTCTCTCTGATGTTAGCTGGTGAGCAGCACACCACCTGGTTCTCTCTCTGATGTTAGCTGGTGAGCAGCACACCACCTGGTTCTCTCTCTGATGTTAGCTGGTGAGCAGCACACCACCTGGTTCTCTCTCTGATGTTAGCTGGTGAGCAGCACACCACCTGGTTCTCTCTCTGATGTTAGCTAGTGAGCAGCACACCACCTGGTTCTCTCTCTGATGTTAGCTGGTGAGCAGCACACCACCTGGTCCTCTCTCTGATGTTAGCTGGTGAGCAGCACACCACCTGGTTCTCTCTCTGATGTTAGCTGGTGAGCAGCACACCACCTGGTCCTCTCTCTGATGTTAGCTGGTGAGCAGCACACCACCTGGTTCTCTCTCTGATGTTAGCTGCATAGTGGTTCATGCTGTTTAAAGAGGAACTGAACAATCACTCATAGGAGCTATTCCTGAAGCCTTGACATTATATATAGCATTCTCCACCTCCTCCCACTCCTCCCTCTCACCCTCTCTCTCTCTCTCTCTCTCTCTCTCTCTCGATCTCTGTTTCTATCCAGCTCTCCTCTACCTCCTCATCCCACACTCCTCATCCATGTCCTCCATCTCGCACTCCCACTCTCTCTCTCACCCTCTCGCTCATCCTCTCACCCTCTCCCTTTGTTTATATATATCAGCTTTTAGCTGCTGGCATTTTTGCTCCCCAAAAAATGTTTATTGTCTTTTTCTTTTTGACCCTCTGCCCCCAAGACCTACTCCCAATCACTAACACTTCACCCATCTTCTCCTCCCCTCTTTCCATCCTCCCTTTTCTTTTTCTCTTCCATTCCCCATCTTACAGCCCTGCCCTGCTTCACTCTCTTCCTTCCTCTCCTCCCTCTTACCCCTTCATCACGTGTGTGCTTTCAGAGTAGGTGTTGCGTCAAAAGACAGGTATTCATATTCAAGGCATTCACATTTTCAATTGATTTCAAAGATAAAACACCAGCTGGGGGCGAAAGAGTGTATGCATTGTGGATCCCATCATTAGCTTGTGTTTCCCTGGGGAACATATATACTGATGCACCTTTGTGATAGCAGGTGGTGAAATGTTTGGTGAAAAAGCATTTCACTGGAAGTCCTTCATGGAAGAGGAGACTCTCATTCATACACATTCAGCTCATTTAGGATTCTGGAGACTAAACCGATAGGCACATGGACATTGTTGTGTAAAATTGTTTCCAGTTAGGTGTTTATTTGTATTGAGAATTGAGACCGATTGTCTAATTTAGTATATAGTATAATTTAGATAATGACTACATTAAGATTATATATTTAATTTGAAATGACCTTACTTGAAGTAATGAATATTTCTTTTTGTGTTTTGCCTTTAAAGGTTATCAACCTAACTAACTAATTAACTAAAAATGAACTAACTAACTGACTAAATAAATAAAAGAAGTCAGAAGAAAATTGAGTTGTCCCTTGCGTCGTTCAGTCCTTAAAGGCCTTTTTCAAGTTTGGGCAAAGAGCTGCAGTGTGAACCATACACACCTTGACAGTAGGATTATTAATTGTGTGGCAGGCTGACAGGCACTGTAATGGACAACTCAGATCTGAGGGGGAAAGGGGTCCTGGCAGTGACTCACCTGGTCAAGCGGGAACTGGGGAGGCACAGAGATGGAAAATAACTAGGTTTAAATCCATCCTTTCAGAACACGTTTGAGGTCATGCACACCTCTGGTAAGATGCTGTGCTGTCTGACTATTACCTTGTCTCTATGTCCAGAGAAGATTTTGTCATTACAGTAAACAGTCAACTGATTAGAAACACTGGCCCATCCCTCTCTGTAAGATTCTGTAGTGTTTGACTACTATCCTGATTGTAAAACTACAGTATCTTAATTTGACCAGTTTGCTACAGCAGGAAAATAATCCTGCAGCAACAGGAAATGTGAATTATTATGTGGATTATAATTAATGGACACTTTTCTAGGGGTTGATACATTTTTTGTTTGGTCAAATTAAGTCTGACATTTTAAAGTGGAAATTACAAACTTTAGAAGCCTTTCTAAAACTTTGAATACACAACTATTTGCTTTTCTATTGAAAATTCTCTACGACAACAAAGTGATCAAATTAAGATCGCACACCTGTTCTTATTTTAACCAAGGCGCTCTAAAGCCAGGATGTATTCTATGTCTCCTTCTTTACTTTCCTGTACAATTTGGCCACTATCTTGTTCCTATTTGGAAATAAGATGTAGCTAAGCCATATCTTTCTTATGACCATAACCATCCTCTAATCACTACTGCAGTGCTATAAGGATAAGGATAATACCCTCTTTCTCTATTGCCTCTATCTCATTTGGTACTTTACTTGTACTTGTACTTTATTTTATTTGTATTTGGAAAACAAAAGGACATTGTCTCTCTTTCCAAGCAGTTAGTATTCTAATGCGTTCTGACTGCAGAGCTTTACCAGTAGAATGGGCTTGTTTCATGGTCCAGATCTAATGGAGGATGCCTGGGACATTTGGGTCCAGGTCAGATAGCACAACAGATGCATAGTGTTTTAGTACGTGTACATGAACTACAATTCCTCATCCAAATGATGTAATTCCCACGCACCCACACCCACACTAATTTAGTAGCTACCAGTCATGTACAAAAGACGCACACACTTTGCACACATTCCCCACTTGGGTGCTGATTCATGGAACTATGAAACAAGCCTTTGCTAATCCTGTATTAAATGTTTGCAGTTGTGTAAATATTCACTCTTTTTATTATTTGGGCATTGGTTTTTCCATATGTACTGTATTAGCATAATGGCAGCGGGGTGGGCGGTGGAATGATAAACATGTTAGCCTGGGGAGATGATGGCTCTGCTGCTCTACACTGTACTTAATGAAGACATTACACACCAGCTAATTGACTTTCCTCAGTGTTGCACTGCAGCATCCCATGGAACATACTGTAGACAGACAGACAGGAAGGGCGCTCATGCATACACTACATAAAATCAAATCAAAATGTATTCGTCACGTGCTTTGTAAATAACAGGTGTGAACTAACAGTGAAATGCTTACTAATGGGCCCTCCTCACTCACTCCACTCCGAATTCCAGCTCCTTCTCTCTGGCCGCAGGTACATAGGGCCGCAGGTACATAGGGCCGCAAGTACATAGGGCCAAGTACTCTTGTATTCCGAATGCAATTCTGCAACTTAACAAAATGTTGGACTAATTGCACTTAGCATTGCACAATGAAATTGCCCTTACCCTGCCTATTTGTTTGTAAATATCATTGCTATTTATTTGTAATTTTTATATGTGATATGTTTTATGACTGCTGCCAAGTGAATTGATTCCCCGAGGACATACATTTTCTGAATCTGAATCCCCAACAATTTAAAGAGAAAGAAATTAATAACAGAAAAGTAAAACAGGTAATAATCAAAGTAATAGTAGATCCATAATAATGAATGATAACTTAGCTACTGACACGGGGTACCAGTACCAGTCAATGTGTAGGGGTATGAGGTAGTAGATAGATTATAATGAATGATAACTTAGCTATAGACATGGGGTACCAGTACCAGTCAATGTGTAGTGGTATGAGGTGGTTGATCCATAATAATGAATGATAACTTGGCTATAGTAGACACGGGGTACCAGTACCAGTCAATGTGTAGGGGTATGAGGTGGTTGATCCATAATAATGAATGATAACTTGGCTATAGACACGGGGTACCAGTACCAGCCAATGTGTAGTGGTATGAGGTGGTTGATCCATAATAATGAATGATAACTTAGCTATTGTCACGTCCTGGCCAGTATAAGGGTTAATTAGTATTGTAGTTTGGTTAGGACGTGGCAGAGGATATTTGTTTTATGTGGTTCAGGGTGGTGGGTTTGTTAAAAGGGTGTTTGAATAAGTATTCCGGGGTTTTTGGGCACTGTTTGGTTTTCATGTATTTCTATGTTTAGTCTAGTGTGTGTGGTTCTATGTTGAGTTAATTGGGGTTGGACTTCCAATTGAAGGCAGCTGTTTGGTGTTGCCTTTGATTGGAAGTCCTATATTAGTTGGGTGTGTTTGTCTTGTATTTTGTGGGAGATTGTTCTGTGTGTAGCCTTGGGCCTTACCAGACTGTTATTTTGTCGATCGTAATTATGTTTGTTATTTTGGGTGTTCATTTTGATAGTTAATAAAAGTCAAGATGAGCCTGCACATACCTGCTGCGTTTTGGTCCTCCTTCACCGACGACAACCGTGACAGAATCTCCCACCACCAAAGGACCAAGCAGCAGAGGAAGGAGCAGAGGGAATTTGGATTGGATACATGGAGGAAATGGAGCAAAGACCGGGAATGCTACCGAGGAACACGACTGGCGATTAAACCCGAGAGGCAACCCCAATAAAAAAAATTTGGGGGGCATATGGGTAGTTTGGCGGGGCAAGTTTGGAGCCCCAGGCCAAATCCCCGGACTGTTTCTCGGAGGCCGGTTAATGGACAGGTCTTATGCTTCGGGGTAATGGGTGTTATGGCGAGGCCAAGTGTTTTTAGGCCAGTACGCGCTATACCAGCGCCCCGCAGTTACCAGGGGGTAGTAGGCATTCAGCCAGAAAGGGCGATGCCAGGTTTAAGCTCGAGACCGCCAGTAAGCCTCCATGGTCCTATATATCCTGTTCCCGCTCCACGCACTAGCCTAGAGGTGCGTGTTCCCAAGCTGGCATATCCGGTACCAGCACCACGCACCAGGATTATAGTGCGTCAGCCCGCCAGTCAACAGTCACCAGAGCTGCCCGCCAGTCAACAGTCGTCGGAGCTGCCCGCCAGTCAACAGTCGTCGGAGCTGCCCGCCAGTCAACAGTCGTCGGAGCTGCCCGCCAGTCAACAGTCGTCGGAGCTGCCCGCCAGTCAACAGTCGTCGGACCTGCCCGCCAGTCAACAGTCGTCGGAGCTGCCCGCCAGTCACCAGACTGCGCTGAACTGCCGGAGTGCCCAGACTGCCCAGACTGCGCCAGACTGCCCAGACTGCGCCAGACTGCCCAGACTGCCCCGAGCTGCCAGACTGCCCCGAGCTGCCAGACTGCCCCGAGCTGCCGGACTGGCCAGACTGCCCCGAGCTGCCGGACTGGCCAGACTGCCCCGAGCTGCCGGACTGGCCAGACTGCCCCGAGCTGCCGGACTGGCCAGACTGCCCCGACTGCCCGGAACGGCCAACCGGAGCCACCTCCAGATATAGGTGGGTTGGGGAGGGGGGTGTAGCACAGTGCCGTCGTTGACGGCAGCCACCCTCCCTTCCCTCCCTTTTAGTAGAGGGGAATTTTGTTTTGTTGTTTGGGGTTGTTGTTTTTTTGTTTGTTTTTTGTTTCAGGTGCTTCCGGGGTTAGCACCTTTAAGGGGGGGTGGGGGTGGTACTGTCACGTCCTGGCCAGTATAAGGGTTAATTAGTATTGTAGTTTGGTCAGGACGTGGCAGAGGGTATTTGTTTTATGTGGTTCAGGGTGGGGGGTTTGTTAAAAGGGTGTTTGAATAAGTATTCCGGGGTTTTTGGGCACTGTTTGGTTTTCATGTATTTCTATGTTTAGTCTAGTGTGTGTGGTTCTATGTTTAGTTAATTGGGGTTGGACTTCCAATTGAAGGCAGCTGTTTGGTGTTGCCTTTGATTGGAAGTCCTATATTAGTTGGGTGTGTTTGTCTTGTATTTTGTGGGAGATTGTTCTGTGTGTAGCCTTGGGCCTTACCAGACTGTTTTTTTTGTCGATCGTAATTATGTTTGTTATTTTGGATGTTCATTTTGATAGTTAATAAAAGTCAAGATGAGCCTGCACATACCTGCTGCGTTTTGGTCCTCCTTCACCGACGACAACCGTGACAGCTATAGACACGGGGTACCAGTACCAGTCAATGTGTAGTGGTATGAGGTGGTTGATCCATAATAATGAATGATAACTTAGCTATAGACACGGGGTACCAGTACCAGCCAATGTGTAGGGGTGTAAGGTAGATATGTACATATAACTAGGAATAAAGTGACAGACGGTAAACAGTAGCAGCAGCGTGATGAGTCAAAACAATTAGTGCCAAAAGGATCAATGCACATAGTCTGGGTAGCTATTTAGTTAACTCTTTAACTTAATATTTAACTAAGTATTTAGCAGTCTTATGTCTTGGAGGTAGAAGCTTTTCAGGGTCCTGTTGGTTTGAGACTTTGTGCATTGGTACCGCTTGCCGTGCGGTATAAGAGAGAACAGTCTGTGGCTGGTGTCTTTGACAATTTTTAGGGCCTTCCTCTGACACCGCCTGGTATAGAGGTCCTGGAAGGCAAGGAGCTCGTCCCCAGTGATGTACTGGGCCGTACGGACTACCCTCTGTAGCGTCCAGATGCCAAGCAGTTGCCATATCAAGCGGTGATGCAGCCAGTCAAGCTGCTCTCAATGGTGCAGTTGTAGAACTTTTTGAGGATCCTAGGGCCCGTGGTAAATCTTTTCATCCTCCTGAGGAGGAAGAGGCATTCTCGTGCCCTCATGACTGTGTTGTGTTTGAAAGATCCTTAGTGATGTGGACACCAATGAACTCGAAGCTCTCGACCCGCTCCACTTTAGCCCTGTCGATGTGAATCGGGGTGTAGTAGGCCCTCTGTTTCCTGTAGTCCACGATCAGCTCCTTTCACTTGCTGATGTTGAGGCTGAGGTTGTTGTCTGGAACCACTCTGCCAGTCTCTGACCTCCTCCCTATAGGCTGTCTTATCGTCGTCTGTGATCAGGCCTACCACCCTCTTGTCATTGGCAAACTTAATGAAAGTGTTGCAGTCATCCACGGTCACACAGTTGTGGGTGAACAGGGAGCACAGGAGGGGACCAAGCATGCACCCCTGAGGGGCCCCTGTGTTGACGGTCAGCATGGCAGATTTCTTGTTGAATCTCTCTTTCTACCTGACAGTCCCCACATACCACACTGACAGTCCCCACATACCACACTGACAGTCCCCACATACCACACTGACAGTCCCCACATACCACACTGACAGTCCCCACATACCACACTGACAGTCCCCACATTCCACACTGACAGTCCCCACATTTTGTAGCCAGCAGCATACCACCCTGCATCCCACTGCTGGCTTGACTCTGAAGCTAAGCAGGGTTGGTCCTGGATGGGAGACCAGATGCTGCTGGAAGGTGTGTTGGAGGACCAGTAGGAGGCACTCTTTCCTCTGGTCTAAAGAAATATCACAATACCCCAGGGCAGTGATTGGGGACTTTACCCTGTATATGATGTCTTTTGGATGGGATGTTAAATGGGTGTCCTGACTCTCTGTTGTCACTAAATATCCCATGGTATTTATTGTAAGAGATGGGGTGTTAATTTCCAATCTGGCCCTCATACCATCATGTCCACCTAATATCATCCCCAGCTTCCAGTTGGTTCATTCATTAATACCCCTTTCTCTCCCCTGTAACTAATTGCCAGGTCATTGCTGTAAATGAGAATGTGTTGTCAGTCAACTTACTGGGTAAAACACAACCCACTGACATTCCCCACATACCACATGAACAGTCCCCACATACTATGTTATTTAGATATGGCTCAGATGGTTTGTGTTGGTGGGTTTGCTTCACTCATGGGTCACATACTGAAATGAAAAACATAACACACTGACAGTCCTCACATACAACTGACAGTCCCCACATACCACACTGACAGTCCCCACATACTATGTTATTTAGATATGGCTCAGATGGTTTGTGTTGGTGGGTTTGCTTCACTCATGGGTCACATACTGAAATGAAAAACATAACACACTGACAGTCCTCACATACTACTGACAGTCCCCACATACCACACTGACAGTCCCCACATACCACACTGACAGTCCCCACATACCACACTGACAGTCCCCACATACCACACTGGACAGTCCCCACGTACCGCACTGGACAGTCCCCACGTACCGCACTGGACAGTCCCCACGTACCGCACTGGACAGTCCCCACGTACCGCACTGACAGTCCCCACATACCACACTGACAGTCCTCACATACCTCACTGACATTCCCCACATACCACACTGACAGTCCCCACAAACCACACTGACAGTCCCCACGTACCACACTGGACAGTCCCCACGTACCGCACTGGACAGTCCCCACGTACCGCACTGGACAGTCCCCACGTACCGCACTGACTGTCCCCACGTACCGCACTGACTGTCCCCATGTACCGCACTGACATTCCCCACATACCACACTGGACAGTCCCCACGTACCGCACTGACTGTCCCCACGTACCGCACTGACTGTCCCCACGTACCGCACTGACTGTCCCCACGTACCGCACTGACTGTCCCCACGTACCGCACTGATATTCAACACGTACCGCAATGATATTCAACACATACCACAATTGTCATGCCCTGACCTGAGAGAGACGGTTTGTTTCTCTGTGGTTAGGTCAGGGTGTGGGGTGGGCATTCTATGTGTTATTTTCTATGTTTTGGGTGGGTATGGTTTCCAATCAGAGGCAGGTGTCTATCGTTGTCTCTGATTGGAAGCCATACTTAGGCAGCCTTTTTCCACCTGTTTGTAGGATCTTGATTTTGTACTGCTCGTATTTAGCCTGCAAGACATGACAGTCGTTTGTATTTGTTTATTTTGTTTAAGTGTTCCGATTTAAAATAAAGATGAACACTCACCACGCTGCACCTTGGTCTAATCCTTTGGACGATCGTTACAACAATGATATTCTATTCAGTGTTCTCTGGTTACTGCAGTGACTCCTGTGAAGCAGTAAGGCTGCTCTAACACACATGGTATGTTAGATATATATTGTTACTGGACAGTGAAGACCTGAATGGCATTTGGAGAATGCTTGGCATTATTATGGCATTAGAATAGCTTCTAAAGCCTATGTAACAGTGTAGATTATATTCTACCCAGCTGCGTAGTTTTCTCTTGCATTGTTCTGTCAAAGGCAGGAAGACTGCATGTATAGTCAACTGTAGCACACCTCCAAGAGACTGCAACTGTGAGAGCAAAGAGCATCCTTTTTAAGATTTTCGAGTGGTTCAGAAAAGTTAATACAGAGACTGAAATCACTTGCCTTGGAGGGTTTGAAAACAGAACGGATTAAAACCTGCTGCTAACAGTAATGTGAATTATTACAGGCAAATACACCCATAAAAACCCTCACATGCAAAACCTCCCAAAAAAGACATTTGACTAAACTGTCTCCATCTTGCTCTCTCTCTCCTCCTTGTCTCTTTCCATCATGTTGAATAATGCGATGGCTGGAGTTCAGATGACTCATTTTAGCTCCCGTCGTGGGTGACAGAGTTATACAACAAGTCCAGAGAAACACACACACCCTAGTCACTACACACACACACACACACACACACACACGTGCACGCAGCAGCTCTGATGTTCCTCCTCACCTGACCAGTGGACTCTGACTCTCTGATCTCTCATTTAACTGCTCCATCACTCGCTTCCTCTCCCTTTCTCCCGCTCTCTCTGTCCTTCATTCTCTCTTTTCCCTCCCTCTCTCCCTCGTTCTCTCTTCTCCCTAATTCTCTCTGCTCTCTCTCTCTCCCTCATTCTCTCTGCTCTCTCTCTCTCCCTCATTCTCTCTGCTCTCTCCCTCTCTCTTCTAACTCTGCTCTCTCTCTCTCTCTCTCCCTCTCTCACATCCTCGCCTCTGTTGCCACGGCAGCAAAACCTGACAATGTGAGAGACAGAGGGAGAGAACAAATGTCATCTGAATCATTTCATCTATAACCTGTGTGTGTGTGTTTTGTCTATGTGTATGTGTTTGTATGGTGTGTGTGTGTGTATGAGTGTGTGTGTCTGTGTTTGTGTATATCTGATGTGTGGGTGGGTAGGTGGGAGCACTGTGTGGAGTCAGTACATCAGTGCATCATACAGTACTGAGTGATCCCATCAGTATATAGGATAGGCTATACAGCCCGTTTGCCTGTACTGCTCTATATAGGATAGTTGCAGCTAGAGATACTCATCTGGGATTCTATTCACTGTGGTTTGATGGAAGAGAATATTGAAACCATTAGGCAGTACTCTCTTGCATGATGCAGCACTTCTGTTCATGTGTTAATGTCTGCCCCTTCTGTGATTTTGTCTGTAAGTACATCTGTCTGTAAGTAATTATGCACTTCAGATGCTTCACTTTGGGTTTGAATTGTATTACTATTTAAATCAGCTTTTCTTCTTCTCCATGCCGTCTGTGTAATATTCCTATTTTTATTTCAAAGACCTTGTTCCAAATGCAAATGTTAGTTGTTTAAACAACCCATAGGCCAATTGAGTTCAAGGAGAGGTTTATAATTGGGACTAATGTTCTGTGTTAATATAAGAGGAGAGAGCAACAGGTCTGAGGGGCGGCAGTCAGACAGCCTGGAACACCAAACATCAGATCAGCTTCACAAACCTCCTGAGGATCAAACTGCACTGTGGTTCACCCCTACAACTGATCTGAGAGGCTATACACACGCATGAGACAGAACGCTCTCTCCAGGAAGGTTAGGAAGCGTATGTGAGTAGACGAGAGAAAGAAAGGCGTGACATGCCCGGATGTGACAGTGTCAGAGGGGCACGGTGCGCCACAAAGCGACCGGTGTCGGTGACTGAGGGCCTGTGTGTCTGGGTGGACACGGGGAAGGAGAGATGCATTGAGTAAAATTGTGTGTCAGGGGAAGAAATGGATAGTGAATAAAGAGAAAGACAGAAAGGGGGAGAGATGAGTGAGATCTAATTCAGAGAAATAAAGAGACAGGATGAGGTCTGAGGACCTGAAGCGCTGTAATAAAGAGACAGGATGAGGTCTGAGGACCTGAAGCGCTGTAATAAAGAGACAGGATGAGGTCTGAGGACCTGAAGCGCTGTAATAAAGAGACAGGATGAGGTCTGAGGACCTGAAGCATTGTAATAAACAGACAGGATGAGGTCTGAGGACCTGAAGCGCTGTAATAAAGAGAAACAAGGAAAGTTATGGAGACAGAAAAACAGAGTGGAGAAGATAGAGAGAGAGACACACTGCTCAAAATCCAATTTATCAACCCATGGAGGTCTGGATTTGGAGTCACACTCAAAATTAAAGTGGAAAACCACACTACAGGCTGATCCAACTTTGATGTAATGTCCTTAAAACAAGTCAAAATGAGCCTCAGTAGTGTGTGTGGCCTCCACGTGCCTGTATGACCTCCCTACAACGCCTGGGCATGCTCCTGATGAGGTGGCGGATGGTCTCCTGAGGGATCTCCTCCCAGACCTGGACTAAAGCATCCGCCAACTCCTGGACAGTCTGTGGTGCAACGTGGCGTTGGTGGATAGAGCGAGACATGATGTCCCAGATGTGCTCAATTGGATTCAGGTCTGGGGAACGGGCGGGCCAGTCCATAGCATCAATGCCTTCCTCTTGCAGGAACTGCTGACACACTCGAGCCACATGAGGTCTAGCATTGTCTTGCATTAGGAGGAACCCAGGGCCAACCGCACCAGCATATGGTCTCACAAGGGGTCTGAGGATCTCATCTCGGTACCTAATGGCAGTCAGGCTACCTCTGGCGAGCACACGGAGGGCTGTGCGGCCCCCCAAAGAAATGCCACCCCACACCATGACTGACCCACAGCCAAACCGGAGACCATCCGCCACCTCATCAGGAGCATGCCCAGGTGTTGTAGGGAGGTCATACAGGGACGTGGAGGCCACACGCACTACTGAGCCTCATTTTGACTTGTTTTAAGGACATTACATCAAAGTTGGATCAGCCTGTAGTGTGGTTTTCCACTTTAATTTTGAGTGTGACTCCAAATCCAGACCTCCATGGGTTGATAAATTGGATTTCCATTGATTATTTTTGTGTGATTTTGTTGTCAGCACATTCAACTATGTAAAGAAAAAAGTATTTAATAAGATTATTTCATTCATTCAGATCTAGGGTGTGTTATTTTAGTGTTCCCTTTATTTTTTTGAGCAGTGTATGTATGTATGTATGTATGTATGTATGTATGTATGTATGTATGTATGTATGTATGTATGTATGTATGTATGTATGTATGTATGTATGTATGTATGTATGTATGTATGTATGTATGTATGTATGTATGTATGTATGTATGTATAAAGAGGGAGATATATAGAGAGAGTGGGAAAGAGGGAGATATATAGATAGAGAGTGTGGCAGGGGAAATCATGAGACAACAAAAAGATAATTACTTGACACATTGGAAAGAATTAAAAAAACAGAGCAAACTAGAATGCTATTTGGCCCTAAACAGGGAGTACACAATGGCAGAATACCTAACCACTGTGACTGACCCAAAATGAAGGATAGCTTTGACTATGTACAGACTCAGTGAGCATAGCCTTGCTATTGAGAAAGGCCACAGTAGGCAGACCTGGCTCTCAAGAGAAGACAGGCTATGTGCACACTGCCCATAAATTGAAGTGGAAACTGAGCTGCACTTCCTAACATCCTGCCAAATGTATGACCATATTAGAGACACATATTTCCCTCAGATTGCACAGATCCACAAAGAATTCAAAAAACAAACCCGGTTTTGATAAACTCCCATATCTACTGGATGAAATACCACAGTGTGCCATCACAGCAGCAAGAAAAGGTCAACCAGTGAAGAGCAAACACCATTGTAAATACATCCCATATTTATGTTTATTTATTTTTCTTTCTGTTCTTTAACTATCTACACATCATTACAACACTGTATATATACATAATATGACATTTGTAATGTCATTATTCTTTTGGAATTTCTGTGAGTAATGTTTACTGTTCATTTGTATTGTTTATTTCACTTTCGTATATTATCTATTTCACTTGCTTTGGTAATGTTAACATATGTTTCCCATGCCAATAAAGCCCCTTGAATTTACTTGAATGGAATTGAGTAGGAGAGAGATGGATAGACGGAGAGTAGGAGAGAGTGAGAGAGAGAGTAGGAGAGAGACGGCGAGAGACAGAGACGGAGAGATGGAGAGAGACAGAGTGTAGGAAAGAGATGGAGAGAGACAGAGAGAGAGATAGTGATTGACAAAGCTTCTTCTACTTTCCCCAATGCACAAGTGGTTATCTCCACCCTGCTACCACGAAAAGACTTCCACCCTGCTACCATACAGCGGGTAAACACAAGAATTTCCCGTGACTGTGCCTCAAAAATGTTTTCCTGGCCCACCACTCCCCCCTGGACTTGAACAGCCTTTATGACCATGTCCACCTATACAAGGCAGCAGTGCCCACCTTCGCCCGGACCCTAAAGGACATCGCCCTCAAACGCAGCCCCCCCCCCTCCCCCCCCGGGACCTACACATAGAGGACCCACGTGGAGAGGACTTGCATACAGACCATAACAGCACCAGCCACATCCACATGTGGATGAGGTCATCTGCCTTTGGCCTAAAGAACAAACAGCAAAAACATGTACATGTACAAACATGTAACATGTACATGTACAAGGCCTGTGGTGTTGATGGTATCCTCAATGAAATTATCAAATATACATACAACAAATTCCAATTGGCCATACTAAAACT
Organism: Salmo salar; assembly: GCF_965601325.2. NCBI lineage: Eukaryota > Metazoa > Chordata > Actinopteri > Salmoniformes > Salmonidae > Salmo > Salmo salar. The sequence goes on from NC_138292.1 coordinate 23,671,217, forward strand.
CTTTAACTTCATCCTTAGCTCTGGCATCTTCCCCAATATTTGGAACCAAGGACTGATCACCCCAATCCACAAAAGTGGAGACAAATTTGACCCCAATAACTACCATGGGATATGCGTCAACAGCAACCCTGGGAAAATCCTCTGTATTATCATTAACAGCAGACTCGTTCATTTCCTCAGTGAAAACAATGTATTGAGCAAACGTCAAATTGGCTTTTTACCAAATTACCGTACAACAGACCACGTATTCACCCTGCACACCCTAATTGGCAAACAAACCAAAACAAAGGCAAAGTATTCTCATGCTTTGTTGATTTCAAAAAAGCCTTCTACTCAATTTGGCATGAGGTTCTGCTATAATTGATGAAAAGTGGTGTTGGGGGAAAAACATACATTATAAAATCCATGTACACAAACAACAAGTGTGCGGTTAAAATAGGCAAAAAACACACACATTTCTTCCCACAGAGCTGATGGGTGAGGCAGGGATGCGGCTTAAGCCCCACCCTCTTCAACATATATATCAATGAATTGGCGCGGGCACTAGAAAAGTCTGCAGCAACCGGCCTCACCCTACTAGAATCTGATGATCTGGTGCTTCTGTCACCAACCAAGGAGGGCCTACAGCAGCACCTAGATATTCTGCCAGACTTGGGCCCTGAAAGTGAATCTCAGTAAGACAAAAATAATGGTATTCCAAAAAAGGTCCAGCCGCCAGGACCACAAATACAAATTCCATCTAGACACCGTTGCCCTAGAGCACACAAAAAACTATACATACCTCGGCCTAAACATCAGCGCCACAGGTAACTTCCACAAAGCTGTGAACGATCTGAGAGACAAGGCAAGAAGGGCATTCTATGCCATCAAAAGGAACATAAAATTCAACATACCAATTAGGATCTGGCTAAAAATACTTGAATCAGTTATAGAACCCATTGCCCTTTATGGTTGTGAGGTCTGGTGTCCGCTCACCAACCAAGAATTCACAAAATGGGACAAACACCAAACTGAGACTCTGCATGCAAAAATATCCTCAGTGTACAACGTAGAACACCAAATAATGCATGAAGAGCAGAATTTGGCCGAAACTCACTAATTATCAAAATCTAGAAAAGAGACGTTAAATTCTACAACTACCTAAAAGGAAGCGATTCCCAAACCTTCCATAACAAAGCCATCACCTACAGAGAGATGAACCTGGAGAAGATTCCCCTAAGCAAGCTGGTCCTGGGGCTTTGTTCACAAACACACCCCACAGAGCCCCAGGACAGCAACACAATTAGACCCAACCAAATCATGAGAAAACAAAAAGATATTTACTTGATACATTGGAAAGAATTAACAAAAAAACAGAGCAAACTAGAATGCTATTTGGCCCTGGCAGAACACCTGACCACTGTGACTGACCCAAACCTAAGGAAAGCTTTGACTATGTACAGCCTCAGTGAGCATAGCCTTGCTATTGAGAAAGGCAGACCTGGCTCTCAAGAGAAGACAGGCTATGTGCGCACTGCCCATAAAATGAGGTGGAAACTGAGCTGCACTTCCTAACCTCCTGCCAAATGCATGATCATATTAGAGACAGATTACACAGATCCACAAAGAATTCAAAAACAAACCCGAATTTGATAAACTCCCATATCTACTGGGTGAAATGCCACAGTGTGCCATCACAGCAGCAAGATGTGTGACCTGTTGCCAGAAGAAAAGGGCAACCAGTGAAGAACAAACACCATTGTAAATACAACCCATATTTATGCTTATTTATTTTCCCTTTTGTACTTTAACCATTTGTACATCGCTACAACACTGTATATATACATAATATTATTTTGGAACTTCTGTGAGTGGAATGTTTACTGTTCATTTTTATTGTTTATTTCACTTTGAATATTATCTACCTCACTTGCTTTGGCAATGTTAACATGTTTCCCATGCCAATAAAGCCCCTTGAATTGAATTGAATTGATAGTGATGGAGTAGTAGAGAGACAGAAAGTAGGAGAGAGACAGAGGGATAGAGAGTAGGAGAGAGACAGAGGGATAGAGAGTAGGAGAGAGACAGTGTAGGAGAGAGACAGCGAGATGGAGTGTAGGAGAGAGATGGAGAGAGACAGAGAGATACAGAGAGATGGAGAGTAAGAGAGAAACAGAGAGGCAGAGAGTAGGAGAGAGACGCAGAGACAGAGAGTAGGAGAGAGACACAGAGAGGGAAAGAGATAGATGGAGAGAGGGATAGAGAGTAGGAGAGACGAGAGACAGAGAGATAGAGAGTAGGAGAGAGACAGCGAGTAGGAGAGAGACAGAGAGAGGGAAAGAGATGGAGAGAGATTGAGAGACAGTGTAGGAGAGAGATGGAGTGCAGGAGAGAAAGAGAGAGACAGAGTGTAGGAGAGAGACAGAGAGATGGAGTGCAGGAGAGAGATGGAGAGTAGGAGAGAGACAGATAGATAGAGATAGAGAGAGAGAGAGAGAGAGAGAGAGAGAGAGAGAGAGATATGCTGAGTCAATGGGATCTCAGACTGAGAGTTCCACAGTGGGGCCTTTGATGTTACCACACACTGTCTGACCTCATCCTGTGGAAAGCCTGAAGGGTTAAAGTAAGGGTCCTGTATTACACCCCCTCCCTATTGTACTGTAGTGAGCTACCCCACAACACAGCTGGATTGTCTGGAGGCTATATATATATATATATATATACACACATACTATGCATGCATTCATCTACAAGTCTCTGCTTGGTTAAGCTCCGCCTTATCTCAGCTCACTGGTCACCATAGCAGCACCCACACGTAGCACACGCTCCAGCAGGTATATCTCTCTGGTCATCCCCAAAGCCAATTCTCCCTTTGGCCCCCTCTCCTTCCAGTTCTCTGCTGCCAATGACTGGAACAAACTGCAAAAATCACTGAAGCTGGAGACTTTTACTTCCCTCACTAGCTTTAAGCACCAGCTGTCAGAGCAGCTCACAGATCACTGCACCTGTACATAGCTCGTCTGTAAATAGCCCATCCAATCTACCTCATCCCCATACTGTATTTATTAATTTATTTATTTATCTTGCTCCTTTGTACCCCAGTATTTCTACTTGCACATTCATCTTCTGCACATCTACCATTCCAGTGTTTAATTGCTATGTTGTAATTACTTTGCCACTATGGCCTATTTATTGCCTTACCTCTCTTATCCTACCTCATTTGCACATGCTGTATATAGATTTTTGTACTGTATTATTGACTGTATGTTTGTTTATTCCATGTGTCACTTTGTGTTGTTGTATATGTCGAACTGCTTTGCTTTATCTTGGCCAGGTCGCAGTTGTAAATGAGAACTTGTTCTCAACTAGCCTACCTGGTTAAATAAAGGTGAAATAAAATAAATAAAAGGCATATAAACACACACACATTGGAGATAACCTACGTAACATATCCAGATTGTCTTTAGGCTAAGGAACGCTCTCAAACACCCTTGCTGCATGCTTTCTCTAACCGTAGCTCAGCCATCACTGTACACGCTCCCGCCAGCCATGGCCATTCATTGTGATACAGAAAATAATCCCTTAGCCTAATGGTAGGCAGGACAGTGTTCTTAAATCCTCAGCCTATAGAAGCTGTTCCACGCTGAAATTCAATGAAGTGGATGATTCTTATTTCCATTATGATGACTGTCAGATTGACTTGTTACTTACAATAAGGAAGACGGGGAAACAAATGGCTAGCCCCCCTCTCTCTCCTTCCTTCCACCCTCAAGCTGCTTTCTCGCCATCTTAATGATTTTTTCTTAGCATCCCTCTTATACCCTCCGTCTCTCTCTCATCCGGTTTCCTCTCTCTAATTCTCTCATCCGGTTTCCTCTCTCTAATTCTCTCATCCCGTTTCCTCTCTCTAATTCTCTCATCCCGTTTCCTCTCTCTAATTCTCTCATCCCGTTTCCTCTCTCTAATTCTCTCATCCCGTTTCCTCTCTCTAATTCTCTCATCCGGTTTCCTCTCTCTAATTCTCTCATCCCGTTTCCTCTCTCTAATTCTCCCATCCCGTTTCCTCTCTCTAATTCTCCCATCCCGTTTCCTCTCTCTAATTCTCTTATCCCGTTTCCTCTCTCTAATTCTCTTATCCCGTTTCCTCTCTAATTCTCTTATCCCGTTTCCTCTCTCTAATTCTCCCATCCCGTTTCCTCTCTCTAATTCTCTCATCCCGTTTCCTCTCTCTAATTCTCTTATCCCGTTTCCTCTCTAATTCTCTTATCCCGTTTCCTCTCTCTAATTCTCTCATCCCGTATTCTCTCTCTGTCCTCTCTTCTTCTCTTTGCCTGCCTGGGGCTGTAGACGAGATAACGTTCCTCCCTCCCTGCTTTCTTTGTTTCTTTCTTTCTCTCTATCGTTCTTCATGTCCCTTTCTTACTCACCCTGACTCTCTCTCCCTCCCCTTCTCTCTCTCTCCCTCCCTCCCCTTCTCTCTCTCTCTCTCTCTCCCTCCCCTGCTCTCGCTCTCTCTCTCTCACTCTCCCTCCCTTCCTCTCTCTCTGTTGATAATTAAGATCTCTGATTGTACGCTTTTCTATTTCATAATAGAGGTTCTGTAGACACCACAGGCACGCTGCCAAGTCTCCAGCACAGACACACTACAGGAGAGCACACGTTCATACATTCACACATTCATACATTCACACACACAGGCCGTGTGCACACATACAGTATATACACGCATAAACAAAAACACTAATGAAATGTGCACATACATTCTCACACACACAGAGATGAATGCATGCACCAAACAACAAACTCTCAAAAGAGATGCATTCTCTCTCTCTCTCTTTCTCTCTATCTCTCCCTCTCTCTCTTTCTCTCTCTCTCTCTCTGTCTCTCTCTCTCTCTCTCCTCTCTTTCTCTCTGGTATGAATACATACAGCCTTGTGATCTCTAACACTGTACCTTACAATCTCTCTCTCTCCCTCACTCTCCCTCTCTCTTCTCCTCTCCCCTACAAAGTCAATCTCACTCATCTGCATTTCTGCTCTTTTTTAACCAATACATCGCGCTCTCTCTCTCTCTCTCTCTCTCTCTCTCTCTCTCTCTCTCTCTCTCGCTCTCTCCTTCTATTTCTCTCTCTCTCTCTCTCTCTCTCCTTCTATTTCTCTCTCTCTCTCTCTCCCTCTCTCCTTCACCTTCTCTCTCTCCTTCTCTCGTTCTTTCTCTCTCTCTCTCTCTCTCTCTCTCTCTCTCTCTCTCTCCTTTGCCTTCTCTCTCCTTCTCTTTCTCTCGCTCTTTCACTCTCTCACTCTCTCTCTCTCCTTCGCCTTCTCTCTCTATCCTTCTCTCTCTCTCTCGCTATCTCCTTGCTCTCTCTCTCACTTTCTCCTCTCTCTCTCCTTCTCTCTGTCTCTCTCCCTCCTTCTCTCTCTCTTTCTCAGTGCAGGCTGGGAGTTTTTTGGAGTTTGAGTGTTTGGTGTGGAGGGCTCTGTCCTAACTTATTTTCTTGATTCTGTCCTTGGTCTTTTCTTTCAATGTTATTTTTCTATGGTGGAGGGTTAATGCACTATTTGTTTTAGCGCTATCCACAGGTTTTTCAAAGTTAGGGTGGAAGAGGACAGAGTTAGTTTCCTGGGGTTTGGAAGGTGTGGTGTGCGCGATGGCTTCTCAGCCTAGCGTGGAGGAGACGCTGTCGATACGGCATGGATTCAGGTGTGTTCCTGAGAATGGAGATAAAGTGGAGGAGGTTCTGCTCGCGGTTGGTGAACAGGTAGGAGCTAAATTTATACATTCTGCTTCTAGAATGAACAAAGCTGTGGTTGTGTTCGTGAAAATAGCAAATTTGGTTGGTAGGCTAATTGCTAGTGGAATATTTGTAAGGGATGTGTTGGTGCCAGTTTCACCTCTCTCTACCCCTTCGACAAGGGTGGTAGTTGCAAATTTGCCTCCGTTTATTACGGATGATAAAATCAGGAAAGAGCTGAGTCGTTTTGGTAAGTTTGCTAGCGGTTTTCGTGTACTGTCGGCAGGTTTTCAGGCAGATGCTGTTAAGCACGTTGTTTCGTTCCGGAGGCAAGTGTTTATGTTTCTGAATAACAATGAGCAACATCTAAATGTGCATTTTAACCTCCCTGGGCGAGGTGGGACGCTTGCTTCTCCTTAACCTCCCTGAGTCAACAGCCAGTGAAATCGCGTGGCGCGAAATACAAATACCTCAAAAATGCTATAACTTCAATTTCTCAAACAGATGACTATTTTACACCATTTTAAAGACAAGACTCTCGTTAATCTAACCACACTGTCCGATTTCAAAAAGGCTTTACAGCTAAAGCAAAACATTAGATTATGTCAGGAGAGTACCCTGCCAAAAATAATCACACAGCCATTTTCAAAGCAAGCATATATGTCACAAAAACCAAAACCACAGCTAAATGCAGAACTAACCTTTGATGATCTTCATCAGATGACACTCCTAGGACATTATGCATGTTTTGTTCAATCAAGTTCATATTTATATCAAAAACCAGCTTTTTACATTAGCATGTGATGTTCAGAACTAGCATACCCACTGCAAACTTCCGGTGAATTTACTAAATTACTCATGATTAACGTTCACAAAATACATAACAATTATTTTAAGAATTATAGATACAGAACTCCTTTATGCAATCGCGGTGTCAGATTTTAAAATAGCTTTTCGGCGAAAGCACATTTTGCAATATTCTGAGTACATAGCCCGGCCATCACGGCTAGCTATTTTGACACCCACCAAGTTTGGCCCTCACCAAACTCAGAATTACTATTAGAAAAATTGGATTACCTTTGCTGTTCTTCGTCAGAATGCACTCCCAGGACTTCTACTTCAACAACAAATGTTGTTTTGGTTCCAAATAGTCCATAGTTATATCCAAATACCTCCGTTTTGTTTGTGCGTTCAGGTCACTATCCGAAGGGTGACGCGCGAGCGCATTTCGTGACAACAAATTTCAAAATATTCCATTACCGTACTTCGAAGCATTTTTCTTGTAAAATAGCGATAATATTCCAACCGGGCGACGTTGTATTCATTCAAAGGCTGAAAGAAAAAAATGGAAAATTCTCATGAACGCGCATCTCCAGTGTCACTGTTCCCAAGCTGACCACTCACAAATTCTCCTGCTGTTCTTCGCCCAGAGACAGCAGACACCCCATTACACTGTCTGGCGCCTTCTGAGAGCCAATGGAAGCCTTAGAAAATGTCACGTTACAGCAGAGATGCTGTATTTTCGATAGAGATGCAACTGAAGGACAACAAATTGTCAGACAGGGCACTTCCTGTATGGAATCTTCTCAGGTTTTGGCCTGCCATATGAGTTCTGTTATACTCACAGACACCATTCAAACAGTTTTAGAAACTTTAGAGTGTTTTCTATCCAAATCTACTAATTATATGCATATTCTCATTTCTGGGCAAGAGTAGTAACCAGTTTAAATCGGGTACGTTTTTTATCCGGCCGTGCAAATACTGCCCCCTAGCCCCAACAGGTTAAAGTGAGGCATGGGGAGGGGCTCTATGCAGGGTTTGCCAGCACAGATAGTCTACGGTGTTTTGAGTGTGGGGATTTGGGGCATAAGAGCTTTGCGTACCCACATAAAGGCCGTAGACAAGGTGAGGGTACAAGCGCCAGTGGGGGAAATCGAGGTCAATGTGCAGGGGGTAATGAGATGTGGACAGCAGAGGCTGGGCCTAGTCATGCACGAGATGGTGGTGTAGATGAGGCTGGGCCTAGTCAGGCTAGAGATGGTGGTGTAGCGGAGGCTGTGTCTAGTCAGGCTATGGATGGTGGGGTAGCGGAGGCTGGGTCTAGTCAGGCTATGGATGGTGGTGTAGCGGAGGCTGGGTCTAGTCAGGCTAGAGATGGTGGGGTAGCGGAGGCTGGGTCTAGTCAGGCTAGAGATTGTGGGGTAGCGGAGGCTGGGTCTAGTCAGGCTAGAGATGGTGGGGTAGCTGAGGCTGGGTCTAGTTCTGCAATGGAGGGTGGTGTAGATGATGCTGGGCCTAGTCATGCTATGGAGGGTGGTGTAGATGAGGCTGGGTCTAGTCAGGTTATGCTAGTGGATGAGGAGAGTATAGTGGGGAAGTGTAAGAGACTAGGGGGGAGGAGGAGGATGTCAAGCGGAAAAGGAAAAGGGGTGTGGTCAAAGGCACCATGGAAACTTTGCCTGTTGCTGTGGGGGATGCCCTGACCAGAGAGGAAGGGCAGGTGGTCAGGGAGGGAGATAGAGATGAGGAAGAAAGTGAGTCTGAGGAAGAGGATGAGGAGTTCATTTTTTCAGACTCCTCTTCAATGGGCCCGGAGCTGACAGCCAGTCAAGCAGAGGGGTCTAAGTACACGTTGAGAGAACTGACAATGTTCCTGAATGAGACCAAGGGAAAAAAGTTAATCTTGAGGCTTTTTTTCTGATATGAGAAAGTTTGTAAGATCAGTACAACATGCTATGAAAAATGAGGGGCATGGTGTCCTCTCACACAGGAAACAGTTTAGGTTGAGGAAGTGGGTCACAACAGTGCGTAAAGGTTTACCTTCATACACTGTTTAGATGTATAGTTTCTTTCTGACACTGGGGCTTTTTGAGCTTTGCTATTGGTCTCTTTCTTTGCTGGCTTTTCTCCCACTTCTTATGGAGACTCTTTGGGTAGGCTTGCTCAATATAAATGGTGCCAGAGATGCGGGAAAGAGGAGTGTGTTGGGTGAATATGTAAAACTCCAAAAAGTACAGGTGTTGTTTCTGCAGGAGATGCATAGTGATGTGGTGAATTAAGTCGATTGGGGGCTCTGGTGGAAGGGGCAAGTGTGTTGAGCCATGGGACAAATCTTAGTGCAGGGGTGGCATTCCTTTTAGCACCGGGTCTGTCTGTAAAAATTTACTCCTCAAAGGAGGTGTGTAGGGGGAGACTGCTTGTTGTTCAAGCAGAAATTAGCAACATGGGTTTTGTCTTTATAAATGTGTATGCGCCTAACACAGGGAGAGAGAGAAGGGTTCTATTTGGGAGGATTAGACAGGAACTCTCACAGGTAGCGCCTGAGGAGACGCTGGTGGTTGGAGGGGACTGGAACTGTACAATGGATTTTACAAAAGACAGAAATGGGGAAGAGCCTCATTCAGTGGGAGTGTTAAGGGACATCATTAATCGGTTCTACCTAGTGGATGTTTGGAGAACTAAACATCCCAACACAAGGCAGTATACATGGGTGAAGGTTTTTGGGGCTAGGGTGAGTGCAGCACGACTGGATCGGTTTTACATGTCTAGGAATCGGAGCAATAGGCTGTTAGGCTGTTTCCGATCACCACATAACCATGGCTCGGCTGTCTATTTCACCAGGGCCCCGGCAGGCATCCTATTGGAAGTTCAATGTAAAGCTCTTATAAGATGCCACTTTTTGCTCAGGTTTCCAGACCAGTGGAGTTTTATAAAAAATTCTGTGGAATAATTGGACAGGACTTATTTTGCATGTTGCGTGAATGCGTCGGGGTAGGAGAGTTGCCGATGAGCTGCCGTCGGCAGCTCTGACTCTCCTGCCCAAAAAAGGGGACTTGTGTGAACTTAAGAACTGGAGGCCTGTGGCATTACTCTGTGCGGACTACAAGATATTTGCCAAGGTCCTCTCTAACAGACTAAAGTCCCATTTGGACTCGATAGTACATAAGGACCAAACATATTGTGTACCGGGACGCTCAATCATGGACAACTTGTTCTTAATCAGGGATATGTTGGACTTGTCGAAAGGTTCTAATGTGAACTTTGGACTGGTCTCTTTAGATCAAGAGAAGGCTTTTGATAGAGTGGACCATGAGTATCTGTTCAATGTGATGTTTGTGTTTGGGAAGAGTTTTTTGACCTACGTGAAGCTGTTGTTTGCTGGGGCGTAATGTATGGTCAAGGTGGGGGGGGGGGGGGGGTGCTGGACAGACATGGGTGTGGTGACAGGCATAGCAGTGTCAGCGTATGTAGATGACGTTTCTGTGAAGGTCAGGGATGGTCAGGATGTGCAGGCACTAGAGACCAGTCTGAAGGTGTACGAGGGAGCTTCTTCAGCTAAGGTGAACTGGGGCAAGAGCAAAGCTCTGTTATGTGGGGCATGGGGGGATAGGGTCCCTCCTCTGCTTCCAGGGGGTTTGCAGTGGGGTTGTGAAGGGCTTAAAGTGTTGAGGGTGTACCTGGGCTCGGAGAAATGGGTCAGGAAGAACTGGGAGGGGCTGTCACAGGCAGTGGTGTCAAGACTGGTCAGGTGGAGGTGGCTCCTGTCCCAAGTGTCATATAGAGGGAGGGTGCTGATAATCAACAACCTGGTGGCATCCTTGTGGCTCAGTTGGTAGAGCATGGTGTTTGCAATGCCAGCATGGTGTGTGCAACGCCAGGGTTGTGGGTTCGATTCCCACGGGGGGCCAGTACAAAAAAAATGCATGAAATGAAATGTATGCACTCACTACTGTAAGTCGCTCTGGATAAGAGCGTCTGCTAAATGACAAAAAAAAATAAAAAATAAACTGGCTGTCCTCAACCCCCCCGCCGGTCTGCTGACAGACCTGAAACGCAAGCTGGTGGACTTTTTGTGGTCGGGCCATCACTGGCTGAGGGCGGCAGTGTTGTACAACAGTCCACGAAGGAGGACAGGGCCTGGTGGAACTGGAGAGCAGGATGGCTGCCTCCCGGCTAAAGGCGGTGCAGAGACTGCTGTACCATACTGATGTTGGCTGGAGGGAACCAGCACGCACACTGCTGAGGAGAGCTGGCGGATTAGGGTTGGATCGGCAGCTGTTCCTCATGAAGCTGGGGAGGCTGAGTACAGCAGGTCTCTCAGATTTTTACTCTGCAGTGCTGAGGGCCTGGCAGCTGCTAAGGCCCACACGAGAAGGGGGTGTGGAGCCTGGGCTGTGGGTGTGGGTGGAGCCCATCTTCAACAACCCAGCCATCCCTTTGAGATCGGTTCAGTCGGCCACCCTGCTGAGGCAACTGATGGCAGCGGGTTTACAAAGGCTGGGTGACCTGAGACTGCTGGGAGAGGAGGGTTAGAAAACCCCGTAAGTCCTGGCACAACAAACAGGAATAACGTCTCTTAGGCTGCTGGACAGATTCCTGGAGGAGGTCCAGGAGGCACTGTCTGAGCCGGTAAGGGGGGTGTTTGAGCGACCAAAGGGGGAGGGGCCACCACTGCAGGTGACGGCAGAGACTGTAGACTGGCAAGGGGGTCTGGAGGACTTGTTAGATTTTAACACTCCGAGCCTGGGGGAGTTTGAGGGGTGGGAGGTAAAGCCCTCTCCAAGCTCTGCTTTAAGGTGAGGAACATTAGGAGCCTAACAGGAGTGAAGGCACATCAGTGGCAGGGGGTATGTGGGGCGGAGAGTATGGTGGGTTTTAGATGGAGGGGGCTCTACAAACCCCCAGTACCAAAGAGGTCTGGGGACCTCCAGTGGAGGGTTCTACATGGAGCCCTGGCCACTAACAGCTGGTTGGCACGGGTTGGACTGAGAGTCGGGCAGGGGTGTCCTTTCTGTGTTATGAAAGAAACTGTGATTCATGTGTTTTCATGGGGGCGCCAGGTTAATGCCATTAATGTCTCTGTTGGAATGTCTGTGTGAGAGGTTGGGGGTGGTTTTTACTGTTGGGGTGTTTATAATGGGATACAGGTATTCCATAAGGAAAAGGCCAAATGTGTTTTGTTGAATTTTCTGTTTGCTCAGGCAAAGTTGGCTATTTGGTTAACAAGGAGGAACAGGGTCAAAGGTGGGGGGATAACAGGCCCTTTACTATTGTTTAATGGGATGGTCTCTGCGCGCCTTAGGGATGAGTTTGAGTACTATAGAATGATAAAAACTGTGGAGATGTTTCAGGAGATATGTTGTGTTGGGGGGGCTGTCTGTATAGCTGGGGAAGATGTTTTGGATATACGGTTGTAGAAGTGGGTATTGTTTTGGGTGGTAGATCATGTGGTAGATGGAAAGGTGAGTATGGTACATGTATGCATTACAGGATATATTTTGGGGTTTTATTTTTAAGGGGGCGGGGGGTTGAGTTTGTTTTAAATGAAATGAGAAAGTTTCAGTAAAGAAAGATGAAAAAGTCAGTCTCCTTGCTCTCTCTCTCTCGCTCTCTTCTTCTCTTTCTCTCTCTCTTTCTCTCCTTTGCCTTCTCTCTCTCTCCTCTTTTTCTCGCTCTTTCTCTCTGTCGCTCTCTCGCTCTCGCTCTCTCTCCTTCGCCTTCTCTCTCTCCTTCTCTCTCTCTCGCTCTCTCTCTCCTTGCTCTCTCTCTCGCTTTCTCCTCTCTCTCCCTCCTTCTCTTTCTCTCTCTCTCTCTCCTTCGCCTTCTCTCTCTCTCGCTCCTTCGCCTTCGCCTTCTCCCTCTCCCCTTCTCTCTCTCTCTCTCTCTCTCTCTCTCTCGCTCTCTCTCTCCTCTCTTTCTCTCTGGTGTGAATACATACAGCCTTACAATCTCTCTCTCTCCCTCACTCTCCCTCTCTCTTCTCCTCTCCCCTACAAAGTCAATCTCACTCATCTGCATTTCTGCTCTCTATTTTCACCAATACATCGCTCTCTCTCCTTCTCTCTCTCTCTCTCTCTCTCTCTCTCTCTCTCCTTCGCCTTCTCTCTCCTTCTCTCTTTCTCTCTCAATTCAATTCAATTCAATTTGCTTTATTGGCATGACGCAACAATGTACAATATTCTCTCTCTCTCACGCTCCTTCGCCTTCTCCCTCTCTCTCTCTCTCTCTCTCTCTCTCTCCTTCTCTCCTTGTGTCTTTCCTACAGGCCTTGCAGACAGATGGAAAGGTGTAGTTGTGGACTAATCTTCTCTCTCCAGCCCTGTCAATAGTTCTCAATAACAGTGAAATAGCACCGACTCCATCCAATCATTGGTCACGCTCAGGGGCTAAGCCAAGACCTTATTGGTCATCAGTGCAATCTGCTCCCTGGTAATAGCCAATCAGATGCATCCTGTGGAATGCTGACAGATCCCCCATTGTTTTGATTGAATGCCACTTCAGCTGCCCTCGATCAATATGTCATCACACACACACAAACTGTACTGCAGTCACTGACACACACACACGTGTGCACACATACATTGGCTGGCACACACACACATATGCAGGCACACACAAGCAAGGATAGTGACATACCGACACACACACTGACACACAAGGATTCCCACCACATACAGACACTCAGGCACACAGGCCCCCCACAAACACCACTGTGTGGTGCAGTGTGTCTATTCACAATACAGGAAATACAATATATTACAGGACACACTTCATTACACAACTCAGTCAGATCCAGAGAGCAGAGTGGCAGGGTGACAGAGCAGCATGTGGCAGTGGTCTCATTGTGACGTCTGTGTCTGTAACCTCTTGCATAACAGCTTCAGTGTTCCGATGTCAACGCTACCTGAACCTAATGACAGGAACAGTGTGACCTGATGGACAGTACACACACACACACACACACACACACACACACACACACACACACACACACACTCTCTCTCTCTCTCTCATTTAATTTGTAAAGTGCTTTTCTAATACCCAAGGCATCAGATCCAGTGGACAGGAGAACTAAATTAACATACTGTACCAGTCAAAAGTTTGGACACACCTACTCATTCAAGGGTTTTTCGTTATTTTGACTATTTTCTACATTGTATAATAATAGTGAAAACATCAAAAATGAAATAATACATATGGAATCATGTAGTAACCAAAATCAACAAATATTTTAGATTTTAGATTCTTCAAAGAAGCCACACTTTGCCTTGATGAGAGCTTTGCACACTCTTGGCATTCTCTCAAACAGTTTTTTCTTCACTGTGCGGTCCAAAGCATCACAATTGGGTTGAGGTCGGGTGATTGTGGAGGCCAGGTCATCTGATGCAGCACTCCTTCACTCTCCTTATTGGTCAAATAGCCCTTACACAGCCTTTGTCCTGTTGAAAAACAAATCATAGTCCCACTAAGTGCAAACCAGATGGGATGGTGTATCGCTGCAGAATGCTGTGGTAGCCATGCTGGTTAAGTGTGCCTTGAATTCTAAATAAATCATTGACAGCGTCACCAGCAAAGCACCCCCACACCATCACACTTCCACGCTTCACGGTTGGAACCACACATGGGGAGATCATCCATTCACCTACTCTGCATCTCACAAAGACACAGTGGACTCATCAGACCAAAGGACAGATTTCCACCGGTCTAATGTCCATTGCTCGTGTTTATTGGCCCAAGCAAGTCTCTTCTTCTTATTGGTGTCCTTTAGTATTGGTTTCTTTGCAGCAATTCGACCATGAAGGCCTGATTCACACAGTCTCCTCTGAACAGTTGATGTTGAGATGTGTATGTTACTTGAACTCTGTGAAGCATTTTTTTGGGCTACAATCTGAGGTGCAGTTAACTCTAATGAACTTATCCCCTGCAGCAGAGCTAACTCTGGGTCTTCCTTTCCTGTGGTGGTCCTCATGAGAGCCAGTTTCATCATAGCGCTTGATGGTTTTAGCGACTGCACTTATTTTCCGCATTGACTGACCTTCATATCTTAAAGTAATGATGTACTGTCCTTTCTCTTTGCTTATTTGAGTTGCTCTTGCCATAATATGGACTTGGCATTTTACCAAATAGGGCTATCTTCTGTATACCACCCCTACCTTGTCACAACACAACTGATTGGCCCAAACGCATTAAAGAAGGAAAGAAATTCCACAAATTAACTTTTAACAAGGAACACCTGTTAATTGAAATGCATTTCAGGTAACTACCTCATGAAGCTGTTGTCAAGGCAAAGGGTGGCTACTTTGAAGAATCTAAAATCTAAAATATATTTTGATTTGTTTAGCACTTTTTTTGTTACTACATGATTCCATATGTGTTTTTTTTATAGTTTTGATGTCTTCACTATTATTCTACAATGTAGAAAATAGTCAAAATAAAGAAAAACCCTTGAATGAGTAGGTGTGTCCAAACCTTTGACTCATACTGTAGGTCATTGAAAGCGTTTCTGAATTGCTCAGTCTTTAGCTGCGCCTTAAACGAGTCCAGAGACTCTGCAGCCCTGACAATGACTGGAAGTGTGATCCACTGCTGAGGGGCCACACAACTGAAAGCCCTGTCACCCATAGTGTTTAGTCTGCTGTAGGGCTGCTGAAGGGAGATGGACCTGGAGGAGTGAACGGTGCGTGTGGGGCAGGAGGGTAGGATGAAGTCAGACAGCTACTTGATGTGAGAGAACAATAAAAGAAAGGGAGAGCTAAGGGGGAGAGGGAGAAAGGGAGAGCTAAATGGAGAGGGAGAAAGGGAGAGCTAAAGGGGAGAGGGAGAAAGGGAGAGCTAAGGGGGAGAGGGAGAAAGGGAGAGCTAAAGGGGAGAGGGAGAAAGGGAGAGCTACAGGGGGAGAGGGAGAAAGGGAGAGGGAGAAAGGGAGAGCTAAGGGGGAGAGGTAGAAAGGGAGAGCTAAAGGGGATAGGGAGAAAGGGAGAGCTAAAGGGGAGAGGGGGAAAGGGAGAGCTAAGGGGGAGAGGGAGAAAGGGAGAGCTAAGGGGGAGAGGGAGAAATGGAGAGCTAAGAGGGAGAGGGGGAAAGGGAGAGCTAAAGTGGAGAGGGAGAAAGGGAGAGCTAAAGGGGAGAGGGAGAAAGGGAGAGCTAAAGGGGAGAGGGAGAAAGGGAGAGCTAAGGGGGAGAGGGAGAAGGGGAGAGCTAAGGGGGAGCGGGAGAAAGGGGGAGAGGGAGAAAGGGAGAGCTAAGGGGAGAGGGAGAAAGGGAGAGCTAAGGGGGAGAGGGAGAAAGGGAGAGCTAAAGGGGAGAGGGAGAAAGGGAGAGCTAAGGGGGAGAGGGAGAAGGGGAGAGCTAAGGGGGAGCGGGAGAAAGGGGGAGAGGGAGAAAGGGAGAGCTAAGGGGAGAGGGAGAA
Organism: Salmo salar; assembly: GCF_965601325.2. Lineage (NCBI taxonomy): Eukaryota > Metazoa > Chordata > Actinopteri > Salmoniformes > Salmonidae > Salmo > Salmo salar. The sequence continues at coordinate 23,687,119 of NC_138292.1, forward strand.
AGGGAGAGCTAAGGGGGAGAGGGAGAAAGGGAGAGCTAAGGGGGAGAGGGAGAAAGGGAGAGCTAAGGGGGAGAGGGAGAAAGGGAGAGCTACAGGGGGAGAGGGAGAAAGGGAGAGCTACGGGGAGAGGGAGAAAGGGAGGGATACGGGGGAGAGGGAGAAAGGGAGAGCTACGGGGGAGAAGGAGAAAGGGAGAGCTAAGGGGGAGAGGGAGATCTAAGGGGGAGAGGGAGAAAGGGAGATCTAAGGGGGAGAGGGAGAAAGGGAGGGAGACAAGTGTGAAGGGAAATGTAGGGAAGAGAGATGGAGAGGCAAAACATTCTCACCTCCCTGGGGTCAGATAGAAGCAGTCAAGCTGCTGTGTTGTGCCTACAGGGTCAAAGGTGACTCATCTCCAACTCACACAGATACCAGACACACATCACACACACATCTCCATCTCAGAGGTCAAACTGAGGGTCATGACCAGCTGACGGTGAGCAGAAACAAGACGCTATACAGCACACACATACGCTTCATCTTTTTGTCTGTTCTCACACACACATTAAACTGTCACTTAGAATGGGGGTTGTCACTCAGAGTGAGTGAGGGTGGTTTTGCAGCAGGCAGAGCAGAGCTGTGTGTGTTTCATGTGTGGGTCTTGTGATCGTAACAAGCTCTTTAAATAGAGATTTAACCATTGGAGCCACAGGTGTGTGCACAGAGTGAGAACGGTTGTGTGTGCATGTATGTGTGTCTGTGTTTGTGAGTGTGTGTTTGTGTATATTTTGGTGTTGTAACGTATCCTCCCGTCCTTTAGGTGGCGAGCAGGCAGCCAGCAGACCGTTCTCCATGAGGAGCAGTAGAAGATGCCGGCTCTGCCAGCGCTGCTGCTGTCGATACACTTCTCCTCCTTCCTGCTAGTTACCATGGCACCACGCTCCGGAAGCCAGGCCGCCCTGCTCTCTTCCGTCCGGATGGGTGAGTGTCCATCTTTCAATCAATCCATCCATCCCTCCCTCCTTCCATCCCTTGATCACCCTCAGGTGTCTGTCTCCCCCTCCTCCCTCAGTGTCTCACCCCCCTCCACCAAGACACACCCACTCACTCACCTGGCCTTCACACCCCTCGTAAATACTCTGCTTGTCTCTTCTCTTTTTGTCTTACTGTCTAAGGGTGAGTAACATCAATATTTTCTCCTGCTCCATATCTCTCCGTCTCCCTCCCTCCCTATGTAGCTGCGATCCTGGATGACCAGTCAGTGTGTGGGCGTGGGGAGCGGCTGGCTCTGGCCCTGGCCAGGGAGAACATCAACAGTGTGATGGAGGGAGGGGCCAGAGCCCGTGTGGAGGTGGACATATTCGAACTGCAGAGGGACTCCCAGTACGAGACCACTGACACCAGTGAGTAACACCACTACAGACCACTAAGACCAGTACTGACTAGGCTGCAAATCCAAGATGGCGTAGCAGTCGGACGTGTGTTTGTCTTTGTCTTATCCCGTGTATATAGTCGTTTTTTTTGTATTTTAATCAAACTTTCTATCTACGAACTAAATATACTTTCCTGCAACCTTTCCTGCAACCCGCCTCACCCAATGTGGTACGGATCTGCTATTTTTATTCCTTATAACTGGAACCTCCATTAGGAGCTAGCCAGCTAACTAGCTACTAGCTATTAGTTATTGTTAGCCACGGCTAGCGGTCTTCACCTTTAGCTCGGACACCAGCCAGCTTTAGCTCGGACAATACCTGCCAGTCTGCACAGCACGATATCAACCCAGAGCATATCGGATTGCTTCTCTCTACCACATCACCAGATTCCTGCCGCAAGCTCTGGACCGTTATACTGGATCATCGCAGCTAACTAGCTGCAACCGAGTGGCTACTGTTAGCTAACGCCTCTGTCCCGAAGCAAGCACCAGTTAGCTTTGAGTTAGCCTCGAGCTAGGCCCATATACCAGCTAATTCTTGGGCTACAATGCCTATTTTGCCAATTGGCCTGGACCCTTTATTGTCGACACGGAGCCCCGGCGATCCATCACGACTGGTCTGCCGACGTAATCATCCGATGTGGTTTCAACAGGCTTTTCCGTTGCGATGTCACCGAAGACCCATCTGCTAGCTCCGGCCCGCTGGCTTTCTGAACGCCGTGTCTCCCGCTCGCCTAGCGTAGTAGCAACTACTGAATGGCTCCCGGACTCACCTATTGCTTGCCATTGGACCCTATGATCCCTCGGCTACACAGTTGATGCCTGCTGGACTGTTTCAATAACATGGTACCTCATTTTGTTTATCTGTCGGCCCCAGCCTCGAACTCAGGTCCTGTATGTACCTACATGTGGAGCCTCACCTGGCTTAACTGGTGCCACCAGAGATGCAACCTCTCTCATCATCACTCAACGCCTAGGTTAATCTCCACTGTACTCACATCCTACCATACCCTTGTCTGTATATTATGCCCTGAATCTATTCTACCACGCCCAGAAATCTGCTCCTTTGATTCTCTGTTCCGAACGCACTAGAAAACCAGTTCTTATAGCCTTTAGCCGTACCCTTTGCCTACTCCTACTGTGTTCCTCTGGTGATGTAGAGGTTAACCCAGGTCCTGTAGCCCCCAGTACTACACCTATTCCCCAGGCACTCTCATTTGTTGACTTCTGTAACTGTAAAAGCCTTGGTTTCATGCATGTTAACATCAGAAGCCTCACTCCCTAAGTTTGTATTATTCACTGCTTTAGCACACTCCGCCAACCCTGATGTCCTAGCCATGTCTGAATCCTGGCTCAGGAAGGCCACCAAAAATTCTGAAATTTCCATCTCCATCTACAACATTTTCCGTCAAGATAGAAATGCCAAAGGGGGCAGAGTTGCAATCTACTGCAGAAATAGTCTGCAGAGTTCTATCATACTATCCAGGTCTGTACCCAAACAGTTTGAGCTTCTGCTTTTAAAAATCCACCTTTCCAGATATAAGTCTCTCAATGTTGTCGCTTGTTATGGACCCCCCTCAGCCCCCAGCTGTGCCCTGGACACCATATGTGAATTGATTGCCCCTCATTTATTTCAGAGTTCATAGTGTTAGGTGACCTAAACTGAGATATGCTTAACACCCCGGCCTTCCTACAATCTAAGCTACAGTGGGGGAAAAAGTATTTGATCCCCTGCTGATTTTGTACGTTTGCCCACTGACAAAGAAATGATCAGTCTATAATTTTAATGGTATGTTTATTTGAACAGTGAGAGACAGAATAACAACACAAATATCCAGAAAAACGCATGTCAAAAATGTTATAAAATGATTTGCATTTTAATGAGGGAAATAAGTATTTGACCCCTCTGCAAAACATGACTTAGTACTTGTTGGCAATCACAGAGGTCAGACGTTTCTTGTAGTTGGCCACCAGATCTTTGCAGATCTTCTCCAAGTCATTAAGGTTTCGAGGCTGACGTTTGGCAACTCGAACCTTCAGCTCCCTCCACATATTTTCTATGGGATTAAGGTCTGGAGACTGGCTAGGCCACTCCAGGACCTTAATGTGCTTCTTCTTGAGCCACTCCTTTGTTGCCTTGGCTGTGTGTTTTGGGTCATAGTCATGCTGGAATGCCCATCCACGACCCATTTTCAATGCCCTGGCTGAGGGAAGGAGGTTCTCACCCAAGATTTGACGGTACATGGCCCCGTCCATCGTCCCTTTGATGCGGTGAAGTTGTCCTGTCCCCTTAGCAGAAAAACACCATGTTTGACGGTGGAGATGGTGTTCTTGGGGTCATAGGCAGCATTCCTCCTCCTCCAAACACAGCGAATTGAGTTGATGCCAAAGAGCTCCATTTTGGTCTCATCTGACCACAACACTTTCACCAGTTGTCCTCTGAGTAATTCAGATGTTCATTGTCAAACTTCAGACGGGCATGTATATGTGTTCTTGAGCAGGGGGACCTTGCGGGCGCTGCAGGATTTCAGTCCTTCATGGCGTAGTGTGTTACCAATTGTTTTCTTGGTCCCAGCTGCCTTGAGATCATTGACAAGATCCTCCCGTGTAGTTCTGGGCTGATTCCTCACCGTTCTCATGATCATTGCAACTCCACGAGGTGAGATCTTGCATGGAGCCCCAGGCCGAGGGATATTGAGAGTTTTTTGTGTTTCTTCCATCTGCGAATAATCACACCAAATGTTGTCACCTTCTCACCAAGCTGCTTGGCAATGGTCTTGTAGCCCATTCCAGCCTTGTGTAGGTCTACAATCTTGTCCCTGACATCCTTGGAGAGCTCTTTGGTCTTGGCCAAGGTGGAGAGTTTGGAATCTGATTGATTGATTGTTTCTGTGGACAGGTGTCTTTTTTACAGATAACAAGCTGCGGTTAGGAGTACTCCCTTTAAGAGTGTGCTCCTAATCTCAGCTCGTTACCTGTATAAAAGACACCTGGGAGCCAGAAATCTTTCTGATTGAGAGCGGGTCAAATACTTATTTCCCTCATTAAAATGCAAATGAATTTGTAACATTTTTGACATGCGTTTTTCTGGATTTTTTTGTTGTTATTCTGTCTCTCACTGTTCAAATAAACCTACCATTAAAATTATAGACTGATCATTTCTTTGTCAGTGGGCAAACGTACAAAATCAGCAGGGGGTCAAATACTTTTTCCCCCCACTGTAGATGCCCTCAATCTCACACAAATTATCAAGGAACCTACCAGGTACAACCCTAAATCCGTAAACACGGGCACCCTCATAGATATCATCCTGACCAACTTGCACTCTAAATACTCCTCTGCTGTCTTCAACCAGGATCTCAGCGATCACTGCCTCATTGCCTGCGTCCATAATGTGTCCGCGGACAAACAACCACCCCTCATCACTGTCAAACGCTCCCTAAAACACTTCAGCAAGCAGGCCTTTCTAATTGACCTGGCCCGGGTATCCTGGAAGGATATTGACCTCATCCCATGAGTAGAGGATGCCTGGTTATTCTTTAAAAGTGCTTTCCTCACCACCTTAAATAAGCATGCCCCATTTAAAAAATGTAGAACTAAGAACAGATATAGCCCTTGGTTCACTCCAGATTTGACTGCCCTTGACCAGTACAAAAACATCCTGTGGCATACTGCATTAGCATCGAATAGCCCCCGCGATATGCACATTTTTTCAGGGAAGTTAGGAACCGATATACACAGTCAGTTAGGAAAGCAAAGGCTAGCTTTTTCAAACAGAAATTTGCATCCTGTAGCACAAATTCCAAAAAGTTTTGGGACACTGTAAAGTCCCTGGAGAATATGAGCACCTCCTCCCAGCTGCCCACTGCACTGAGGCTAGGAAACACTGTCACCACCGATAAATCTACGATAATTGAGAATTTCAATAAGCATTTTTCTACAGCTGGCCATGCTTTCCACCTGGCTACACCTACCCTGGCCAACAGCTCCTCACCCCCCGCAGCAACTTGCCCAAGCCCCCCCGCTTCTCCTTCACCCAAATCCAGATAGCTGATGTTCTGAAAGAGCTGCAAAATCTGGACCCCTACAAATCAGCTGGGCTCGACAATCTGGACACTCTCTTTCTAAGATTTTAGAAAGCCTGTTCAACCTCTATTTCGTATCGTCTGAGATCCCTAAAGATTGGAAAACTGCCACGGTCATCCCCCTCTTCAAAGGGAGAGACACTCTAGACCCAAATTGTTACAGACCTATATCTATCCTTCCCTGCCTTTCTAAAGTCTTCAAAATCCAAGTTAACAAACAGATCACCGACCATTTCAAATCCCACCATACCTTTTCCGCTCTGCAATCTGGTTTCCGAGCTGGTCATGGGTGCACCTCAGCCACGCTCAAGGTCCTAAACGATATCATGACTGCCACCGATAGAAGACAGTTCTGTGCCTTCATCGACCAGGCCAAGGCTTCGACTCTGTCAATCACCGCATTCTTATCGGCAGACTCAATAGCCTTGGTTTCTCAAATGACTGCCTCGCCTGGTTCACCAACTACTTCTCAGATAGAGTTCAGTGTGTCAAATCGGAGGGCCTGTTGTCCGGACCTCTGGCAGTCTCTATGGGGGTGCCACAGGGTTCAATTCTCGGGCCGACTCTTTTCTCTGTATACATCAATGATGTCGCTCTTGCTGCTGGTGATTCTCTGATCCACCTCTATGCAGACAAATACTGACCAGTTATAACAGTACAGGCCAGTACAAACCAGTAATACCAGTAGAGACCAATACTGACCAGTAATACCAGTAAAACCAGTAGAGACCAGTACAGACAAGTACTGATCAGTAATACCAGTACTGACCAGTAATATCAGTACATACCAGAACAGACCAGTCATACCAGTACAGACCCGTTTTACCAGTACAGACCAGTAATACCAGTACAGACCAGTACTGACTAGTAATACCAGTACAGACCAGTACTTCTCAGTACAGACCAGTACTGACCATTACTGACCCGTAATACCAGTACAGACCAGTACTGACCAGTACAGACCAGTGCAGACCAGTACTGATCAGTAATATCAGTACAGATCAGTACAGATCAATACTGACTTGTAATACCAGTACAGACCAGTACTGACTTGTAATACCAGTACATACCAGTAATACCAGTACAGACCATTACTGACCAGTAATACCAGTACAGACCCGTACAGACCAGTACTGACCAGTAATACCAGTACAGACCAGTACTGACCAGTACTGACCAGTAATACCAGTACTACAGACTTTATTACAAAATAGACTGAGGATTTCATTCAGTAGTTTATGTGTATTAGCTCACAGCCCAATGACTTCTATCAGGATACAGACACTTGCTGTTCCCATTGCAAGAAGTCACCACCCTGCCGCTGGCCACAGCGAGCTGGAGGGAGAAGTGACTGTGTGTGGATGTGTGTGAATGTACAGTACAGTATGTGTGTGTGTGTGTGCTTGTGTGTGGCTTTATTCATGTGTGTGTGTGTGTGTGTGTGTGTGTGTGTGTGGGGTGTGTGTGTGTGTGGGTGTGTGTGTGTGTGTGTGTGTGTGTGTGTGTGTGTGTGTGTGTGTGTGTGTGTGTGTGTGTGTGTGTGTGTGTGTGTGTGTGTGTGACTTTATTCATATATATATATATATATATATGTGTGTATGTGTGTCCTTGACCAGTGGGCAGGACACTCTGACAGGCGTATTTGCCATCAGGGTCCTTGGATCACAGGCCTCATCTTACAGCTGTAGCTGTATGAGACACACGCACACGCACACGCACGCGCGCACACACGCCAGAGGTTATGGATGATGAGGATGGAGAGATGTAGAGGAATGAAATGGAGCCCAGGGTGAATCTCAGTAGTCTGAAGCAGCTTCCTCTCCTCATCTTATTTCTTTCAGCAGAACTGATGTGAAGATGCGCCATATACAGTGCCTTGCAAAAGTATTCATCCCGCTTGGCGTTTTTCCTGTTTTGTTGCATTACAACCTGTAATTTAAATAGATTTTCATTTGGATTTCATGAAATGGACATACACTAAATATTACAACTTGGTGAAGTGAAATGAAAAAAATTACTTGTTTCAAAAATTCTAAAAGATAAAAAACTGAAAAGTGGTGCGTGCATATGTATTCACCCCCTTTGCTATGAAGCCCCCAAATAATATCTGGTGCAACCAATTACCTTCAGAAGTCACATAATTAGTTAGATTGCACACATGTGGACTTTATTTAAGTGTCACATGATCTTTTGCATGATCTCAGTATAAATGCACCTGTTCTGAAAGGCCCCAGAATCTGCAACACCACTAAGCAAGGGGCACCACCAAGCAAGCGGCACCATGAAGACCAAGGAGCTCTCCAAACAGGTTAGAGACAAAGTTGTGGAGAAGTACAGATCAGGGTTGGGTTCTAAAAAAATATCTGAAACTTTGAACATCCTACGGATCCCCATTAAATCCATTATTAAAAAATTGAAAGAATATGGTACCACAACAAACCTGCCAAGAGACGGCCGCCCACCAAAACTCACGTACTAGGAAAGGAGGGCATAAATCAGAGAGGCAACAAAGAGCCCAAAGATAACCCTGAAGGAGCTGCAAAGCTCCACAGCGGAGATTGGAGTATCTGTCCATAGGCCACTTTAAGCCGTACACTCCACAGAGCTGGGCTTTACGGAGGAGTGTCCAGAAAAAAGCCATTGCTTAAAGAAAAAAAAAGCAAACACGTTTGGTGTTCGCCAAATGGTATGTCGGAGACTCTGGTCAGATGAGACAAAAATTGAGCTTTTTGGCCATCAAGGAAAATGCTATGTCTGGCGCGAACCCAACATCTCCCATCACCCCGAGAACACCATCCCCACAGTGAAGCATGGTGGTGGCAGCATCATGCTGTGGGGATGTTTTTCATCGGCAGGGACTGGGAAACTGGTCAGAATTGAAGAAAATATGGATGGCGCTAAATACAGGGAAATTCTTGAGGGAAACCTGTTTCAGTCTTCCAGAGATTTGAGACTGGGACAGAGGTTCACCCTCCAGCAGGACAATGACCCTAAGCATACTGTTAAAGCAACACTTGAATGGTTTAAGGGGAAACATTTAAATGTCTTGGAATAGCCTAGTCAAAGCCCAGACCTCAATTCAATTGAGAATCTGTGGTATGACTTAAAGATTGCTGTAGACCAACAGAACCCATCCAACTTGAAGGAGCTGTAGCAGTTTTGCCTTGAAGAATGGGCAAAAATCCCAGTGGCTAGATGTGCCAAGCTTATAGAGACATACCCCAAGAGATTTGCAGCTGTAATTGCTGCAAAAGGTGGCTCTACAAAGTATTGACTTTGGGGGGGTGAAAAGTTATGCACGCTCAAGTTTTCCATTTTTTTTGTCTTATTTGTTGTTTGTTTTACAATTAAAAATATTTTGCATCTTCAAAGTGGTAGGCATGTTGTGTAAATCAAATTATACATTTACATTTACATTTTAGTTATTTAGCAGACGCTCTTATCCAGAGCGACTTACAGTAGTGAATGCATACATTTCATACATTTTACAATACATTATACATTTCATACATTATACAATCCCTCAAACAATCAATTTTAATTCCAAGTTCTAAGGCAACAAAACAGGAAAAATGCCAAAGGGGGTGAATACTTTCGCAAGCCACTGTACTTACTGTAGCCCCATGATGTGTGCGATTATTGCCCCCTGTCAATCATTGACTCAGAGGCCTCGTTTCCCTGTTACTGTCTAGGTTCAACAACCATGGTTACTGTGACACAGTGCAGTGAGGCAGGAAGACATGTTGGCCTTAATCAGTATGTCAGTGGCATTGATCAGTAAGAGGAGCTGATCATTGAGCAATATGTTAACTATGGGACAGAACAGACTGACTGACAGACGCCCTAACAGTAGGCAAGATGGAGTTTCCACCATGCTGCTATGTTTACATCCTTTCCCCATCAGTAGTCACAAAGGAAAATAGATAATTTTAAGGTGTAGGCAATGGCTAGGTTCCATTCTACAAACTCACTCCCTTCCCTCTGCCTGTGAAGGGAAGGTGGCTTGGTTCCAATACGCCACCTTCCCTTCACGGGCAGAGGGAAAGGAGTGAGTCTGTCAGTCAGTCTGTTCTGTCTCATAGTTAACATTGACAGAGGGTTAACTGCCTACTGTTAGGGTGTGTTCAGTCCGTCAGTCAGTCTGTTCTGTCTCATAGTTAACATTGACAGAGGGTTAACTGCCTACTGTTAGGGTGTGTTCAGTCCGTCAGTCAGTCTGTTCTGTCTCATAGTTAACCTAGACAGAGGGTTAACTTTTCTAAACAAGAAAACAAGGAGTGAGTAAGAGTTCTGAGGTCCACAAGCATTAGAAACAATAGACTGCACTTCAACATTTATAGCAACAGACAAAAAAGACAGTAATACATTCCCACCAGACTAACAGAGCACCTAGACAAGTCATTTATTTTAAGAGAAGTGCACCTGTTTGACTCCTGTTCCTCTGTCTCTCTGTCCTCTCAGTGTGCCAGATTCTACCTAAAGGAGTGGTGTCTGTGATAGGCCCTGCCAACAGCCCTGCTTCTGGCTCTACTGTCAGTCATATATGTGGAGAGAAGGAGGTGAGTGGCACAAACATATACACACATGCATGGATATGCACGTTCTCTCTCTCTCTCTCTCTCTCTCTCTCTCACACACCCTTGTTTATCGTTACAGTGTCAGGAGATTGAGTCTCCCAGGAGTGCTCAATCTCTCCTCATGTAATTAACCATCAACCACTTCTTCCATCTGTTTACTCTTTACTCCCTTTGGCCTTTTATCCCTTCTCACTCTGTTCTCCTCTTCCCGCCTCTCTTCATTTCTGTTTCCTCCCACCATCTTTCTATCTCTCTCTCTCTCTCTCTCTCTCTCTCTCTCTCTCTCTCTCTCTCTCGCTCCTTAATGCTTTCTATACTGGTTCTTTGATATCATTGCCTTCTCTGCTCTTCCTTCCTTTCTCTCGCTTCTTCCTTTATACTCTCCTTCCCTCCCCTCCTCTTCTCTCCTCTCCTATTCTACTTTCCTTTCCTCTCTCCTCTCCTCTCCAGATTCCTCATGTAAAGATCGGTCCAGAGGAGACTCCCAGGTTGCCCTACCTGCGTTTTGCCTCAGTTAGTCTGTACCCTAGCAACGAGGACCTGAGCTTGGCCGTGGCAGCCATCCTGCGATCCTTCAGCTACCCCTCAGCCAGCCTGGTCTGCTCCAAGGCCGAGTGTGAGTACTGTGTGCACATGGATGTAGATGTAATTGTGTGTTTGTTTAAATTATTATAACTTTTTTTTAACGTTTTACTGCTTTTTCTCCCCATTTGGTAGTTATAGTCTTGTCCCATCGCTGCAACTCCCGTATGGACTCGGGAGAGGCGAAGGTCGAGAGCCATGCGTCCTTCCGAAACACGACCCTGCCAAGCCACACTGCTTCTTGACACAATGCCCATTTAACCCGGAAGCCAGCCGCACCAATGTGTCGGAGGAAACACCGTACAGCTGTCAACCGAAGTCAGCCTGCATGCACCCGGATGCCACAAGGAGTTGCTAGAGCACGATGGGACAAGGAAATCCCAGCCGGCCAAACCCTTCCCTAACCCGGATGACGCTGGGCCAATTGTACGCCGCCTCATGGGTCTTCCGGTCGCGACACAGCCCGGGATCGAACCCGGATCTGTAGTGACGTCTCTAGCACTGCGATGCAGTGCCTTAGACCGCTGCGCCACTCGGGAGGCCCTGTGTGTGTGCCTTTGTGTGTTCCTTTGTGTGTGTGTGTGTGTGTGTGTGTGTGTGTGTGTGTGTGTGTGTGTGTGTGTGTGTGTGTGTGTGTGTGTGTGTGTGTGTGTGTGTGTGTGTGTGTGTGTGTGTGTGTGGGTGTTTGTGCAACTCACACACCCTGTGCGAGCTCACGGCATCTTGGCACGTTCACACTGTCTGCGCGATTATGACTGTCCCCTGCTGTTAGACACTCATTCTAACAGGCTACTCTTAAAGTTCACTAAACTGTACATACAAACAACACAACTCGTGGTCCATACAATCACACTCCAACAGTATCTACTTCTTACTCATCCTCCAGCACTTGGCCAGACAGTCAACCACCTGTCAGGCTCCTGATACAATATAAAGACTGAGCTCTAACAATTGTACGTTGCTCTATCAGACTATTGATTTAATGATTGATGCACAGTAATTATTCCAAAGAGCTGTAATCCTGTTTCAGTCTCAGAAAATGAAGAGCTCCTCTCCTCTTCATAGACTTGTCACTTTGAACATGAGACCCTTTGAAATACATCAGAAACTGTACACCGATATGATCAGTGATTTTGATGTGATACACAGGCCTACTTCCTTCCTTCCATTTGCTGATGTTTGATGTGAGACTTGTGTCTATTTGATGTGTTTACAAAAAGCTTCTCTATTTGGAAGAGGTTTTAAAAGCAACAGGTACGGTAGTCATGGTGATATAGTGATTGCGGGTGCAGATGAGGCTCTATATTTGCCTGGGAAGTGAGCTTGTCAAGGTTACCGTTACCCACAGACTCTCTGACCCACTTGGCTGTGGGAGCTATTGCTGTGCGGAGCTGCTGGTTGCCATGGCTGCAGAAAAGGTGCTAACAGCCACTCAACAGGCTGACTGCCTGACTCCCTCCACACACACGTACATACAGTCAGTGTGCTGCAGAGAGATAGACGATTAACACACCATGGTTACAACCAACAGGGGTTTTCATATTTTTCCATCTACCTCCGTCGAGTGGCTTTCAGGATAAGTGGACGTTATGTGTGTGTGAGAGGTGGGGCCGCCGTCCATCACATATCAGATGTAGTGATGAGTAATGCAAGGAGACCAAGGTGGTTTTGGTTTTTCTTCTTATAGTGTCCATTCGGTTGCTGCATGGACAAAGATGTTTTATGTTGATTTCCAGGCATTTTCCGTTTTTTTGGGGCTCACTGAAATGTTTTTGGGGAGGTTTCCTTCTCTAGTTATGTATGGGTCACGTCCAGCTATTAATCTAGTGCCATTATGCAGTTTTTATGAGATGGATGAGGTCAGAGGAAGGAGAGGGGAGAGGGAGGTGGTAAAAAGGGATCGAGAGAGAGAAAGCAAGAGCTGGAGAGAGGAATAGAGGGACAGGGGAGAGATTATGAGAAAGGAGATGGAGAGCAAAGAGGAGAAGTGACCAGGATAGGAAAAGAAAGAGAGAGATACAAAAGAGCTAGAGCAAAAGATGGAGAGGTTAGGTTAGTGATAAAGAGAGAGAGGAAGCTAGAGAGAGAGTATTGATTTTTCTCCTCCTTCAAACTAACGTTTTTGGCCTGGTTCAGTGATTATCACACTGCTTACAGGCCTACTCTCTGGCAGGCTCCTGTCCCTCCCTCCCTCCCTCCCTCCCTCCCTCCTGTCCCTCCCTCCCTTCTCTCTCTCCCCTCTGGCTCCCTGTGAAGCTCCCCAGATGCTGGTAGCTCCTTTTATTTACTTATCTAGCAGCGTTTTACTAGAGAATATAGAATTAGAATGGGAATTAGAATTGATATTCTAAACCCCAAGGACCATTCCATAGTGTTTGGCCCAGGGACTAGCTACAGTACTGTATATATGCAGTACAGAATGCTTTGAGGAACGAACGCGTCATGTGTTGATGCATCATGTCGTCACCGGAGACGTCTGATATTGTGAATGCCAATGGGAGAGAAAGAAGTAGACGTTCATTTCGCTTTTCTGTTTGGCTTGTCCCTAGTGGGTCTTGTTGCTATGTACGTGGCTAAGTAATTACCAGGCCGTCCGTAGTGGAGTGGTGGGTCAGTTTTTTCAATTGCTTTCAACCACATCGTCTCTCTCAGAATAGGACACATTTCACAGTGCTATACAATATACATGCAATAGGCAACAATGTCAAATTCTAGATGTTCTATGTCAATGCCACAGTGGTGGGTTAGCACGATATAATTATTGAATCTCCCCAGAACCTAATATATAGGATCTCTTGTTAGAACTACCAATATAGCACACTTTCTATGCATTTTACAATGCCAATCTCCAACATCCCATGTTCGTTTGTGGGATGTTAAATTAAGTCTCAAAATGTCTCTGTTATTCTATCCCTTCTCTTCCCCTTCTCTCCGGCTCTCTCCCGGCTCCGCCCCTCAGGCCTTCTGCGATTGGAGGAGCTAGTGCGGCGCTTCCTGATCTCCAGGGAGACGCTGTCAATCAGGATGCTGGATGACAGCCTGGATCCCACCCCTCTGCTGAAGGAGATACGAGACGACAAGGTGGCCACCATCATCATCGACGCCAACGCCTCCATCTCCTACCTCATCCTCAAAAAGGTCAGGGGTCATGCCTCAATGCTAGGGTGGCTTTTATAGAGTAGCTACACGAGTTGTCGCATGCAGAACACAAACAGATCTGAGATCAGGCTGAGAAGTTGTACCAATTGACTGATTTAGTATCAGGGCCAATGGTATAATAATCTGATCCTAAATATGTGGTCTGGGTCTACTTCTAGCTCAAGAACAATTTGACTGATGATTATTGCTTGCTGGATACAGGACAGTAATGCAGAGAACCCTGTGAAGTTATACAGGGAGCAACAATGGTTCAATTATCTTAAGCAGCTTAAATCGTACTGACAGCATGTCTATTTGACATGTGGTAATCCATATTCAGTGGTGATAATGGGTCCATAGGTGTTATGATGATGTATATTGTACAGCCTGTAGCAACAGCAGTCAGACACAGGAGTGACTCAGAGATTGGCCTTTATATAGAACTGTGTCTGAATGTCTGTCAGTACATGCATTACCACTGCTCTCTGCTTCTCTGCTCTGTCTACTCTCTGCCTTAAGCTTTATTGTGTAAGTTTGACAATTTAACACTGTGGTTATGGTAAGCTCTCTCTTTCCATCCCTCTCTCTCTCATCATACCTCTCTCTCTCTCTCTCTCTCTCTCTCTCTCTCTCTCTCTGCTTCTGTCCTTCTCACCCTCACTCTGTCTCCTACCACTACCCCATCTATCTTCCCCCCTCTTCTCTCTTACTTTCTATCTCGCTCTCCTTCTCTCTGTCTCCCCTCCCTCCTTCGCTTCTCTCTCTCCACAGGCGTCAGAGTTGGGGATGACATCAGCGTTTTACAAGTACATCCTCACCACCATGGTAAGAATGCAACAACGCCTCTTAGCATTCCTGCCATCTTTCCACCTTTCCTCTCCTCCGTGTCCTTCCTTCCGCCTCCTTCCCACTCCCTCTCTTTGTCCCTGGGTATGTGTGAGGGATGGGGCCAGGGGCTTGCCAAGTGGGAGAAACACATCACAACACACAGAGAGAAATACACTACATGACCAAAAGTATATGGACACGTGCTCCCTGAACATCTCATTCCAAAATCATGGGCATTAATATGCAGTTGGTCCCCCCTTTGCTGCTATAACAGCCTCCACTCTTCTGGGAAGGCTTTCCACTAGATGTTGGAACATTGCTGCGGGGACTTGCTTCCATTCAGCCACAAGAGCATTAGTGAAATCGGGCTCTGATGTTGGGCGATTAGGCCTGGCTCGCTGTTGGCGGTCCAATTCATCCCAAAGGTGTTTGATGGGGTTGAGGTCAGGGCTCTGTGCAGGCCAGTCAAGGTCTTCCACACCGATCTCGACAAACCATTTCTGTATGTACCTCGCTTTGTGCACAGAGGCAATGTCATGCTGAAACAGGAAAGGGCCTTCCCCAAACTGTTGCAACAAAGTTGTATGCACAGAATTGTCTAGAATGTCATTGAATGCTGTAGCGTTAAGATTTCCCTTCGCTGGAACTAAGGGGCCTAGCCCGAACCATGAAATCCGGAGCAGCTCTAGTAGGGGAGATATTTAACAAACTGAGTTGTTGGGAAGGTGCCACGTTGAAAGTCACTGAGCTCTTCAGTAAGGCCGTTCTACTGCCAATGTTTGTCTATGGAGATTGCATGGCCGTGTGCCCGATTTTATACACCTGTCAGCAATGGGTGTGGCTGAAATATATATAGTGTATTAAAAAATAGTAGTTTAAATATTTTTTTATATAATTGAGGTTAAAGGAAACATATCTTCAGAAATGATAAGTGATGTAATCTCAACCGTTTATCTTTTCCAGTGATGAAGACATAGATGTCTCATGGCATGGTGGGGTATGCAAAATGGGTACTTTGAGTACCTTTATCTCTTGAATGTTTTGGCATTCAGGTCCAAAAAGTCACATTCTAAGCACTACATGGGCAAATATGTATGGAAGGTTCGTTCAAATCGAAAGGCTGCTGTCAAAAATGGATTGAATTCAACTGGATTTACCCTGAAGACATTTCAAATGTTATGTTCTCAAATGTATATATATATTTTTTACATTATTTATTTCACACCATACAAACATACACAAACAAACAAGTTACAGACGCACACAAAAAACAACTACATCTCCTCTGCCCAGTCCTGCATGCTCACACCTCCATCCCTAGTGCCTGTATTATTGTTTGTCACGTGGCCTTAAATTGTACCAATTCGTTTTTCTCGGTCAGTGCCTTGAACCGCTGCACCACTCGGGAGACCTAAATACAGTATGCAGACAGAAGGCTTAAAAGTTTATATTGTAATACTTCTGACAGACAATTTTCTATCTCCACCTGTAACTTTTGGACTTGATAGCATTCCCAGAAAGCATGGATTATTGAATCATTGTTAGTTTTCCACATGAATTATGTATTTTGTATAATACAATCTATACGTTAGATTAAACTGGATTAATGGTAAATGTTCGTTAACTGTAGTTTTATTAGTTTGCTCTGATGTCCAAAAGATTTCAAATGGAAATTTCATGATATGTAACTTTCAACTTCCATGTATTTGAAACTATCTACATTCGGTCAGTCCAAAATTACTTTTTCATTCTGTCATGGAAATAAATGTATTTCCTGTTACCAAGTCATTTACGGTTTCCATGCCTTTAGTTTTCCATGTGGACCAACTTATTTGTGAATTCTGAAAAGCTATCCAAGGATTGTTCCATAAGGTTGTGTTTTTAGGGAGTGATTTAGGTTCTTGTAGAATACGTTACATTTTATTCCACATTGTTATAGTGTTCTTAACTATGAAGTTGTTAATGTTCTTACCTTAATCCTTTGAAAATAGACATGTAAAAAGATTCTGGGGATGAGCATGTGCATCTTCAATATGTACCCATTGTTCTGCTTTAGTACATTCAACTATATGTTGCAAGTCAAAGCCTTTGGTAGTGATTTGATACAATTCTAAGGCTGGAATGTTAAAACCACCCTCAGGCTTAGGGAGATGTCAAACTTTCCTTTTTATTCTATTACTTTTATTAGCCCATTTAAAGTCTGTTATGACTGAGTATACTTTTTTTAAAGAAGGCATGGAAACTGTCAATTACTTGTTATTAACAGGAAATCTTCAGTGGGTAATTGGTATTACCAAAAATAAATATAAAACTTTGGGAGCCATGCCATTCTAGAGGTTTATTTTGCCTGTAAGATTTATGTGAAAATTATTCTATTGAATTAGATTTGCTTTCATATTGTTGAATAATGGAATAAAATGATCTTTATCCTCTTTAATATATTTGTTGTTTATTGTCTCTTATTAAGCAACGTAAGTATATTTTTTATGGTCCACTTAAAGGATTGCTGTAGATGGTGAGTTATTTTTTATTTTTTCCCATTTGACATTATTTCGCTTTTTTCCATGTCAATTTTAAATACTGAGATTTTTGAGTGTTCTGAAAATATTTTTAGCAAAGGTAGCATTGAGTTTTCAAAATTTGTCAGGTATATCAGGAGATCATCTGCAAATAAGTTTAGTTTATATTCATGTTTACCAATACTGATACCTGTAATGTTTGGGTCCTGTCTAATTATTTCTGCAAGTGGTTCAATTGCCAGTGCAAACAGGAGGGGGGAGAGGGGATATCCCTGTTTTGTGCCCCTTTCTAAAGCAAGTTCATCAGATAATGTATTATTTGTAGAGATTACATTTAAATTTGCCTTTTGTATTACTAAGTCTGTGAATCTTATCGAATGCATGATTTATTAAGTCAGCAACTAAAATAATAGTTCCTTTCTGGATTTGATCTAATATTGCTTAAATTCTATGAAAAACCCACCAGATTTTCCTATGGTGGGATATACAGTACAATGAAATCAATTTGTATTTTTCACCATGTAAGGTACAAGGGAAAATTATGTATTGTTATTTATCAGGATGCCTATATCTCTGTGGTTACTACAGTACGTGGCAGCATAGGCCTCTCCAACTCAGCTCTTCCATAAATGTTCAATTTCTCCTTAAATTTTTTTTTACTCTGCAAGAAAACCACATCTGCTGACAATCTTTTTAAGTGTTCGAGAACCATACGCTTTTACCCCAATCATTCCATGTGATAAGTTAGATTTTGTTGGCCATGTATAGAATCAAAGTTAACCTTAACTGTTTCATCTATCATTGAAGAACCAAGTAAAACATTTTAGCAGACATGACATATGAGGGCAGTAGGCATTCCATAGAATGGAAGGATCATAGTATAAATACAGTACATAGTTATTATACGCTGCTCAAAAAAAATAAAGGGAACACTTAAACAACACAATGTAACTCCAAGTCAATCACACTTCTGTGAAATCAAACTGTCCACTTAGGAAGCAACACTGATTGACAATACATTTCACATGCTGTTGTGCAAATGGAATAGACAACAGGTGGAAATTATAGGCAATTAGCAAGACACCCCCAATAAAGGAGTGGTTCTGCAGGTGGGGACCACAGACCACTTCTCAGTTCCTATGCTTCCTGGCTGATGTTTGGTCACTTTTGAATGCTGGCGGTGCTTTCACTCTAGTGGTAGTATGAGACGGAGTCTACAACCCACACAAGTGGCTCAGGTATTGCAGCTCATCCAGGATGGCACATCAATGCGAGCTGTGGCAAGAAGGTTTGCTGTGTCTGTCAGCGTAGTGTCCAGAGCATGGAGGCGCTACCCGTAGACAGGCCAGTACATCAGGAGACGTGGAGGAGGCTGTAGGAGGGCAACAACCCAGCAGCAGGACCGCTACCGCTACCGCCTTTGTGCAAGGAGGAGCAGGAGGAGCACTGCCAGAGCCCTGCAAAATGACCTCCAGCAGGCCACAAATGTGCATGTGTCTGCTCAAACGGTCAGAAACAGACTCCATGAGGGTGGTATGAGGGCCTGACGTCCACAGGTGGGGGTTGTGCTTACTGCCCAACACCGTGCAGGACGTTTGGCATTTGCCAGAGAACACCAAGATTGGCAAATTCGCCACTGGCGCCCTGTGCTCTTCACAGATGAAAGCAGGTTCACACTGAGCACGTGACAGACATGACAGAGTCTGGAGACGCCGTGGAGAACGTTCTGCTGCCTGCAACATCCTCCAGCATGACCGGTTTGGCGGTGGGTCAGTCATGGTGTGGGGTGGCATTTCTTTGGGGGGCCGCACAGCCCTCCATGTGCTCGCCAGAGGTAGCCTGACTGCCATTAGGTACCGAGATGAGATCCTCAGACCCCTTGTGAGACCATATGCTGGTGCGGTTGGCCCTGGGTTCCTCCTAATGCAAGACAATGCTAGACCTCATGTGGCTGGAGTGTGTCAGCAGTTCCTGCAAGAGGAAGGCATTGATGCTATGGACTGGCCCGCCCGTTCCCCAGACCTGAATCCAATTGAGCACATCTGGGACATCATGTATCGCTCCATCCACCAACGCCACATTGCACCACAGACTGTCCAGGAGTTGGCAGATGCTTTAGTCCAGGTCTGGGAGGAGATCCCTCAGGAGACCATCCGCCACCTCATCAGGAGCATGCCCAGGTGTTGTAGGGAGGTCATACAGGCACGTGGAGGCCACACACACTACTGAGCCTCATTTTGACTTGTTTTAAGGACATTACATCAAAGTTGGATCAGCCTGTAGTGGGGTTTTCCACTTTAATTTTGAGTGTGACTCCAAATCCAGACCTCCATGGGTTGATAAATTGGATTTCCATTGATTATTTTTGTGTGATTTTGTTGTCAGCACATTCAACTATGTAAAGAAAAGATTATTTCATTCATTCAGATCTAGGATGTGTTATTTTAGTGTTCCCTTTATTTTTTTGAGCAGTATATATAGAGTGTGTGGGCTGAGCAGATATTTAACAAAACACACACAAAAACATGAAGCAAAGTACTTATGGCTCTATGCCTTTTAGGGCTTTTTAGCTCTGACACCTGTCCTAATGTACCAGAACAAACTGTGGATAATACATTATACATACATTTGAAGAAAGACTGCCACTTAAGTACTGTGGTTGGTTTGTATTACCTTATAAATGAAATGTAAGTATAGTGGCTGGTGGTGTCTACTTAGGGTGAGTGGGTCCTCTGAGAGACTGAAATGGAGGCCCCAGGCACACCTCAGAGAAGTGTCTGATGCCCTCCCAGTCACCCCCTCCCAATCTCCCTGATATAGCCCTTCTCCTTTTCTCACTAATAACCACCATTAAATCTTAAAACAAGGAATAATAATGATAATAATGATTCAATAACCTTTTCTAATCTGTCCAGAACTCTTATTAATTTTACAACGAGTTTACAAGTCATAAGGGTAGGGTAGCCTAGTGGTTAGAGCGTTGGGCTAGTAACTGAAAGGTTGCAAGTTGAAATCCCCAAGCTGACAAGGTACAAATCTGTCATTCTGCCTCTGAACAGGGCAGTTAACCCACTGTTCCTAGGCCGTCATTGAAAATAAGAATTTGTTCTTAACTGACTTGCCTAGTTAAATAAAGGTAAAATAAATACAATTACATTGTATTATAATTAAGTCCTTCCTTCTCTCTCTCAGATCCATCCCTCTCCACCTCCCCCTCCCTGTTCTCACCCCTTTACCACACCCCACCTCCATTTTTGCTCCTCCTTGCCCCCACAAGCCAAGCTTGTCCCCACCTCCCCTCATTGTCCTCCCTTACCCACCCAGGCCAAGCTTGTCCCCACCTCCCCTCCTTGTCCTCCCTTACCCACCCAGGCCAAGCTTGTCCCCACCTCCCCTCCTTGTCCTCCCTTACCCACCCAGGCCAAGTTTATCCCAACCTCTGTCTCCCGCTTCTTCTCAAACACATTTACACCCTTCTATACATGTACTGTAAATACTCATCCATTCTCCTTCATTCACATACAACCTATACCCTATGCCTCCATGCACCCATGTTCTCCCGCCCTCCTACACATATTCATATTCACCCTCCTTCACTCTCCCATTCATATGCACAGACACATACCCACACATACACCCACTCACACCCTCTTGCCCACACAAACACACATCTATAGAACAATTATTTACAATTGTTGACTTACATACTATATTTTCTCTTTTATATTGTATTTTCAGTGTTCATGTATCTAATTGGCATTGGCTAATTCAATTGTTACTTCCTAGAGAAGAACAGTTAATTGGGGACAATAGATTCTAGATTGTATTGGAGGGAGGGGGAAGGAATATTGTCTGAATTTACAATAAGTTGGTCTGGGGCATCTCTGTTTGTAGCCTAGTATGCTTATCTGTTTTTTCCTGCTTCTGCCTCTTCTCAGGGAGCCTGTTCAGGGCTTCCTCAGTGCTTGTGAACTCCATTCTCTGTGTTCCCTTCCATACCCACAGTACTGCCGGGAATCAGAGTTGAGACTTGATTCCTTTTTCCTCCTGTGACTGTCTGATCGGAATTAATTGCTTGTGTTTGTTTCTCAGTCTAGAAGAATCAAATCAAATCAAGTTTATTTGTCACGTGCGCCGAATACAACAGCTGTAGACCTTACAGTGAAATGCTTACTTACAGGCTCTAACCAATAGTGCGAAAAAAGGTATGTGTGTATGTGTGTAGGTAAGTAAAGAGTAAAAAGACATTTGAAAATAAGAGCAGCAAGGCTATATACAGACACCGGTTAGTCAGGCTTATTGAGGTAGTATGTACATGTAGGTATGGTTAAAGTGACTATGCATATATGATGAACAGAGAGTAGCAGTAGCGTAAAAAGAGGGGTTGGCGGGTGGTGGGACACAATGCAGATAGCCCGGTTAGCCAATGTGCGGGAGCACTGGTTGGTCGGGACAATTGATGTAGTATGTACATGAATGTATAGTTAAAGTGACTATGCATATAAGATAAACAGAGAGTAGCAGGGGAGGGGCAGGGCACACAATGCAAATAGTCCGGGTAACCATTTGGTTCCCTCTTCAGGAGTCTTTTGGCTTGATGGTAAAAACTGTTGAGAAGCCTTTTTGTCCTAGAATTGGCGCTCCGGTACCGCTTGCCATGCGGTAGTAGAGAGAACAGTCTATGACTGGGGTGGTTGGGGTCTTTGACAATTTTCAGAGCCTTCCTCTGACACCGCCTGGTGTAGAGGTCCTGGGTGGCAGGCAGCTTTGCCCCAGTGATGTACTGGGCCGCACGCACTACCCTCTAAGGTGCCTTGCGGTCGGAGGCCGAGCAATTGCCGTACCAGGCAGTGATGCAACCGGTCAGGATGCTCTCGATGTTGCAGCTGTAGAACCTTTGGAGGATCTCAGGACCCATGCCAAATCTTTTTAGTTTCCTGAGGGGGAATAGGCTTTGTCGTGCCATCTTCACGACTGTCTTGGTGTGTTTGGACCATTCTAATTTGTTGCTGATGTGGACACCAAGGAATTTGAAGCTCTCAACCTGGAGACAGGTCCTGGACGAATCAAATGGACTGACCGTGGACCTTGATCTCTTTATAACCCTGTGTGGTCTGATAGTTCCACAGATTAAAGATTACCAAGTGAGGGTATTTTGCATTCTTCTGCTTCACGCCGATCCGATGTCTTCGCTCCAGATCCTCCGGTAATAAGTCCACACTAAGCTCCTCCAATATCAGCTTGATCACATAGCTGGAAAGGTCTGCTTTTTTCTTGTCTTCTGGTAGGGACAATATTCTTGTATTATTTTGTCTCGATCTGTTTTCTAGCTGATCCAGTTCATCTTCTGAAGTTTGCGCCTTTGTTTCCAGAAGGCCAATTTTATTGTTTCATCCACGTGCCCGTCCTGTATATGCATAGCTTACATGATAGAATCTACTTTTTTAACAACAGATTGTAACAGTTGTTTGTTTTGGTGAGCACTGGATATCCTTCAGCTGTTCGTTGCTCTCATTTGCATCTCCAAGTTGTTCTTTGTCTTTTCCTCTAAGGGAAGCCATGGCTTGTTGGGTTTGAGTCTCAGTGTAACGACTGTCGTAGCGAGGGGACCAAAGCGCAGCGTATTGAGTGCTCATGATGAAATTTATTTTAACACAGAACACTAAAGAAAATAACAAAAGTGAAAACGATCAGCTCACAGTTCTGTCAGGTACATAGACTAAACAGAATACAACTACCCACAAACACAAGTGGAAAAAAACCCTACTTAAGTATGATCTCCAATTAGAGACAACGAGGACCAGCTGCCTATAAGTGAGATCATCCCAAAAAACAACAACATAGAAATAGAAAACTAGAACTAAACATAGATATAGAAAAACACAAAACCCCCTGTCATGCCCTGACCTACTCTACCATAGAAAATAACATCTTACTATGGTCAGGGCGTGACACTCAGCTTTGTTCTACTCACAGATTGGTTCGCTGTTGTGTATAACTGACCGTTCACTCTCTCCCAGCTGCTTGGGGATATATTGATCTATCGATTTTAAAGGCTTAATGTAAACTATGTTCTCTGACCTCTACATATATTCACAGTTTTGACAGTACAAAACAGAGCTAGAGAGTTTCGGTTTCTGAGATTTCATACACGTCACTCACCCAACATATCATCTCCTCACCCTCTCCCAGGACTTCCCCCTGCTGAGGCTGGATGACATAGTCGATGACCAGTCCAACATCATAGGGTTCTCCATGTTCAACATCACCCATCCGTTCTACCTGGAGTTCATCAGGAGTCTCAACCTGTCCTGGAGGGAGGGCTGTGATCTCATCTACCCCGGGCCTGCGGTATGTTCTACCAGGGTGTTACATTCACACATCCCTGTGTCAGCTGGTGCATACCTTTGTATTAACTGAGAAATTGTATGGTAACAAGTGTTACTTCCTGGTGTGTAGGTATCAAATGGTCCATATGGATGCTTGTCTCATTGAATCACCAAATACAGACACCAGAATTGAATAAAGTCATTACTATGTTATGAACCATGTTACCCCTTCGTCCCTCCTGCAATTTCTTACCCACCACCCCTCTTCTCCTCCCTCCTGCAACTCTCTTCTCCTCCTTCTGCCCATTTCTCCTCTCTTTCCCCCGTGCACCTCCTTCTCCCCCTCCAGTTGTCGTCAGCGTTGATGTTTGACGCGGTGCACGTTGTGGTGGGGGCGGTGAGGGAGCTCAACAGGAGTCAGGAGATTGGAGTCAAACCTCTCAGCTGCACCTCTCCTCAGATCTGGCAACACGGCACCAGCCTCATGAACTACCTACGCATGGTCAGTACACACACAAACACGCAGGCACACACACAGGCACATGAACACACACAAGAACACACACACTTCACTTTCATTTTGAGTCTTCATTTGACAAAGAAGATAGTTGTTTCTTCTCATACCAATATATCTGCCATTTAGATACCAATGGCAGCCCCATTAAACAAGTCACCAGAAACTACAGCATATCAGTCCGTCACATTCCTGTCCTGCCCACCATGTCGTTGTGTTGGGTCACACTCCTGTCCTGCCCACCATGTCGTTGTGTTGGGTCACACTCCTGTCCTGCCCACCATGTCGTTGTGTTGGGTCACACTCCTGTCCTGCCCACCATGTCGTTGTGTTGGGTCACACTCCTGTCCTGCCCACCATGTCGTTGTGTTGGGTCACACTCCTGTCCTGCCCACCATGTCGTTGTGTTGGGGTCCAGTGTTGATTGTAATAGGTGGTTGTGTCACTCTTCTCTTGTCTGTCTGTCTGTCTGTCTGTCTGTCTGTCTGTCTGTCTGTCTGTCTGTCTGTCTGTCTGTCTGTCTGTCTGTCTGTCTGTCTGTCTGTCTGTCTGTCTGTCTGTCTGTCTGTCTGTCTGTCTGTCTGTCTGTCTGTCTGTCTGTCTGTCTGTCTGTTCCTTCCTTCCTTCCGGCTCTCTTCCTCCCTTGTTATTCTTTGTTATTTGACGAGGCTGGTTGTCTGTGTGCTCATTGACGAGCTATCCTCATGGCTGCCTGTGCTCCATCTCTCTTTGTCTCCTCGGTACAGGCCTATCTGTCTCTGTTATCAAACCACTGGGTGTGTTCCATCTTCACCACCACTCCATTCATCTTAGCTCTATCAAGCTCTGTCAGCACTGTCACACTGTGTACTAGATATGTGTAGTGTAAGTATATTGTTCTCTCTCTTTGTCTCTCTGTATCGCTGTCGCCCTCTCTCTGTCTTTCTCTCGTGTACCTCTTTCTCTTTCTCTCTCAATTCATTAAATTCCATTCAATTCAAATTAGCTTAATTGGCTTCATAAATAATATTTCTCTCTCTCTGTCTCACTCTGTCTCTCTCTCTGTCTCTCTCTGTCTCTCTGTCTCTGTCTCTGTCAGGTGGAGTATGATGGTCTGACAGGCCATGTGGAGTTCAACAGTAAAGGACAGAGGACCAACTACACCCTGAGGATTCTGGAGAAACACCGCAGGGGTCACAGAGAGGTCAGAGGGCACTGGGATTATAGAGAAACAGAGTTTGACACAAAATGGCTTTTGTGTTGACAGTAATCCTCCATAACAGTGACATTCTAGCCACATAATTAGAATTGGTTATACTATGGAAGTGCTTTGTGATTAGCTAGCTACAGTATGTACTTAGCTATAACACCAGCTGAGGACTAAAGGCTAAATAGAACATCAAAATCAATGGTTGTTTTTTGGGTTGACATTTGTGATACGAGACTCCAAGGGGATCTCCAAAAATGTAGCACTCGTATTCTAATTAGATGGTTTTCCATCTGAACGTGAAGGTCTTTAACGTTGTACATTTTGAACACAGTGAGGGTGCTGACATCTATCTACAACGCTCCTAGAAATATAGGTCTTTAGAAGAAAATGATAATTCAGAGTTATCTTCATATAGTTTATCAAAGTGCCTTGGGCTTGTCCTCTGGATTCTAGTTCCTTCTTGTTTTACACTGTCACATGATTTACTGTACCTCCTGTATAATCACACACATCCTGCAATTATTATATCTCTCTCTCTCTCTCTCTCTCTCTCTCTCTCTCAGATTGGTATCTGGTACTCCAATAACACACTGGCTATGAACGCCACCAGTCTGGACATCAACGTTTCGGAGACACTGGCCAACAAGACCCTCATCGTCACCACCATATTGGTGAGGTCAAACCCTTTATTATGACAACCATATTGGTTAGGTCAAACCCTTTATTATGACAACCATATTGTTGAGGTCAAACCCTTTATTGTAACCACCATACTGGTGAGGTCAAAACATTTATTGTAACCACCATACTGGTGAGGTCAAAACATTTATTATGACCACCATACTGGTTGGGTCAAAACCTTTATTATGACCACCATACTGGTGAGGTCAAAACCTTTATTATGACCACCATACTGGTGAGGTCAAAACCTTTATTATGACCACCATACTGGTGAGGTCAAAACCTTTATTATGACCACCATACTGGTGAGGTCAAAACCTTTATTATGACCACCATATACTGAGTGTACAAAACATTAGGAATGCTCTTTCCATGACATAGACTGACCAGGTGAATCCACTTTTTAAACCATGAGACAATTGAGACAGGTCTTACCTGTGGGTCAGTTGGTAGAGCATGGTGTTTGCAATGCCAGCATGGTGTGTGCAATGCTAGGGTTGTGGGTTCGATTTCCATGGGGGGCTAGAACAAAAAAAACAAAAAATGCATTAAATGACATGTATGCATTCACTACTGTAAGTCGCTCTGGATAAGAGCGTCTGCTAAATGACTAAAATGTAAATGTAAAAATGAGACATGAAATGTGTATGTGTCCCATTCAGAGGTGAATGGGCAAGACAAAAGATTTAAGTGCCTTTGAACGGGGTATGACGGTAGGAGCCAGGCGCACCAGTATGAGTTTGTCAAGAACTGCAACGCTGCTGGTTTTTCACGTTCAACAGTTTCCCATGTGTATCAAGAATGGTCCACCACCCAAAGGACATCCAGCCAACTTGACACAACTGTGGGAACCATTGGAGTCAACATGGCCAGAATCCCTGTGGAATGCTTTCGACACCTTGTAGAGTCTAAGCCCCGACAAAATGGAGGCTGTTCTGAAGGCAAAAGGGGGTGCAACTTAATATTAGAAAAGTGTTCTTAATGTTTTGTTCACTCAGTGTATATCCTAAGGTCATTTTAGTAAATCATATCAGTCTCCTACACATAGTAATGCCAGAGTTGACATGCATCCCTCTGTCCCCTCCCTATCCCCTTCCTCTCTGTGCAGGAGAGCCCCTATGTGATGCGTAAGGGGAACTACCAGGAGTACCAGGGGAATGACCAGTACGAGGGCTTCTGTGTGGACATGTTGAGAGAGCTGGCAGACATCTTGAAGTGCTCCTTCAGAATTAAACTGGTTGATGATGGGCTGTATGGAGCGCCTGAACCCAACGGGTCCTGGACCGGCATGGTGGGAGAGCTCATCAACAGGGTGAACACACACACACACACACACACACACACACACACACACACACACACACACACACACACACACACACACACACACACACACACACACACACACACACACACACACACACACACACACACACACACACACACACACACACACACACACACACAGTCTTGTACTACTAACAATTCAGTCCCATTCGAAATCTTATTTTCCCTAACCCCTAAACCTAACCGGTACCCTGACCTTAAACCTAACCCTAAGTCTAGCTCCTAACCCTAAAACTAACCCTATCTCCTAACCCTAAACCTACGGTAATTCTAACCCTAACACTAATTCTAACCTTAACCCTAAACCCCCTAAAAATAACATTTGACCTTGTGGGGACTAACAAAATGTCCCCAGTTGGTCAAACTTTTTTGTTTTACCATTCTTGAATAGTTAAACACACACACACACACACACACACACACACACACACACACACACACACACACACACACACACACACACAGACACACACACACACACACACACACACACACACACACACACACACACACACACACACACACACACACACACACACACACACCACACACGCACACACACACACACACACACACACACACACAATAATAATAAGAGACTGTGTGCTTAATTAGATCACAGCATACTTCAATTACCACAGTGTGGTCCCCATGTGCCTCTTGCCATGGTGCTGCCCTGCTCCCTACTCTCTCTGCCCTCTCTGCTCTCCTGACTGATCAAACCAGACTAATCCCATGTTCATCAATTAGGCTTTAATTTGACTGTCTGACAGGAGGTTCCATAGATGGAACAGCCAGCCAACAGTTCTGCTGCAGTGGATCTCTGTTTCTATTGTCTCTCTGAAAACTATTTTTTTTCTCTCCGTGTACGTGTCACTCTGTCTTTCTCCCTCTGAGAGGTGGAGGGAACGCCATTGGCTCATAGGTGCATCTCCAAACCAGGGGTCTCTGACTCTGAGTGACCGAAGTGTTGATTTGTTGTCATCTATTTCTGACTCTCTCTCTCTCTCTCTCTCTCTCTCTCTCTCTCTCTCTCTCTCTCTCTCTCTCTCTCTCTTCTCTCTCTCTCTCTCTCTCTCTCTCTCTCTCTCTCGCTCTCTCTCTCGCTCTCTCTCTCTCTCTCTCTCTCTCTCTCTCTCTCTCTCTCTCGCTCTCTCTCTCTCTCTCTCTCTCTCTCTCGCTCTCTCTCACACACACACAGAAAGCAGACTTGGCAGTAGCAGGCTTTACCATCACGTCTGAGAGAGAGAAAGTCATAGACTTCTCCAAGCCCTTCATGACGCTAGGAATCAGCATCTTGTACAGAGTCCACCTGGTAAGACAGACACACCAGAGCAGTTGGGTGTATTGGATTTCCCTAACTGCTGTTTGTGCTATCCTGTTTATTTTATGGGCCGTGACAATGCATTTCTTTGAGGATATCTGATTCTGAAAGATAGAATGGATAGGTCTTATAGAGTTCATGGTTGTACATCGCACACGTTTACCGTTCAACTCTCTGAGGCTTACATTTGTTGCATTATGAACAGTATAACATTGCAGAGATGATGTGCTGTACAGTTGCAGGGAAGAACACTACCCCTCTGTGGTTGAAAGAGGAACTACATGACAGCTATGTAATGTAACGTAATAGGGCCACTCCAACCTGTCCTATCTCTCTCTCTGTCTCTGTTTTAGGGGAGGAAACCGGGGTATTTCTCCTTCCTGGACCCCTTCTCTCCGGCTGTTTGGCTCTTCATGCTGCTCGCCTACCTGGCTGTCAGCTGTGTGCTCTTCCTGGCTGCAAGGTAAGTGCATGAGTAAGCACCACAGTAACCCAGGGCAACAGGAACAGGAAACCAGTGAGGAACTCTGGGATTGTTTGTGCATTTTGGTTGACACAATTGAATAATAATGAGTTATAGCAGCTTATATATGTAACCGATGTGAAATGGCTAGCTAGTTAGCAGTGGTGCGCGCTAATAGCATTTCAATCGGTGATCTCGATCTGAGACCGTGAAGTAGTTGTTCCCCTTGCTCTGCAAGGGCCGTGGCTTTTGTGGCGTGATGGGTAACGATGCTTCGTGGGTGTCAGTTGTTGATGTGTGCAGAGGGTTCCTGGTTCAAGCCCAGGTTGGGGCGAGGAGAGGGACGGAAGCAAGACTGTTACATATACACACCGAATTAAAATGCCTTGGTTGAGATAGATAGATGTTGTGTACAGAGGTCCTTATGGTCCTTTTTCTCTTCTACACTCATAGAAAAAAGGTGCTATCTAGAACCTAAAAGAGTTATTCGGCTGTCGCCGTAGAAGAACCCTTTTTGGTTCCAGGTAGAACCCTTTTGGGTTTCATGTAAAAGAGGGTTCTACCTGAAATCAAAAAGGGTTCTCCTATGGGGACAGCCAAATAACCCTTATAGAACCCTTTCTTCTAAGAGTGTTCTCCTCTCCTCCTCTCCTACTTCCAGGTTAAGTCCCTATGAGTGGTACAACCCCCACCCATGTCTACAGGGGCACAAGGACATGCTGGAGAACCAGTACACCCTAGGGAACAGCCTGTGGTTCCCTGTAGGAGGCTTCATGCAGCAGGGCTCTGAGATCATGCCACGTGCCCTGTCCACACGCTGCGTCTCAGGGGTCTGGTAAGTCTGTGTGTGTGTGTGTGTGTGTGTGTGTGTGTGTGTGTGTGTGTGTGTGTGTGTGTGTGTGTGTGTGTGTGTGTGTGTGTGTGTGTGTGTGTGTGTGTGTGTGTGTGTGTGTGTGTGTGTGTGTGTGTGTGTGTGTGTGTGTGTGTGTGTGTGTGTGTGTGTGTGTGTGTGTAGATTGGTGGGTAAGTATGTCTCAGTCTGTATGTCTGAGTAAATGTCTCTCTGTCACCCTCTCCTCTCTCATTTCTCTTCCTGTCTGTGATTCTGTCAAACTCTATTTTCTCTGACTTTCTGTCTCTGTCTTTCTCTCTCTCTCTCTGTCTCTCTCTAACTCTGTCTCTGTCTTCTCCCAGGTGGATGTTTACGCTGATCATCATCTCCTCCTACACGGCCAACCTGGCAGCCTTCCTGACCGTTCAGAGGATGGAGGTGCCCATCGAGTCTCCTGACGACCTGGCCGACCAGACCAACATCGAGTATGGCACTATCCATGGGGGGAGCACCATGACTTTCTTCATGGTACTGCTCGACGCTGGCCCTGGGGGGCGTATGTAGAGCTTTGAATGGAGAATGACTGGTAGGGAGGTGTGTGTGTGTGTGCTGTTCTAGTATTTGCCGATCTGTCTCAGATCGCTCCTATTTGTATGTGTGTGTATGGTGAGGTGGGTATGTGGTTGAGCACAGTGTGTGTGTGTGTGTGTGTGTGTGTGTGTAGTTGTTTCCCTATTTGCTGGCATGTCTCTGAGCTCCTGTTGTGTTCTTTATGGCTGTTAGTGTTAAGTGGCTGAGTGTCAGTGTTTGCTTATGTAAGAGCTGCTGGCATCTGTGTCGGCATCTGTGTTTGTCAGTGTGTTTGGACTGTGTGCTTGATTGTGTATGTGTGTTTGTGAGTAAGTGTTTACGTGTGTGTGTGTGTGTGTGTGTGTGTGTGTGTGTGTGTGTGTGTGTGTGTGTGTGTGTGTGTGGGGGGGGGGGTGGGGGGGGGGGGGGGGTTAGAGTGTGAGTGTTTGTTTGTGTATCTTTATTGTGTGTATGTTCATTGTGCTTACCCAGATGCTGTATCATCCCTCTCTCCACCTCTTAACTGTACCTCTTAACTGTACCCACTACCGAAGAGTCCTTCACATCCAACCCACATCTCACCTGTTTTGTTGCATATACAATACTGTATCTAACTGGTTGCTGTTACCTTGACTCTGTGTCTATGCTGTTCCTTAGCATGACATATTGTCATGCATATATGTACACTACCACCTGGCGTTTGATTCAGCTGCATCTGGATATATATACATCTCTCTTTTCATACCCTTCCGTCTCTATCCCTTCTCCCCCATCCCTTCCCCTTCCTCCCCTTTCCCTTTCCTACCTCTCCATCTCTTTCCTCCACCCCCCATCTTCCTCCCTTTCCTCCTTTCTCCCTCCCTCCTTTCTCCCTCCCTCCAGAACTCGCGCTACCAGACATACCAGCGCATGTGGAACTACATGCACTCCAAGCAGCCCAGTGTGTTTGTGAAGAGCACGGAGGAGGGCATCGCCCGCGTGGTCAACTCTAAATATGCCTTCCTCCTGGAGAGCACCATGAATGAGTACTACCGCAAACTCAACTGTAACCTCACCCAGATAGGTGGTCTGCTGGACACCAAGGGCTACGGCATCGGCATGCCACTGGGTGAGAGAGGGATGGAGGGAGGTATGGGGAGAGAAAAGGATGGGGGGGAGAGAGGAAGGGAGGTATGTGGTCAGAGGGATGGAAGGTGGTATGGGGAGAGAGGGATGGAGAGAGGTATGGGGGAGGGCGGTATGGGGGAGAGAGGGATGAAGGGAGGATGAAAGGGAGGTATAGTAGAGAAAGGGGTGGAGGGAGGTATAGGAGGAGAGAGGAATGATGGGGAAGCATGGGGGAGAGGGATGGAGGGAGGTATGCGGGGAGAAATGAGAGAGAGGGATGGAGGGAGGGGAAAGAGGAGAGTTGGAGAGATGGGAAAGAGGAGAGATGAGGAGAGATGGGGGAAAAAGGAGAGATGGGAAAGAGAGAATAAGAGATTGGGTGAGAATGGTAGTGAAATGGAGGGAGGATGGGAGACAGGGAGAGACGGGGGAGTGGTACAACCCACAACATCTGGATGAGAAGGGGAGGAGACCATAAGCCTAATTCCTCTTCCTCTCCATCTTTAATCCCCTCTTTCTCCTCCTCCCTCTTTCCTTTCGTCCTCCCAGGCTCTCCGTTCAGAGAGGAGATCACTATGGCCATCCTGCACCTGCAGGAGAACAACAGGCTGGAGATCCTGAAGAGGAGGTGGTGGGAGGGAGGACAGTGCCCTAAAGAAGAGGACCACAGAGCCAAGGGTCAGTACACTACTCTGTTTCCAGTGTCTTTACAGCTCTGTATCTCAACTGATGTCTGTGAGTGTTCTGAATGTACTGTAAGATGGGAGATTACCAGGGTCTGTGGTATTGTGTGTGTAACTGTTCTTGTGTTAAATCAGGGGCATATTGGTGGTACTGTATGTGTGTATATTAACCATCATGTCTGTCCTCCACAGGTCTTGGCATGGAGAACATCGGGGGTATCTTCGTGGTGTTGATCTGTGGCCTCATCATTGCTGTGTTCGTGGCCATCATGGAGTTTGTGTGGTCGACGCGCTGCTCTTCAGAGACAGACGAGGTACGCCCTCACTCCTGCCCTCGCCGACACCACAGACCCACCCCAGTAGGTCCCCATGGCAACACACCAACCCTGACTCCCCATCCTCTGCTGTGCAGCGTGTGTGTGTTTGTTGGGCCGCCTCTGGAACTGTGTGTGTTTGAATATGTGTTCGTCGGGCTGCTTCTTGCACCATTTGTTTGTGTGTATGTTAATCAGTGTGTGTCTAGTCTGTGTGTTTCACTGTTGGGTTTGCTATGTATTGTGCATGGGTGATGAGGGTGGCTATTTTTACACCTGAACCTCAAATGAAGCAGGACAGATTTCTCCTGTGAACAGATCAGGGTCCAGTCACATGTTGTGATGTTGTGTGAACGTACCTGTGTTGGCATGCTATAGTATTAGCGTTGGTGTGTGATCGCGGGAGGGTATTTTGACTGTGATCAGAAAGTGTTGATGTTTAGTACAGGGTATGGATAAGCCAATATTGTGATGCCAATATTTGCTTGCATAAGAAGCAGTGTGTAATGATTTCCCTGGCATTAAATGTCACGATCTATCTTCTTTTACATGCCTCACATGCTGGTACTCTTCGTTTCCATTCTTGGATCACTCATCTCTCTGTGTGTCTGCCACACCTGTCATTCTGTCAATCAGTGTCTGTTTTCTGATAATGAATACTGTTTCTGTTTGTGTAAGAGTATTATTCATCATTGTTATGATTTTTTAGATTAGAATATTCCATAATGTCTATGTGTCCTTGGTGCATTTTGTTGGAACTTTTTGTGCAAGTGTGTGATGCTGTTGGAATGTTAAGAGGTGTGTGTCTGTTTGGGTGTGTTTGTGTTGTTTGTCTACATGCACCTCAGTTTGCGGGCCTGCCTGTTTGTTCATAGTTCATTATGTACCATTATATATTATATATAATGTGTAATGAACACAATTTGTTCTGCTCAGTTGGTTATTTGTATGGATTGTATTAACTCTCTCTGCTCTTTGGATATTCTCCAACCTCTATCCATCTCTACATCTCCCCTCATTATCTCCAAATCATTTCTATTCATTACCACTTTCATTGCCATCCCCCCATTTCTACCTTTCTATACCCTCATTCGGTTCTCCTCTCCTCCTACCATCTCTTTTACTCCACCTCCACCCTGTTTCTGCTTTCCTTCTCTTTTTTGCTTCCCCTCTTTCTTCCCCCCACCTTCCTACTCTCCCCCTCCCTACTCTCCCCCCTCTATCTCGTTCCCTTTGCCTTCCCTCTTTTTCCCCCATCTGTCTACTTTGCTTTTGTGGCCCCCTATCTCTCCCTATGCTCCTCTTCCCGTCGTCCCTCTCTCTCTCCTCTGTCCTCTCAGGTGTCTGTCTGTCAGGAGATGCTCACCGAGTTCCGAAACGCCGTCTCCTGTAAGAAGAGTTCCCGTTCCCGTCGTCGCCGCCCCCTGGGCAACTCCGCGGCCCTCCGCCACCCCACCCGCATCGCCCTGGGGGCCCAGCGGCCACTCCGCCTCGTACGGGAGATGCGCCTCAGCAACGGCAAGCTCTACAGTGGCTCGGGACCCCTGACTGGGGGAGCAGGGGGGCCAGGAGGGGGTGTAGGGGCTGGGGGAGGTCCCTCAGACATGGGCCCTGGGCCTCAGCGACTCCTGGAGGACCCACTGGGGGTCAACACCACCCCTCCTCACCCGCCCCAGCCGCAGGCCCCCGTGGCGCTCCCTCGCAGCTGCACGCACGTCAGGATCTGCCAGGAGTGCAGGAGGATCCAGAGCCTGAGGTCAGGGATGGGGTCCACAAGGATCCCCCCCTCATCTGCACCCCTGCCGCGCCTGCCCCCTCCTCCTCCACCCTCCTCCTCCAACACAGACAGCGAGGGGGGAGGGGGGTCCAGCCCCCGGCGGCTCCCCCACAGCACCCCTGCACCCTGCCTACCCATACCACCCCCACAGAGCAGCACCGACACAGACCTTCTGGGGAAGTAGGACTAAGACTGACGAACTAGGAGGGGCTGGAGGGTATATGGGGGCAAGTTAACGGTGACTTTACTGATGTTTTGAGCTGCTCAGTGACACACTATTCTCTGACCCTCTGTACATTGGCCTCCAGGAGGGAATTAAAGGGAGAGAAGGAGGGAGAAAGAGAGGGAGAGAGAGAGAGAATCAGAGGGCTCAAAGACGTTGTGAGATGTGTGATGAAGCAATGGAAAGGATATATTTGCACAGATACCAAAAGACACACCCATACAAAAGGAGAAAGAAGGAGAGACTTTCTTTGCTCTCCAGCACGCTGCCCAGCTGGTTCTGATGTTAGCCCAATCTGTTCACAGAACCATGCTCTGCTGTGTTCTGGCTTTGTGATTTACTTGAAGATGGCTGCTCGGTTCTTATCTTGACTTACCAGTGGACCAATCAGGACTGAGCTACACTGGATAAAGCAGTCAGGTAACGCACATCATTTGATGCCAGACCTACTGGTTTCTCTGTCGGTCTCTCCCTG
Organism: Salmo salar; assembly: GCF_965601325.2. Lineage (NCBI taxonomy): Eukaryota > Metazoa > Chordata > Actinopteri > Salmoniformes > Salmonidae > Salmo > Salmo salar. The sequence continues at coordinate 23,722,087 of NC_138292.1, forward strand.
TTCTCCCTGCTCTCTCTCTCCATCTCTCTCTCTCTTTCCATTTCCATGGTACCACAGACTCATCTAGAGCGGCCAGCTCTTCCTCTCTGGACGGTGACCACTGGAGGAGGAGCCCACGTCAATCCTGGAGGACCTTTAATCTATGTAACATACAACAACAGAAGACTTTAAAACTGACTAGAATTATATGATTTTCCAGATTTCTTTGTTGTTGTCTTTGTCGTTTGGTTACCATTGTTCTAAGTGGAAGTTACAGAAAAATAAAGACTATATATGTGACTAATGTGGTGGATCACGACACACTATGAAGAAAAGACTCCCCTGAGGTTCACTGTGTGGATGAGGTGTTTTGTCCATCCGTGGACCCCATAGCTGCTTTTGAAACGACATTGAAGAAAGCAGATTTGGCTGGAAATGAGTTGTAACAAAGTCAGATATGCATAATATAATTGCTGTGGGTGTGTGTGTGAGTGTGTGCGCGCGCAGAGGTCCGTCCTTACAGCAAGTGAGAGGAACAAATGATCATACCAAGTATACGATAATCAGAGGCTTTGCGATGTGAAATGACTTGTTATCCTGGAGAATACTTGCCAAGCCTTTTCTCCTCTTTACCTCTGTTCATAGCACAGAGAGAGAGGAAGATGAGAGAGGATGACGAGAGAGAAAAAGGAGAGAGCAATGGAGAGAGGAAGAGGAGAGAGATGAAGAGGATTGAGAGAAAGAGAAAAAATAGGAATGCAACAGAGGAACAGAGAGATAAAAGGAGGACTGTATTAGAATGACAAATCCCTAATTGAACTACTTCCATAATGAGATTTTTCCTGATCTGGTAATTCTGGGCAGCATCTTGCTGGGGGCTTGGCCGTGCTGCCGGGAGGCTGGGACTAAAGCTTCCCTGCTCTACATCCCGTTGAACTGGCTGTCTGCAGCACAGACGCCTGCCAGAGCTCCACACAGAGCTCCACACCACCCTGAGCCCTCTCATTACAGCCTGTGGAGCTTTAGATCTGGTAATTATTCCCCTTTAATAACTAATAGCCACACAATGACTACGGAGGAGACTGAGGTCATGGTTTAATGTTATAAAAGTATGATGGGGAATACTGTTACAGGGTTCAAGCCTTTCTGAGGCTTTCTGCTGCCTCTCTCACACATACACCACAGATCATCACACTGACAAATATAACCATGCAACCTAAGAAATACATAATTATTTCTGTGTTCTTCTCTTGGACCCACAGTGCAGCAGTGAGCCAGAGACACACATCTGCATAGGTCACCACTCTAGTCTCAACTCAATGCTGTGAAACCATTGGATGGCTTTCTTCCAATACACTTAATTGGCGTCCTTTCCTCATCTCCTTTCCTTCACAACAATTGATCTTACAGGGATAGACAGGTGAAAGCACTGGTGCATCTCTAACCGGTCGGTCCTTTCACCTATCAGTGGTGAAGAAGGAAAGGAGATAAGAAAAGGAAGACCTTTGAGTATTGGGATGTATGACAGTGTCAGAGGGAGGGAAGGAGGGGTAGCCAAAGGGAATCAGAGGGGTGTCTGTGAGGGGAGAGAGTTTACTCAACAAAACAAACAAATCATTTTTGTTAACTTTTCAGTTCTGTTATTTTTTCATATTTCTATACTAGTGCTAAATGGATTATTAAAAGAATGACGTTGAATATTATGATTACATTTGTATTATTATTATTCCTATTGAAGTACGGATCTATAGGAGGAGGATGCTGTTTTGGGGAAATGGGTGGGCAGGGGTGGGTTAATAGAGGTCAGGGGTGATGGGTACGTCCTCTCCATAGCAACCACCTGATGTTAAATCCTATAGACACACAAACTCGTTTGGAATAAAAAAATATTCTATCTGTCCAAGCTGGCATGATGTATCGTCTGTTCCTGCAGTGTTGAAGTGTGTGTCTGTGCATACGTGCATGTGTACGTGGGAACTTGTGTGTTTGTCTGTGTGTGTGCCCATGTGTGTCTGACAATTTGTCTTTTATTGTATGTTTCTCAGTTTCAGGCTGAGCACCTAAGTATTTTGTGGTATCCATCTTAGCTGGGTCGTTCCACTGATAGTGTCTTTTCACTTAATTTTAACATTCTGTCAAAAAGAACACATGTTCAACTTCATAACAAACATGTTTTATCTCCAGAGGTTAAAAGAAGAAAAAGGACCATAAAAGTTGACAATTAAAGTAACAGGGTTGAATGTAACAGGGTTGATGATTTCATCTTAAACCAGCCAAGCTTGCTGTGTGCAACAGGGAGGTGCAACTGAATGTAAGCTTAACAAAAAAATGTGAACTTGTTTTGAAATGTGTATTTATGTACTTACAATATGATGAGAGTTTAAAAGTAGAATGAAAATAGCATGTGCAGGAGTGGTAAGAAGAAAAAAACTGAGAGACTTGTAGGCACCTCCCCCTTTCAAACGTTTATAAAAGATAACTATACAAAAAAGTAGCTAAAATGTTTAAGACAGATTAGTGCTAAAATGTTGTTTATTAAACAACTAATTGCCCGACGTCTGTCTAATTACTTGAATTCCATTTAGTTAGTTCTTTAGAGGGAAATCAAATCACTCGCGAGAGAAATCAAGTCAATAATTATGTGGGAGGCTGGGTTGAAGGGAGTTGTAGTTTTCATTAAGCAAATATTCAACCTTGTTCAGTGCAGAAACGTGGTAATTAACTACAATGACCCTAATCCATTGCACCTGTTGTTTCCGGCTCAAACAGACTGTTGTCACTAGTTGCCATTGCATCATAAACCCTACCTAGTTCTACAATTTATCTTCATAAAATGTGACTTTAAACCTAACCTTTACCACACTGCTAACCTTTTGCTTAACCCTCACCTTAAATCAAGACCAAAAATTGAATTTTTGTTTTCGACTTTGTTATCTCATGGAAACTGACAGAGGCTTATACAGTTTTAAGCATGTTATGTTTTTTATATCTTTATTTTATTAGGCAAGTCAGTTAAGATCAAATTCTTATTTACAATGACAACCTTCTCCGGCCAAACCTGGACGACGCTGGGCCAATTGTGCGCCGCCCTACGGGACTCCCAATCACAGCCAGATGTGACACAGCGTGGATTTGAACCAGGGACTGTGGTGACGACTCTTGCAGTGCCTTAAACCGCTGCGCCACTCGGGAGCCGTTAGATTCACACAGGAATGTACACAACACAATGACTAGAGGGATAGAGAAAGTTGGTGAAAGTATGCTTTATCTAATTTGAAGAACTAGTAAAATTGATTTCAGCTCTGGAGCTGCTACTGCCTGAGCAGAGATGAGATGATGACTTTAAGGAATGAAAAACAATATAGTCATCAAATAAATACTAAGTAATATACACAACTAAAATATTTGATTATTTCATAGTAATTTCCTATTTTTGAATTGATGTCTACCCAATGTGGACCTGACAGAAATAATGACATATTTTCAATGTTTTGGCAATAGATGTTAATTATTTTTGGACTTGGAATTTCTGTAAAAAAATAAAATACATTTATAAGCATTATGAAATAATGACATTAAATGTTTAAAAACTAAAATTGAAAATCGTGATAATTTTTTCATAAACTAACTGAAACCGAACTGACCTCAAAAAGCACTAATCGCTCAGCACTAATACAGATAAACAGATAATTGGAGATTTACACAGTTTTGCATATAAAGGAAAACAAACAAAAAGAGGTGGGCCCTCACCCCCAATCCCCATCCCATTCCCCCCCCATCCCAACTCAGGCAACATGTCACATCCAATAAATCATTTTTATGAAAACCCACAATAAACATATACTATTGGAATTTTTGTCATGATTTAGTTTAGTTAGAGCGTAGATGTGCAGCATGTGATCCAACTGTTGAATTGAGTGTTTTATCAAAATGTACACAGATAATGTCACAAGGACATAAATGTGACATTCAAACTCTGTTTGAAAATGGGAGTTTTGTTAAATGCTCCGTAGCGAGAATAAGAGAAATGTGAACGGTTACAGGATCAGAGATGGTTTTGTTTTCTGCAGAAATACCTTCTTGAACATGATGACTTTCATGCGCCTTAGTTACAACCTTTAATGGGATGCGTAAATATGAGTATTTAACCTCCCTGGGCGAGGTGGGACGCTTGCGTCAACAGCCAGTGGAATCGCGTGGCAAGAAATACAAATACCTCATAAATGCTATAACTTTAATTTCTCAAACATATGATTATTTTACACCACTTTAAAGACAAGACTCTCGTTAATCTAACCACACTGTCCGATTTCAAAAAGGCTTTACAGCGAAAGCAAAACATTAGATTATGTCAGGAGAGTACCCTGCCAAAAATAATCACACAGCCATTTTCAAAGCAAGCCTATATGTCACAAAAACCAAAACCACAGCTAAATGCAGCACTAACCTTTGATGATCTTCATCAGATGACACTCCTAGGACATTATGTTATACATATTTATATCAAAAACCAGCTTTTTACATTAGCATGTGATGTTCAGAACTAGCATACCCACCGCAAACTTCCGGTGAATTTACTTAATTACTCACGATTAACGTTCACAAAATACATAACAATTATTTTAAGAATTATAGATACAGAACTCCTTTATGCAATCGCGGTGTCAGATTTTAAAATAGCTTTTCGGCGAAAGCACATTTTGCAATATTCTGAGTAGATAGCCCGGCCATCACGGCTAGCTAATTTGACACCCACCAAGTTTGGCCCTCACCAAACTCAGATTTTCTATAAGAAAAATTGGATTACCTTTGCTGTTCTTCGTCAGAATGCACTCCCAGGACTTCTACTTCAACAACAAATGTTGTTTTGGTTTGAAATAATCCATAGTTATATTGAAATAGCTCCGTTTTGTTCATGCGTTCAGGTAACTATCCGAAGGGTGACGCGCAAGCGCATTTCGTGACCAAAAAATTCGAAATATTCCATTACCGTATTTCGAAGCATCTCAAACGCTGTTTAAAATCTATTTTTATGCGATTTGTCTTGTAAAATGGTGATAATATTCCAACCGGGCGACGTTGTATTCGTTCAAAGAGAGAAAGAAAAACATGGAGAATTCACATGAACGCGCATCTCCAGTGTCACTGTTCTCAGCCTGACCACTCACAAAATCTCCTGCTGTTCTTCGCCCAGAGACTGGAGAGACGTCATTCCACTTTCTGGCGCCTTCTGAGAGCCAATGGAAGCCTTAGAAAATGTCACGTTACAGCAGAGATGCTGTATTTTTGATAGAGATGCCCTAGAAGGACAACAAATTGTCAGACAGGGCACTTCCTGTATGGAATCTTCTCAGGTTTTGGCCTGCCATATGAGTTCTGTTATACTCACAGACACCATTCAAACAGTTTTAGAAACTTTAGAGTGGTTTCTATCCAAATCTATATGCATATTCTTGTTTCTGGGCAAGAGTAGTAACCAGTTTAAATCGGGTACGTTTTTTTATCCGGCCGTGCAAATACTGCCCCCTAGCCCCAACAGGTAAAAAAAAAATGGTGAGCCTAGTTCAGCCAAGAAGAAAGAACAGAGCTAAACTTGGAGAAAGACACGATCCTTCCTAGCTAGTCATAATTGACTGAGATAATGGAGTGGTTGGACATGCTGAGCGATAAGTCCTGATTGGTCTGCCATGTCACAAGCTTCTGTCTATAACAGTATGGGGGCTTCCCTGGTCCATATATTTACTTTACAAAAATATAACGCAACATGTAAAGTGTTGGTCCCATGTTTCATGAGCTGAAATAAAAGATCCCAGAAATGTTCCATACGCAAAAAAAGCTTATTTCTTTCAAATTCTGTGCACCAATTTGTTTACATCCCTGTTAGTGAGCATTTCTCCTTTGCCAAGATAATCCATTTACCTGACAGATGTGGTATATCAAAACGCTGATTAAACAGTATAGTCATTACACAGGTGCACCTCATGCAGTTTTGTCACACAAAACAATGGCACAGATGTCTCAAGTTTTGAGGGAGCATGCAACTGACATGCTGACTGCAGGAAAGTCCACCAGTGTTAATTTCTCTACCATAAGCCACTTCCAATGTCGTGTTATAGAATTTGGCAGTACGTCCAACTGGCCTCACAACAGCAAACCAAGTGTAACAACTCCATCCCAGGACCACCACATCCGGATAAAATATTGAATTTGGCCTTTTCTATTATAGCCCATAGAAACACATTGAATAACATATTAATAGTTGGCAAAAAGACAGTCAAAAAATAAATCATGAGGAATAATGTTTTGAAGTGTCTGTCCTATATTCAGACCTCATGACTTTTTCCACATTTTGTTATGTTACAGCCTTATTCTAAAATTGATTAAATAACTTTTTTTCCCCTCATCAATCTACATACAATACACCATAATGACAAAGCGAAAACAGGTTTTTAGAAATGTTTGCAAATGTATAAAATAAAACGTATTTACTTAAGTATTCAGACCCTTTGCTATGAGACTCGAAATTGAGCTTAGGTCAGGTGTAACCCGTTTCCATTGATCATCCTTGAGATTTTTCTGCAACTTGATTGGAGTCAACCTGTGGTAAATTCAATTGATTGGACATGATTTGGAAAGGCACACACCTGTATATATATATAAGTCCCACAGTTGACCGTGCATGTCAGAGCAATGAAGTCAAAGGAATTGTCCGTAGAGCTCTGAGATAGGATTGTGTCGAGGCACAGATTTGGGGAAGGGTACCAAAAAAATTCTGCAGCATTGAAGGTCCCCAAGAACACAGTGGCCTTCATCAATCTTAAATGGAAGAAGTTTGGAACCACTAAGACTCTTCCTAGAGCTGGCTGCCCGGCCAAACTGAGCAATCGGGGAAGAAGGGCCTTGGTCAGGGAGGTGACCAAGAAATCGATGGTCATTCTAACATAGCTCCAGAGTTCCTCTGAGGAGATGGGAGAACCTTCCAGAAGGACAACCATCTCTGCAGCATTCCACCAATCAGGCTTTTATGGTAGAGGGGCCAGACAGAAGCCACTCCTCAGTAAAAGGCACATGACAGCCCACTTGGAGTTTGCCAAAAGGCACCTAAAGGACTCTCAGACCATGAGAAACAAGATTCTCTGGTCTGATGAAACAACGACCCTAAGTACACAGCCAAGACAACGCAGGAGTCTCTGAATGTCCTTGAGTGGCCTAGCCAGAGCTCAGACTTGATCCTAGCCAGAGCTCAGCTGTGTAACGTTGCTCCCCATCCAACCTGGCAGAGCTTAAGAGGATCTGCAGAGAAGAATGGGAGAAACTCCCCAAATACAGGTGTGCCAAGCTTGTACTGTAGATTCATACCATAGAAGACTAGAGGCTGTAATCGCTGCCAAAATTGCTTCAACAAAGTACTGAGTAAAGGTTCTGAATACTTATGTAAAGGTGATATTTTCATTTTGCAAACATTAAAAAAAGCAGTTTTTGCTTTCTCATTATGGGACATTCTGTGTCGATTGATGGGAAAAAACAAACAATTTAATACATTTTAGAATAAGGATGTAACTTAACAAAATGTGGGAAAGGTCAAGGGGTCTGAACATTTTCCGAATGCACTGTATTAGAAAGCTCAGGATTTTAGTTTTTGTTGTTGACACCCCTTATTTGTTTTTTGGGGGGGCACAAAACTACCTCCATACTTCCACTTGTTTGTATGGGTTACCTTCAGATGAGTCCCGTGAAACGTGTGGTAGTCGTAGCAAAATGGAGAACACCATCGTATTCGTGAGAGTCTCCTCTTTCCATAGTGTGGTCATAATAGTTTGTAGGCCAAACCATTCGGACGCAATAGATGTTTCGTGAGAAGACCAATTTTCAGGAAGTCTCATGGTCTGACAAACACCTCTGTAACTCCAAATAACAGCGTAGCTCAGCCACCTTCCATCGCAGATATGGAAAGCCAACATAGGCAGATGCGGTGGATTGAGATGCAGCCTGATGGATTTTTTTATTATGTTACATAGATTGACACACGGGTGCATCAACAGACTCTTAAGGATGAAGTAGTGAGACTACTTTCTGTTCATGTTCTTGATGATGATAGGGGGTGGGTGGAGGGAATTGGGGAGGTGGTGGGCAAGGGTCATCTCCCCGGTGTCTATCAGCAAAACATCCAGACCCCTGAACATTGCCCAGAGCACCCTGTAGAGCTGCACTGAAAACCAGCGCAACACCACCAGTGTCCCCGAAGCCCGGTCCAGAAGCCGCACCACCGCCCACCAAATGTGGCATAGTCGGCGAATGTAGACCTGCACAGGGAAGGTGCAGAAATGGAACCATACACTGATAATCACCACAGTGATTAACCCGCCAATTAGGCTATCCAGCTCATTAGCTACATAGCGCATCTCACTGGTGATGACAGTGTTGAAGCGGATTGGAGGACCGTGACAATGGTACTTCAGCAGGATGTTGTGGGTGCTGTCCACTGCCATGAATGGCCCCACATTCTAAGGACTGTAAAGGTTGAACTCCTTCAGCTCTGTCACAAAGAGGAAGGGAGAGTTGGAAGTTGGACAGACAGAGGAGAGCGTTAGAAAGCACCTGAGGCAGCAGAGAGTGAAAGATGCCGCAGGACTCACCTGGTACTAAGGTGTTGAGGTACTCAAACCAATGTCTGACAGTAGAGTCTCCGTACATGTACACCACCTTGCCCTTCAGACACTGAGTGGCAGACAAGTCATTAAACTGGCGCATCACACCACCACCCAGCGTTCGCCATGACCCTTGGAAGTAATACCCGGAAGGAGTGATCCTGGTAGACTCTGTCTTCATGCTGCTTCTCTCCACGTCTGCTTTGTCTGAAAGAGGAAAGCAAGCATCTTGTACCAGCTAGCATCATCCCTTTACAGGCAATAGAGGTGCTAGGGCTTTCCCACCTTACACTACTGTAGTTGCAGTAGTTGGCTTGAATACTGTCCTGCACACCCAGAAACTCTCCAGGGTTGAAGTATACAGCCACAGAGCAGAGCAGTTAGTAGGCTGGCTAGCTAGTGTTAAAAAGATAAACACACAGTTGTACTGTGGTATCTCCTTGCTCGCCTACCTTTTTTCTCAGGCAGCACAATGACACTGTCAGACCCTGAAGGATGAATGGGAACTTTGATGTTTACACCACTGAGAAAAAGTGGAGAAATAATCATATTTCAATGTTAAATAAACACATTGCAGCAAGCAATCTGATACACTGGAAACAAAGTCTGAGAATACATTTCACACACTTTTAAACTCATTCACTTACATACTGTAAAACTCACTAACCTCTGAAAGAGCAATGCCTCCTTGTTCACGAGCAGATGGTTCACATAGGGTCCCCTGGCGTGGTTGATCTGTGTGTCACAGCTCAGCAGCTTGGGCTTGTAGCAGTACCAGGGCTCCCCTGTGTGGGGGTCTGTGTAATTGCACAGCGGCTTCTGGTTTGTCGACAGACACAGGTTACATACAGTTGTCTGGGACAGTTTTCCAGAGCGGAACAGACTCTGAAAGGGAACCCGGTCTGGCTGTTCCTCTCGTATTCATTGTAGAACATGAATTGCCTGACTAGGATGGACCAGTGTCACCTCCACCTGTGCAGACCCCTGCCATAGTAACGGGAAAATGGCAGAGTAGGTCCCATTCCTGTGGTCCAGCACCTGTCCTGCAATGCCTGCCCCCAACTTGGAGGAGTGCAGCTGGGCCAGCAAGATGTCTCCACCATAGCTTTTGGGACGCCCCTGGAAGACATGCATATGGACCAGAGCCTCCAACTGGTCCCCCATGTGCCACTCTCTCCTGCCCCCTGCTGGCAGGATCACAAAAAGACTGTGTGCAGGGTCACTGGTCTGGTTCAGGGACACATTCACAGAATGGGGCTGAGGCTTTGGCCAGGTGATCTCCTCCGGTGTGGGCTCCTGGCTACAGTAGCTCCGGTTGCGGGCCAGAGGAGAAGGGCCATCTGGGAGGAAACCTGAGTGGATGCTGCTTTGGTGCTGTTAGAACATTGACACTGCTTGGCAGTTGAGCTTCTGCTGAGTAAAGAGAAGAGGTGACTAACAGGCATGCTACACTGGACACTAACTTTTGTAGAGCGTGTGACGCTTCCATTAATTTCAATGAAACCTGGACATAAGCAGCACAGCTCTGTGAGAGGCTTGCGCTGTTCAGTGTAAAATTACAAGCTGGTACTATTTTCAAGAATTTGACGCATGACTCACACCCAAGAACACTTGGTAAAGTGGCTTGCATTCTGCTGATGCTGACAAAATATATGCATCAAGTGTAGCATCTAAAAACCTTCTGTTTTGGTGACTCCCTAGGGGCTCTTAGCAACGTGGGTGTATTTACAGTAAATACACTAGCTTTGCTTTCAATTGTATTGGGTTGTACAAAAACAGTCCACAGAAGCCAGAAGTTAAATACATTTCCATTCCAACTTACTGTGCCGATGGGCAGGACTGTTGGTCATAATGAAGGCCGACTTTGAGACAAAATATACAAAGGATCGTATTATTAAACAGATTTTCCAAACATGGGTCTGATGTAGACCGACTTCCTCTGCTTACCTCATTTCAAAATAAAAGTCCTTCACGTGCGCCATATGTGGACAGAGAGGAAGTGTGTCTACAACAGACCCACATTTGGAAAGTCTGTTTAATAATACGATCCGTTAGATATTTTGTCTCAAATTCCAACCTTCATAATGACCAACATTCCTGCCACCCAGCACAGTAAGTTGAAATGTAATTACATTTAACTTATGGCTTCCTGTGGACTGTTTTTGTGCCACCCAATATAATTAAAAGCAACACTAGTGTATGTAAATACACCCACGTTGCTAAGAGCAGCTAGTGACGCCACAGTGTAGCTCCCCTGTTGAGGGGGAGAAGGTGATAGAAGCAATGTGAGATTGGCTCGTATTAGGCCAGATGGCTTTACCCTACCTCCAGAATGTTAATGTTGCTGAACAGGAAGAAGAGGCCTGACAGTGCCAGCAGGAAGAAGATACAGATATATTTGGACAGGCTCCTCCACATGGTGGCCATCCTCTGTCAGTCAGCCTGATGTTGACACAAAGAAGCTGGTAAGGGACAGATCACAATTTACTGGGGGGAGGGGTGGTCCAAAATAGGGGAGGATTGTCAAACTTCTTTCTTTTTGCTTTGGGGAGGGTTGTGTGTTTTTTTTTATTGGGCACAGGGAAGGTAGTGTGTTTTTTCCCTGGTTAACATTGGCTCTTTTGCAGGCTTTATTATATCATTTATTCAATCCTAGCCAAATTTCCTCATCTGCTTGCATGAGCCTCCCCTATATGAAGGTGTTTTGGTACGTCCCTTATGCACTATGCTTTTACATGTGCTAACTTTTACTATACCACAGGCCAGAATAGTCTGCAGTCTAACAGTCTATCCTGCCCTCTAGCCAGAATTCATAGTGACAATAGTGGTAGGTGGATCGTTTGTTCAGATCTGCTATAGGCTAGCTAGCTATCATACCACACATAAAAGCATTCAAAGATGCATCAATTTTAAATATGAATGGAGAAAAACAAATAGGAATAGCTGATAGGCAGCTGAGAGGCCAGGTGCATCGTTGTGCATGAAAGAACAGTGAAGACATGAAACACACAGCTCAAAAAGCTCCCCTATTGATCTTGTTTAGGGACAATACAATTATCCTACCTAGACTATAGTAGCCTACAACACCACAATGCAATGAATAATTGCATTATTGTTTTCAAGTAAGTACAAAATTCTACTCTAGGCTGCAGTGCAAATGTAATTTGAATAATGGCACAAAAGCCCTGTGATTGGAATGTTTCATTCCATTTGGATCAGTTGTGGGTCTACTCTGGACAATTTATAAGGTCTAGGAAGGCAGAGTAGCAGGCCAGTAGCAGGCCAGTAGCAGGTCAGTCTTGCTGTATTTTTACTTTCTAATACTGAATGTGCTGTCTGTTTCAGATCATCATTCTCCCAAGTCTTCCTATAATAATTTGGCCACATCTGCTCCCGGCTGGCCCAGTTATTCAGAAAAGCTTAACACGCGCTCTGCCTCCTCTCCTAGAGCCTAACACTTCAATATAGCCTAAATATTTATCATTTAACTTTACAAGGCATTACATTTTATATGTGGCATAAACACAACCAGTCACAATGTTTTAATCTGATTAGGCTACATCAATAGTCTCCTGTAGGCATGCGCATATTCATCTAAAATATAATTGCAGCATCCTCAAAATGGCTTGACATTATCCAGGTTTCCATTCAACCTTTTTATGCAGTAAAGTACCCTACATGTCAGAAAATGTATGTCACTGCATCATGGGAAAGCATGCAGGTTATTAGGCAATAGATGTAATAAGTTATGATTAACTTCACAGGGTGGTGAAAGCGCACAGTGATGAGATTGATGCTCCTTTAAATAAATATGGAAGGTCTTATTCTGGTGACATGATGATCGATGCTTGGCTGCCATTTGACAGATAAAAATTATCTAGCACTTTTGTCCATAATAATCTCATCATGTAGTAGGCTATACCTGCACTGTATCTGCAAGCTGTTGGATATAGCGCATGTGTCAATACCAGAGCGGGCACATTCGCTATACCTACGCAATTCTTTGTGTGACAAAACCATCAGTAGGCCTAGAGTTGAAAATGTAATGGAAACTCATTTAACTTGTATCTTTTATTCAGCACATGGGAATTTAACATCAAGTTATTTTTATGTGCACTACGTATTTACACACATTCTTTCATCTGCAACATGCAGTGCTGTAAAGTACTTAGGTTAAAATACTTAGCTGGTAATTGCAGCTTTTGGCCGATAAAAAATGAAAAGCCAATAAATAAAATTGTAGGGGACCAAATGGCCCAGGAGAGGCTGTCTATCACAGCCTACACCCCAAATTCGCTCTTCAAAACCATTCTCTCACACCTTGCAGGCACATGAGCCTGCTGCTGAGGAGAGAGAGCAAGAGAGCAGCCTTGGCCTAGGCCACTGTTGATTGTGAAGATGGAGGCCTTTTTCATTGAAGTAAAACAAAAATTGGAGGAAAAAGAGTATGCCTATAGTGAAAAGCCTACAAGGGGAATTTAATACACGCTGTAATATTTTAGTGGAAGATGAGAAGAACATTGTCAAGGCCAAATGCAGACTACTGTGCAACTCCCTATTCAGGTAGGAGGCAATTTTGGAACTTACAATAATTATAAAACAAATTATTATAAATGAATGTATATCATTGTTAATATTCTAAGCCTATTTATTAATCGAAAACGGTTTATTAAAATATGCAAAACCTGTTTTTAATTCTGAGACATTTTCATTGGCTAAATAAAATTGGATCTGTCTTTTTAATTGTGTGCTCCAAATTTAGTTTAAGATAGGTCTGTTGTAAAATAAATAACATTAGCCTATTTTTGTCATTTGTTGGGTGTAGTAGGCACTTGCCTTTTCTGGTAATTGCTGCAATATAACCTGTTCAAAACTTCTGTAAAGTATTAGGCTCCCGAGTGGTGCAGAGGTCTAAGGCACTGCATCTCAGTGCTAGAGGTGTCACTACAGACCCCCTGGTTCAAGTCCAGGCTGTATCACAACCAGCTGTGATTGGGAGCCTATAGGGAGGATGTCAGAGACCACTGCCAGAGACCTGGCACCACAACCAGGACAACAACCTCACCAAACACACCAGACAGTTGTGAAGGGGGCACGACAAAGCCTATTCCCCCTCAGGAGACTGAAAAGATTTGGCATGGGTCCTGAGATCCTCAAAAGGTTCTACAGCTGCACCATCGAGAGCATCCTGACTGGTTGCATCACTGCCTGGTATGGCAACTGCTCGGCCTCTGACCGCAAGGTACTACAGAGGGTAGTGCGTACAGCCCAGTACATCACTGGGGCCAAGCTTCCTTCCATCCAGGACCTCTATACCAGGCGGTGTCAGAGGAAGGCCCTAAAAATTGTCAAAGACTCCAAGCATTGTTGGTAATGGGCTTGTAAGTGTTGTATTTGACGCATGTGATTTGATTTGATAGGGCGGTGCACAATTGGCCCAGCATTGTCTGGGTTTGGCCAGTGTAGGCCATCATTGTAAGTAAGAATTTGTTCTTAACGGACTTGCCTAGTTAAATTTAGGTAAAAAAAGGTTTTTAATGAATGTAAACCAGTTAGCAATTGTTTTAATTATTTTGAGCCATTTCCTTTGGCCAAATTAAATTGTAAAAAAAAAATCTAAAATGCTACATTTTCTTTCTTATATCTCCAAGATATAGTACAGACACTTTAGAACAAACTTCCTTTGGATTTTTTTGGGGACTATCTGTTGTTCGATGTGGAAATACATTTTCAGCGAATCATTAAAAACATATTTTTTGATACTTCAAGGAGTCTTAACTCAAAATAAAATAGCAAAGTGATTCTTGGTATGACCTTCTTAAAACAATTCCACATATCTTAGACAGATCCCAAAACTGACCAATTCAGGACACCTTTAGTAATATCAAGGTAACTTGACACCATCAGAAAGCAAATATTTTTATCCTGTCTGACAGATAGTTCCCAAACCAATTGCAAGACGCCTGGTCCAGGCCCATTTCAGACAACCTTTGAATGAGTAGGGAATGGCTGACAGTGTCAAAGTCCTTGGATAGATCTATAAATATGGCAGCACAGTGATTCCTATGATCTAAGCAATTGAATATATAATTTAAGACAATCATAGCTGCTGAAACAGTACTACTGTATGTCCAGGTCTAAAACCAGGCTGGTACACAATAATATAATTTGAAGTTAAAAAGGTTCTTAGCTGAGAGTTTGCCAGTGAGGCAAGGCAAGATCATTTCTAAACTGTCTGTCCTCGGTTGCAACACTCACTACCGAGTTCCAAACTGCCTCAGCACAAGAACTGTTTGTTGGGAGCTTCATGAAATGGGTTTCCATGTCCGAGCAGCCATGGATCACCATGCGCAATGCCAAGCGTTAGCTGGAGTGGTGTAAAGCTTGCCACCATTGGCCTCTGGAGCAGTGGAAACGCGTTTGGCAGTCCGACAGACGAATCTGGGTTTTGCGGATGCCATGAGAATGCTACCTTCACCAATGCATAGTGCCAACTGTAAAGTTTGTTGGAGGAGGAAACATGGTCTGGGGCTGTTTTTCATGGGTCGGGCTAGGCCCCTTAGTTCGAGTGAAGGGACATGTTAATGCTACAGACGATTCTGTGCTTACAACTTTGTGGCAACAGTTTGGGGAAGGCCCTTTCCTGTTTTAGCATGACATTGCCCCAGTGCACAAAGCAAGGTCCATACAAAAATGGTTTGTCGGGATTGGAGTGGAAGAACTTGACTGGCCTGCACAGAGCCCTGACCTCAACCCCATCGAACACCTTTGGGATGAATTGGAACGCTGACTGCGAGCCAGACCTAATTGCCCAACATCAATACCTGACCTCACTAATGATCTTACGGCTGAATGGAAGCAAGTCTATGCAGCAATGTTCCAACATCTAGTGGAAAGCCTTCCCAGAAGAGTGGAGGCTGTTATAGCAGCAAAGGTGGGACCAACTCCATATTAATGCTCATGATTTTGGAATGAGATATTCGACAAGTAGGTGTACACATACTTTTGGTCAAGCAATTTATCTAGTCCCCCCATTTGAAGAAGTCATAAGTATTTGGTCAAATTCACTTATATTGTATTAATAGAGTCGATGTCCACAGCCGCGTGGAAAACAAATGAGCAAAATAAAGAAATCCCTGGTTAAGATAGAAATATCATTTGTTTGCATGCGCTGCGTCTCAATCAACATGATATCATAGGAAAACTTAATACTGGCACATTTTTGCAAAAATATAAAATGCCACGGTAGCTAACATTTTTCGCAAAACAGTGCCTTGCAAAAGTATTCATCCCCCTTGACGTTTTTCCTATCTTGTTGCATTACAACCTGTAATTTAAATGTATTTTTATTTGGATTTCATGTAATGGACATACACAAAATAGTCCAAATTGGTGAAGTGAAATGAAAAAGATAACTTGTTTAAAAGAATTCAAAAAAATTAAAAACGGAAAAGTGGTGCGTGCATATGCATTCAGCCCCTTTGCTATGAAGTCCATAAATAAGATCTGGTGCAACCAATTACCGTCAGAAGTCACATAATTAGTTAAATAAAGTCCACCTGTGTGCAATCTAAGTGTCACATGATCTGTCACACGATCTCAGTATATATAAACACCTGTTCTGAAAGCCCCAGAGTCTGCAACACCACTAAGCAAGGGCATCACCAAGCAAGCGGCACCATGAAGACCAAGGAGCTCTCCAAATGGGTCAGGGACAAAGTTGTGGAGAAGTACAGATCAGGGTTGGGTTATAAAAAAAATATCTGAAACTTTGAACATCCCACGGAGCACCATTAAACCCATTATTCAAAAATGAAAAGAATATGGCACCACAACAAACCTGCCAAGAGAGGGCAGCCCACCAAAGCTCACGTACCAGGCAAGGAGGGTATTAATCAGAGAGGCAACAAAGAGACCAAAGATAACCCTGAAGGAGCCGCAAAGCTCCACAGCGGAGATTGGAGTATCTGTCCATAGACCACTTTAAGCCGTACACTCCACAGAGCTGAACTTTATGGATGAGTGGCCAGAAAAAAAGCCATTGCTTAAAACTTCTTACGGGTACGTGGGACGGTTGCATCCCACCTGGCCACCATCCAGTGAAATTGCAGAGCGCGAAAAAAAAAAATACTCAATTCAAATATTTAACATTCTTGAAAATATATGTGTTATACATCAAAATAAAGCTTAACTTCTTGGTAATCCAGCCGCTGTGTCAGATTTCAAAAAGGCTTTACGGCAAAAGCAAACCATGCGATTATCTGAGGACAGCGCCCCGCATACAAAACCATGAAAAATATATTTCTACCAGGCAGGTGCACCACGAAAGTCAGAAATAGCGATATAATTAATGCCTTACCTTGGAAGATCTTCTTCTGTTGGCACTCCAAAATGTCCCAGAAATATCACAAATGGTCCTTTTGTTCAATAATGTCCTTCTTTATCTCCCAGAAATGTCCATTTATTTAGCAAGTTTGATTCAGAAATACACCGGTTTCAACTCGCCCAACATGCCTACAAAGTATCTAATAAGTTACCTGTGAACTTGGTCCAAACATTTCAAACAACGTTTATAATCCAACGTCAGGTACCCTAAAACGTAAATAATCAATAAAATTTAAGATGGAATAAACTGTGTCTAATACCGGATAAAAACAACATGGAGCGAGCTACTGGTCACGCGCACCAAAACACTAGAGTCCACCTGGAGTGACACTTACAATGAATAGGACTACTTCTTCATTTCTCAAAAGAAAAACATAGAACAATTTCTAAAGACTGTTGACATATAGTGGATGCCATAGGAACTACAACCAGGTTCTTTATAAAAAGGGCATCCCATAGAAAACAATTGGAAAATCCTATGACCAAAAAAAATAATTCCCTGGATGGTTTGTCCTCGGGGTTTCACCTGCCAAATCAGTTCTGTTATACTCACAGACATTATTTTAACAGTTTTAGAAACTTTACAGTGTTTTCTATCCAAATCTACCATGAACATTACATGCATATCCTAGCTTCTGGGCCTGAGTAACAGGCAGTTTACTTTGGGCACACTTTTCATCCGGATGTCAAAATACTGCCCCTACCCCAGAGAGGTTAAAGAAAGGGGTTTAAGGGGAGACATGAACATTTCTTGGAATGGCCTAATCAAAGCCTAGATCTCAATACAATTGAGAATCTGTGGTATGACTTAAAGATTGCTGTACACCAGCGGAACCCATCCAACTTGAAGGATCTGGAGAAGTTTTACCTTGAAGAATAGGCAAAAATCCCAGTGGCTAGATGTGCCAAGCTTATAGAGACATACCCCAAGAGACTTGCAGCTGTAATTGCTGCAAAAGGTGGTTCTACAAAGTATTGAATTTGGGGGGGTGAATAGTTATGCATGCTAAAAAAAAATTGGGGTCTTATTTCTTGTTTGTTCACAAAAAAACAATTTTTTTCACCTTCAAAGTGGTAGATATGTTGTGTAAATCAAATGATACAAACCCCCCAAAAATCTATTTTAATTCCAGGTTGTAAGGCAACAAAATAGGAAAAATGCTAAGGGGGTGAAAACTTTCACAAGCCACTGTACATTGCAGTCAATGGGAAAAGATGTGTATCACAGAGCTGACGTTTTCCTCGCTACATTGCAGTCAATGGGAAAGGATGTGTCACCGGGTTGATGTTTTTCTCAGTACATTGCAGGAAATGGGAAAATATGATTTTCACAGGCTTGACGTTTCTCTCAATACATTGCAGTCAAGCGATATCCCAAGTATAAATACAATAAAGTACAGTGAGGGAAAAAAGTATTTGATCCCCTGCTGATTTTGTACGTTTGCCCACTGACAATGAACAATGTGGTTAGATTAAGGAGATGTTTATCTTTTAAATTGTGTAAAATAGTTGATTGTTTGAGAAATTGAAATTATTAGATTTTTGATGTTTTGAATTTCCAGCCTTGTTAGCAATCCCGACTCGGGGTTCATTGCTAACCTGTAGCCCTCCTTCCTTCAGCCAGGGCATTGAAAATGGGTCGTGGATGGGTATTCCAGCATGACAATGACCCCAAACACACGGCCAAGGCAACAAAGGTGTGGCTCAAGAAGAAGCACATTAAGGTCCTGGAGTGGCCTAGCCAGTCTCCAGACCTTAATCCCATAGAAAATCTGTGGAGGGAGCTGAAGGTTCGAGTTGCCAAACGTCAGCCTCAAAACCTTAATGACTTGGAGAAGATCTGCAAAGAGGAGTGGGACAAAATCCCTCCTGAGATGTGTGCAAACCTGGTGGCCAACTACAAGAAACGTCTGACCTCTGTGATTGCCAACAAGGGTTTTGCCACCAAGTACTAGGTCATGTTTTGCAGAGGTGTCAAATACTTATTTCCCTCATTAAAATGCAAATCAATTTATAACATTTTTGACATGCGTTTTTCTGGATTTTTTTGTTGTTATTCTGTCTCTCACTGTTCAAATAAACCTACCATTAAAATGATAGACTGATCATTTCTGTGTCAGTGGGCAAACGTACAAAATCAGCAGGGGATCAAATACTTTTTTCCCTCACTGTACATACACCAAAGCAAAATAATGTTTTTTTAGACACAACTGCAATTTTTAAGGAGTAGGGCATTGAAGGAGATGGTCTGATGGGAATCAGTGATTTGCCCCCCCCCCCCACTTGTGCTATGTCATGACTTACTATTTTTCTTGTTTATCTCATGTCTGTCTCTCACTCTCTACCTGTTCATTCCCCCTCCTTTTCTTCTCTCTCCCTCCCCTTTCTTTCACCCCCTCCACCCTCTCCCCCTACTTTCTACTTTCCCTGCCTCCCCATCCTCTCATCTCTCCATCTCCCTCCTCTATTCCACCTCTGTCTGTTTACTCTCTCTACCCTCCCTCCATCACCCCCTTCTCTTTCTTTCTCTCCTCCCCCTCATTCTCTCACTCTCCTTCAGTCCCTGCCTCACCCTCCTCATCTCTCTCTCTCTAGCTCCATCTCACTCCTCTCTCCCACAGACAGGCAGACAGACAAAGACAGTTTGAAGTTTCAAGTCAATAATTTTTTTGGTTGTTGACCAATATCCTTTAATAATATAATGAATTCAAGAATTCATAAGCAGGCTTTTAGTTTCTAGAACTGCAAGACCGCTGTGTCCAATGGAGGTCAAAAATTATTTCGGGTCAATTGACTTAAAATGTCATATGCCGGATCATGATGGTCCCCGGTCACAAATTAACCCTTCAAAACCCCTCCATGACCCCCAATTAAGTAATTTCCTGTAATCAGACAGACAGACAGAGACAGACAAGCAGACAGACAGACATGCAGGCAGGCAGACAAATATGCAGGCAGACAGGCAGACAGACCAATATCCTCTTAAAAATGTATTCAAGAATTCAGACCAAGGCTCTTAGTTTCTAGAGCTGCAAGACCATTGTGTCCAATGGAGGTCAAAAATGATTTCGGGTCAATTGACTTTAAATGTCATATGCCTGGACCCCCGGCCACATTTTTAACCATTCGAAACCGTCCCTTTGACTTCCAATTAAGTCCCTTCCTGTGATCGCAGGTAGCTGAAATTCAATGTACGGCCTCCTTGGAACACTCTTTAATGATGCCCTGAACCACTGGAAGCTGAACCTCAACCAGTGTTAATTTTTACACTTAAAAAAAATTGTATCGTCTGATTCATTTTTACTAAAATATCATTAAGTCTTAGTCACATTTTTGTTATTTGAAAAATGATTTAGTTAAGTTATTGTCAAAATTATGAAAACAGGGGTCCATTTTAGTAAACTACAGTTGAAGTCTGAAGTTTACATACACCTTAGCCAAATATATTTAAACTCAGTTTTTCGCAATTCCTGAATTAATCCTAGTAAAAATTCCCTGTCTTAGGTCAGTTAGGATCACCACTTTATTTTAACAATGTCAAATGGCAGAATAAAAGTAGAGAAAATTATTTATTTAATCTTATATTTCTTTCATCACATTCCCAGTGGGTCAGAAGTTTACATACACTCAATTAGTATTTGGTAGCATTGCCTTTAAATTGTTTATCTTGGGTCAAACGTTTCAGGTAGCCTTCCTCAAGCTTCCCACAATAAGTTGGGTGAATTTTGGCCCATTCCTCCTGACAGAGCTGGTGTAACTGAATCAGGTTTGTAGGCCTCCTTGCTCGCACACACTTTTTCAGTTCTGCCCACAAATTTTCTATAGGATTGAGGTCAGCGCTTTGTGATGGCCACTCCAATACCTTGACTTTGTTGTCCTTAAGCCATTTTGCCACAACTTTGGAAGTATGCTTGGGATCATTGTCCATTTGGAAGACCCATTTGCGACCAAGCTTAACTTCCTGACTGATATCTTGAGATGTTGCTTCAATATATTCACATAATTTTCGATCCTCATGATGCCATCTAGTTTGTGAAGTGCACCAGTCTCTCTTGTAGCAAAGCACCCCCACAACATGAGGCTGCCACACCCGTGCTTCACGGTTGGGATGGTGTTCTTCAGCTTGCAAACCTCCCACTTTTTCCTCCAAACATAACAATGGTCATTATGGCCAAACAGTTATATTTTTGTTTCATCAGACCTGAGGACATTTCTCCAAAAAGTATGATCTTTTGTCCCCATGTGCAGTTGCAAAACATAGTCTGGCTTTTTTATGGAGGTTTTGGAGCAGTGGCTTCTTCCTTGCTGAGTGGCCTATCAGGTTATGTCGATATAGGACTCGTTTTACCGTAGATATAAAAATCAGCAAAAAAATAAATGTCCCTTTTTCAGGACTCTCTTTCAAAGATAATTCGTAAAAATTCGTAAAAATCCAAATAACTTCATAGGTCTTCATTGTAAAGAGTTTAAACACGGTTTCCCATGCTTGTTCAATGAACCATAAGCAATTAATGAACATGCACCTGTGGAACGGTCGTTAAGACACTAACAGCTTATAGATGGTAATTAAGGACTGCAGATGTGGCAAGGGCAATAAATTGCAATGTCCACACTGTCAGACGCCTAAGACAGCGCTACAGCGAGACAGGACGGACAGCTGATCGTCCTTGCAGTGGCAGACCATTCGTAACACCTGCACAGGATCTGTACATCTGAACATCACACCTGCGGGACAGGTACAGGATGGCAACAACAACTGCCTGAGTTACGCAAGGAATGCACAATCCCTCCATCAGTGCTCAGACCATCCGTAATAGGCTGAGAGAGGCTGGATTGAGGGCTTGTAGGCCTGTTGTAAGGCAGGTCCTCACCAGACATCACCGGAAACAACGTTGCCTATGGGCACAAACCCACCATTGCTGGACCAGACAGGACTGGCAAAAAGTGCTCTTCACTGACGAGTCGCGGTTTTGTCTCACCAGGGGTGATGGTTGGATTCGCGTTTATCGTCGAAGGAATGAGCGTTACACCGAGGCCTGTACTCTGGAGTGTGATCGATTTGGAGGAGGAGGGTCCGTCATGGTCTGGGGCGGTGTGTCACAGCATCATCGGACTGAGCTTGTTGCCATTGCAGGTGATCTCAACGCTGTGTGATACAGGGAAGACATCCTCCTCCCTCATGTAGTACCCTTCCTGCAGGCTCATCCTGACATGACCCTCCAGCATGACAATGCCACCAGCCATACTGCTCGTTCTGTGCGTGATTTCCTGCAAGACATGAATGTCAGTGTTCTGCCGTGGCCAGCGAAGAGCCCGGATCTCAATCCCATTGAGCACGTCTGGGACCTGTTGGATTGGAGGGTGAGGGCTAGGGCCATTCCCCCCCAGAAATGTCCAGAAACTTGCAGGTGCCTTGGTGGAAGAGTGGGGTAACATCTCACAGCAAGAACTGGCAATACTGGTGCAGTCCATGTGGAGGAGATGCACTGCAGTACTTAATGCAGCTGGTGGCCACCCCAGATACTGACTGTTGCTTTTGATTTTGACTCCCCCTTTGTTCAGGGACACATTATTCAATTTCTGTTAGTCACATGTCTGTGGAACTTGATCAGTTTATGTCTCAGTTGTTGAATCTTATGTTCATACAAATATTTAAACATGTTAAGTTTGCTGAAAATAAATGGAGTTGACAGTGAGAGGACGTTTCTTTTTTTGCTGAGTTTAGATACCTTTGTACCTTTTTCCTCCAGCATCTTCACAAGGTCCTTTGCTGTTATTCTGGGATTGATTTGCACTTTTCACACCAAAGTAGCGTTCATCTCTAGGAGACAGAATGCGTCTCCTTCCTGAGCGGTATGACGGCTGCGTGGTCCCATGGTGTTCATACTTGCGTACTATTGTTTGTACAGATGAACGTGGTACCTTCAGGCGTTTGGAAATTTCTCCCAAGGATGAACCAGACTTGTGGAGGTCTACAATTTTTTTCTTCTGAGGTCTTGGCTGATTTCTTTTGATTTTGCCATGATGTCAAGCAAAGTGGCACTGAGGTAGGCCTTGAAGGTAGGCCTCAGGGTACCTGACTATATCTGCATTAATCAATCAACACTACATCGTGGGCCTGACAACAAGACAGCAAAAAGCTGGCTGAAACACAAACAGTCTGGCAGCCAGGCTAGAAGCACACCATGGTCTGGCTGCAATAGCCACATAGCCCGATAGGCTAACTATCAGAAAGACAACTTTCACCACAAAATCTCAAATTAAATTAGCATTTGAAGAGTTTCATTTCAAAATGCTATATATCAATATTACACAATGTTGGTAAATTAGCTTCTATTGTTTAAAGAACATTTGAAGGAGGTTGGTGTTTTTTCACCATCTAATCGTAGCATGGGGTTGTTCAGTGACACATGTATTTGTTTGATTCACAAAACCAGGACAATAAAAGACCATGACCGTGTCCTATACTTGCGTCCTAAATAGTTGGCCATTTGAAGAGCTAAAAAAATAAAAGTTGAATAGTATGCGACATCTCTTGACACGTTGATGAAAATAATTATGGCCTCTAAACCTTCAAGCTGCATACTGGACCCTATTCCAACTAAACTACTGAAAGAGCTGCATCCTGTGCTTGGCCCTCCTATGTTGAACATAATAAACGGCTCTATCCCCCGGATGTGTACCAAACTCACTAAAAGTGGCAGTAATAAAGCCTCTCTTGAAAAAGCCAAACCTTGACCCAGAAAATATATTTTTTTAAACTATCGGCCTATACCAAATCTCTCATTTCTCTCAAAATTTTTAGAAAAAAGCTGTTGCGCAGCAACTCACTGCCTTCCTGAAGACAAACAATGGATACGAAACGCTTCAGTCTGGTTTTAGACCCCATCATAGCACTGAGACTGCACTTGTGAAGGTGGTAAATTACCTTTTAATGGCATCAGACCGAGGCTCTGCATCTGTCCTCTTGCTCCTAGACCTTAGTGCTGCTTTTGATACCATCGATCACCACATTCTTTTGTAGAGATTGGAAACACAAATTTGTCTACACGGACAAGTTCTGGCCTGGTTTAGATTTTATCTGTTGGAAAGATATCAGTTTGTCTCTTTGGATGGAGTCACGGTTGTCGAAAGGAGAAGCGGACCAAAGTGCAGCGTGTGTGTCGTTCCACATTTTATTTATACTGTGAAACTATGCAATACATAAATAAACTGAATGACAAAAAAACAACAAACCATGACGCAGAGGTGAAACGTACACTACTCAAAATGTATCTCCCACAAACCCAGGTGGGACAAACACCAACTTAAATATGACCTCCAATTAGAGACAACGATGACCAGCTGCCTCTAATTGGAGATCATCCCAAACACAGCCCAACATAGAAATACAAAACTAGAACAACCCAACATCGAAATACAAAAGTAGAACATAACAACATAGAAAAACTAAACTAGAAAAAAACCCTGTCACGCCCTGACCAACTCTACCATAGAAAATAACAACTTACTATGGTCAGGACGTGACAGATGGTTTGTCCTCTGACAAATCAACTGTACATTTCGGTGCTCCTCAATGCTCCGTTTTAGGACCACTATTGTTTTCACTATATATTTTACCTCTTGGTGATGTCATTCGGAAACATAATATTAACTTTCACTGCTATTCGGACGACACACAGCTGTACATTTCAATGAAACATGGTGAAGCCCCAAAATTGCCCTCCCTGGAAGCCTGTGTTTCAGACATAAGGAAGTGGATGGCGGCAAATGTTCTACTTATTAAACTCGGACAAAACAGAGATGCTAGTTCTAGGTCCCAAGAAACAAAGAGATCTTCTGTTAAATCTGACAATTAATCTTGATGCTTGTACAGTCGTCTCAAATAAAACTGTGAAGGACCTCGGTGTTACTCTGGACCCTGATCTCTTTTTTGAAGAACATATCAAGACTGTTTCAAGGACAGGCTTTTCCCATCTACGTAAGATTAGAAACTTTCCGTCACAAATGATGCAGAAAAATTAATCCATGCTTTTGTCGCTTCTAGGTTAGACTACTGCAATGCTCTACTTTCCGGCTACCCGGATAAAACACGAAATAAACTTCAGTTAGTGCTAAACACGGCTGCTAGAATCTTGACTAGAACCAAAAAATGTGATCACATTTCTACAGTGCTAGCCTCTCTACACTGGCTTCCTGTTAAGGCTAGGGCTGATTTCAAGATTTTACTGCTAACCTACAAAGCATTACATGGGCTTGCTCCTACCTATCTTTCTGATTTGGTTCTGCCGTACATACCTACACGTACGCTACGGTCACAAGACGCAGGCCTCCTTACTGTCCCTAGAATTTCTAAGCAAACAGCTGGAGGCAGGGCTTTCGCCTATAGAGCTAAATTTTTATGGAATAGTCTGCCTATCCATGTGAGATACGCAGACTCGGTCTCAACCTTTAAGTCTTTATTGAAGACTCATCTTTTCAGTAGGTCCTATGATTGAGTGTAGTCTGGCCCAGGAGTGTGAAGGTGAATGGAAAGGCACTGTAGCAACGAACCACCCTTGCTGTCTCTGCCTGGCCAGTTCCCCTCTCTCCACTGGGATTGTCTGCCGCAAACTCTATTACAGGGGCTGAGTCACTTGCTTACTGGTGCTCTTCCATGCTGTCCCTAGGAGGGGTGCATCACTTGAGTGGGTTGAGTCACTGACGCTATCTTCCTGTCCGGGTTGGCGCCCCCCTTGGGTTTGTGCCATGGGGGAGATGTTAGTGGGCTATACTCGGCCTTGTCTAAGGATGGTATGTTGGTGGTTGAAGATATCCCTCGAGTGGTGTGGGGGCTGTGCTTTGGTAAAGTGGGTGGGGTTCTCTCCTGCCTGTTTGTCCCTGTCCGGGGGTATCGTCGGATGGGGCCACAGTGTCTCTCGACCCCTCCTGTTTCAGCCTCCAGTATATAGTTTATGTGTCGGGGGGCTAGGGTCAGTCTGTTATATCTGGAGTATTTCTCCTGTCTTACCCGGTGTCCTTTGTGAATTTAAATTTGCTCTCTCTACTTCTTTCTTTCTTTCTTTCTTTCTTTCTTTCTTTCTTTCTTTCTTTCTTTCTTTCTTTCTTTCTTTCTTTCTTTCTTTCTTTCTTTCTTTCTTTCTTTCTTTCTTTCTTTCTTTCTTTCGTCTGACCCTGCTGGTCATCTATGAACATTTGAACATCTTGGCCATGTTCTGTTATAATCTCCACCCAGCACAGCCAGAAGAGGACTGGCCACCCCTCATAGCCTGTTTCTTCTCTAGGTTTCTTCCTAGGTTCTAGCCTTTCTTGGGAGTTTTTCCTAGCCACCGTGCTTCTACACCTGCATTGCATGCTGTTTGGTGTTTTAGGCTGGGTTTCTGTACAGCACTTTGTGACATCAGCTGATGTAAGAAGGGCTTTATAAATATACTGTATTTGATTGATTGATTGAATTAGAAAATAAAGTCTACTTTAAATACCCGGATGTCATACTCATGTTGTCTTTGACAACCGCTGAACAATAAGATATGGGGATGCGCAACCTAAATCAACAAATAGCGGGAAACAATCCAGTCATGCATGACACGTTCTCTGTATGCGAAAATATAATATTTAATAGTATGTGACATTTTGAAAATCAAGTGTGATTTAAATGACAGGATGTTCGGCTCGTCATCTACTAAAATTCAATGCACACTTTCCCAACAATGCATTGGAGAGGTGGGCTAGGAGTATTAGACCGAAGCTTCTGCAGTGTTCAAATGTAGTTTTTGTTCTCCTTAAAATGATAACGACTATTGCATCGTAGGCTACGTCTTTGAAAACAGTATTTTTTTCTTCTTTAATTGGTTTTCTGTTTTCTCACTGAAAGGTGTTTATTGTTCTTTTAGCCTTCGTCAGAGCTTTTAAACAAAATATTAAACCTTTTGATTTCTGAATGTGTCGGCACAGGGGACTCGTGTTGTGGCTGCATTATTGATGTCATGTTAAATCAGGCCTTTTGATTTGAACAGATTGTTTAAGTTTTGTAGTCTCGGCTACCTATTGAGTTATTTATTTATTAATGGATCAAGCCTTAGCAGTCATTCTGATCTCATTCTCAATCATCAGTGGTTTAGTTCATTATGTTGCTGTCCAGCGGTTCTGAGGGTAGGCAACAACATCTCCGCCCCGCTGACCCTCAACACGGGGGCCCCTCAGGGGTGTGTGCTTAGTCCCTTTCTTTGCTCCCTGTTCACTACGTGGCCACGGATGACTCCAAAACCATCCTCAAGATTGCTGACAACACTGCGGTGGCAGGCCTGATCACTAACAGTGATGAGACAGCAGTAGGGAGGTCAGACACTTTTTAAAACTTGTTTTTATTAACCCTTCCACCACACCACTATTCGGAGGACAAATATCTTAGTTTGTTTTAAGCTTTTTTACTACATACAGATACATTTTACATATACATTTTAAATACAGTTGAAGTCGGAAGTTTACATACACCTTAGCCAAATACATTTAAACTCAGTTTTTCACAATTCCTGACATTTAATCCTAGTAAAAATTCCCTGTCTTAGGTCAGTTAGGATCACCACTTTATTTTAAGAATGTGAAATGTCAGAATAATAGTAGAGAGAACGATTTATTTCTGCTTTAATTTCTTTAATCACATTCCCAGTGGGTCAGAAGTTTACATACACTCAATTAGTATTTGGTAGCATTGCCTTTATACTGTTTAACTTGGGTCAAACATTCCAGGTAGTCTTCCACAAGCTTCCCACAATAAGTTTTTTGGCACATTCCTCCTGACAGAGCTGGTGTAACTGAGTCAGGTTTGCAGGCCTCCTTGCTCGCACACGCTTTTTCAGTTCTGCCCACAAATTTTCTATAGAATGAGATCAGGGCTTTGTCATGCCCACTAAAATACCTTGACTTTGTTGTCCTTAAGCCATTTTGCCACAACTTTGGAAGTATGCTTGGGGTCATTGTCCATTTGGAAGACCCATTTGCGACCAAGCTTTAACTTCCTGACTGATGTCTTGAGATGTTGCTTCAATATATTCACATAATTTTCTTCCCTCATGATGCCATCTAGTTTGTGAAGTGCACCAGTCCCTCCTGCAGCAAAGCACCCCCACAACATGATGCTGCCACCCCCGTGCTTCACGGTTGGGATGGTGTTCTAAGGCTTGCAAACCTCCCACTTTTTCCTCCAAACATAACGATTATCATTATGGCCAAACAGTTCTATTTTTGTTTCATCAGACCAGAGGACATTTCTCCAGAATGTACAATCTTTGTCCACATGTGCAGTTGCAAACCGTAGTCTGTCTTTTTTATGGCTCTTTTGGAGCAGTGGCTTCTTCTTTGCTGAGCGGCCTTTCAGGTTACAGTGAGGGAAAAAAGTATTTGATCCCTTGCTGATTTTGTACATCTTCTCTAGGTTTCTTCCTAGGTTCTAGCCTTTCTTGAGAGTTTTTCCTCGCCACCGTGCTTCTACACCTGCATTGCATGCTGTCTGGTGTTTTAGGCTGGGTTTCTGTACAGCATTTTGTGACATCAGCTGATGTAAGAAGGGCTTTAGAAATATACAGTGGGGGGAAAAAGTATTTGATCCCCTGCTGATTTTGTACGTTTGCCCACTGACAAAGAAATGATCAGTCTATAATTTTAATGGTAGGTTTATTTGAACAGTGAGAGACAGAATAACAACAAAAAAATCCATAAAAACGAATGTCAAAAATTGTATAAATTGATTTGCATTTTAATGAGGGAAATAAGTATTTGACCCCTCTGCAAAACATGACTTAGTACTTGGTGGAAAAACCCTTGTTGGCAATCACAGAGGTCAGATGTTTCTTGTAGTTGGCCACCAGGTTTGCACACATCTCAGGAGGGATTTTGTCCCACTCCTCTTTGCAGATCTTCTCCAAGTCATTAAGGTTTCGAGGCTGACGTTTGGCAACTCGAACCTTCAGCTCCCTCCACAGATTTTCTATGGGATTAAGGTCTGGAGACTGGCTAGTCTGGAGACTGGCACTCCTTTGTTGCCTTGGCCGTGTGTTTTGGGTCATTGTCATGCTGGAATACCCATCCACGACCCATTTTCAATGCCCCGGCTGAGGGAAGGAGGTTCTCACCCAAGATTTGACGGTACATGGCCCCGTCCATCGTCCCTTTGATGTGGTGAAGTTGTCCTGTCCCCTTAGCAGAAAAACACCCCCAAAGCATAATGTTTCCACCTCCATGTTTGACGGTGGGGATGATGTTCTTGGGGTCATAGGCAGCATTCCTCCTCCTCCAAACACGGCGAGTTGAGTTGATGCCAAAGAGCTCCATTTTGGTCTCATTTGACCTCAACACTTTCACCCAGTTGTCCTCTGAATCATTCCGATGTTCATTGGCAACCTTCAAACGGGCATGTATATGTGCTTTCTTGAGCAGGGGGACCTTGCGGGCGCTGCAGGATTTCAGTCCTTCACGGCGTAGTGTGTTACCAATTGTTTTCTTGGTGACTATGGTCCCAGCTGCCTTGAGATCATTGACAACATCCTCCCGTGTAGTTCTGGGCTGATTCCTCACCGTTCTCATGATCATTGCAACTCCACGAGGTAAGATCTTGCAAGGAGCCCCAGGCCGAGGGAGATTGAGAGTTTGTTTGTTTTTCTTCCATTTGCGAATAATCACACCAACTGTTGTCACCTTCTCACCAAGCTGCTTGGCGATGATCTTGTAGCCCATTCCAGCCTTGTGTAGATCTACAATATTGTCCCTGACATCCTTGGAGAGCTCTTTGGTCTTGGCCATGGTGGAGAGTTTGGAATTTGATTGATTGATTGATTGCTTGTGTGGACAGGTGTCTTTTATACAGGTAACAAGCTGAAATTAGGAGCACTCCCTTTAAGAGTGTGCTCCTAATCTCAGCTCGTTACCTGTATAAAAGACATCTGGGAAATCAGAAATGTTTCTGATTGAGAGGGGGTCAAATACTTATTTCCCTCATTAAAATGCAAATCAGTTTATAACATTTTTGACATGCGTTTCTCTGGATTTTTTTGTTGTTATTCTGTCTCTCACTGTTCAAATAAACCTACCATTAAACTGATAGACTGATCCTTTCTTTGTCACTGTATGTCGATATAGGACTCATTTTACTGTGGATATAGATACTTTTGTACCTGTTTCCTCCACCATCCTCACAAGGTCCTTTGCTATTGTTCTTGGATTGATTTGCACTTTTCGCACCAAAGTACGTTAATCTCCAGGAGACAGAACGCGTCTCCTTCCTGAGCGGAATGATGGCTATGGCTGGGTGGTCTCATGGTGTTCATACTTGCGTACTATTGATGTACAGTTGAACATGGTGCCTTCAGGCGTTTGGAAGTTGCTCCCAAGGATGATCCGGACTTGTGGAGGTCTAAAGTTTTTTTCTGAGGTCTTGGCTGATTTCTTTAGATTTTCCCATGATGTCAAGTAAAGAGGTACTGAGTTTGAAGGTAGGCCTTGAAATATATCCACAGGTACACCTCCATTTGACTCAAATTATGTCAATAAGCCCATCAGAAGCTTCTAAAGCCATTAAATAATTTTCTGGAATTTTCCAAGTTGTTTAAAGGCACTGTCAACTTAGTGTATATAAACTTCTGACCCACTGGAATTGTGATACAGTGAATTATAAGTGAAATAATCTGTCTGTAAACAATTGTTGGAAAAATGACTTGTGTCATGCACGAAGTAGATGTCTTAACCGACTTGCCAAAACTATAGTTTGTTAACAAGAAATTTGTGGTGTGGTTGGAAAACTGGTTTTAATGACTCCAACCTAAGTGTATGTAAACTTCTGACTTCAACTGTACATGGCACTTTTACATAAAGCAGACTCATAACAATAATACATTACCAAACATAAACTCTTTAAACCCAACCCTCAGCCACTCTCAGCCCATCCCACCTATCACCATAGATCACCCTCGTTTGGTTTCCATATGCCATGTATTTTTCAATTGTGCTGCGATGTTTGACAACATTTTTTAACCTTTATAATTGTATATTATGCACAGATTGTGAGCTAAAGATGAAAACCTTTCCTACGAGTATTATTATATTATTTATTGACTGACTAGGGCTTTCCAAAGTGCATGTTGTGGTTTTTTAACAATGAACAATGAACCTGTGACTAGAAACAAGCTACATAGGGGCAAGACCAGAATAAGTGATCTACTGATTCTGTCTCTTCGCAACAAAATCAACAGAGCTGAGATGGTTGTATGCCCCATATATATAGCATTCTGTTGGTGGCAGTAATTCTTCAGTGTTCACACATATAGCCCTTCTCTAAGATCCAGATGGCTTTGTCTAATAAGGAGGTCACTTCCCCAACAAGAGATAACTTCAGTTAAATTAATGTGAATGTAAAGGATGTCTGGTTAGCCCTTTTCTGTTATTGTGCTTAGACAGTCCATACATCATCTATGTCCCAGTCCTTTTTCACCACCTGAGAGTAAACTGTGTCTTCCCTTGAAGGATGCTGGTTCCCCACTGCCACTGCAGAGTAGGTGACATCCTCAGCTGGCTTGACGTCTGCATCTTCCTGGTCTTCTCCAGATGGGTCATGTGCTTTGCTCTTGGCAATGTTGAATCTGACGATCTCAGAATAAACCAGGTCCTGGAGAAAGACAACGGGAGGGAGAGTGTGAGATAGATGAGGATCGCTGAATGATTACAAATGTAATGTGATTAGCTAAAACCTTAGGCTGGAATTCAGTCAAACGCACAACGAAAAACAAGTTTTCAATGAAAAACCTTACCTGTTCTCTTCCTGTTCCTGTCCTGTCTGCATTGACCACCAGGCTGCTTGCATCTGAAAAACAACCACAGCGGGTTTTACAGAAAGCAGAAATCCAGGACAGGGCTGACTGAGCAGAAGGGGAACTTTTTTTGTGTGGTTCCTACTCACCAATGCTGACAGAGGGGTTGAATAAAGCCTTGTGCCTAGTTAGAGAGAATAATATAAATATATTCACTGGTAAAACATAACATTCAGTTCCTCTGCACTTCTAATGTCTGATGATACATTACATGCCATTGAGATACATACAGTATATATTTATTATGTTCTGTAACTATGTGTTACAGACAGCGTACACACACCTCTTCCTGACAATGATGAGGTAAGCTGTGGCTGTCACAACAACTGTTACCAGGAGGGCTGCGGTAACAATCCCAGCAACCGCGCCAGATGATGGAGGTAGAGTCTGATCTGGGAAAGGAAACAGAACCACTGTCACCACTTTGACCTCTGACCCAGCTGATTGTCAGACTGAACCCTACAGTATCTACAGAAAAAATATTGTCACTAATCAAGATTTCTTTCTTAATCATTTAATAAGATATTTTATTCTCTTCCCTATATTAAGAGTTCTAGAGGGTTGAGTGGAGCTGAAGGATGGGACTAAAAACAAACAAAATATAACTATTGTAAAATATACTGTATTCGTAAAATGTATATAGTATGTATAAGCTGGAAGTAGAAGCCTAAGTGTTGTTGCCCATTAGTTTACTCCAAATAGGGGAGGGATGGAATGGTTAGGGGAAAATAATAAAGGAAAATATCTGTAAAAAAATAAATAATAAATAAATAAATATATATTGGAAATGATGGAAATGATGCATACAATTACATTGATGGAAGCCACAATCTATCTGCAATATTAAAGCTGAACTTCCAGACTTACTCAGTACAGTGAGGATGGTTGTTATCTCAGATGAGCCGCTGGGGAAGGCTGTCAGGATACACGTGTATTTCCCTGCATCAGTCATCTGCACATATTTTATAGTAATAGAGGAATCACCTGTGGAATCTCCAGCGAACTCCAACCTCCCTTTTAGGGGTGACCCAGAAATGTTTTGCCCTAAGTTAGGGCTAAAGACAGCTATGGAAACCTTTTTAGTATTTGATTTCTCCCACTGCCACTCAGCCTGAGTGAGATTGCCCTGGAGCAACTTACAATGCAGTGTGACATCATTACCCAGGTGCCCCGTCACATGTGAATCAACACTGACCTGAGCTTCCAACACTACTGGAGATGAAGACCGAAGAAGAGCGAGAAATGGAGAGAGATAGATAGAGAGAGGGATTATGAACCATTTAAAAAAAAACACAGAATCACACAGTTGTTTTATTATTGGTTTTTAGCTTCTGTTTTCCCCTCTAGTCTGGGTCGTGTTCATTTGGGACCAAAATATCATTTTTTTTTGCAACTGTGAACCAAAATTACTATTCCTTTTTGGACAAGTTCAGATAGTAACTCCCTGTTTTCTTCATGTCTAGTGAACAAAACTCCATGTTAACAGGACCTTCTCTATTTTCCCTCCATGTTAACAGGACCTTCTCTATTTTCCCTCCAGGTTAACAGGACCTTCTCTATAAGAGAATAAAGTTATAAATAAAAAGATGTCTTACCTGAAGAGAGGCCAATGTGTGCCAGCAGCAAAACGGCAGACAGTCTGCATTTTTCCATAGCACTCCTGCTACAAATGTGATCTGTGTGATCTATGGCCTACACACGGTCAAAACACTCTCAACTTGTAAAAAAAATTACATTAAATTAACTGAAGCATTCGATCAACCAGGAACTGAGCATAGACGTTGGAAAAGTCTCTTTGGACTACTTGTCTAATGTGGCTTAACAATCCGCTACATATAGAGAAGTGAAAATATAGGAAGCATATTTCGTACTTCCTCCCATGAGTGTGGTAGACTGTGTGAAACTGTTTCTGGTTATCTGGACCTTTTTTTTAGACTGCGGTCAGTATGACTACTTCTGATTTGTCACCAACAGGTGGCCAGTCAGGAGTATTCTTTGATTGTCTGAAGATAATGATCACTTGCCCCATGTTTAAAACACTTTTGTGCAAGCGTCTGCACGTACTGTATGTGCGTGCGTGCAGGTGTGTAGGAAGGGTTATATTTGGATTGCTTCTCACTCAGAGATGACAATCAGCGTTACAAGCACTGCTAGCACAATCCTAGTGACAGACCCCACTGACAACGTTACTGATGATGGTGGTTCTTCTGAAAACAAAATATAGTCTGGTTACACAAACAGCCTTGACTTCCCACACCATCTCTTGTTCTTTAGGGCATTTTACAGCATGGATTACTAGACAGGAGCATTGCAAATAAGGGCAAGAATGATAAATGCATAATAAATAACATTTGTTTGATAGGATAACTCACATTACCCTTGGGAGTTACTGACACCCAGCACAGTGAGGATGGTTGTTTCTTTAAGTGTGCCACTGATGGAGCCTGCCCATTTAAAGGTGTATTTCCCATCATCTCCACATCTTTTATAGTGATGGAGTCTCTGAAAGCATTAGCCAACACCACCCTCCCTTCTAGTGGTGACTCAGGAATGTAAGACTTAAAGTCTAACAAAGCTATGGGCACCTATTAACAACAGTCATACCATGGAGCAGGTTCAGTTCATGAGATGAATACAACATTTAATACCATTCTTTTATTGGAATTTCAGTTCATATATTGCATCCTATATAGTGCACTTATTTTGGCCAGAGCCACAGGCAGTCTGGTCCTCACTAGTTTAGTGAGGATTCAGCAAGCATAACAGGATTACTCAAACCTCCTCTCATCTACCTCCTTTCAGTCGGAAAAAAGTTGCTGTTACATCTGTTTCAAAATGTAGTTCAGTATGGGAGGTTTCTATGAAAACACCCCTGTTGGCATTTAGTGTAGCACAGGTCATGGTCTGAGGGATGGCACTTTGACCAGAGAAAGCTGATTGAAATTAGTAAGACTTCAACTGGTGTGTGCAATTTAAGGGGATATAATTTGTCCTTATGTCTCAGTGCCCTCTATAGTTGCCTGTTCTATAGTTTCATTGAGCAAGTATACATAGCTGGATGGCTGAGCTGTACAGTACAAAGACCCATGTCTAATCAGTGGTGGAGTACAGTAGTGTCTAGTTTCTAGTCTTCTTGGCTGGTCCTCCAGTGAATGTTTGTCCTGTCTGCATTTATTTGATTACGGTGTAAAACTTGATGGGTGAAGTCCAGAGCCAACTGAAGAAGATTAGTTGAGATCAGCTGCTCTCTGAGTAAGGGAGGGAGGGAGGGAGAGAGGGAGAGAGGGAGAGAGGGAGAGAGGGAGAGAGAGAGGGAGGGAGAGAGGGAGAGAGGGAGAGAGAGAGAGAGAGAGAGAGAGAGAGAGAGAGAGAGAGAGAGAGAGAGAGAGAGAGAGAGAGAGAGAGAGAGAGAGAGAGAGAGAGAGGGAGAGTTATAAAACAAGTATAATCAAAGGTAATATCATAATGAGGATGCAATAAAAAGTTCACTTACCACTTTATACTTCTATTGTATATGTTGGAGTCCTGGATTTCCTGTAGTGAAGACAAAAATAGACACATTGAGTAAGTTTGTTTAAATCATCTAGCTAATAGATAGGCTAGTCAGGGATGTGGTATATCAAAGATTGTGTATCGGAGAGTACTCCTTTTCATCACAGGTATCATAACAAAATGCTCCAATTGTCACGTCCTGACCATAGAAGCTTTTATTTTCTATGGTAGAGTAGGTCAGGGCGTGACGGGGTTTTGTCTAGTTTAAATTTTCTATGTTGTTATGTTCTAGTTTCTGTTTTTCTATGTCTTTTTTGGAGGATGATCTCCAATTAGAGGCAACTGGTCATCATTGTCTCTAATTGGGGATCATATTTAAGTAGATGTTTTTCCCACCTGGGTTTGTGGGAGATTATTTTGAGTTAGTGTATGTTGCACCACTTCGTCACGGTTTGTTGGTTTGTATATTTGTATGTCTTGCATAGTTTCACAGTGATAATAAAATGTGGAACGATACACACGCTGCGCCTTGGTCTCCTTCATACGACAACCGTGACACCAATGCAGTAAGTTGCAAGGTTATTATAACAAACTAAAACCTATAGTCAAAAAACTATGAATTAAACTGAAATAAAATAATTAACAAACTTCCTTGAAAAACTAAAACTATACTTAAACTATTATCTTTGACTCCAAAACAAACTAAAAACCATCATGAATGATGCAGTTTTTTTTCTCTACATTTTGGGCTGATGTAACGGCTTGTCTGTTGTGTGGCGGAAAGAAGCGCAGGAAGCAGCGAACACTGTGTGGTCATTTTAATAAACCACAAGCACAAAATAAAAGGTTTCCCAACAACAGGGAAAATACACTCGACAAGCACAGTCGAACAAAACGCAGTCGACACACAGAAAGACAATCCCGCACAATAGGGAGCGGGCCAGCTGAACTAAATAGCCCTCTTAATGACTAACTCAGGGCAGGTGAGAAAACATAAAAAAAGGGAAAAACAAAAAGGGAATCGGTGGTAGCTAATAGGCCGGTGACGACGACCGCCGAGCGCCACCCGAGCAGGAGGGGGCGCCACCGTCGGTAGGAATCGTGACAGCTGAGAGGTTTAGCCTCGCGCTTCAATGCTCCTGATTGCGGAAATGGATCCACTACCACTGTTTAGTTGGTGCATCTACGTCATCTCACTGAGTCTACCTTTAAACCTAACCTATGACCTGACCCATCACCTTATGCATTACCGCACCACAGTGGCAAGTGATATCCCAAAAATACACAAAAACTATACAACACAAATGTCTCCTAGCCTCCCACGCATAGATTACTTTCTGTCCCTAATGCTAAAACTAAATAATATAAAAACGAAATATAAATGTTTTTATAAAACTCTGAAAATTAACTGAAACATGGTGGGAACCATAGATATACAATATCATGGCATCATAAGTGTTTTATTTAACTTGGTGGTGGAAACTCACTCTTGGAGGTGGTAATGGAGGTCCTACATTCTCATACACACGACCACCTGCAAACAAATCAGCAGTTGATAATGTACAGTACATTTTAAGTGTTAATGAGACAGATTGTTTCGCAACACTTAATACTCAACATTCAACAATCTCTCTGACCTTTCGTTCCTGGTCCATGGCTGGTGTCAGGTGCATGGCTGGTTCCTGGTCCTTGGCTGGTGCCAGGTGCATGGCTGCTTCCTGAAGTAAATTTGTTGTTAGTTTGGATAACTCTACATTAAAGTTGAAATTGATTCAACTAGGAATAGTAGGTTATACTGACAAATGGTGAAGTTGACTTTAATATATTTTATTTGTCAAAGATAGAGCTTGAAAAAGGCCATGCGACTAATTAAGTTGAAACAACAAATCCTTTTTTTTAATTTTTTT
This sequence comes from Salmo salar, assembly GCF_965601325.2. Classification (NCBI taxonomy): domain Eukaryota; kingdom Metazoa; phylum Chordata; class Actinopteri; order Salmoniformes; family Salmonidae; genus Salmo; species Salmo salar. Next base: position 23,759,356 of record NC_138292.1, read on the forward strand.
TTTACAGTGCACAGTGTGTATCTGCAGGAGTTCACAGACGATAAAAGACAACTGTGGTCATCACCTGCAGCTCTCCAATCTCATTTCAATACTTGTACGAATGATATTACCATACAGTAATTTAAAAAAGTGTACTAGACTAAAATGATCATGTTTTTCTCTTACCTGCCTCAGTAGTATTTGTGGAATTGTTCCTAAACAGCATACAGAAAACATTTATATATGGGACATCTATCTACAGCCTAAATGGTCTGCAAAACATTAATACACAAAACCTCAAATGTCTTCTTGAAATGTATTGTTATGTCCCCACAATTGATGGAAGACATTTTTTCTATTGAAATCAAATGGCTTCCTGTTTTCTATGTAAAACCAGAAATACAATGATTTTGTTTGTTACTTTCCCAGCATATTGTCACTACCAACCATGCTATTTTCATAGACTCACCGATGATTAGTTATGCTGAAATAGAGACCAAGAGCCACAGCAACCACTACCAACATCACAGCGACTGCTATACCTGCTGCTCCCTCTGGGCTTAGGGGTGGAGGGGCTTTATCTGCAATGCACAGGGATGGATTCAATCAAACATAAACAAAACACAACCTATAGAACAGATGATGCTACTGCCATTTAGCAGACACTTTTATCCAAAGCGACTTTCAGTTATGCATGCATACATTTTTTTAGATGTGGGTGGTCCTGGGAATTGAACCCACTATCCTCGCGTTGCAAGTGCCATTTTTTATCAACTGAGCTACAGATGACCACTGTTGTCATAGTTGATAGTTTTTGTGATAGTTGATAGTTTTTGCATTTAATTAGCTTTGATTTTCTAGTGACTGTATCAGAGATTCCATTGTACCTTTCACTGACAGACTATGGCCCACACTGATAACATTTCCGGTGAGATCATTCCTAGCACCACATCTGTAGTCCCCACTGTTGTTGTAGCTGACCTTCTTTATGATATATCCAGCTTCATGTACACCTGTCTGTTGCCCATTGAACAACCAGGTGAACGTAGCAGGCGGTACAGACTGAACGGAGCAGTACATGAGCGTATGTGTGTCCACCTCAGCGATGTGTTGGCCCAGGATGGTCATGGACTCTGGTCCATCTGTAAGCCCAAGAGCAGAAGACCCTCAGACTGTAGTAGTAACAGTGGTGACCCGTCATTCAGAGCCCCCAAATGATTTGCAAAAAAATGCCTGTTTTGCATGTTATTTTGGCATTAATACGTGTCACATATCAGTTTGCAAACATTGTAAAAAAATCTATATCATTGAGTTAATATAGCCACATACAGACATTATCTCTTTTTTGTTTTCTTGAGTAAGGCAGCTCCAAAATGCAGCAGTTTCAGCCTAGCTCAGTGCTTTCTGTGGTGGTGGGGCAAGCCAGCAGAAAATACGAAGCATTGCACCGTGATTGGCTCAGTGTTCAGTCACTCATGGGGACACTACGTCACCGCCAAGTCTAAGGGGAGACCTCGTAAATTCCAGCCCCTGGGGTGCTGCCATAGAGTTACATTAGAAGTGCCCACCAAAGAAGGCTAAAGGTCATTGGCCACAGATAAAATGCTGTCAAATCACATTATATGTACAGTAGCTTTGAATGGACTGACCATGTGGTTGCCAACCTCCATATAAAATCCACAGAAGAAGAAGAAGTACTGATCATGTCAACATCATACTTTCAAAATCTTAGCTTGCAGTCATAATCATGAATCAATTCGACAATCTACTTGCAAATCCTTCTCAAGTTTTGTCATATGAAGAGAAATAATGAAGAGACATTATAGATAAAATGTTTCATTGCTCATTGGCCATTGGACATATACAGTACACAACAAGTTGGAAATCGCAAATTCAACAATGAGTGGTTAATTTTGAAAGTATGATGTTGACATGATCAGTCCAATCAAAGCTACTGTAGATATAATGTGATTTGACATAATTGTATCTGTGGCCAATGACCTTGAGCTTTCTTGGATAGGCACTTCTAATACAAGTCTATGGCAGAACCCAAGGGGCTTGAATTTTCTAGCTCTACCCTTAGATTTGGAGGTGACGTAGTGTCCCCATGAGTGACAGAACACTGAACCAATCAGGGCACAACTAGAGAACATTACCAACCCCTATGCACTGAGCTAGGCTGAAACACCTGCATATTGGGCTTTATTAACTCAATGATTATTATTATAAAAAATGTTTTACATTGTTTGCAAACTGATATGTGACACGTATTATTAATGCCAAAATAAAATGCAAAACGGGCAACCCACCCAAATTTTGTAGTTTTAGCTAAAAATGTGGGTCTCAAAATATGTGGGGCTCTGAATGATGGGTCGTGACTGTTTCAATAAGAATGACAGATCTATAACACACATATCTATGTGGATTTGGTCACGTCGCCCTAAAGTAACATGTTGCAGCTTTAAGCCCAGTCCTGGATGTAAAACTATTTGGAAGCGTGCTTGTTAGTTCAGGACTAGGCTTAATTTGTGTCTGAGAAACCGACCCATAGATTATTACATTAGTTATAGACCGTTACTCACAGTTCACTATCATTCTATAGGAGGCAGTAGCAGAGCTGGCAGGGTTGGTGAGTTTACACACATATTCTCCGCTGTCGTGTCTCTTCACAGGACTGATGGATAATTTCCTGTTTTCCTCTGAGAAGAATATATTGCCACCAGCAGACAGAGGCTGACCTTCCTTCATCCATTGTATAGCAGTGATGTTACCAGCAGCCTCACAGGTTATGTTGGCGGAGCTCACATTTGCAAACAGATGGTTTGATGGTCCTGTGATATTGGCATCAGATATATTCTCTGTAAAACATGAAGTCATAGCCAACACTTATGAATATCAAAGATACCACAATGATGATGATGATGATAATGATTTTGATGATGGTGATAATGTCAAGTGAATATCTGTTTCAACCTGTCCTCATGGTAACTAAACTCTTAAAGCTAGAATCCTTATTGCTACATAACATTTTTGACTTTTACATTTATGACATATATCCATTTATTCTTGAAGAATGTAACATCCCACTGGGCAAATTATTTGAATTAACGTTGTTTTCACCTGAAATTACGTTGAACCAACGTGGAATAGACGTTGAATTGACGTCTGTGCACAGTGGGTTATAAACGCGTCACAATCCCATCATAACCCAAAATGTAAACTTGTTTTACTCCAATGTTTGTAAAGAATATAAATGTAAACATGTCTCCAAAGATGGTTAAAACAATAATCGTCACATCATGGATGGTCAGTCCTTGAATCCATAGCTCTGTCTATGAATTTGAAGGTGGTTACATTTCACCAACCCCATGTGTCAGCTTTTAACCAAAACTGAAGCGGGACGACCACTTCGTTATTTTTTCATTTAAGGATTTGAGCTTTAACTGTCTTTGTCATGGCACTTGGACTTACCATACACAACCAGTTCAGTTGATCCATTGATTGTTTCTGCTGTAGCTGTTGTTATAGCCACTCTGTATTCTCCACTGTCAGCCAGGGTCAGATTCCTGAGCTCCAGAGATCCAGTAGTTTTGTTCAGAGTGATCCTGTCTCCGTATCCAGGCCCTATAGAGTCATCACTGGATGAGATTATAATATTGGCTCCACCAACACTCCAGGATATTGTTCTGAACGGCTGGGCTGGTGGGCTTAGATTTGTGATGAACATCACTGTCCCTCCTTCTGCTCCATTCACAGGACCTTGTGGAAACAGACCCTGACCGGCACAGAGACCTGGAGGGAATACAGGGCGGCAGAGAGCATGGCCTCAGACAACATGCTGTACATGGTGGTACACACTGTACACTAAAACGTTCCATCATTCAGGACCGTTCTAAATGACTGACTCAGAGAACAATAGGCCCAGTAACAATCACACAGCACTAATAGTCAGACATAGCTAGCTATACGTACACACAACACAGACAGACTGTCTTCCACAAAAAGGGGTGTAGCCAACATTTGTAGTTCAAACACAGGAGAATAAGACGTGAAATCAACATTTTACTAATTTCACGTGGTGTCTGACAAATACACGAATAAATCAACTGAATAAGGCATGATCACTGACTGAGAGTTTTCTCCCTTACTTTGGTAATCAGAGTGTAATTACTGTACTCTACTGTACACAGTAATCTATAGTACAATAATTTAATTTCAATAAAAGGAATCTGTAGTTGTGAAATTAGCAACAAGTGTAGTAATTGTGCAGTTAGGGCTACGTGCAATTACAAGGGGGAAGGAACACCATTCAATGTAACTACAATGTAAATGTACAACTCAAAGATCTGTAGAGCATGGCCTAGGTAACAACGGGGTTTATAGAGACAAACAAGATATCTGCTTTACCTGTGAGTATGAACAGAGTGAGAGAGATGGCTACTGTAGTTTCCATTGCTGTTGGAATACTGTTCTGTTCCAGATTTAGAGAGTGCTTCTAGTACACTCACAGTATGATGCTATAGAATAGGCTGAGGTACTATCTTTTAGAGCTGCCAGCCAGGTGACAAGGAAGTTCCCCATTTACTGTAAGCCACATCGCAGTGACCTTTGTATCCGTTCAGGTAATGGCCCTGTAATGTTATTGTGATACAGATATTTATGGTTTACTGTACATGAAGGACAGGAATTCCGTAAACTAGATAATGATCTGAATGGCAGATAAACACACACTTTTTCCTAACATCGTCATTCATTAATGTGATTCGCCATTCAGTATTGGGCCTTGCTGTGGACCATGATCCGGAATGAAGTTAGGACACAAACACTCAAAGAGACAAGGATGTTGACCAAAACTACAGCTTTTAATGAAACCAGTAAACAAGCTTTAGTTTAGTCGTCAACCCAAACATGAACTTGAACTACAAGCAAGTTGTGGATCTTATAACTTTATTCAGTCTTTACCTGGACAGCCACACCCTCAACTAGGCAATTACTCACATTTGTTAGACAATGTTACGTTTTTGGTAACATTTCCCTTTATTATAAATACACTGAACAAAAATATTAACGCAACATGCAACAAACAAAGATTTTACTGAGTTATAGTTCATATAAGGAAATCAGTCAATTGAAATAAATAAATTAGGCTGTAATCTATGGATTTAACGTGATTGGGAATAAAGATATGCATCTGTTGGTCACAGAAGCCTTTAAAAAAAGTAGGGGCGTGGATCAGAAAACCAGTCAGTATCTGGTGTGACCACCATTTGCCTCATGCAGCATGGCACATCTCCTTTGCATAGAGTTGATCAGGCTGTTTATTGTGGCCTGTGGAAAGTTTTCCCACTCCTCTTCAATGGCTGTGCGAATTTGCTGGATATTGGTGGGAACTGGAACACACTGTGATACACATCGATCCAGAGCATCCCACACATGCTCAATGGGTGACATGTCTGGTGAGTATACAGGCCATGGAAGAATTGGGACATTTTCAGCTTCCAGGAATTGTTACAGATCCTTGCGACATGGGGTCGTGCATTATCATGCTGAAACATGAGGTGATGGCGGCGGATAAATGGCACGACAATGGGCCTCAGGATCTCGTCACTGCATCTCTATGCATTCAAATTGCGATCGATAAAATGCGATCGATAAAGTGTTCGTTGTCCGTAGCTTATGCCTGCACATATAACCCCACCGCCAACATGGGGCGCTCTGTGCACAACGATGACATCAGAAAACCGCCCGCACACGACGAGCACGTAGATGAGCTTCCCTGAGACAGTTTCTGACAGTTTGGTCCAGGTTGGCATGGTTACACGTGGTCTGCGGTTGTGAGGCCTGTTGAACGTACTGCCAAATTCTCAAAAATTCTCTAAAGCGGCTTATGGTGGAGAAATTAACATTGGATTCTCTGGCAACAACTCTGGTGGACATCACTGCAGTCAATATGCCAATTGCACTCTCCCTCAACTTGAGATATGTATGGCCAGAAGCACGAGTACAGGACATCACAAGGCTGCTTCCGACTGTTCTATGACAGATGCCTGGAGCTTACACTGTCATTGTCCATGTGGGGTCAAACGACATCAGGAGGGCTAGCTCGGAACATCTGAAAATGGATTTTAAAGAACTGATTTTAGCATTAAAAGACTCCAAAAAAGACCAATAATTTCAGGTCCAGTACCATCGTTGGGCCACGGGTGTGATAGACTCTGCAGGCTAATGGCATTACACATCTGGCTAAAAGATTATTGTAGCTCTGCTGGAGTCACTTTTATAGATAACTTTGACACCTTCTGGAAACAGAAGATTCTCTACAGGAGTCTATCCAAATCATCTTGGCTCCTGGACTCTGTCCTCGCATTTCAAGGCTGCATTGAAACAATGACTTATCAATGACCAGCTCAGTTAATCCCTACCATTGTGACAATCAGTTGTCATGATGCTGCATCAAATGTATGTTATCCTAGGGGCGTTGGCAGACACAATGTAAGTGACTTAATTATGTCCCTCTAACTGCCCTGAGTACCTTTGTTAATTAGCTATTGGATGCAGTAATCATTAGCCTATGAACCAGTTACACTGTTAGCACTGAGGCCGTGTGCTCTAGTAGGAAGACCACTTTGTGCAGCTCACCCTGCACTATCAAGTCTACTTCTGATAAGCTTCCCACTAAAGCATTAAAAACAATCAAGCAACCCAGAAAAGTGACCATATTAACATTTTCAGCCTGAGAAACAAGGTCCATGAAGTCAATAACTTGCTTGTAACAGATTACGTTCATATTCTGACTATCTCTGAAACTCACTTAGATAATACCTTTGATGATACAGTGGTAGCAATCAATGGTTATTACATTTACCGAAAAGACAGAAATGCCAACAGTGGTGGTCTATATAAAGAACCACATTCCTGTAAAGCTTAGAGAACATCTAATGTTAAATACTGTTGAAGTAATATGGTTACAGGTTTATCTGCCTCACCTAAAGCCCATTATTGTGGGAAGCTGCTATAGACCACCAAGTGCTAACAGTCAGTATCTGGATAATATGTGTGAAATGCTTGATAATGCATGTGATATCAACAGAGAAGTATATTTTCTGGGTGATTTAAATATTGACTGGCTCTCATCAAGCTGCCCACTCAAGAAAATAATGTGAACTGTAACCAGTGCCTGCAACCTGGTTCAGGTTGTCAGTCAACTTACCAGGGTAGTTACAAACACCACAGGAATGAAATCATCAACATGTATTGATCAGATCTTTACTAATGCTGCAGAAGTGTGCTTTAAAGCAGTATCCAAATCCATAGGATGTCGTGATTACAATATAATAGCCATATCTAGGAAAACCAAAGTTCCAAAGGCTGGGCCTAATATAGTGTATAAGAGGTCATACAATAAGTTTTGTAGAGATTCATATGTTGATGATGTAAAGAATGTTTGCTGGTCTGTGGTGTGTAATGAGGGGCAACCAGACGCTGCACTTGACACATTTATGTGTTAATAATAAGCACGCACCCATTAAGAAAATGACTGTATGGTTGAGAGGGATTTATTTTATTTGTTTTATTTCACCTTAATTTAACCAGGTAGGTCAGTTGAGAACAAGTTTTCATTTACAACTTTGACCGGGCCAAGATAAAGCAAAGCAGTGCGACAAAAACAATAACACAGAGTTACACATGGGATTAACAAACGTACTGTCACGTCCTGACCAGTAATAGGGGTTATTTGTCATTGTAGTTTGGTCAGGACGTGGCAGAGGGTATTTGTTTTATGTGGTTCGGGGTGGTGGTTTGTTTAGTAGGGTATTTGATTTATGTATTCCGGGGGTTTATGGGCACTGTTCTATGTTAGTATATTTCTATGTTCTGTCTAGTCTTTTGTATTTCTATGTTTTGTTAATTGGGGTAGGACTCTCAATTGGAGGCAGGTGTTTTCTAGTTGCCTCTGATTGAGAGTCCTATATACAGGTATGTGTTTGTTGAGTATTTTGTGGGCGCTTGTTCTGTGTATAGCCTTGTGCCTTACCAGCCTGTGAATAGTTGTTGTGTTTTCTTTGTGTACATGTTTATTTTGGTTCTCCTTCTTGTCTGATTATAATAAAGAAGATGAGTGCACATTTCCCTGCTGCATTTTGGTCTATATCCGATGACAGCCGTTACACGTACAGTCAATAACACAATAGAAAAATCTGTATACAGTGTGTGCAAATGAAGTAGAGGTAAGGCAATAAATAGGCCTTAGTGACGAAGTAATTACAATTTAGCAATTAATACTGGAGTGATAGATGTGCAGATGGGGATGTGCAAGTAGAAATACTGGTGTGCAAAAGAGCAAAAAAAACAAATATGGGTATGAGGTAGGGAGTTGGTTGGATGGGCTATTTACAGATGGGCTGTGTACAGCGATTGGTAAGCTGCTCTGACAGCTGATGCATAAAGATAGTGAGGGAGATATAAGTCTCCAACTTCAGTGATTTTTGCAATTCGTTCCAGTCATTGGCAGCAGAGAACAGGACGGAAAGGCGACCAAAGGAGGTGATGGCTTTGGGGATGACCAGTGAAATATACCTGCTGGAGCGCGTGCTACGGGTGGGTATTGCTATGGTGACCAGTGAGCTGAGATAAGGTGGAGCTTTACCTAGCAAAGACTTATAGATGACCTGGAGCCAGTGGGTTTGGCAGCGAATATGTAGCGAGGACCAGCACACGAGAGCATACAGGTCACACTTTGCTCAATTTGCTGAGTAGAGTGTTGGAGGCTATTTTGTAAATGACATCGCCAAAGTCAAGGATCGGTAGGATAGTCAGTTTTACGATGGTATGTTTGGCAGCATGAGTGGAGGTTTTGTTGCGAAATAGGAAGCAGATTCTAGATTTCATTTTGGATTGGAGATGCTTAATATGAGTCTGGAAGGAGAGTTTATAGTCTAGCCAGACACCTAGGTATTTGTAGTTGTCCACATATTCTAAGTCAGAACCGTCCAGAGTAGTGATGCTAGTCGGGCGGGCGGGTGCGGGCAGCGATCGGTTGGAGAGCATGCATTTCGTTTTACTAGCATTTAAGAGCAGTTGGAGGCCACAGAAGGAGTGTTGTATGGCATTGAGGCTCATTTGGAGGTTTGTTAACACAGTGTCCAAAGAAGGGCCAGATGTATACAGAATGGTGTCGTCTGCGTAGAGGTGGATCAAAGAATCACCTGCAGCAAGAGCGACATCATTGATGTATACAGAGAAAAGAGTCGGCCCAAGAATTGCACCCCCATAGAGACTACCAGAGGTCCGGACAACAAGCCCTCCGATTTGACACATTGAACTCTATCTGAGAAGTAGTTGGTGAACCAGGCGAGGCAGTCATTAGAGAAACCAAGGCTGTTGAGTCTGCCGATAAGAATACGGTGATTGACAGAGTCGAAAGCCTTGGCCAGGTCGATGAAGACAGCTGCACAGTACTGTCTTTTATCGATGGCGGTTATGATATTGTTTAGGACCTTGAGCGTGGCTGAGGTGCACCCGTGACCAGCTCAGAAACCAGATTGCATAGCAGAGAAGGTACGGTGTGATTCGAAATGGTCGGTGATCTGTTTGTTCACTTGGCTTTCGAAGACTTTAGCAATGGATATAGGTCAGTTTGGGTCTAGAGTGTCTCCCCCTTTGAAGAGGGGGATGACCGTGGCCGCTTTCCAATCTTTAGGAATCTCAGACGATACGAAAGAGAGGTTGAACAGACTAGAAATTGGGGTTGAAACAATGGCGGCGGATAATTTTAGGAAGAGAGGGTCCAGATTGTCTAGCACAGCTGATTTGTAGAGGCCCAGATTTTGTAGCTCTATCAGAACATCAGCTGTCTTGATTTGGGTGAAGGAGAAGTGGGGGGGGGGGGGGGTGCAGAGCTGTTGGCCAGGGTTGGGGTACACAGGTGGAAAGCATGGCCAGCCGTAGAGAAATGCTTATTGAAATTCTCGATTATTGTGGATTTATCAGTGGTGACAGTGTTTCCTAGCCTCAGGATGTGCTGTTATTCTCCATGGACTTTACAGTGTCCCAAAACTTTTTGTAATTAGTGCTGCAGGATGCAAATTTCTGTTTGAAAAAGCTAGCCTTCTTTTTCCTAACTGACTGTGTATATTGGTTCCTGACTTCCCTGATAAGTTGCATATCGCGGGGACTAATCGATGCTAATGCAGTACGCCACAGGATGTTTTTGTGCTGGTCAAGAGCAGTCAAGTCTGGAGTGAACCAAGGGCTATATCTGCTCCTAGTTCTACATTTTTTTGAAAGGGGCATGCTTATTTAAGATGGTGAGGAAATTACTTTTAAAGAACAACCAGGCATCCTCTACTGACGGGATGAGGTCAATATCCTTCCAGGATACCCGGGCCAGGTCGATTAGAAAGGCCCGCTCAAAGAAGTGTTTTAGCGAGCGTTTGACAGTGATGAGGGGTGGTCGTTTGACCGCGGACCCATAACGGATGCAGCCAATGAGGCAGTGATCGCTGAGATCCTGATTGAAAACAGCAGAGGTGTATTTGCAGGGCAAGTTGGTCAGGATAAGACATATTTTTATTCATAATTTCATCCTCTTATAGAGAAGGTCCTGTTAACCTGGAGGGAAAATAGTGAAGGTCCTGTTAACCTAGAGTTAGGTTAACAGAGATGGCCGCCTCGCTTCGCGTTCTTAGGAAACTATGCAGTATTTTGTTTTTTTAATGTATTATTTCTTACACTGTTACCCCAGGAAATCTTAAGTCTTATTACATACAGCCGGGAGGAACTATTGGATATTAGAGTAATGTCAACTTACCAACATTATGACCAGGAATACGACTTTCCCGAAGCGGATCCTCTGTTTGGTCCACCACCCAGGACAATGGATCGGATCCCAGCAGGCGACCCAAAACAACGGCGCCGCAGAAGGGGCAGACTGAGCGGTCTTCTGGTCAGGCTCCATAGATGGGCACATCGCCCACCGCTCCAAAGTATACTACTCGCCAATGTCCAGTTTCTTGACAACAAGGTAGATGAAATCCGAGCAAGGGTTGCCTTCCAGAGAGACATCAGAGATTGTAACATTCTCTGTTTCATGGAAATATGGCTCACTCTGGATACGTTATCAGTCGGTACAGCCATCCGGTTTCTTCACGCATTGCGCCGACAGAAACAAAAATCTCTTTGGTAAGAAGAAGGGCTGGGGTGTATGCCTTATGATTAACGAGTCGTGGTGTGATCATATCAACATACAGGACCTCAAGTCCTTTTGTTCACCTGACCTAGAATTCCTTACACTCAAATGCCGACCGCATTATCTATCAAGAGACTTCTCTTCAATTATAATCACAGTCGTGTATATCCCCCCCAAGCAGACACCTTGACGGCCCTGAAAGAACTTCATTGAAATCTATTTAAACTGGAAACCGCATATCCTGAGGCTGCATTTATTGTAACTGGGGATTTTAAGACTAATCTGAAAACAAGGCTCCCTAAATGTTATCAGCATATCGAATGCGCGACCCGGGCTGGCAAAATTCTGGATCATTGTTACTCTAACTTGCGTGATGCATACAAAGCCCTCCCTCGCCCTCCTTTCGGCAAATCTGACCACGACTCCATTTTGTTGCTCCCAGCCTATAGACAGAAACTAAAACAGGAAACGCCCGTGCTCAGGTCTGTTCATCGCTGGTCCGACCAACCTGATTCCACGCTTCAAGATTGCTTCGATCACGTGGACTGAGATATGTTCCGGATAGCGTCGAACAACAACATTGATGTATACGCTGATTCGGTGAGTGAGTTTATTAGCAAGTACATCGGTAATGTTGTACCCACGGTGACTAAGATGCCGATGTCTTGCTCCCAGACAAACTAAACAACTTATTTGCTTGCTTTGAGGACAATACAGTGCCACCGACACAGCCTGTGGGTTCTCCTTCACCGCAGCCAATGTGTGTAAAATATTTAAACGTGTTAACCCTCAAAAGGCTGCCGGCCCAGACAGCATCCCTAGCCGCGTCCTCAGAGCATGCGCAGACCAGCTGGCTGGTGTGTTTACGAACATATTAAATCAATCCCTATCCCAGTCTGCTGTTCCCACATGCTTCAAGAGGGCCACCATTGTTCCTGTTCCCAAGAAAGCTAAGGTAACTGAGATAAACGACTATTGCCCCGTAGCACTCACTTCCGTCATCATGAAGTGCTTTGAGAGACTAGTCAAGGATCATATCACCTCCACCCCAGCTGACACCCTAGACCCACTCCAATTTGCTTACTGCCTCAATAGGTCCACAGAAGACGCAATCGCAATCACACTGCCCTAACCCATCTGGACAAGAGGTGTACCTATGTAAGAATGCTGTTCATCGACTACAGCGCAGCATTTAACACCATAGTACCCATCCAAACTCGTCATTAAGCTCGAGACCCTGGGTCTCGACCTCGCCCTGTGCAACTGGGTCCTGGACTTTCTGACGGGACGCCCCCAGGTGATGAGGGTAGGAAACAACATCTCCACCCCGCTGATCCGCAACACTGGGGCCCCACAAGGGTGCATTCTCAGCCCTCTCCTGTACTCCCTGTTCACCCATGACTGCGTGGCCATGCACGCCTCCAACTCAATCATCAAGTTTGCAGACGACACTACAGTGGTAAGCTTGATTACCAACAACGGCGAGATGGCCTACAGGGAGGAGGTGAGGGCCCTCGGAGAGTGGTGTCAGGAAAATAACCTCACACTCAACGTCAACAAAACAAAGGAGATGATTGTGGACTTCAGGAAACAGCAGAGGGAGCACCCCCCTATCCACATCGACGGGACAATAGTGGAGAACGTGGAAAGTTTTAAGTTCCTCGGCTTACACATCACGGACAAACTGAAGTGGTCCACCCACACAGACAGTGTGATGAAGAAGGCGCAACAGTGCCTCTTCAACCTCAGGAGGCTGAAGAAATTTGGCATGTCACCAAAAACACTCATAAACTTTTATAGATGCACAATCGAGTGCATCCTGTCGGGCTGTATCACCGCCTGGTATGGCAACTGCTCCGCCCACAACCGTAAGGCTCTCCAGAGGGTGGTGATGTCTGCACAACGCATCACCGGGGGCAAACTATCTGCCCTCCAGGACACCTAAATCAAATCAAATCAAATGTATTTATATAGCCCTTCGTACATCAGCTGATATCTCAAAGTGCTGTACAGAAACCCAGCCTAAAACCCCAAACAGCAAGCAATGCATGTGAAAGAAGCACGGTGGCTAGGAAAAACTCCCTAGGAAAAACTCCCTAGAAAGGCCAAAAACCTAGGAAGAAACCTAGAGAGGAACCAGGCTATGAGGGGTGGCCAGTCCTCTTCTGGCTGTGCAGGGTGGATATTATAACAGAACATGGTCAAGATGTTAAAATGTTCATAAATGACCAGCATGGTCAAATAATAATAATCATAGTAGTTGTCGAGGGTGCAACAAGCACGTCCGGTGAACAGGTCAGGGTTCCATAGCCGCAGGCAGAACAGTTGAAACTGGAGCAGCAGCACAGCCAGGTGGACTGGGGACAGCAAGGAGTCATCATACCAGGTAGTCCTGAGGCATGGTCCTTGGGCTCAGGTCCTCCGAGAGAAAGACAGAAAGAGAGAAAGAGAGAATTAGAGAGAGGACACCGGATAAGACAAGAGAAATACTCCAGATGTAACAGACTGACCCTAGCCCCCCGACACATAAACTACTGCAGCATAAATACTGGAGGCTGAGACAGGAGGGATCAGAAGACACTGTGGCCCCATCCGATGATACCCCCGGACAGGGCCAAACAGGCAGGATATAACCCCACCCACTTTGCCAAAGCACAGCCCCCACACCACTAGAGGGATGTCTCCAACCACCAACTTACCGTCCTAAGACAAGGCCGAGTATAGCCCACAACGATCTCCGCCATGGCACAACCCAAGGGGGGGCGCCAACCCAGACAGGAAGACCACGTCAGTGACTCAACCCACTCAAGTGACGCACCCCTCCCATGGACGGCATGGAAGAACACCAGTAAGCCAGTGACTCAGCCCCTGTAAAAGGGTTAGAGGCAGAGAATCCCAGTGGAAAGAGGGGAACCGGCCAGGCAGAGACAGCAAGGGCGGTTCGTTGCTCCAGAGCTTTTCCGTTCACCTTCACACTCCTGGGCCAGACTATACTTAATCATAGGACCTACTGAAGAGATAAGTCTTCAGTAAAGACTTAAAGGTTGAGACTGAGTCTGCGTCTCTCACATTGGTAGGCAGACCATTCCATAAAAATGGAGCTCTATAGGAGAAAGCCCTACCTCCAGCCGTTTGCTTAGAAATTCTAGGGACAATTAGGAGGCCTGCGTCTTGTGACCGTAGCGTACGTGTAGGTATGTACGGCAGGACCAAATCGGAAAGATAGGTAGGAGCAAGCCCATGTAATGCTTTGTAGGTTAGCAGTAAAACCTTGAAATCAGCCCTTGCCTTAACAGGAAGCCAGTGTAGGGAGGCTAGCACTGGAGTAATATGATCAAATTTTTTGGTTCTAGTCAGGATTCTAGCAGCCGTATTTAGCACTAACTGAAGTTTGTTTAGTGCTTTATCCGGGTAGCCGGAAAGTAGAGCATTGCAGTAGTCCAGCCTAGAAGTAACAAAAGCATGGATTAATTTTCTGCGTCATTTTTGGACAGAAATGTTCTGATTTTTGCAATGTTACGTAGATGGAAAAAAGCTGTCCTTGAAACAGTCTTGATATGTTCTTCAAAAGAGAGATCAGGGTCCAGAGTAACGCCGAGGTCCTTCACAGTTTTATTTTAGACGACTGTACAACCATCAAGTTTAATTGTCAGATTCAACAGAATATCTCTTTGTTTCTTGGGACCTAGAACAAGCATCTCTGTTTTGTTCGAGTTTAAAAGTAGAAAGTTTGCAGCCATCCACTTCCTTATGTCTGAAACACAGGCTTCTAGCGAGGGCAATTTTGGGGCTTCACCATGTTTCATTGAAATGTACAGCTGTGTGTCGTCCGCATAGCAGTGAAATTTAACATTATGTTTTCGAATGACATCCCCAAGAGGTAAAATATATAGTGAAAACAATAGTGGTCCTAAAACGGAACCTTGAGGAACACCGAAATGTACAGTTGATTTGTCAGTGGACAAACCATTCACAGAGACAAACTGATATCTTTCCGACAGATAAGATCTAAACCAGGCCAGAACTTGTCCGTGTAGACCAATTTGTGTTTCCAATCTCTACAAAAGAATGTGGTGATCGATGGTATCAAAAGGGGCACTAAGATCTAGGAGCACGAGGACAGATGCAGAGCCTCGGTCTGACACCATTAAAAGGTCATTTACCACCTTCACAAGTGCAGTCTCAGTGCTATGATGGGGTCTAAAACCAGACGGAAGCGTTTCGTATACATTGTTTGTCTTCAGGAAGGCAGTAAGTTGCTGCGCAACAGCTTTCTCTAAACTTTTTGAGAGGAATGGAAGATTCGATATAGGCCGATAGTTTTTTATATTTTCTGGGTCAAGGTTTGGCTTTTTCAAGAGAGGTTTTATTACTGCCACTTTTAGTGAGTTTGGTACACATCCGGTGGATAGAGAGCCGTTTATTATGTTCAACATAGGAGGGCCAAGCACAGGAAGCAGCTCTTTCAGTAGCTTAGTTGGAATAGGGTCCAGTATACAGCTTGAAGGTTTAGAGGCCATGATTATTTTCATCATTGTGTTAAGAGATATAGTACTAAAACACTTTAGTGTCTCCCTTGATCCCAGGTCCTGGCAAAGTTGTGCAGACTCAGGACAATGGAGCTTTGGAGGAATACGCAGATTTAAAGAGGAGTCCGTAATTTGCTTTCTAATGATCATGATCTTTTCCTCAAAGAAGTTCATGAATTTATTACTGCTGAAGTGAAAGCCATCCTCTCTTGGGGAATGCTGCTTTTTAGTTAGCTTTGCGACAGTATCAAAAAGACATTTCGGATTGTTCTTATTTTCCTCGATTAAGTTAGAAAAATAGGATGATCGAGCAGCAGTGAGAGCTCTTCGATACTGCACGGTACTGTCTTTCCAAGCTAGTCGGAAGACTTCCAGTCTGGTGTGGCGCCATTTCCATTCCAATTTTCTGGAAGCTTGCTTCAGAGCTCATGTATTTTCTGTATACCAGGGAGCTAGTTTCTTATGACAAATGTTTTTAGTTTTTAGGGGTGCAACTGCATCTAGGGTATTGCGCAAAGTTAAATTGAGTTCCTCAGTTAGGTGGTTAACTGATTTTTGTCCTCTGATGTCCTTGGGTAGGCAGAGGGAGTCTGAAAGGGCATCAAGAAATCTTTGGGTTGTCTGAGAATTTATAGCACGACTTTATATAATGTTTACATACCTTACATTACTCATCTCATATGTATATACTGTACTCTATACCATCTACTGCATCTTGCCTGTGCCGTTCGGCCATCACTCATCCATATATTTATATGTACATATTCTTATTCATTCCTTTGTTGTTGTGAAGATTACTTGTTGTACTTATTGTTAGATTACTTGTTAGATATAACTGCATGGTCGGAACTAGAAGCACAAGCATTTCGCTACACTCGCATTAACATCTGCTAACCATGTGTATGTGACCAATAAAATTTGATTTGAATTGAGTTGTGTTCAGTGGACATGAAGAAAACAGGGCGTTTTAGTTCTCAGTTGCAAAACATTTGAGTATGTTGGGCCCAAATTAACACAACCCAGACTAGAGGGGAAAACAGAATCTAAGAACCAATAATATAAAACTACTGAATGATTCTGAGTGAAAAAATAATAAAGGTTCGTAATCCCTCTCTCTTTCTCTCTCTCGCTCTCTCTCTCTATCTCACTACTGTTCGGTCTTCTTCTCACAATCTCCAGTAGTGTTGGAAGCTCAGGTCAGTGTTGAACCACAGGTGACAGGGTACCTGGGTAATGATGTCACACTGCGGTGTGAGTTGCGCTAGGGCAATCTCATTCAGGCTGAGTGACTTTGGGAGAAATCAGATAGCAAAAAGTTTTCCATTGCTGTCTATAGCCCTATCTTTGGGCAAAACATTTATGGGAGGTTGGAGTTCGCTGGATCTTCCACAGGTGATTCCTCTATTACTATAAAATATGTGCAGATGACTGATGCAGGGAAATACACCTGTATCCTGACAGTCTTCCCCAGCGGCTCATCTGAGATAACAACCATCCTCACTCTACTGGGTGAGTCTGGAACTCTTAACATCTGCAGGAAAAGAAAGGATCTCATTAAATGATTGAAAAATAAACATTGATTAGTGACAGTAGTTTTCCTGTAGATACTGTAGGATTCAATCTGACATGCAGCTGTATCAGAGGTCAAAGAGGTTACAGTGGTTCTGTTTCCTTTCCCAGATCACATTCCACCTCCATCATCTGGCGAGGTAGTGGGAATTGTTACCGCAGCCCTCCTGGTAACAGTTGTCGTGACAGCCACAGCTTACCTCATCATTGTCAGGAAGAGGTGTGTACACTGTCTGTAATTAAAGAGAACATAATAAATATATACTGTATGTATCTCAATGGAATTGAATGTATCATCAGACATCTACAGTCATATGATATCATCAAATATGTGCATGTGTTAGTTAGACGTTAGTGAATCATTTTCAGAGCATGGCATTTTTTATGTATGCAACTTGATAAGTTTGATCAAAAGTATTTTGTTATTTTTCAGTAGATCTATATACTCATGGTCTTGAAGGTCATTAGAAGCGCAGAGGAATTTATAGCATTCTCTCTAACTAGGCGTGAGGCTTTATTCAACCCCTCTGTCAGCATTGGTGAGTAGGAACCATATTTTTTACCAAGCACACGACTCAAGTTCCCCTTCTGCTCAGTCAGCCCTGACCTGCATTTCTGCTTTCTGTAAAACCCTCTGTGGTTGTTTTCCAGATGCAAGCAGCCTGGCGGTCAATGCAGACAGGACACGCACAGGAAGAGAAGATGTGAGGTTGTTTAGCTTCAGCTTGTGTCCAAATAAGGCGGAACAGAGAACTAATGAAAACATGTTTTTCTTTGTGTGTTTGACTGAATTCCAGCCTAAGATTTCAAATAGTCACATTAAATTAATAATCGTTCAGCAATCCTCATCTCTCTCACCCTCTCCCTCTCTTTGTCTTTCCCCAGGACCTGGTTTATTCTGAGATTATCATTGACAAGAGGAAAGCACACGACCCATCTGGAGAAGACCAGAAAGATGCAGACATCAAGCCAGCTGAGGATGTCACCTACTCTGCAGTGGCAGTGGGGAACCAGCATCCTTTAAGGGATGTTTTACCAGTGAATATATTTATATTATTCTCTCTAACTAGGCACAAGGCTTTATTCAACCCCTCTGTCAGCATTGGTGAGTAGGAACCACACATAAAAGTTCCCCTTCTGCTCAGTCAGCCCTGTCCTGGATTTCTGCTTTCTGTAAAACCCGCTGTGGTTGTTTTTCAGATGCAAGCAGCCTGGTGGTCAATGCAGACAGGACAGGAACAGGAAGAGAACAGGTAAGGTTTTTCATTGAAAACTTGTTTTTCGTTGTGCGTTTGACTGAATTCCAGCCTAAGGTTTTAGCTAATCACATTACATGTGTAATCATTCAGCGATCCTCATCTATCTCACACTCTCCCTCCCGTTGTCTTTCTCCAGGACCTGGTTTATTCTGAGATCGTCAGATTCAACATTGCCAAGAGCAAAGCACATGACCCATCTGGAGAAGACCAGAAAGATGCAGACGTCAAGCCAGCTGAGGATGTCACCTACTCTGCAGTGGCAGTGGGGAACCAGCATCCTTCAAGGGAAGACACAGTTTACTCTCAGGTGGTGAAAAAGGACTGGGACATAGATGATGTATGGACTGTCTAAGCACAATAACAGAAAAGGGCTAACCAGACATCCTTTACATTCATATACATTTAACTGAAGTTCTTTTATTGGTATTGGATTCTGGGCTAAACTTTGAACATTGCTATACTAGAGACATGATAGATCAGAAGTAATACTATAGTACCTGAGGGGTGATAGAGAATGGTTGTTACATTAGAAGTTAAACCTCTTACATCTAGACGTTCCGCTAGCGGAACACCGCTCCAATATCCAATGATAGGGCGTGGCGCGAAATACAAACTCCTCGAAAATCCGAAAACTTCAATTTTTCAAACATATGACTATTTTACACCATTTTAAAGACAAGACTCTCCTTTATCTATCCACACTGTCCGATTTCAAAAAGGCTTTACAACGAAAGCAAAACATTAGATTATGTCAGGAGAGTACCCAGCTAGAAATAATCAGACACCCATTTTTCAAGCTAGCATATAATGTCACAAAAACCAAAACCACAGCTAAATGCAGCACTAACCTTTGATGATCTTCATCAGATGACACTCCTAGGACATTATGTTATACAATACATGCATGTTTTGTTCAATCAAGTTCATATTTATATCAAAAACCAGCTTTTTACATTAGCATGTGACGTTCAGAACTAGCATTCCCACCGAACACTTCCGGTGAATTTACTAAATTACTCACGATAAACGTTCACAAAAAACATAACAATTATTTTAAGAAGTATAGATACAGAACTCCTTTATGCAATCACGGTGTCCGATTTTAAAATAGCTTTTCGGTGAAAGCACATTTTGCAATATTCTGAGTAGATAGCCCGGCCATCACAGGCTAGCTATTTTGACACCCACCAAGTTTGGTACTCACCAAACTCAAATTTACTATAAGAAAAATTGGATTACCTTTGCTGTTCAAACGCTGTTTAAAATCAAATTTTCTCGTAAAATAGCGATAATATTCCGACCGGGAGTCGTTGTTTTCGTTCAAAGACTGAAAATGCAAAATGGACTCTTCACGTGCATGCGCACGCCCGTCTCATTGTTCTCAGATCGACCACTATCAAAATGCGCTACTGTTTTTCAGCCATGGACTGCAAAGTCATCATTCAACGTTCTGGCGCCTTCTGAGAGCCTATGGGAGCCTTAGAAAGTGTCACGTTACAGCAGAGATCCTCTGTTTTGGATAGAGATGACAAAGAAGGCCAAGAAATGGTCAGACAGGGTACTTCCTGTACAGAATCTTCTCAGGTTTTGGCCTGCCATTTGAGTTCTGTTATACTCACAGACACCATTCAAACAGTTTTAGAAACTTTGGAGTGTTTTCTATCCAAAGCTACTAATTATATGCATATTCTAGTTTCTGGGCAGGAGTAATAACCAGATTAAATCGGGTACGTTTTTTATCCGGCCGTGAAAATACTGCCCCCTATCCATAACAAGTTAATGGTTATCTGTAGGAGACAGATGACTTTGGAATGTGCTGGGTGGATGGGAAGAAGTCACAGGAGTGCAATAGGTGATACAGGTGGAGAGCTTTGGACTAGACATCAAGGGTGTTGAGGTCAGGTCAGGTCACATTAAGGGAGACAGAATGGTTTATTACTCTATCACTTCGTCTTCCTGTTGGACCATAAAAGATGTAAGGATTGGAGAAAAGGAGGAGTGTCTAAATTGGAGTATACATTTGAAGTTGGAAGTTTACATACACCTTAGCCAAATACATTTAAACTCAGTTTTTCATAATTCCTGACATTTAATCCTAGTAAAAATTCCCAGTCGTAGATCAGTTAGGATCAGCACTTTATTTTAAGAATGTGAAATGTCATAATAACAGTAGAGAGAATTATTTATTTCAGCTTTTATTTTTTTCACAACATTCCCAGTGGGTCAGAAGTTTACATACACTCAATTAGTATTTGGTAGCATTGCCTTTAAATTGTTTAACTTGGGTCAAACGTTTCGGGTAGCCTTCCACAAGCTTCCCACAATAAGTTGGGTGAATTTTGGCCCATTCCTCCTGACAGAGCTGGTGTAACTGAGTCAGGTTTGTTGGCCTCCTTGCTCGCACACACTTTTTCAGTTCTGCCCACTAATTTTCTATAGGATGAGGTCAAGGCTTTGTGATGGCCACTCCAATACCTTGACTTTGTTGTCCTTAACCTTTTAAGGTATAGGGGGCAGTATTTTCATTTTTGGATGAAAAGCGTGCCCAGAGTAAACTGTCTAATACTCGGGCCCAGAGTCAAATATTTGCATATTATTAGTAGATTTGGATAGAAAACACTGTGAAGCTTCTAAAACTGTTTGAATGATGTCTGTGAGTATAACAGAACTCATATGGCAGGCAAAAACCCGAGAAGAATCCAACCAGGAAGTGGGAACTCTGAGAATTGTAGTTCTTCTTTTGAATCCCTATCGAAACTACAGTATCTGTGGGGTCATGTTGCACTTCTTAAGGCTTCCATTGGCTGTCAACAGCCTTTAGAAACGTGTTTCATCCTTCTCCTGTTACTGGGCAGAAAATAGGAGCTCAGTCAATGAGTGGACTGCCTGAGGACAAAGGGCTTGGTGATGCGCGAGCCCGCCAGCACGCCCCTCCTTCTTTTTCTTCTTGAATGAATACGCTATTGTCCAGTTGGAATATTATCGATGTTTTATGTTAAAAAGACCCTAAGGATTGATTGTAAACAACATTTGACATGTTTCTACGAACGGTAATGGAACTATTTGACTTTTCGTCTCTGGTACTGCGCTCGCCCGTTATGCCTTTGGATAGTGATCTGAATGCACGAACAAAATGGAGGTATTTGGACATAAATATGGAGTATTTCGAACAAAAAGAACATTTCTTGTGGAAGTAGGAGTCCTGGTAGTGCATTCTGACGAAGATCAGCAAAGGTAAGAGAATATTTATAATACTAATTCTGAGTTTAGTTGACCCCAGAACTTGGCGGGTAACTGTAGCTTGCTTTGATGGTTGAGCTATGTACTCAGAATATTGAAAAATGTGCTTTCTCCGTAAAGTTATTTTAAAATGTGACACAGCTGTTGCATTAACCTCTATGGGCTAGGTGGGACGCTTGCGTCCCACCTACTCAACAGCCAGTTGAATCCTGTGGCGCGTTATTCAAATCCTTAGATATGCTATTACTTCAATTTTTCAAAAATATGACTATTTTACACCATTTTAAAGATAAGACTCTCGTTAATCTAACCACACTGTCCGATTTCAAAAAGGCTTTACAACGAAAGCAAAACATTAGATTATGTCAGCAGACTACCCAGCCAGAAATAATCAGACACCCATTTTTTCAAGCTAGCATATAATGTCACATAAACCCAAACCACAGCTAAATGTAGCACTAACCTTTGATGATCTTCATCAGATGACAACCCTAGGACATTATGTTATACAATACATGCATGTTTTGTTCAATCAAGTTCATATTTATATAATAAACCAGCTTTTTACATTAGCATGTGACTAGCATATGACTAGCATTCCCACTGAACACTGCCGGTGAATTTACTAAATTACTCACGATAAACGTTCACAAAAAGCTTAACAATTATTTTAAGAATTATAGATACAGAACTCCTCTATGCACTCGATATGTCCGATTTTAAAATAGATTTTCGGTGAAAGCACATTTTGCAATATTCTCAGTAGATCGCATCACAGGGCTAGCTATTTAGACACCCAGCAGGTTTAGCACTCATCAAAGTCAGATTTACTATAAGAAAAATGTTCTTACCTTTGTTGTCTTTGTCAGAATGCACTCCCAGGACTTCTACTTCAATAACAAATGTTGGTTTGGTCCAAAATAATCCATCGTTATATCCAAACAGCGGCGTTTTGTTCGTGCGTTCTAGACACTATCCTAAAGGCTAAATAAGGGTGACGAGCATGGCGCAATTCGTGACAAAAGAATTCTAAATATTCCATTACCGTACTTCGAAGCATGTCAACCGCTGTTTAAAATAAATTTTTATGCCATTTTTCAATAAAAAGCGATAATATTCCGACCGGGAATCTGCGTTTAGATAAACAGACAAAGGAAAAGAAACCATTCGGTCGAAGCGGTCACGCGCCTAAGCCCATAGTACTCTGAGTGGCCACTTGCCAAAAGCGATAAAGTGTTTCAGCCAGAGCCTGCCTCGATATCGTTCAACATTTTCCCGGGCTCTGAGACCCTATGGAAGACGTAGGAAGTGTCACGTTATTGCACAGATCCTGAGTCTTCAATAAAAAGAGCCAAGATGAAACACTACTTCTCAGA
This sequence comes from Salmo salar, assembly GCF_965601325.2. Classification (NCBI taxonomy): domain Eukaryota; kingdom Metazoa; phylum Chordata; class Actinopteri; order Salmoniformes; family Salmonidae; genus Salmo; species Salmo salar. The sequence continues at coordinate 23,782,496 of NC_138292.1, forward strand.
CAGGCCACTTCCTGCTTGAAATCTTCTCAGGTTTTGGCCTGCCATAGGAGTTCTGTTATACTCACAGACATCATTCAAACAGTTTTAGAAACTTTAGGGTGTTTTCTATCCAAAGCCAATAATTATATGCATATTCTAGTTACTGGGCAGGTGTAGTAACCAGATTAAATCGGGTACGTTTTTTATCCAGCCGTGCAAATACTGCCCCCTATCCCCAACAGGTTAAGGAGAAGTATATCTATAATTCTTTCAATAACTGTTGTAAATTTTATCAACGTTTATGATGATTATTTCTGTAAATTGATGTGCACATTCAACGGCTGTTTTGGTGGGAATACATTTTCTGAACATCACGCGCCAATGTAAAATGGGGTTTTTGGATATAAACATGAACTTTATCGAGCAAAACATACATGTATGGTGTAACATGAAGTCCTATGAGTGCCATCTGATGAAGATCATCAAAGGTTAGTGAATATTTTAGCTGTATGTTTGGTTTTTGTGATGCATGTCCTTGCTTGGAAAATGGCTGTGTGGTATTTCTTATGAAGTTTATGTCCTAACATAATCTAATTGTATGCTTTCCCCGTAAAGCCTTTTTGTGGTTAGATTAACGAGAAGTTTATCTTTAAAATGGTGTAAAATAGTTGATTGTTTGAGAAAATGAAATCATGAGATTTTTGCTGTTTTGTATTTCGTGCCATGCTATTTCACTGGCTGTTGAATAGTGTGTCCCGCTGGTGGGACGGTCACGTCCCACCTGGCCCATAGAAGTTAAGCCATTTTCCACAACTTTGGAAGTATGCTTGGGGTCATTGTCCATTTGGAAGACCCATTTGCGACCAAGCTTTAACCTCTCTGGGCCAGTGGGACGTTAGCGTCCCACTCTATTCAACAGCCAGTGGAATCGCGTGGCGCAAAATACAAATACCTCAAAAATGCTATAACTTCAATTTCTCAAACATATGACTATTTTACACCATTTAAAGACAAGACTCTCGTTAATCTAACCACATTGTCCGATTTCAAAAAGACTTTACAGCGAAAGCAAAACATTAGATTATGTCAGGAGAGTACCCTGCCAAAAATAATCACACTGCAATTTTCAAAGCAAGCATATATGTCACAAAAACCAAAGCCACAGCTAAATGCAGCACTAACCTTTGATGATCTTCATCAGATGACACTCCTAGGACATTATGTTATACAATACATGCATGTTTTGTTCAATCAAGTTCATATTTATATCAAAAAACAGCTTTTTACATTAACATGTGATGTTCAGAACTTGCATACCCACCGAAAACCTCCGGTGAATTTACTAAATTACTCATGATAAACGTTCACAAAATACATAACAATTATTTTAAGAATTCTAGATACAGAACTCCTTTATGCAATCGCTATGTCAGATTTTAAAATAGCTTTTCGGTGAAAGCACATTTTGCAATATTCTGAGGACATAGCTCAGCCATCACGGCTAGCTAATTTGACACCCACCAAGTTTGGTTGTCACCTAAACTCAGAATTACTATTAGAAAAATTGGATTACCTTTGCTGTTCTTCGTCAGAATGCACTCCCAGGACTTCTACTTCAACAACAAATGTTGTTTTGGTTCCAAATAATCCATAGTTATATCCAAATACCTCAGTTTTTTTTGTGCGTTCAGGTCACTACTACAAAACATTTGAAAATGTTCCATTACCATACTTAGAAGCATGTCAAATGCTGTTTAAAATCAATATTTATGCTATTTTTCTCGTAAAATATCGATAATATTGCAACCGGACAACGTTGTATTCATTCAAAAAATTTAGAAGTCTCGTGAATGCGCATCTCAGTCTCACTGTCCCCAGGCAGGCCACTTACAAATTCTGCTGCTGTACTTTGCCCAGAGACAGGAGACACGTCATTCCGCTTTTTGAACGCTTTAGAGAGCCAATGGAAGCCTTAGAAAGTGTCACGTAACAGCACAGATGCTGTAATATCGATAGAGATGCAACAGAAGGACAACAAATTGTCAGACAGGGCACTTCCTGCATGGAATCTTCTCAGGTTTTGGCCTGGCATATGAGTTCTGTTATACTCACAGACACCATTCAAACAGTTTTAGAAACTTTAGAGTGTTTTCTATCCAAATCTACTAATTATATGCATATTCTCGTTTCTGGGCAAGAGTAGTAACCAGTTTAAATCGGGTAAATTTTTTATCCGGCCGTGAAAATACTGCCCCCTAGCCCCAACAGGTTAACTTCCTGACTGATGTCTTGCGATGTTGCTTCAATATATCCACATAATTTTCCTTCCTCATGATGCCATCTATTTTGTGAAGTGCACCAGTCCTTCCTGCAGCAAAGCACCTCCACAACATGATGCTGCTACCCCTTTGCTTCACGGTTGGGATGGTGTTCTTTGGCTTGCAAGCCTCCCCCTTTTTCCTCCAAACATAACGATGGTCATTATGGCCAGTTCTATTTTTGTTTCATCAGACCAGAGGACATTTCTCCAAAAAGTACGACCTTTGTGTCACGCCCTGACCTTAGAGAGATGTTTATTTTCCTCTAGTTTGGTTAGGTCAGGGTGTGATGTGGGGTGGGCAATCTAGTTTGTCTATTTCTTTGTGTTGAGCAGAGTATGGTTCCTAAACAGAGGCAGCCCTCCGTCATTGTCTCTGATTAGGAATCATACTTAGGCAGCCCTTTTTCCACCTTTAGGTTTGGGATCTTGTTTTTGTGTAGCTGCCTTTGAGCAGCCCCAGAACGTCACGTTTTCGTTGTTCTCCTGTTTTGTTGTTTTGGTGAGTTTCATTTTCATTAACTTCTATGTGCTAGGTTGGACGCTAGTGCTAGCCACCTGCGGGACACAGCCAGTGAAATATCAGGGCGGGAAATTCAAAAACAACAAAATGTCATAATTCAACTTTCTCAAACATACAACTATTTTACACCATTTTAAAGATAAACTTCTCGTTAATCTAACCACATTTTCCGATTTCAAAAAGGCTTTACAGAGAAAGCAAAACATTAGATTATGTTAGGAGAGTACATAGACAAAAATATTCACACAGCCATTTTCCAAGCAGGGACATGTGTCAATAAAACCCAAAACACAGCTAAATGAAGCACTAACCATTGACGATCTTCATCAGATGACACTCCTAGGACATTAAGTTACACAATACATGTATGTTTTGTTCGATAAAGTTCATATTTATATCCAAAAACAGCATTTTACATTGGCGCGTGATGTTCAGAAAATGTATTCCCACCAAACTGTCCGTTGAATGTTCACATCAATTTACAAAAATACACATCATAAATGTTGACAAAATATAGAACAATTATTTTAAGAATTATAGACAGACTACCCCTGGATGCAACTGCTGTGTCAGATTTTAAAATAGCTTTATGGAGAAAGCACATTTTTAATATTCTTAGTACATAGCTCAGCCATCACGGTGAGCTATTCAGACACCCGCCAAGTTCGAGGCAACCTAAACTCAGAATTAGTATTAGAAATATTCTCTTACCTTTGCTGATCTTCATCAGAATGCACTCTCAGGACTGCTACTTCCACAATAAACGTTGTTTTTGTTCGAAATAATCCATATTTATGTACAAATACCTCCGTTTTGTTCGTGCGTACAGATCACTTATCCAAAGGCATAACGCACGAGCGGGGAACGAGAGACAAAAAGTCAAAATGTTCCATTACCATACTTAGAAGCATGTCAAACGCTGTTTAAAATCAATCTTTATGGTATTTTTAACGTAAAATTGCGATAATATTCCAACCGGACAATAGCATATTCATTCAAGAAGAAAAAGAAGGAACGGCGTGCTCGCGTGACCGCACATATCCAATCCCTTTGTTGCCAGGCAGACCACTCAGTAACTGAGCTCCTATTATCTGCCCAGTGACAGGACAATGCTCAAACCACTATCTGAAGGCTTTAGACAGCCAATGGAAGCCTTAGGAAGTGCAACGTCACCCCACAGACACTGTAGCTTTGATAGAGAATCAAAAGAAGAACTACAATTCTCAGACTTTTCACATCCTGCTTAGATTTTTTTCAGGTTTTTGCCTGCCATATGAGTTCTGTTATACTCACTGACACCATTCAAACAGTTTTAGAAACTTCAGAGTGTTTTCTATGCAAATCTACTAATAATATGCATATTCTCGTTTCTGGGCCAGAGTAGTAACCTGTTTAAATTGGGTACGTTTTTCATCCGGCCGTGAAAATACTGCCCCCTAGCCCAGACAGGTTAAAAAAGATGTGGAATTCCATGCACGCTGCGCCTTGGTTTATTTATGATCGGGAGTTCGAAGATAACGATCGTGACACTTTGTCCCCATTTGCAGTTGCAAACCGTAGTCTGGCTTTTTTATGGCGGTTTTGGAGCAGTGACTTCTTCCTTGCAAAGCAGCCTTTCAGGTTGTCGATATAGGACTTGTTTTACTGTGGATATCGATACTTTTGTACCTGTTTCATCCACCATCTTCACAAGGTTCTTTGCTTGTCTAATGTGGCTTAACAAACCACTACAGATAGAGAAGTGAAAATATAGGAAGCATATTTCGTGCTTCCTCCCATGAGTGTGGTAGACTGTGTGAAACTGTTTCTGGTTATCTGGACCTTTTTTTTAGACTGTGGTCAGTATGGTCTCTCCTCCTCCCATTACGGGGTCTGAGACGCCGAACCCTCCCACCATTAGCTCTGACAAATTGAAAACCCTTGTCATTGGCGACTCCATTACCCGTAATATTAGACTTAATACGAATCATCCAGCGATCATACACTGTTTACTAGGGGGCAGGGCTACCGACGTTAAGGCTAATCTGAAGATGGTGCTGGCTAAGACTAAAATTGGTGAGTGTAGAGCGTATAGGGATATTGTTATCCATGTCAGCACCAGTGATGTTAGGATGACACAGTCAGAGGTCACTAAGCGCAACATAGGTTCAGCCTGTAAATCAGCTAGAAAGATGTGTCGGCATCGAATAATTGTCTCACGCCCCCTCCCAGTTAGGGGGAATGATGAGCTCTACAGCAGAGTCTCACAACTCAATCGCTGGTTGAAAACTGTTTTCTGCCCCTCCCAAAAGATAGAATTTGTAGATAATTGGCCCTTTCTCTGGGACTCACCCACAAACAGGACCAAGCCTGGCCTGCTGTTAGCCAGCCTGCCAGCTTAGTGGAGTCTGCCACTAGCACAGTCAGTGTAGGCAGCTCAGCTATCCCCATTGAGACTGTATCTTAAGCCTGATGAATTTACGATGTTAAACGAGGCCTCTCCTCCTGGTTACACTAGTGACCATATCCCCCACGCATATGTACCACTCTGTCCTGCCTCCACTGAGTCTTCCTCCATCCAGGATGGAGGAAGACAGTGGAGGCAGGACAGAGGGATACAGTATGTCCTGGAGTGAGGAAGACAGTGGAGGCAGGACAGAGTGGTACAGTATGTTCTGGATGGAGGGAGACAGTGGAGGCAGGACAGAGTGGTACAGTATGTTCTGGATGGAGGAAAACAGTGGAGGCAGGACAGAGGGGTACAGTATGTTCTAGATGGAGGAAGACAGTGGAGGCAGGACAGAGGGGTACAGTATGTTCTGGATGGAGGAAGACTGTAACACTCTGTCCTGCCTCCACTGTCTTCCTCCTTCCAGAACATACTGTACCACTCTGTCCTGCCTCCACTGTCTTCCTCCATCCAGAACATACTGTAACACTCTGTCATGCCTCCACTGTCTTCCTCCTTCCAGAACATACTGTACCACTCTGTCCTGCCTCCACTGTCTTCCTCCATCCAGAACATACTGTACCACTCTGTCCTTCCTCCACTGAGTCTTCCTACATCCAGGACATACTATACCCCTCTGTCCTGCCTCCACTCTCTTCCTCACTCCAGAACATACAGTACCCCTCTTTCCTGCCTCCACTGTCTTCCTCCATCCAGAACATACTGCACCCCTCTTTCCTGCCTCCACTGTCTTCCTCCATCCAGAACACACTGTACCACTCTGTCCTGCCTCCACTGTCGTCCTCCATCCAGAACATACTGCCCCCTCTTTCCTGCCTCCACTGTCTTCCTCTATCCAGAACATACTGTACCACTCTGTCCTGCCTTCACTGTCTTCCTCCATCCAGAACGTACTGTACCACTCTGTCCTGTCTCCACTGAGTCTTCCTCCATCCTGAACATACTGTACATCTCTGTCCTGCCTCCACTGTCTTCCTCCATCCAGAACATACCGTACCCCTCTGTCCTGCCTCCACTGTCTTCCTCCATCCAGAACATACTGTACCACTCTGTCCTGCCTCCACTGTCTTCCTCCATCTAGAACATACTGTACCACTCTGTCCTGCCTCCCCTGTCTTCCTCCATCCAGAACATACTGTACATCTCTGTCCTGCCTCCACTGTCTTCCTCCATCCAGAACATACTGTACCCCTCTGTCCTGCCTCCACTGTCTTCCTCCATCTAGAACATACTGTACCACTCTGTCCTACCTCCCATGAGTCTTCCTCCATCCAGAACATACTGTACCACTGTCCTGCCTCCTCTGAGTCTTCCTCCATCTAGAACATACTGTAACACTCTGTCCTGCCTGCACTGTCTCCTCCATCCAGAACATACTGTAACACTCTGTCCTTCCTCCACTGAGTCTTCCTCCATCCAGGACATACTATTCCCATCTGTCCTGCCTCCACTGTCTTCCTCACTCCAGAACATACAGTACCCCTCTGTCCTGCCTCCACTGTCTTCCTCCATCCAGAACATACTGTACCACTCTGTCCTGCCTCCACTGTCTTCCTCCATCCAGAACATACTGTACCACTCTGTCCTGCCTCCACTGTCTTCCTCCATCTAGAACATACTGTACCACTCTGTCCTGCCTCCCCTGTCTTCCTCCATCCAGAACATACTGTACATCTCTGTCCTGCCTCCACTGTCTTCCTCCATCCAGAACATACTGTACCCCTCTGTCCTGCCTCCACTGTCTTCCTCCATCTAGAACATACTGTACCACTCTGTCCTACCTCCCATGAGTCTTCCTCCATCCAGAACATACTGTACCACTGTCCTGCCTCCTCTGAGTCTTCCTCCATCTAGAACATACTGTAACACTCTGTCCTGCCTGCACTGTCTCCTCCATCCAGAACATACTGTAACACTCTGTCCTTCCTCCACTGAGTCTTCCTCCATCCAGGACATACTATTCCCATCTGTCCTGCCTCCACTGTCTTCCTCACTCCAGAACATACAGTACCCCTCTGTCCTGCCTCCACTGTCTTCCTCCATCCAGAACATACTGTACCACTCTGTCCTGCCTCCACTGTCTTCCTCCATCCAGAACATACTGTACCCCTCTGTCCTGCCTCACCTGTGTCTTCCTCCATCCAGAACATACTGTACCCCTCTGTCCTGCCTCTCCTGAGTCTTCCTCCATCCAGAACATACTGTACCACTCTGTCTTGCCTCCACTAAGTCTTCCTCACTGTTGACTGTAAGTGAGTATGAGAGGTCAATAATTCTTATCCGGATTGAGTTCATGTTCCTTAAGTGAACACAGGCACAGTAACCTCAGTGCCAATATGATTATATCACTTATTCTACATTTATATAATTATCCACAGAATTAAAATAACATATTACATGTTATATATTTACCTATTTAACATTATTTCAATGTATCTCCATGCATATCACTTGTTGGTCCTATTGTTCTTATCAAAGCTATTGCTGTTAGGCAGTTTTTTATAGGCAGGTATCCAACAGTCCCTTGGCCCACACCAGAGTTGTGTTCCCCCCCACTTTCCAACACAAAACACTGACTTGGCGTACAAGGAGAACACTGTAAGAACGGCCCATGTTCGGGATTCTGTTGCCGTACATTTAAAAAGTGCTAAACAAATGTTATATTAACTTCATCCGTCCTAGCTCGCTCATTAATGTCTTCATCGAAATTACCGATTGCCTCTTATCCACTTGTCGTCCCCTTATGCCATAGTTTGTACATCTCAATTTCCATTAGAAACCACATTTGTTTAAGCAAGTCAGCTATATCAGCTATGTTTTTTTTTAAAGGCAGTAAATGAGGCTGAATTGGCTGGCAGACAAGGGTCCGCTGATCGCCAGGTGTAGCGGTGGTAAGGTGTTGGGACTGCTTTTGGAACTCTGCTGTTGGGACAGCTTTATGTAGGCCCTAATGGTTTGTGGGCACCGTTTGTCTCTGTTATAGTGCAAATAATGTATTGTTCAGTGTTGTGTTGTGTAGTGGTTTTGCTGGCATGCATCCCACTTTTTTTGTTGTTGACCCACCAAGATTTACATGCTAAAATCACCACTGCTGAATAGCACTCATTTTAAGCAAACAGAAGACATGGAATCTATACAGTCCTTACTGCTATATTATGTAAGATTCTGTATCTGTACATTTGTGCCCTGGTGTATTGATTGGGTATGTGTGAATTTATTACCTCTGCATCTGTTCATTACAGAACCAGTACAATTCCCGCTTTTCATTCCCATGTGCATTGTCACGTCCTGACCATAGTATGTTGTTATTTTCTATGGTAGAGTAGGTCAGGGCGTGACAGGGGGTGTTTGTCTATGTTTTGTATTTCTATGTTCAGTTTCTAGTTTTGTATTTCTATGTTGGTGTTGTTTGGTATGATCTCCAATTAGAGGCAGCTGGTCGTCGTTGTCTCTAATTGGAGGTCATATTTAAGCTGATGTTTGTCCCACCTGTTTTGTGGGTGATTATATTTTGTGAGTAGTGTTCGTTTCTCCTCTGCGTCACGGTTTGTTGTTTCTCCTCTGCATCACTGTGTCGCCAGTGCGCACTCACAGCCCGGTGCGCTCGGTGCAAGCTCCTCACCGTTGCCGTGCTAGAGTTGGCCGTCAGCCAGGAAGAAGTGCGCCGGCTCAGCATATCTGGTCTCCAGTGCGTCTCTTCGGCCCAGGTTATCCTGCGCCTGCTCTACGGGGTGTCCTGTTCCTGCTCCCCGCACTCGCCCTGAGGTGCGTGTTACTAATCTGGTGCCTCCTATGCCAGCCCCATGCATCAGGCCTCCAGTGCACATCCCCAGTCCGGAGCCTCCAGCGACACTCCCCAGTCCGGAGCCTCCAGCGACGCTCCCCAGTCCGGAGCCTCCAGCGACGCTCCCCAGTCTGGAGCCTCCAGCAACGGCCTGCAGCCCGGAACCTCCAGCGGCGGCCTGCAGCCCAGAACCTCCAGCAATGATCTACAGTCCAGTTCCGACGACGACGATCCACGGTCCGGTGGTACTAGAGCGGAGGGATCAACGGGTGGAGCGGGGATTACGCCCCGAACCAGAGCCGCCTCCTCAACTGGGGGATGCGCTGGATGAGAAGGTTCTGGGTACTGCACCTGAGCCGCCATAGACATTAGTCACCCACCCTACCCTCCCTTTGTGTTTTTTTTTGGGGGGGGGGGTTTGTTGTTTGTGTAGGTGCGGTCGGAGTCCGCACCTTTGGGGGGGGGGGGGGGGGGTACTGTCACGTCCTGACCATAGTATGTTGTTATTTTCTATGGTAGAGTAGGTCAGGGTGTGACAGGGGTGTTTATTCTATGTTTTGTATTTCTATGTTCAGTTTCTAGTTTTGTATTTCTATGTTGGTGTTGTTTGGTATGATCTCCAATTAGAGGCAGCTGGTTGTCGTTGTCTCTAATTGGAGGTCATATTTAAGCTGATGTTTGTCCCACCTGTTTTGTGGGTGATTATATTTTGTGAGTAGTGTTTGTTTCTCCTCTGCGTCACGGTTTGTTGTTTTGTCCTTCAGTTTATTTTGTATTGCATAAAGTTTCACAGTCTAATAAATATGTGGAACGAAACACATGCTGCATTTTGGTCCGATCCTTTTGACAACCGTGACATGCATCCCCATGTTTATCTTCCTCAGTGTGTTTAAATAAAATACCTGTGTGTTAACTCTTGGGCTGCTTTATGTGGGCAGAGTCACAAACCAGTAAAATACGTAGAGCCAGGTCACTCTCTTTCATGGACCTTTATCTCGGGATTTGTGACTTTGCTGACATCACTACAGTATGGAGTCCCACAGAGACCACACAGGGTAATTTCCACACTACCCACCGGCGGTCCAGTGGAATATGGCTCCAGGGTATCCAGTGGATGACTACCATATGGATTATACCCCCTCTCTGGAGCCTATGGGAGCCCCACGCCTGCTGATGGTGCAGCATGGACCTTATGTCCCCTGTACGCCACCTGTGGGATACTACTCGGCACCAGGTGGGGCTGCATCCCAACAACCCAGCGTGTGGATTATTCTTCTACGTTGGAGTACCAGGGAGTTGCAGCGCCTTGGACATCGCTGCATAAGTCATATGGAGTACAGGAAGTACTGTATTACCTGTATTGAGCAGAATATACAGCACAGGAGGATGCTGAGGGGAGAACAGCTTATAAGAAATGGAATGGCATCAAACACATGGAAACCATCTACAGTATTTGATACCATTCCACTGATTCCGCTCCAATCATTAACATGAGCCCGTTCTCCCCAATTAAGGTGCCACCAACATCCTGTGATATACAGAGTCTTATTGGCATTATGCAACAGAAGACCAGATCCCAGGTTTGCTCCTGTCAGAGGAGCCCTCTCCAACAGGTTGCAGCGGAGAACATGGGACAGCAGGAAGTTGTCTCTTCGGGCCCAGCACCATTGCCAGGTATGACTGTGATCCTTGGGTGAGACTATCAGTGGTGGCAAAAGTACCCAACTGTCATGCTAGAAAATGACTCAAGTGAGTCACCCAGTAAAATAGTACTTGCGTAAAAGTCTAAAAGTATTTGGTTTTAAATATACTCAAGTATCTAAAGTAAATGTAATTGCTATAATATACTTTAGGCCAGACAAAATTGATTCACTGTTTAACGGATTCTCATCCCAGAAAAGTGAGGCGAGTGAGCGAACATAAACAACAATACACACATATATATATATATATATATATATATATATATATATATATATATATATATATACATTAAGTGGATAAGGAATAACAATACTTTACCACATTGTCCTAGGCTATATGGACATGAACAATAGGAAAAACATTACATTTCAAACTGATTTTCCGATTATTATTTTTAATACACAAATTAACATCAATGAACATTATTCACATAGGATGTATAATAGAATGCAATATTCTATCATATTCAAAAATTCTTAAAAAAATGTAATGTATGAATGTTTTATCAGTTCATTAATCTACTTAATTGTATAGCCTAACAAATTCAAGAATGATTGACAATAAATACTTGTAATCAAATTAAAATGTTAATGCATAATAATGAGTTCATTACCTGAATGCATCTCTATAGCCTAGGCGTTAACAGAATATTCATACAAATATGATTAGGCCTCTCATAGACTAGGTCTTGTAGAAACAGGGTCAATCTAGTTAGGTCTGACAAATTAATGTAGCATTGGAAACAAATTATAAATCCAGCCATAGAGTATACTCTATCATCATCAAAATAAAATAAATGTGTTTATAACATGCACAAATAGAAGCATCAATTTATATAGAGCAAGCATGACTAAATTCGAGCCCAGTAACTTTGCTCACCGCATCCTCCTTCGATTGTCTCGTCTGGCTGCCACGAAAAGCCCCCATCTGCGTGAAGTGTGTGTGTGCCACTGGCGATGTACTTTGCTGGACATGCTAGCTGTTCTCGGCGGCGTATCATTTCAAACGCATTCCGTCATGGTGTTATCTGTTGGCCTACTACTACTGGTAGTACCGGTAAAATGTAAGTTATGAATTGCAAATCACCATACAGCTGACACACATCTATTTCATCAATCATTTTGAATTCAATTTGGTTGTCCAAAATACTATCAGCTTGCACTGCGTCTTTGCTGATGAATGCCCTGATCTCTGGCCAGTCAATTGGTTAAGTTACATTGTTGTTTCGTCTATTAATCGATTGTAATAGATCTGAACATGATGCAATAACCATGGATTTAACCCACTGTTTGTTTATAATGAGGGACGTCCCACGTTTAACCTGGACACATAAATAGGGTCGCTCCGGGCTGGCGGGCGACCCTGGCTGCGCCCGGCTGGTGGGCGTCCCTGGCTGCGCCCGGCTGGGGGACGGCCCTGGCAGCTCCGGGCTGGCGGGCGGCCCTGGCGGCTCCGGGCTGGCGGGCGACCCTGGCGGCTCCGGGCTGGCGGGCGGCTCTGGTGGCTCCAGGCTGGCGGGCGACTCTGGCGGCTCTGGCCCAGGATTCACCAGGCTGGGGAGACATGAAGGAGGCCTGGCCCTGGGCACAGGACTCACCAGGCTGGGGAGACATGAGGAGGTCTGGCCCTGGGCGCAGGCTCAGGACTCACCAGGCAGGTGGGCGGCTCTGGCGGCTCTGGGCCGGCGGGCGGCTCTGGGCCGGCGGGAGGCTCTGGCGGCTCTGGGCTGGCGGGTGGCTCTGGCTGCTCCGGACAGGCGGGTGGCTCTGGCTGCTCCGGACAGGCGGGTGGCTCTGGCGGCTCCGGACAGGCGGGCGGCTCTGGCGGCTCCGGACAGGCGGGCGGCTCTGGCGGCTCCGGACTGGCGGGCGGCTCTGGCGGTTCCGGACTGGCGGGCGGCTCTGACGGCTCCGGACTGGCGGCCGGCTCTGGCAGCTCCGGACAGGCGGGCGGCTCTGACGACTCCGGACTGGCGAGCGGCTCTGGCGGCTCTGGCGGCTCTGGCCCAGGATTCACCAGGCTGGGGAAATATGAAGGAGGCCTGGCTCTGGGCGCAGGCACTGGACTCACCAGGCTGGGGAGACCCACTGGAGGCCTGGTCCGTGGAGGAGGCACAGGACTGACCAGGATGGGGAGACCCACTGGAGGCCTGGTCCATGGAGGAGGCACAGGACTGACCAGGATGGGGAGACCCACTGGAGGCCTGGTCTGTGGAGGAGGCACAGGACTGACCAGGATGGGGAGACCCACTGGAGACCTGGTCTGTGGAGGAGGCACAGGACTGACCAGGATGGGGAGACCCACTGGAGGCCTGGTCCATGGAGGAGGCACAGGACTGACCAGGATGGGGAGACCCACTGGAGGCCTGGTCTGTGGAGGAGGCACAGGACTGACCAGGATGGGGAGACCCACTGGAGACCTGGTCTGTGGAGGAGGCACAGGACTGACCAGGATGGGGAGACCCACTGGAGGCCTGGTCTGTGGAGGAGGCACAGGACGCACCAGGCTGGGGAGACTTGCAGGAGGCCTGGCTCTGGGAGCAGGCACAGGACGCACCAGGCTGGGGAGACTTGCAGGAGGCCTGGCTCTGGGAGCAGGCACAGGATAGACCGGGTCCTGGAGACGCACTGGAGGTCTGGAGCGCACGGCCTGTACAACCCGTCCCGGCTCGATGCCCACTCTAGCATGGCACTTGCGGGGGCTGGCCTATAGCGCACCGGGCTATGTATGAGCGCGCACTGGAGACACCGTGCGCTTCATCGCATAACACGGTGCCTGACCAGTACCACGCTGCTTCCGGTAAACACGGGGAGCTGGCTCAGCTCTCCAAGCTGACTCTGCCTCTCGGGCTTCCTTGCCAGCCGTGTTCCCTCATACCGTTGCCGTTGGTCCTTTTCTCCTGCTGCCTCCGCTCTTCTGAGTGCCTCCACCTGTTCCCATGGGAGGCAATCCCTTCCGGCCAGGATCTCTTCCCACGTGTAGGATCCCTTGCCATCCAGGATGTCCTCCCATGTCCAGTCCTCTTTTCCACGCTGCTTGGTCTTCTTGTGGTGGGTGGTTCTGTAACGGCTGTTGAATGGAGTAGACCAATGCGCAGTGTGGTTAGTGCTCATCTTTGTAATTTAATGAAAAAAGAGAACACTTTACAAAATAAACAAAAGACAACAGCCAAACAGTTCTGTCAGGTAACAAATGACTAAACAGAAAATAATCACCCACAAACCCCAAAGGGGAAACAGGCTACTTATGTGTGACTCCCAATCAGCAACAACGAACTACAGCTGTGCCTGATTGGGAGCCACACACGGCCAAACAAAAGAAATCAGCCAACATAGAAAAATGAACATAGAACGCCCACCCAATGTAACACCCTGGCCTTACCAAAATAACGAACAAAAAACCCCTTTCTATGGCCAGGGCGTTACAAGGTGCGAGCGTGTGTGTTTCACTGTCCAATCCGAGGCTCGAACATGATCTGAGCGCGTGGTCTGACGCTGTTTGGTCTGTTGGGCATCGACTCGGGAAAGCCTCAAGGCAGAGCGAACAGTGCATTATAAACGAAGAGCGGCATATATTGGCCGAAAAATAACACAACTGATGTTCATTTTATTTCGGGGTGTGGAGAAAAGTGAGGCGGGGCATCCGTTAAACAGTAATTAAAATATGTCAGCCTAAGTATCAAAAGTAAAAGTACATAATTTCACATTCCTTATATTAAGATGTTGTTATTTAAGTTTAGGTAGCCAGGGACACACTCCAATACTCAAACATAATTTACAAACAAAGCATTTGTGTTTAGTGAGTCTGCCAGATCAGAGGCAGTAGGGATGACTAGGGATGTTCTCTTGATAAGTGTGTGAATTGGACCATTTTCCTGTCCTGCTAAGCATTCGAAATGTAACAAGTATGTTTGGTGTCAGGAAAAATGTATGGAGTAAAAAGTACATCATTTTGGAGTTAAAGTAAAAGTTGTCAAAAATATAAATAGTAAAGTAAAGTACAGATACTCCCAAAAACCACTTAAGTTGTGCTTTAAAGTATTTGTACTTAAATACTTTACAAGATTCAAAAGGCACTCGCACATCTGAGCAATCTTGTTACAGGTGCATGGCAACAGTTGAAACAGGATGAATGAAAAAAGGAAACCGCACACTGTTCTTGATAGTATCACTGATATTTAATAAGCTTACGTATCGGCCTAACGGCCTTCGTCAGAGCTTTTGTGAATTTTCAGAAAACAGCACCTCTATGTAGACCTAGCCCCACCCACATCCGTTCCACGTATGGAAAGGGGTTGGAGGCAAAGGAAAAATAAATAAGTGCTACCAAACATAACAATATGCATTTCACAAATATTACAAAAGTGTATAGACAAGACGTACCGAACACGTCCATAAAATCACAACGAGGACATAGCAAGTTTTCATTAATCATTGGGTACATCATACAAAAAAACTAAGTAATCTTAAATAGGAACATATTTTAAATTCACAACATAACATACATAGGCATTTCATCATTAAGTCCTTTAGGAAATAATGTCTGGAGGGTGAAAATCCAAAAACATTCTCTTTTGCTCAGAGTATTATTAATATCACCTCCCCTGTCTGATATCTTGACTTTCTCTATACCACAAAATCTAAAGGTAGAAATGTCATGCTTTTGGTCATTAAAATGTACTGCGACTGGATAATCCCTGTCGTTTCTCCTGATTGAACTTTTATGTTCACTAATTCTCTGTTTGAGAGAGCGGGAGGTTTTACCGACATAGCAGAGCCCACATGGACATTTAATAATGTAAATAACATGGGTGGTGGTGCACGTGATGATATCGTTAATTTGAAACCGTTTTCCTGTGTGTGGGTGGCAGAAATATTCACACTTCATCATATTGTTGCACTGTGCGCATCCTCTACATTTATAGCTACCATTTGGTAGCGGGCGTAAAAGAGCCTGGCTGATTTTCTTTCGTGGCTGGCAGTTGGCATGAACCAATTTATTGCGCAAATTGCGACCTCTCCTATACACAATGAGTGGTGGATTCTTGAATTCAGCCGGCAAAGCTGGGTCCGATGATAAAATATGCCAATGTTTCTTAACCACACCTCCCACTTTTCGCGAATTCAAAGTATATGTGGTTGTGAACATAACGGAGTGTTCTTTTGCTTTAGCTGGTCTTTTTTGTAACAATTCATCTCGTGTTTTTCCCAATGCCAAATGAAGAGCTTCATCCACACATTGTGGCGAATAGCCTCTTCTTAGAAACCTAGTGCGCATCTCCGCTGCTTTTTCTAGATAATCATCATTGGAATAGCATATACGGCGCAGTCTGAAAAACTGGCTTCTAGGAAGTCCTCTTTTTAATGGCTCAGGGTGGAAGCTGTCCCCCTGTAATAGAGTATTTCTGTCTGTTTCTTTTCGATACAGAGTTGTAAACAGGGTTCCATTTGATTTCTCAATCCACATATCGAGGTAATGAACGCGTTGAGTGTCACTTTCAATAGTAAATTTGAGATTGGGATCCATGTCATTGAGTAGTACCATAAAATCTGACAGCTCTTGTTCAGTTCCTTCCCATATGCAAAAAATGTCGTCAATATATCGATACCACTTCAGGATTTTATTCAAAAATGGATTTTCGTTTTTGTTAATGACTAAACGTTCTTCAAATAGACCCACATAAAGGTTAGCATAGCTCGGAGCGAATGTGGAGCCCATCGACGTTCCATTCGTTTGGAGGTAGTATTCATCATCAAACCTAAAATAGTTATACTTTAAAACATATTCTGCCAGCTCTAAAATAAAGTTTGTTGGTGGATATTCATTAGTATCTCTGTCTCCCAAATAGTGAGCTAGTGCTGCCAGCCCCCCCGCATGGGGAATGCTGGTATATAGACTCTCAACATCTAATGTGACCAGAATACAGTCTTCTTTCAAACCCGTTATTGGTGAGATCTTGTTTATGAAGTCTATAGAGTCTTTTACATATGATGGCAATGCTTGCACATGAGTTTTAATAAAAGCGTCTACAAAGTTCGACAATGGCTCTAGCATTGAGCCTATTCCTGCAACCACTGGTCTGCCTGGATAATTGCCTTGTTGTGTTTTAGGTTTGTGTAATTTCGGTAAAATGTAGAGGCATGGACGTATGGCACATTTGCAGCAAAGATATTCATATTCAGGTTTTGAGATAAGGTGGTTTAATAGGGCTTGCTCCAAACTAGAGCATATATCCCTTTGGAACACCTGTGTGGGATCAACACTTAGTTTTCTATAGAAACGTTCATTACTGAGTTGTCTCTGAATTTCTTCTTTATATTTTTCATAGTCTAAAACAACTACAGCACCCCCCTTGTCTGCAGGTTTAATAACCAACGATGGATCTTTCATTAATTCATTAAGTGCCTGTTCTTCTGTTCTAGTGAGATTTTTCTGAATGTGGTTTGTTTGTCTCGTATACACTGACATGGCTTCTTGTTCGACTAACCTACAATAGGTATTAATCGAAGAATTGTTAACTATGGGACAGAATTTGCTTTTGGGCTTAAAATGTGTGCCAGTTCGTTGATGTGTTTCTTGGCCCGAAACAGTGTTTTGTGAAAACACATGCTTAAGTTTAATCTTTCGGAAGAATTTGAACAGATCTACTTTCATATCAAATGGTTTATCTGTACATGTAGGTACAAAAGAGAGACCCTTAGATAAGACTGAGACTTGAGCGTCAGTAAGGTCTTTTTTGGAGAGGTTAATTACCGCGTCCTGCTGTAGCTCCGTGTCCACGGCCTGTGATCCTGGTCTCCTCTTCGACCGCTTGCCTCTCCAACATCGTTTCTTTTCTTTCGTAGAGCCTTGTGTTGCTTCCGGGCTAGAAAAACCGGCTGTGTGCCATGATAGCTGGAGTCACTGTCTGTAGGGAATTCGCTCTCGGTGGATGCCTCTGTGTCCACATTTCCATGTCCTCCTGCTGCTGCGTATCTGCGTCCCTCAATCAGTGGTGCGTCCCTACGTCGGCCTCTCCGTGCTCCTGTCCTTGGGCTTTCCCATGCATACACCTGGTTAAGCTGGTAATCCTCTGTGTCACGCTGATATTTCTTGATCTTTGTTGCTTGTAGAGAGTCTCTGTATTTCCCAATGGACTGGTTGATCGCGTCGTCTATGGCTGTAAAATTAAGGCCTAGAATCTCCTTCATCACAACCTCATGTTCGCTAATCTTAACTTCAACTTCTTTTGCTTCCTTCGACACATGCTCAACGATTAATAACATTAAATCTAGTGAACATTTATTGAGTATATCACCACATTGATGAACGAAAGTTTTGTCGTTAAATACTTAAATACTTTACACCACTGGTCATTGCCTGTCCAGACCCGGGACCGTTGACGGGCACGGCTGCGACTGAGACGGGGGGGACAAGTCATGTCCTCGGCCCCTGCTGGTCCTCAGGAGTTGCCTGCTACGGAGACTGAGCCCACCCCAGATGTCATACCCGATCTCACCTCCATTACTGTGGTGTATGGGGGAACCCTCTCCCCTGGCTCAGGTGGCCTATGCGATTCCAGCAGCATTGCCACACGGTAGTGAGCCTAAGTTGCTGACTGGACCCTATTCCTATCTGCCACCAGATCATCACCAGCCAAAGTTACCCGGCGAGCCACACTAGGGGACCCTCCAGCAGCACCGAACCCATCTGTTGCTACCTCCAATGACCGGTCCAGCCCTGACCTGGGCCCATCAGGGGACCAAGCCATACCACTGTCACCAGCTACTGATAGTACAGATTCACCTGACCCAGCCACCGCCCTGGGTCCCGTTCGGGGTGTCCGTGTCCAGGATGCCCCTGCCCAGCATGCACCCCCTGACCTAGCTCCAATCCTGGTCCTGCAGTTACGGACTCACCAAGTACAGTGAGGGTGGTGGTTCCCTCAAATGAACTGGCAGGGAAGGCTGTCAGGATACAGGTGTAGTTCACAGCATCAGTCATCTCCACATATTTTATAGTGAAGGAGAGATCCTCTGTGGAAGCACCAGAGAACTCCACTCTCCCTTTTAGGCACAAATCAACATGTGTTTCCCAAAGGTAGGGCTATGGTGAGCTATGCCAACCTCTTTTCTATCTGATTGCTCTTACCGCCACATAACCTGAGTGAGATTGTCCTGGAGCAACTGACTAAGTAGTGTGACATCATTAGCCAGGAACGCCATCATCTGTTGGTCAACACTGACCTGGGCTGTCAAAACTACTGGAGATGCAGAGAAGGGGGAGAGAGTGAGAGATAGAGAAACAGAGATAATCAGAGCGACAGAGAGAAACATAAACTAGGAATAATTAGATTATCTTTGCATCCCTACAGATTGTTTGACCAAACAGCAGCTTAATTACTGGGGAAGAGACCCCGTGTTTGACTCATGTTAAGTAACGGTATTAGTGAGCGGTGGTCTGAAGGTATGTATTAGTGTAAAATTATAGAAAGTCGACACTATATTCTCCCAACATATAATGGGTTAACATAAGCAATGTTTTGGCACGTAGTGCCTTATAGGTTGAAATGTAAAATGTAGTTTAGTGTAAAATTATACCAGTATTAGTTAAGCAATTGTACTTCAACATATTACAGATGTAGATGGGTTAAATATACTACAAAATATGTTGATGTGACAAAAGATTTAAGCGTTACCGATCAGTGCTGCCGATATCAAAGAGAACTTTTGCTGCCTTCATCTCTCTTCCTACTCAAAAAACTAGCTATATGAATGAAAAACAACACAGAGACGCTATGTTCCTGTTTCGTTTGTCTAATTTACACACAAGACATTTAATATTGGGATTCATTTCTTTATTGTTCAATTAATCCTGTGAGACAAAATAAGAACTATTTACAAGACCCTATAGTGATCAGAGACCTATGATAAATACAAAGTTGTTGATGTACTCGTTTGTGATATTTTCATCCACTCCAACTCCACTCATTTAACACTCACAGTGCATGAATTGTGTATAATATTATTCTAAATAAAGTGTGATGGTCAAGTTTATACGTATTACACCCAATTCCAGAGTCATTAACAAAATCCATACATGGAGCAGGGTTCAGTTCATGAGATGAATAAAACATCTAATTCCATTATTTTATTGGAATTTCAGTTAATCTTCTGCATCCTATATAGTGCACTAGTTTTGGACAGAACCACATAGGTAGTGGAGTAGGAGTCAGCAAGCATAGCAGGATCACTCAGACTTCCTCCTTTCAGTGGAAAAAAAAAGCTGTTGCATCTGCTACATGTGTAATGTGGTTCAGTGTAGGAAGTTTCTATGAAACCTCCCCTGATGGCATTTAATGTAACACAGGTCATTATGGTCTGAGGGATAGCAGTTTGACCAGAAGAAGTCGATTGAAATGAGTAGGACTTCAACTGGTGTGTGTAATTTAAGGGGATACAATTTGTCCTTGTGTCTCAGTGTACTGTTACCTGGTCTATATTACATTGAGCAATTAGACAAAGACCAGTGTCTCATCAGAGGTGGAGTACAGTAGTGTCTAGTCTTCTTGGCTGGTCATCCAGTGGTTTGTTGTGTCCATGTTTACTTGATTAAGGTGTAAAACTTGATGGGTGAAGTCCAGAGCCAACTGAAGATATGTAGTTGAGATCAGCTGCTCTCTGAGTCAGGGAGAGCGAGAGAGAGAGAGAGAGAGAGAGAGAGAGAGAGAGAGAGAGATTGAGACCGAGGCAACTATAAAGCTATAAAACAAGTATAATCAATGGTAATATCATAACAAGGATTCAATAAACAGTTCACTTACCAATTTATAATTTTATTGTCTGTGTTGGAGCCCTGGATTTCCCGGGTTAGTAAAGACAGAACGAGACACACTGAGTACATTTGTATAAATCGTCTATACCTAACTACTGTAGGTAGGTTATTCAGGGATGATGTGGTACATCAAAGATTGTGTATCGGTGAGTTCTCCTTTTCATTACAGCTATAACAAAATGCTTCAATGCAGTAAGGTGCCAGCAAGGTGCCAGCAAGGTGCCAGAGGTACCTTGTACTACTTACAGTGTCAGTGTTGGTTTGTCTGGTAGGAAGTTTTCCCTGAGAGAGAACAGTAAAGGACTCAGTCACTACAGTATACTAACAGACCCACAGTCTGTCACAATGCTGCTATCGCTGTAACTAACTCATACAGGACATGGTGGGAACCATAGGATTACAATATCATAAGTGTTTCATTTAACTTTGTGGTGGAAACTCACTCTTAAAGGTAGTGTTGGAGCTCCAGTTTTCTTATTTCCTATGCACTCATACTCGTGTTCGCCTGCAGAAGCTGTGTGGGCATGTGGTGGGTGGAGAGAGAGAAAAACAAAATAGCAGCTGATGAAGTTGATAACGAGACAGATTGTTGTCAGCTCGCAAATATTTGCTACACTATATACGCAAACCTCTCTCTGACCTTTGGTTCCTGGTGCATGGCTGGTGGCTATAGTATGGCTGGTGCCTGGTTGTGGTTGCTTGCGATCATGGGTTCTGTCCTGGATTTGGGTGGTCAG
This sequence comes from Salmo salar, assembly GCF_965601325.2. Classification (NCBI taxonomy): domain Eukaryota; kingdom Metazoa; phylum Chordata; class Actinopteri; order Salmoniformes; family Salmonidae; genus Salmo; species Salmo salar. The sequence goes on from NC_138292.1 coordinate 23,803,802, forward strand.
TTTGTGCCCCTCACGTCCTTTGTCAGGGCTGGACATGGACATATCCTCTGTCTGGGACGATCTGCTCAGTGCGTCTGTATCTGATGGACATCAAAGATGATAAAGGACAACTGTGGTCATCAGCTGCAGCACAGAAAGGCTCTCCACTCTCATCTCAATACTTGTATGAATGATATTACCATACAGTAATTGAAAAAAGTGTACTAGACTAAAATTATCATGTTTTTCTCTTACCTTTCTCTTCGTTGGTCCCTTTCTTGTTCCTAAACAACATACAGAAAACATTTACATTTACTTCCAAAATGGTCTGCAAAATATTTATACACAAAACCTCAATTGTCTTTTTGAAATGTATTGTTATTTCCCCACAATTGATAGACTAAATGTTTTCTATTGAAATCAATGGTTTCCAGTTTTTGTTACACCAGAAGAAAAATGACTTATTGGCATAACAAACCACATTAGTTTCATAGACTCACCGATGATGAGTTATGCTGAAATAGAGACCAAGAGCTACAGCAACGACTACCAACATCACAGCGACTGCTATACCTGCTGCTCCCTCTGGGCTTAGGGGTGGAGGGGTTTTATCTGCAATGCTCCAACACAGGAACTCATTCAATAAACAAAACACAACCTATAGAAATAATGCTGATGTGATGTTGATCGTTTTGGGCATTAGTTAGCTTTGATGGTCTACGTCTAATGGTGAATGTATCAGAGACCAGTACCTTTAACTGACAGACTATGGCCCATAGAGACAACTGTTCCAGTGAGATCATTCTTAGCATCACATCTGTAGTCCCCGCTGTTGTTGTAGCTGACGCTCTTTATGATGTATCCAGCTTCATGTACACCTGTCTGTTGCCCATTGAACCGCCAGGTGAATGTAGCAGGCGGTACAGACTGAACGGAGCAGTAAATGAGGGTGAATGACTCCACCTCAGCGATGTGTTGGCCCAGGATGGTATTGGAATCTGGTCCATCTGTAAGCCCATGAACAAAAGACCCTCAGACTGTAGTAGTAAACACAACATGCACAGATGTAGGATCTTAATTTGAGCCAGTATGCTACAGCAGAAATATTATGAATTATTTATTTTTTATAATTAATGGACATCTTCGTAGGGGTGGCTACATTTTTTGTAAGGAAAATCAAGTCTGAAATTTCTAAATGGAAATTACTAACTTCAGAAGCCTTTTAAAACCTCAATACAGGAAAGTGCAGGAGATGCAGGAAAGTTATCATGCAACAGGGTAATCAAATTAAGATCCTGCAGCTGCATGATGAGGGCCAAGAATTTTTCCTGACCACATGACCTGAACAGAAAAAAAGTGGGCTCTAAGAACTGGGCATTATGAGTGTAATATCTCATAGGGCAGTTTTCCCAGACACAGACTAAAGGTGCACTATGCAGAAATTGGTCCACCATTTCCTGGTTGCTAAAATTCAAATAGTTTACTTAATTTCAGTTTATGTGACAAAACAAGCAAGTATTGTGAAGACAATCATTGAACCATCCAAACCACTTTTATCTTTTCCATAACCCAAAATATTGTATTTTCAAAAATGAAATTGAAGATTGGGAAACATAGAAATAGCGCACATAGAACATATCTATTGCTTCTTAGACTTGCTTTCAATGAATGATAGATCTATAACTCACACTTCTATGTGAATTTGGTCGAGTCGCCCAAGAAGTAACATATTGCAGCTTTAAACCTAGTTCTGGATTTAAAATACTTGGAAGCGTGCTTGTTAGTTCAGGACTAGGCTTAATTTGTGTCTGAGAAACCGACCCATAGATTATTAGATTAGTTATAGACCGTTACTTACAGATCACTATCATTCTATAGGAGGCAGTAGCAGAGCTGGCAGGGTTGGTGAGTTTACACACATATTCTCCGCTGTCGTGTCTCTTCACAGGACTGATGGATAATTTCCTGTTTTCCTCTGAGAAGAATATATTGCCACCAGCGGATAGAGGCTGACCTTCCTTCATCCATTGTATAGCAGTGATGTTACCAGCAGCCTCACAGGTTAAGTTGGCGGAGCTCACATTTGCAAACAGATGGTTTGATGGTCCTGTGATGTTGGCATCAGATATATTCTCTGTAAAACATGAAGTCATAGCCAACACTTATGAATATCAAAGATACCACAATGATAATGATGATGATGATTTTTATGGTTTTGATGATGATAAGGTCAAGTGATATCTATTTCAAAGTTTCCTCATTGTAACTAAACTCTTAATCTTTATTGCCAAATACATTAATTGACTTCAAAATTGATGACATATACCCATTGATTATTGAATGTAAGTTCCCACTGGGCACACACTGGTTGAATTAATGTTGTTTCCACCTGAAATTACGTTGAATTGACGTGGAATAGACGTTGAATTGACGTATGTGCCTCATAACCTTAGTTCAACAGCCATATCCCATCATAACCCAAAATATAAGCTTGTTTTACTCCAATGTTTGTAAATAATATAAATGTAAACAAACACTGTATAGCCTCAAAAGATGGTTACAACTATAATGTTGATATCCATAGCTTTGTCTATGATTTTCAGAATTGTTTCATTTCACCAGACCCATATCTCAGCTTTAACCAAAACTGAAGCGGGACGACCACTTTGTTATTTTTTCATTTAAGGATTTGAGCTTTAACTGTCTTTGTCATGGCACTTGGACTTACCATACACAACCAGTTCAGTTGATCCATTGATTGTTTCTGCTGTAGCTGTTGTTATAGCCACTCTGTATTCTCCACTGTCAGCCAGGGTCAGATTCCTGAGCTCCAGAGATCCAGTAGTTTTGTTCAGAGTGATCCTGTCTCCGTATCCAGGCCCTATAGAGTCATCACTGGATGAGATTATAATATTGGCTCCACCAACACTCCAGGATATTCTTATGAACGGCTGGGCTGGTGGGCTTAGATTTGTGATGAACATCACTGTCCCTCCTTCTGCTCCATTCACAGGACCTTGTGGAAACAGACCCTGACCGGCACAGAGACCTGAAGGGAATACAGGGCGGCAGAGAGCATGGCCTCAGACAACATGCTGTACATGGTGGTACACACTGTACACTAAAACGTTCCATCATTCAGGACCGTTCTAAATGACTGACTCAGAGAACAATAGGCCCAGTAACAATCACACAGCACTAATAGTCAGACATAGCTAGCTATACGTACACACAACACAGACAGACTGTCTTCCACAAAAAGGGGTGTAGCCAACATTTGTAGTTCAAACACAGGAGAATAAGACGTGGAATCAACATTTTACTAATTTCACGTGGTGTCTGACAAATACATGAATATATCAACTGAATAAGGCATGATCACTGACAGAGAGTTTTCTCCCTTACTTTGGTAATCAGAGTGTAATTACTGTACTCTACTGTACACAGTAATCTATAGTACAATAATTTCAATTCAATCAAAGGAAACTGTAGCTGTATGAAATTAGCAACGAGTGTAGTTATTGTGCAGTTAGTGCTACGTGCAATTACATTGTAACTACAATGTAAATGTACAACTCAAAGATCTGTAAAGCATGGCCTAGGTAACAACAAGGTTTAAAGAGACAAAGAAGATATCTGCTTTACCTGTGAGTATGAACAGAGTGAGAGAGATGGCTACTGTAGTTTTCATTGCTGTTGGAATACTTTGTTCTGTTCCAGATTTAGAGAGTGCTTCTAGTACACTCACAGTATGATGCTATAGAATAGGCTGAGGTACTATCTTTTAGAGCTGCCAGCCAGGTGACAAGGAAGTTCCCCATTTACTGTAAGCCACATTGCAGTGACCTTTGTGTCAGTTCATGTAATGGCCCTGTAATGTTATTTTGATACAGATATTTATGGTTTACTGTACATGAAGGACAGGAAATCGGTAAACTAGATAATGATCTGCATGGCAGATAAACACACACTTTTTCCTAACATCGTCATTCATTAATGTGATTCGCCATTCAGGATTGGGCCTTGCTGTGGAATGAAGTTAGGACACAAACACTCAAAGAGAGAAGGATGTTGACCAAAACTACAGCTTTTAATGAATCCAGTAAACAAGCTTTAGTTTAGTCGTCAACCCAAACATGAACTTGAACTACAAGCAAGTTGTGGATCTTATAACTTTATTCAGTCTTTACCTGGACAGCCACACCCTCAACTAGGCAATTACTCACATTTGTTAGACAATGTTACATTTTTGGTAACATTTCCCTTTATTCTAAATAAACTGAACAAAAATATTAATGCAACACGCAACAAACAAAGATTTTACTGAGTTATAGTTCATATAAGGAAATCAGTCAATTGAAATAAATAAATTAGGCTGTGGTTTAACGTGATTGGGGATACAGACATGCATCTGTTGGTCACAGAAACCTTACAAAAATTAGGGGCGTGGATAAGAAAACCAGTTAGTATCTGGTGTGACCACCATTTGCCTCATGCAGCATGACACATCTCCTTTGCATAGAGTTGATCAGGCTGTTTATTGTGGCCTGTTTTCCCACTCCTCTTCAATGGCTGTGTGAATTTGCTGGGTATTGGCGGGAACTGGAACACGATGTAATACAGGTCGATCCAGAGCATCTCAAACATGCACAGTGGGTGACATGTCTGGTGTGTATGCAGGTCATGGAGGAATTGGGACATGTTCAGCTTCCGGGAATTGTGTACAGATCCTTGCAACATGGGGTCGTGCATTATCATGCTGAAATATGAGGTGATGGCGGTGTAGGATTGACACTACAACGGGCCTCAGGATCTCGTCACAGTATCTCTATGCATTCAAATTTCAATCAATAAAATGCAATTGTGTTTGTTGTCCATAGCTGATGCCTGCCCATACAATAACCCCACTGCCACCATGGGGCGCTCTGTTCACAAAGTTGACATCAGCAAACCGCTCGCCCACACGAGGCCATTCACAATGTCTGCCATCTACTCGGAACAGATGAAACCGGGATTCATCTGTGAAGAGCACACTTCTCCAGCGTGCCAGTGGCCATCTAAGGTGAGCATTTGCCCACTGAAGCCGGTTACAACGCCAAACTGCAGTCAGGTCAAACCCTGGTGAGGACAACGAGCATGCAGATTGTCACGATTTTCTAAGACAGAACCCAGAAGCAGACCAGGACAAGGTGAGTAAAATGAAGGTGAATATTTATTGGTAGTCTTGATGTGTAAATTGAATAATCCAGGAGACGGAACGGCAGCGGAGGTGAGTTGATGAGAGTGAATGGGTTGATCCAATGAAGTCACTGAATCCACCGACGGCCAGGTAAGGGAGTTGAATGTTCCGGGAGAATGACTGTAGACAGAGTAAACGGGAGTGAGTAACCAGCAACAAGTACAGAATAACAAAACAAACTCAGGGAACATGAGGCTGATATGCTGGCACAACATACTGTTCGTTGCTAACGATCCGGCAGGGAATGGATGTCAGGTCAGGGCTTATGAAGAGGTGATGATCAGGACCAGGTGTGCAGATGGTTGATGAGATGCAGGTGCGGGTAATCAAAAGTTCTCCCGCCTAGCTTCGTCGCCTGGCAACCAGACAGGGTGCGTTCAGGAACCTCAGACAAAAGACTCCAAAACCAAAAAACAGTCAGCTCAGGCAGAAAACAGACTCAGGAAGCGGGATTCCTGACACAGATGAGCTTCCCTGAGACAGTTTCTGACAGTTTGGTCTTGGGCTGGCATGGTTACACGTGGTCTGCGGTTGTGAGGCCTGTTGGATGTACTGCCAAATTCTCCAAAATTCTCTAAAGCAGCTTATTGTAGAGAAATTAACATTACATTCTCTGGCAACAACTCTGGTGGACATTACTGCAGTCAATATCCCAATTGCACGCTCCCTCAACTTGAGACATGTATGGCCAGGAGCACGAATACAGGACATCATCAGGCTGCTTCCGACTGTTCTACGACAGATGCCGGGAGCTGACATTGTCGTACTCTGTGGGGTCAAATGACATCAGGAGGGCTAGCTCTGAACATCTGAAAATTGATTTTAAAGAACTGATTTTAGCATTAAAAGACTCCAAAAAACGGCAAATCATTTCAGGTCCAATACCATCGTTGGGCCATGGGTGTGATAGATTCCTCAGGCTACTGACATTACACATCTGGCTAAAAGATTATTGTAGCTCTGCTGGAGTCACTTTTATAGATAACGTTGACACCTTCTGGAAACAGAAGATACTCTACAGGAGTCTATCCAAATCATCTTGGCTCCTGGACTCTGTCCTCGCATTTCAAGGCTGCATTGAAACAATGACTTATCAATGACCCAAGACCAGCTCAGTTAATCCCTACCATTGTGACAATGAGTTGTCATGATGCTGCATCAAATGTACATTATCCAAGGGGCGTTGGCAGACACAATGTAAGTAACATAATTTATGTGCCCCTAATTGCCCTGAATACCTTTGTTAATTAGCTATTGTATGCAGTAATCATGAGCCTATGAACCAGAGTTACACTGTTAGCACTGAGGTGGTGTTCCCTAGCAGGAAGATCACTTTGTGCAGCTCACCCTGCACTATCAAGTCTACTTCTGATAATCTCCCGGTAAAGCATTAAAAACAATCAAGCAACCCAGAAAAGTGCTAAAAATAGCCCATATTAACATTTGCAGCCTGAGAAACAAGGTCCATGAAGTCAATAACTTGCTTGTAACAGATGACATTGATATTCTGACTACCTTTGATGATACAATGGTAGCAATACACAGTTATAGCATTTACCGAAAAGACAAAAATGCCAACGGGGGTGGTCTTGCGGTCTATATGAAGAACCACATTCATGTAAAGCTTAGAGAATGTCTAATGTTAAATACTGTTTAAGTAATATGGCTACAGGTTCACCTACCTTACCTAAAGCCCATTATTGTGGGAAGCTGCTATAGACCACCAAGTGCTAACAGTCAGTCTCTGGATTGTCACGGTTGTCGTAGGGTAAAGTGGACCAAGACGCAGCGGGAAAATGTGCACTCATCTTCTTTTTATTTAAACGGACAAGAAGGTGAACCAAAACAAACACAACAAAACACAACGACTAATAACAGGCCGGTAAGGCAACAAAGCTATACCAAGCACAATCTCCCACAAAACACTAAAACAAACACATACCTATATATAGGACCCTCAATCAGAGGCAACTAGAAAACACCTGCCTCCAATTGAGAGTCCAATCCCCAATTAACTAAACATAGAAATACAAAGAACTAGACTAAACATAGAAATACATTAACATAGAACAGTGCCCAAAACCCCAGAGTAATAAATCAAACACACCACTAAACACACAACCACCCCGAACCACATAAAACAAATACCCCATGCCACGTCCTGACCCAACTACAATAACAAATAACCCCTATTACTGGTCAGGATGTGACATGGATAATATGTGTGAAATGCTTGATAATGTATGTGGCTCTCATCAAGGTGCCCACTCAAGAAAAAAATCCAAACTGTAAACAGTGCCTGCAACCTGGTTCACGTTGTCAGTCAACCTACCAGGGTAGTTACAAACAGCACAGGAATGAAATCATCCACATGTATTAATCACATCTTTACTAATGCTGCAGAAATGTGCTTAAAACTTCTTAAGGATCGGTGTCCCGCTAGCGGTACAACTTCCGGTGAAACTGGAGGGCGTGCAATTCAAATAAATAATCATACATATTATGGATTTTAAACATTTAGGTACATATGTGTCTTATATCGGCTGAAAGCTTACATTCTCGTTAATCTAACTGCACTGTCTGATTTAGAGTAGCTATTACAGAGAAAACATGCCATGCGATTGTTTGAGGATAGCGCCCCACATCCAAATATTTTTCCACCGGCACAGGTTTCATACATTCACATATAAAGATTAAAATCACTTACTTTTTGAAAATCTTCCTCTGATTTGTCATCCAAAGGGTCCCAGCTTTAACATGTATTGTCGTTTTGTTAAATAAAATCCTTCTTTATATCCCAAAAAGTCTGTTCAGTTGGCACCATCGATTTGAGTAATCCACTCATTCAACATGCAGAGAAAGGAATCCAAAAATCTACCTCTAAACTTTGTTTCTGTCACGCCCTGACCTGAGAGAGCCATTTTTCTCTGTTTGGTTAGGTCAGGGTGTGATATGGGGTGGGCATTCTATGTCATATATTTCTTTGTGTTTGGCTGAGTATGGTTCCTAATCAGAGGCAGCTGTCTATCGTTGTCTTTGATTGGGAATCATACTTAGGCAGCCCTTTTTCCCACCTTCAGTTGTGTGATCTTGTTTTTGTACAGCTCTGTGTAAGCCTGCAGTCCTTTTCGTTATTTTGTTTAGTGTTCTGAGTTAAATAAAAGTAAACATGAGCACTTACCACGCTGCACCTTGGTCCACTCCTCTCTACGACGATCGTAACAGTTTCAACAAGTTAAAATATGTTTCTATTTGCTCCTCAGATACTCTAAAATGTAATCAAACTATAATATTTATTTCGGAAAGAAGTATGTTCAATAGGAAACCGATTTAAGCAGGTGCGTAATGTCTTCATGGCGTGCGCAAACACACATTTCCAAGACTGTGTCCTTCTACTAAAACTGATATTTCGTATTCATTTTTGAAGTTACAAGCCTGAAGCCTTGAACATAGACTGCTGACACCCTGTGGAAGCCATAGGAATTGCATACAGGTAGCTAATTCTCAATATGACCTTTCTCTTGCATTTCTAGGAGTTGGTTGGTTTGTCTTTGGATTTCCTCCTACCATATCTATTGTGTTATATTATCCTACATTAGTTTAACATTTCTACAAACTTCAAAGTGTTTTCTTTCCAATGCTACCAATTATATGCATATCCTGGCTTCAGGGCCTGAGCTACATGCAGTTTACTTTGGGCACATCATTCAGACAGGAAGTGGAGAAAAAAGGGGCCTAGCCCTAAGAAGTTTTAAAGCAGTATCCAAATCCATAGGATGTAGTGATCACAATATAATAGCCATATCTAGGAAAACTAAAGTTCCAAAGGCTGGGCCTAATATAGTGTATAAGAGGTCATACAAGATGCTTGTAGTGATTCATATGTTGATATAAAGAATATTTGCTGGTCTGTGGTGTGTAATGAGAAGCAACCAGATGCTGCACTTGACACATTTATGAAATTGCTAATTCCAGTTACTAATAAGCACGGACCCATTAAGAAAATGACTGAAAAAACTGTTACATCCCCTTGGATTGATGAGGAATTTAAAAATTGTATGGTTGAGAGGGATGAGGCAAATAAGTCTGGTAGCCCAACTGATTGGCAAACGTACTGCAAATTAGGAAATCATGTGACTAAGGTATATAAAAATAAACTATACTATGAAACAAAGATAAATTATATGTATAAAGAATGATAGTAAAAAGCTTTGGAGCACCTTAAATGACATTTTGGGGAAAAAAGCCAACTCGGCTCCATCATTCATTGAATCAGTGTCACGTCCTGACCAGTATAAGGGGTTATTTGTTATTGTAGTTTGGTCAGGACGTGACACTGATTCAATGAATGATGGAGCCGAGTTGGCAACACAAAACAAACACACCCCTGCCACGTCCTGACCAGTATAAGGGGTTATTTGTTATTGTAGTTTGGTCAGGACGTGGCAGGGGTGTGTTTGTTTTGTGTTGTCGGGGTTTTTGGGTAGTGTTCTATGTTTTGTATTTCTATGTTCTTTTTTCTATTTCTATGTCTCGTTTATTGTTTTGACCTTCAATTGGAGGCAGCTGTTCCTCTTTGTCTCTAATTGAAGGTCCTATTTAGTAGGGGTGTTTTTCATGGTTTTTTTGTGGGTAGTTGTTTCTTGTTTAGCTGTGTGCCTGACAGGACTGTTTTCGTTGTTCTTTTTGTTCAGTGTTCATTTATTTAATAAAGAAGAAAATGAGCATTCACGTACCCGCTGCATTTTGGTCCAATCACTACGACGGCCGTGACAGAACTAACCACCAACAACGGACCAAGCAGCGGAGGAAGGAGCAGGAGAGGAGCTCTGTGGAGTCATGGACATGGGAAGAGATTCTGGATGGGGCAGGACCTTGCCACCAGGCTGGGGAGTACCGACGCCCTAAGGAGGAGCTGGAGGCAACCAAGGTGGAGCGGCGCTATTATGAGGCATTATACGCACCAAGAGGCAAGTGCGAGAGGCAGCCCCAAAAAATGTTTTGGGGGGGGGGCACATGGGTAGTTTGGCTGGGCCTAGGGTAAGCCCTAAGCCAACTTCCCGTGTTTCTTATGGGGAGCGTTTTGCAGTGAGAGCGCCGGTCTATGCGGAAGTGTGCACGATCTCGCCCATGCGCACGCACAGTCCGGTGCGAGCGATCCCAGCCCCCCGTAAGTGCCATGCTAGAGTGGGCATCCAGCCTGGGAGAAGTGCGCCGGCAGAATACATCTGGCCACCAGTGCGTCTCCTGGGTCCAGGCTACCCTGCGCCTGCTCTACGCACGGCAGCCACCCTCTGCACAGTCCAGTTCGCCCTGTGCCAGCACTCCACCTGTGCAGGGCTACTGTGACTACCCAGCCAGGACGGGTGGTGCAGGCTGTGCGCTCCAGACCTCCAGTACTGGTTCATGACCCAGTGTATCCAGTTCCCGCTCCTCACACTAGCCTTGAGGTGCGTGTTTCCAGTCTGGCGCCTCCAACGCCAGCACCACGCACCAGGCCTCCAGTGCGTCAGCCCAGTCCAGTACGTCCTGTTCCTGCTCCTCGCACTAGCCTTGGGGTGCGTGTCTCCAGTCTGGTACCTCCAGTACCAGCCCCACGCACCAGGCCTCCAGTACGTCAGCCCAGTCCAGTTCGTCCTGCTCCTGCTCCTCACACTAGCCCTGTGGTGCATGTCCCTAGTCTGGCGCCTCCAAAGCCAGCCCCACGCATCAGGCCTTCAGTGCGCAGTCCCCGTCCAGAGCTTCCGACGACAGTTCCCCGTCCAGAGCTTCCGACGGCAGTTCCCCGTCCAGAGCTTCCGACGACAGTTCCCTGTCCAGAGCTTCTGGTGACAGTTCCCCGTCCAGAGCTTCCGGTGACAGTTCCCCGTCCAGAGCTTCCGGTGACAGTTCCCCGTCCAGAGCTTCCGGTGACAGTTCCCCGTCCAGAGCTTCCGGTGACAGTTCCCCGTCCAGAGCTTCCGGTGACAGTTCCCCGTCCAGAGCCTCCGGCGACAGTTCCCCGTCCAGAGCCTCCGGCGACAGTGCCCCGTCCAGAGCTTCTGGCGACAGTGCCCCGTCTAGAGATGGCCCACAGTCCGGAGCCAGCAGAGATGGCCCACAGTCCGGAGCCAGCAGAGACGGCCCACAGTCCGGAGCCAGCAGAGACGGCCCACAGTCCGGAGCCAGCAGAGACGGCCCACAGTCCGGAGCCAGCAGAGACGGCCCACAGTCCGGAGCCAGCAGAGACGGCCCACAGTCCGGAGCCAGCAGAGACGGCCCGCCAGTCCGGAGCTCCCAAAGTCGGCCCGCCAGTCCGGAGCTCCCAGAGTCGGCCCGCCAGTCCGGAGCTCCCAGAGTCGGCCCGCCAGTCCGGAGCTCCCAGAGTCGCCCTCCAGTCCGGAGCTCCCAGAGTCGCCCTCCAGTCCGGAGCTCCCAGAGTCGCCCTCCAGCCCGAGGTCTCCAGCGACGTGCCTCAGCCCAAGGTCTTCAGCGATGCGCCTTAGTCCAGAGACTTCGGGAGGGTTTAAAATATAATAAGCAGTTAGCGGGGGTGGACAGGTTAGGTTGGGGAGTAAGGCCGGAGCCTGAGCCACCTCCGTAGTAGGAGGTTGGGGTGTAGCACAAGAACCGTTGCTGATGGTGGCCACCCTCCCTTCCCTCCCTTTAGTTTGGGATTATTTTTGTTTTGGATTTATTTTTGTGTTTTTGTTTAAGGTGCATCCGGGGTCTGCACCTTTGGTGGGGGGTACTGTCACGTCCTGACCAGTATAAGGGGTTATTTGTTATTGTAGTTTGGTCAGGACGTGGCAGGGGTGTGTTTGTTTTGTGTTGTCGGGTTTTTTGGGTAGTGTTCTATGTTTTGTATTTCTATGTTCTATTTTCTAGTTTTTCTATTTCTATGTCTAGTTTATTGTTTTGACCTTCAATTGGAGGCAGCTGTTCCTCGTTGCCTCTAATTGAAGGTCCTATTTAGTAGGGGTGTTTTTCATGGTTTTTTTGTAGGTAGTTGTTTCTTGTTTAGCTGTGTACCTGACATGACTATTTTCGTCGTTCTTTTTGTTCAGTGTTCATTTATTTAATAAAGAAGAAAATGAGCATTCACGTACCCGCTGCATTTTGGTCCAATCACTACGACGGCCGTGACAATCAGATGGCTAATTTATCACAAAACCCACTGATATTGCCAACTGCTTTATTAATTACTTTTTCATTGGCAAGATAAGTAAACTTGGGATGACATGCCAGCAACAAACGCTGACACTACACATCCAAGTATATCTGACAAAATTATAAAGGACAGGAATTGTACTTTTGAATTCTGTAAAGTCAATGTGGAAGAGGTGAACAAATGATTGTTATTATTGTTGTCTATTAACAATGACAAACCACCAGGATCTGACAATCTAGATGGAAAATTACTGAGGATAATAGCGGATGATACTGCCACTCCTATTTGCCAAATCTTCAATATTTGCCTACTAGAAAGTGTGTGCCCTCAGGCCTGGGGGGAAGCTAAAGTCATTCCGCTACCCAATAATATTAAAAACCCCTTTACTGGCTCAAATAGCCGACCAATCAGCCTGTTACCAACCCTTAGTAAACTTATGAAAAAAATGGTTTGACCAGATACGATGCTATTTCACAGTAAACAAATTGACAACAGACTTTCAGCACACATATAGGGAAGGACAGCACTTACACAAATAACTGATGATTGGCTGAGAGAAATTGATGATAAAATGATTGTGGGGGCTGTCTTGTTATACTTCAGTGCAGCTTTTGACATTATTGATCATAGTCTGCTGCTGGAAAAACGTATGTGTTATGGCTTTACACCCCCTGCTATATTGTGGATAAAGAGTTACTTGACTAACAGAACATAGAGTGTGTTCTTTAACCTGTTGGGGCTAGGGGGCAGTATTTTCACGGCTGGATAAAAAAAACGTACCCGATTTAATCTGGTTACTAATCCTACCCAGTAACTAGAATATGCATATACTTATTATATATGGATAGAAATCACCCTAAAGTTTCTAAAACTGTTTGAATGGTGTCTGTGAGTATAACAGAACTCATTTGGCAGGCAAAACCCTGAGACAGATTCTGACAGGAAGTGGATACCTGATGTGTTGAATTACCTTTAAGCCTATGCCATTGAAACACACAGGGGCTTATTAATCTTTTGGCACTTCCTATTGCTTCCACTAGATGTCACCAGCCTTTACAAAGTGTTTTGAGTCTTCTACTGTGAGATCTGACCGAACAAGAGCCTTGGAACGGTGATGGCCGATTAGACTCTGGCGCGCGAGGTCATGTTGGGTACCCTCGTTCCAATACGTTTTAAAAGAGAATGCATTCGTCCACCTTGAATATTATTCATGTTCTGGTTAAAAAAGGCACTAATGATTTATGCTATACAACGTTTGACATGTTTGAACGAACGTAAATATATTTTTTCCCCTCGTTCATGAAGTGAAGTCCGGCGGGCTTAGATCATGTGCTAACAACACGGAGCTTTTTGGACATAAATGATGAGCTTTTTTGAACAAAACTACATTCGTTATGGACCTGGGATTCCTGGAAGTGACATCTGATGAAGAGAATCAAAGGTAATGGATTATTTACATAGTATTTTAGATTTTAGATCTCTCCAACATGGCCGTTTGTCTGTATCGCAAAGCGTATTTTTCTGGGCGCAGTGCTCAGATTATTGCAAAGTGTGATTTCCCAGTAAGGTTATTTTTAAATCTGGCAAGTCGATTGCGTTCAAGAGAGGTAAATCTATAATTCTTTAAATGACAATATAATATTTTACCAATGTTTTCTAATATTAATTATTTAATTTGTTGTGCTGACTTGACTGCCGGTTATTGGAGGGAAACGATTTCCTGAACATCAACACCATAGTAAAACGCTGTTTTTGGATATAAATATGAACTTGATAGAACTAAAAATGCATGTATTGTCTAACATAATGTCCTAGGAGTGTCATCTGATGGAGATTGTCAAAGGTTAGTGCATCATTTTAGCTGGTTTTATGGTTTTGGTGACCCTGTCTTTGACTTGACAAAACATTACACACAACTCTTGTAAATGTACTGTCCTAACATACTCTAAATTTATGCTTTCGCCGTAAAACCTTTTTGAAATCGGACAACGTGGTTAGATTAAGGAGATGTTTATCTTTCAAAGGGTGTAAGATAGTTGTATGTTTGAAAAATTTGAATTTTGACATTTATTTGGTTTCAAATTTGCCGCTCTTGAAATGCACCTGCTGTTGATAGGGTGCACCACGGGTGGCACGCTAGCGTCCCACATAGCCCCAAGAGGTTAATGGAAGCCTCTCAAACATAATCCAGGTAGAAGCAGGAATTCCACAGGGTAGCTGTTTAGGCCCCTTGCTTTTTTCAATCTTTACTAACGACATGCCACTGGCTTTGAGTAAGGCCAGTGTGTCTATGTATGCGGATGACTCAACACTATACATGTCAGCAACAACAGTGACTAAAATAACTGCAACACTTAACAAAGTGCTGCAGTTAGTTTCGGAATGGGTAGCAAGGAATAAGTTAGTCCTAAATATTTCCAAAACTAAAAGCATTGAATTTGGGACAAATCATTCACTAAACCCTAAACCTCAACTACATCTCGTAATGAATAATGTGGAAATTGAGAAAGTTGAGGTGACTAAACTGCTTGGCGTAACCCTGGATTGGAAACTGTCACGGTCAAAACATATTGATACAACAGTAGCTAAGATGGGGAGAAGTTTGTCCATAATAAAGCGTGACTCTGCCTTCTTAACAACACTATCAACAAGGCAGGTCCTACAGGCCCTGGTTTTGTCGCACCCGGACTACTGTTCAGTCTTGTGGTCAGGTGCCACAAAGAGGGACTTGGGATAATTGCAGTTGGCTCAGAACAGGGCAGCACAGCTGGCCCTTAAAAGTACATGGAGAGCTATCATTAATTACATGCATGTCAATCTCTCATGGCTCAAAGTGGAAGAGAGATTGACTTCATCATTACTTGTTTTTGTAAGAGCTGTCTGTTTAAAATACTAGCACACAGCTTGGACACCCATGCATAACCATGCATACCCACCCATGCGCACAGTACAACATAGAGCCATGACTATATGGAAGTCTATTCCACATTGGGTAACTGATGCTAGCAGTAGAATCAGATTTAAAAAGCAGGTAAAAATACACCTTATGGAAACTCTGGGACTGTGAAGTAACACAAACATAGGCACAGACACATGCATACACACACATGATAACATACACACTATACATACACGTTCACATGGATTTTGTATTGTACATATGTGATAGTAGAGTAGTGGCCTGAGGGAACACACTTAATGTGTTGTGAAAAGTGTTATGAAATGTAATGTCATGTAATATTTTAAATGCTATATAACTGCCTTAATTTTGTCAAACCCCAGTAAGTGTAGCTGGTGCCTTCGCAGCAGCTAATGGGGATCCATAATAAATACAATTAAAAATACAAATGGCATTGTGCTGTGTGAAAAAACTGCATATTAGAGTGGCCTTTTATTGTCCCCAGCACAAGCTGCACCCGTGCACCCGGAGCACCAAGTCTAGGACCAAAAGGCTCCATAACAGCTTCTACCCCCAAGCCATAAGCCTGCTGAACAATTAATTAAATGACCACCCGGACTATTTACATTGACCCCCCCCCCCCCCCCCATTTGTTTTTACACTGCTGCTACTGTTGTGGAAATATTGAATCAAATATTTCACAGATACCGGAACTTGTAAATTCAATTAGACTTTAGTACAAAAGTAACAAAGCCGAGCAATTCCATGGAAGAACTAAATTCTCTTGCCACAGACCTCAGGCTTTATAGGTTTTCTTTCCACTTTCAGATAACACACATGGTCACTCCCCTCTATGTAGATGATTAACACCCCTTGGCCTCTTGCCACCATTATCTTTCTGTCTCAATTCTTGCTTGTTTACCGATTCTATTGGTGGTGTATCCATACACAAATGCAAGTGTCTGTCCAATGATATAGGACTACACAATGGCTCTCCCCAAGCCTGTAATGGCACAGACATACATATACAATACAATAACATGCCTTAAAGCTAGTCACAGGACCAGGAAATTACTTCCCTCAGGCCTACAACAGCACAGGCATACATACATAATGCAATTGCATGTCTCAATGCTAGTCACAGGACCAGGTAATGAATTCCCTCAGGCCTACAACAGCACAGGCATACATTTTCTGCTTACGTTCTGTTTTTGCATGTCTAGTGATTAACTCCATGTTGACCCAGTCTGTACATTCACCTGAGCTCAACCTTTATTCTGCTTACACATGTCTATTAATTAACCCTATGTTTTCTGTCTCAATACTTCTGGGAGAACAGTCTAGATACTGGAAAATCAACCATGGTCATCAATTTTCACCTACACTATTCGCTGTTAACCTCTTGGGGCTAGGTGGGACGCTAGCGTGCCACCCGTGGTGCACTCCATCAACAGCAGGTGCATTTCAAGAGCGGCAAATTTGAATCCAAATAAATGTCAAAATTCAAATTTTTCAAAAATACAACTATGTTACACCATTTGAAAGATAAACATCTCCTTAATCTAACCACGTTTTACGATTTCAAAAAGGTTTTACGGCGAAAGCATAAATTTAGAGTATGTTAGGACAGTACATTTACAAGAGTTGTGTGTAATGTTTTGTCAAGTCAAAGACAGGGTCACCAAAACCATAAAACCAGCTAAAATGATGCACTAACCTTTTACAATCTCCATCAGATGACACTCCTAGGACATTATGTTAGACAATGCATGCATTTTTAGTTCTATCAAGTTCATATTTATATCCAAAAACAGCGTTTTACTATGGCATTGATGTTGAGGAAATCGTTTCCCTCCAATAACCGGCAGTCAAGTCAGCGTAACAAATTAAATAATTAAAATTAGAAAACATTGGTAAAATATTATATTGTCATTTAAAGAATTATAGATTTACATCTCTTGAACGCAATCAACTTGCCAGATTTAAAAATAACCTTACTGGGAAATCACACTTTGCAATAATCTGAGCACTGCGCCCAGAAAAATACGCGTTGCGATACAGACTAGACGTCATGTTGGGGAGATCTAAAATCGAAAATACTATGTAAATAATCCATTACCTTTGATTCTCTTCATCAGATGTCACTTCCAGGTATCACAGGTCCATAACGAATGTAGTTTTGTTCAAAAAAGCTCATCATTTATGTCCAAAAATCTCCGTCTCGTTAGCACATGATGTAAGCCAGCCGGACTTCTCGTCATGAACGAGGGGAAAAAATACATTTCCGTTCGTTCAAACATGTCAAACGTTGTATAGCATAAATCATTAGGGCCTTTTTTAACCAGAACATGAATAATATTCAAGGTGGACGAATGCATACTCTTTTATAACGTATTGGAACGAGGGTACCCAACATGAACTCGCGCGCCAGGTGTCTAATGGGCCATCATCGTTCCATGGCTCTTGTTCGGTCAGATCTCCCTCCAGAAGACTCAAAACACTTTGTAAAGGCTGGTGACATCTAGTGGAAGCAATAGGAAGTGCCAAAATATTCCTAAACCCCTGTGTTTTTCAATGGGATAGGTTTAAAGTCAATACAACACATCAGGTATCCACTTCCTGTCAGAAAATGTCTCAGGGTTTTGCCTGCCAAATGAGTTCTGTTATACTCACAGACACCATTCAAACAGTTTTGGAAACTTTAGAGTGTTTTCTATCCATATATAATAAGTATATGCATATTCTAGTTACTGGGTAGGATTAGTAACCAGATTAAATCGGGTACATTTTTTTTATCCAGACGTGCAAATGCTGCCCCCTAGACCCAACAGGTTAATTATCAATGCTTAGTCACTTTACCCCTACCTACATGTACAAATTACCTCAACTAACCGGTATCCCCGCACATTGACTCGGTACCGGTACCCCCTGTATAGAGCCTCGTTTTTGTTATTTTATTGTGTTACTTTTTATTATTTTTTGCTTTAGTTTATATGGTAAATATTTTTTTAACTCTTTCTTGAACTGCATTGTTGCTTAAGGGCTTGTAAGTAATCATTTCAAGGTAAGGTTGTATTTGTACCTGTTGTATTAGGCGCATGTGACAAATAAAGTTTGATTTGATTTGTAATGATCATGCTGTTTAATCAGCTTCTTGATATGCCACAGCTGCCAGGTAATTGGAATATCTTGGCAACCGAGAAATGCTCACTAACAGGGATGTAAACAAATATGTGCAATTTTTTGGTTGAGAAATAAGCTTTTCTTGCATATGGAAAATTCCTGGGATGTTTTATTTCAGCTGATGAAACATGAGACCAACATGTTACATGTTGCATTCATATTTTTGCATGAACATGAATCTTTCATGACATGTACCATGGATTACTTTGATTCATTTATATATACTGTATATATAAATATATATATAAAACATAATATTTGAATAAAGCCCAGGTAATATTACAGTTTGACAGGCTACAGGTAATATTACAGTTTGTACATCGCTACATATTAAAATTACAGACAGGTTTGATTCTATACAACATCCTCTTGCCCAGAAGAGTCCACATCAAGATTGTCCTTCATCAGCAAGAAGGCTCTGGCGTTGACAGATCTACAGAAATATTTACAACGAAACATGTTTTACACAGAGTAACCAACACAAAATCATGGCCATTATTATATCAACAAAAACAAATATGCTATTATTATAGAATTGTTTTTCATTATCAATAAATTCATGAAATAATATTATGTAAATGTTTTTTTTTAATCTTTAATACATTTGCCAAAATTTCTAAAAACCTGTTTCCACTTTGTCATTATGGGGTATTGTGTGAAGATTGAGAAGGACATTTTTTTTTAAATTTAATCCATTTTAGAAAAATGCTGTAATGTAACAAGATGTGGAAAAGGTCAAGGGGTCTGAATACTTTCCAAATACAAAGTAGGTACAAAACGTGTGATTGTATACACTATAAATGCACAATTCCACATTGTCTAAATTGTCCAGGTAACCCGTGTTAGCTGGTTCTCTAATTCCTGACATGGGTTTATGTGGGAGCTTGGCACCACCCTGACATCGCTATACATACACACCTCAGAGTATCTACTGAAACTGGCCGCTCCATGTCAACACACATAGCTTTATAGACAGGAGGCATAGGGCCAGAGAACTCTATGTCTAATGGGACTGGCCAACAAAACCTTTCTTTTAGTGCTTATTCCTTAAACACACACACACACACACACACACACACACACACACACACACACACACACACACACACACACACACACACACACACACACACACACACACACACACACACACACACACACACACACACACACACACCACACACACACACTTGTCAACTTCAGACAGTGAGTTCAATGTGGCTGAATCCTTTGTATGGATGTTTGTGTAAAGCCAATACTGGTGGCAGGTAGCCTAGCGGTTAAGAGCATGGGATGGGGCCAGTAACTGAAAGGTTGCTGGTTCGAATCCCCAAGCAGATGAGGTGAAAAGTCTGTCGATGTGCTCTTGAGCAAGGCACTTAACCCTAATTGCTCCTGAAAGTCACTCTGTATAAGAGTGTCTGCTAAATGACTTAAATTAAATAAAAAATTAACTGTATCTGGCCAAGCTTGTGGAGCCATGTTCCATTTATAGTCTATTCATTCTCATCATCATGAGGTTTGAATTTAATATGTGGCTGTTTTTCAACCTCATTAATGTGATAACAGTGTAGATAATGGAACTGAATAAGATATAAAGCTTGAAACATCAATACAAGATTTACTACACATCTTGATACGTTCCACCAGGGCAGTTCCACCTCAAAATGCCTATTTGACCCCACTCTGACCCCTGTCTTACTCCCTCCTGGCCAGTGGAGGAGGCATTGTCTGCTGCCTGATTGAAGTTAATAATCTACAGGACGAGTTTATCTGGTTTATGAGGGTCAATATGTCATAATGCTAGCATATCTATTCTGTTGCTTCTGTCTGTGTGTGACTGTTTTGTGTTGTGTTTTGGGTGGACCCCAGGGAGAGTAGCTGGTTGGGATACGAGGTCGATACACATAGTTATAAATTACTTATAAACCCTTTAAATAGTTTTGAAGTATGCCTGAATGTAAAATGTTATTGTTTATTTCTCTTCTTAAACGTGAACCCAGTTAGCGACTGCGAACAGAGCCCCACACTAAGTCCTGAGTGCAGAGGAGATGTGAAGCCACTAGAGGGTGATCTTCTCCTAGTCCATCATGGAGGGACCAAAGGTCCTCTATCTGTCTCAAAGTGCAGATCAGTGACGTGTGAAATACTAGACTGTTAGGAGGCCATAACACCTACATTAATGTTGATAAAGGGGATTATATGTAGCGTCTGGGGAAAGGCCAAACACTTTGAGTTGTATATGGGTCTGACAACTAAAGTTTGTATGACAGTCTGGTCATACTTCAATCTTCTATTGATAAAGGGAGTGCAAAAATAACATTTTCTATTCACATTATGCCTATTAATACACACTTGAAATAGAACAAATACAAGCACCCACCAAATGATGTATTATTATTTATTGCTGGTCTGACACAAAAGACACAGTCGATCAAAAAATTGAAGGCAAACTTTATGAATTCTTATTTAGTTTTAACAACATTATTAACAGAATTAGAGTACTCTAACTGCTGTCCCCTTTCTGCTCCCACTTTACCGGTTCCTTTCCACTTTCCTTCTCTTGCTGTTACAGTAGATTTAAGTGGAGGTAGAAAATAAAATAATTGACTTTAATACTTGAGCAATGATACAGCATAAAGACCATATTTATAAGTCAACAGCTACAACAGTTGTAAAAACTAAATATAGCAACAAAGATAAACCTTTATGTATTAAATACATACAAAACATATATACACCTTCAGTACATTCATATGACATATTTGACATATAGATAAGATAAAGATAGATAGACATAGATGAACAGTCATGACTTTCATCTAACTCACCAGATATTGATTCTGTACATGGACGAGAGACCCAACATCCCAGATCAGATGTGACTCCTTAAGATCTGTGAAACCTTTAGAACCACTGTCTCTCCTCCCATGACTCTCTCCATCTCCTCTCTACCACTTACCCAGCACAGTGATGTCAGAGGGCTCAGATGTCTGGTACCTCAGGGTTCTGGTGTTATGGGCCCAGCAGCTGTAGCTACCACTCTGACTGGCCTTAATGTTCTCCAGACTGAGTTCTGGTCCCTTATTGGACAGCAGTGTTCCATTCAGAGCCCACTGAAACTGGGCAGGAGGACTGGACTCAGCTGAGCAGGACAGCGTGAGGTCTGACCCTGATCCATACAGTACATCTAGAGGAGTCGCCTTCATTGTTGTGTTTTCTGGACCATCTGCAACATATTTGAATTCCATTGTAAGCCCAGTGAAACAGTGTCCAATCAATGTCATGGTCAAGACCAAGAGGCAAAAGTCAACCAGCTAGAGTGGTCAACAAGTGTAAGTCATAGAGCCAGTAGAATATACTTGAGGATTATCTGCAAAGTCAAAAATAACAAGTCATTGGATAAAACATACAGAGGCATACAGTTTCTTTTATGAAAATGGACTGATGGTGAGGTTTAGAGGCTGGCTGGTTCCATTACTGACGGAGTTGAACACATAACAGCGAAACGGCCCATCGTTGTATTGCGTCACATTGACTATGGTGAGAGTGCTGTTCCCGTCACCAAACTGAACTCCATCACTGGCTGTGACTTCAGAGCTGCCATTCAGAGGTAGGAGAAGGGGGAGGAGCCAGAGGAGGACCAGGACAGACTGACAGAGCTGTTGAATTCCACTAAGTCTGTGTTGTTGGGAGTTATCACCACGCTGGAGACTGACTCTGTGGGTTAAAAACACAATAACTACTTTTCATTTTGCTTAGATGACAATTTCTGAAGAATGTACCACTTCTGAACACCTTGTTTCATCATACACTACTAACACAAATACATGAGATCATTAGAAAGAAATGAAGTGGAGAAATGGCGCTGTGCCCAGACAACTGACTGCATTTGTGAAACAGCTATACATTTTTATTTAATAATTGTCTTACTTTTTAACTGCATTGATGGGAAAGGGCTCGTGAGTAAGCATTTGATGGTAAAGTCTACACATGTTGTATTAGCAGCATGTGACAAATAAACATTTATTTGATTTGAAAATATGTAATCTACTCTACAGATGTTTTTGATTTCACCTCAGAGGGAAAAGTTAACTTGATGGTAAAACCATTTAATAGATCTGGATCAGAAGTGCTCCAACAACAGTACTCACCATACACCTCCAGCCTTGTTTCCCCACCCAGCGGTGATCCTTCTTTAAGAAAAAGGGATACTTTGTATTTTGCACCGTCCCATGGGGCCAGGTCCGTGAGCTCCAGGGAACCAGAGGTTCTGTCCAGAGTGACCCTGTCTTCGTATCCAGGCCAGATGCTGTCACGAGTGATGGTAGCGATTATTATATGGAGGCCATTCGCACTCCAGAATATTGTGGACATGTTGACCGCTGTATCAACCACTGTGGTGAATGTCACATTTCCTCCTACTGCCGCAACTAGGTAACACACCTAATCTGGTAACACACCTAATCCATAACAAGACCCTGGAGAGACAAAAGCAGAACCGATTTGGGTATCTCTTCATAATGTATGTTACATGCACATGACAGGAGTGATCCTGTCATTGTATCCCAGTTCATTTGTGTCAGAGGAAAGGTTATTACATTGGTACCATTAACTTTAAGGATACTGATGTAATTGGATGAGATACTGTATGTGGTTTACATTCTTTCCTACAGCTCAGTGTACAGGTTCAGAAGGAAACACATGTTGACCTGCTGGCCCTGAATGATGGCAATTATGAATGTTAATCATTATATCAATAGCCGATTGAGTGTCCTTTTTACAATTTGACTCAAACAGCAGTCCATAAAGTAAGTCAATTAAAACATTACATTACTCAGAAGCAAATTGTAAGATCACGCTTATCAGTAGTTGAAACAGGGAATCCCTAGAAGACTTAGATGACTGCCCTCCTTACGAAGACAAATGAATGTCCCTCTTTGTCTTCCTTGTCTCTGTAAGTTGCTGAGAACACCAGGTAAAACTCACCTGAGAGTACTGCCATGGTGAAAATGAATATTGCAGCTGCTTTCATGCCATCTCATGTGTCAAGTGTCGGAAAAAAAGAGTGAATCTGCCCATAGTTTACCATGACACAGGCTAAAGGTCCTGTGTCTTGGAGTGTCGTTCAGTACAGGGACTCATATAGAGTTGGGTTATTTGATGACCATAACCCATGCTATAATCACTCTATGATCACTCAGAACCAACACCCAGCTTTGTAGGGACATATAATACTGAAGGTCAGTAGGTAATACCGCGTATCCAGGATTACAGGATTAGTCATATCAGAAGAAGCTGGATATCAGAAACCAAAAACAGGAATAGTTCAGGAGCCTCATGCATCTACATTGTCAGAATTGAAGGTATTCATGACTTTAAAGTGTTGAGAATATATTCATATTTATGGTAATATGGAATCATATAACTAAAGTACACTGAACAAAATATAAATGCAAAATGCAACAATTTTAAAGATTTTACTGAGTTACAGTTCATATAAAGTAATCAGTCAATCAAAATAAATTCATTAGGTACTAATCTATGTATTTCACATGACTGGGAATACAGATATTCATCTATTGGTCACAGATACGATAAAAACAAAGGTAGGTGCTTGGATAAAAAAAACGGCAGTATCTGGTGTGATCACCACTTGCCTCATGCAGGGTGACACATTTCCTTCACATAAAGTTGATCAGGCTGTTGATTGTGGTCTGTGGAATGTTGTCCCACTCAATGGCTAGGGAAAGTTTCTGGATATTGGCTGGAACTGGAACACACTGTCGTACACATCGATCCAGAGCATCCCAAACGTGCTCAATGGGTGACATGTCTGGTGAGTATCTAGGCCATGGAAGAACTAGGACATTTTCAGCTTCCAGGAATTGTGTACAGATCCTTGCGACCTGGGGCCGTGCATTATCATGCTGAAACATGAGGTGATGATGGTGTGTGAATGGCACGACAACGGGCCTCCAGGATCTCGTCATGCATTCAAATTGCCATCGATAAAATGTAATTGTGTTCATTGTCCGTAGCTTATGCCAGGCCATACCATAACCCCACCGCCACCATGGGCATCAGCAAAACGCTCGCCCACACAATGCCATACAACCGGGATTCATCCGTGAAGAGCGCACTTCTCCAGTGTGCCAGTGGCCATCGAAGGTGAGCATTTGCCCACTGAAGTCAGTTATGACACCTAACTGCAGTCAGGTCTGTAGGTCTGTGGCAATGTGTTGTGTGATAAAGCTGCACATTTTAGAGTGGCCTTTTATTGTCCCCAGCACAAGGTGCACCTGTGTAATTATCATGCTGTTTAATCAGCTTCCTGATATGCCACACCTGTCAGGTGGATTGGTTATCTTAACAATGAGAAATGCTCACTAAAGTAAACATATTTGTGCACAATATATGAGATAAATCTTTTTTTTGTGTGTACAGACAATTTCTGGGATCTTTTATTTAAGCTTATGAAACATTGTACCATCACTTTACATGTTACTTTTATATTTTTGTTCAGTATATATCTTATAAACTGGTAATCACTGGTCTGACACAAAGAACAACAGAGTAGTAGGAAAATAGCAGGCAATATTTATTAGTCATTCTGTTTTTACATCATTTAAATAATTTGTATTTATTTAACTGGCATTAATTATGCTCTAATTTATAAAATTACAGTACAGTAATGCGTTATCTACTTTCATTAACAAGGTTTTCTTTTCAATGTTAATAAATGACACAATAAAGCAGACAAACATAGCATAAATGTATTATGTACGTTACATTTCAGATCCACACTGGGTGTTATCATGCAGGTTTTCTTTGTGTTGATTGTGGAACTGGAGAATGGTGGTTGAATGGAGATCTCTTCCTGACCTCTTACTGCTAGTAGGAAAGTAAGGGAGAAAAGAAAGGAACATTAACTTCCATTTATCAGCTATAATACGGCATGAATACCATTTAACATATAACACATAAATCAGTTGTTTTTACAGTATTACAGTCACATGGTGACATGTGGTCTAGAACAAACTTACCATTATCCTAGTATCATAGGTACTCTTGAAGTCCTGCAATTCATAATTTGGGATAAAAGCAGAAGTAAACAACTGCAGAACATAGAAGGCAACAGCCACACCAACAGTTGCCATGACAAAATACATAACCTCAAAGTCCTAAACAAACTTTTACAGCGATCATGTGTTAGTGAATAACATGAAAGGGATCGAGACTGAATAGTAGTCATTAAGTCAAAACGAAACTCTTCTCCAGACCATTTCCGGAGACCTTCTCCCTTACCTCACCTCGCTCATCAACTCATCCTTGACCGCTGGCTACGTCCCTTCCGTCTTCAAGAGAGCGAGAGTTGCACCCCTTCTCAAAAAACCTACACTCGATCCTTCCGATGTCAACAACTACAGACAAGTATCCCTTCTTTCTTTTCTTTCCAAAACTCTTGAACGTGCCGTCCTTGGCCAGCTCTCCTGCTATCTCGCTCAGAATGACCTTCTCGATCCAAATCAGTCAGGTTTCAAGGCTGGTCATTCAACCGAGACTGCTCTTCTCTGTGTCACGGAGGCTCTCCGCACTGCTAAAGCTAACTCTCTCTCCTCTGCTCTCATCCTTCTAGACCTATCTGCTGCCTTTGATACTGTGAACCATCAGATCCTCCTCTCCACCCTCTCCGAGTTGGGTATCTCCGGCGCGGCTCACTCTTGGATTGCGTTCTACCTGACAGGTCGCTCCTACCAGGTGGCGTGGCGAGAATCCGTCTCCGCACCACGTGCTCTCACCACTGGTGTCCCCCAGGGCTCAGTTCTAGGCCCTCTCCTATTCTCGCTATACACCAAGTCACTTGTCTCTGTCATATCCTCACATGGTCTCTCCTATCATTGCTACGCATACAACACACAATTAATCTTCTCCTTTCCCCCTTCTGATAACCAGGTGGCGAATCGCATCTCTGCATGTCTGGCAGACATATCAGTGTGGATGACGGATCACCACCTCAAGCTGAACCTCGGCAAGACGGAACTGCTCTTCCTCCCGGGGAAGGACTGCCCTTTCCATGATCTCGCCATCACGGTGGACAACTCCATTGTGTCCTCCTCCCAGAGTGCTAAGAGCCTCGGTGTGACCCTGGACAACACCCTGTCGTTCTCCGCTAACATCAAGGCGGTGACCCGATCCTGTAGGTTCATGCTATACAACATTCGCAGAGTACGACCCTGCCTCACACAGGAAGCGGCGCAGGTCCTAATCCAGGCACTTGTCATCTCCCGTCTGGATTACTGCAACTCCCTGTTGGCAGGGCTCCCTGCCTGTGCCATTAAACCCCTACAACTCATCCAGAACGCCGCAGCCCATCTGGTGTTCAACCTTCCCAAGTTCTCTCACGCCACCCCGCTCCTCCGCACACTCCACTGGCTTCCAGTTGAAGCTCGCATCTGCTACAAGACCATGATGCTTGCCTACGGAGCTGTGAGGGGAACGGCACCTCCGTACCTTCAGGCTCTGATCAGGCCCTACACCCAAACAAGGGCACTGCGTTCATCCACCTCTGGCCTGCTGGCCCCCCTACCTCTGCGGAAGCACAGTTCCCGCTCAGCCCAGTCAAAACTGTTCGCTGCCCTGGCACCCCAATGGTGGAACAAGCTCCCTCACGACGCCAGGACAGCGGAGTCAATCACCACCTTCCGTAGACACCTGAAACCCCACCTCTTTAAGGAATACCTGGAATAGGATATAGTAATCCTTCTAACCCCCCCCTCCCAAAAAAAAAAATATATAGATGTACTTCTGTAAAGTGGTTGTTCCACTGGATATCATAAGGTGAATGCGCCAATTTGTAAGTCGCTCTGGATAAGAGCGTCTGCTAAATGACGTAAATGTAAATGTAAATAATTGGCAAACAGTCTTGCATACAGTATTTTCAACACTGTACATTCTGTTAAGCAAAGTAATCTTGTTTATTACAGTAAGACTGTAGTAGAATACAGATGTGCACAGACACATCCCATGTTTTACTTACTGTCAGGGGTAGAGGTGGAGATTGATTTTGTTGTGTGTTGTCACGCACAGGTGATGGGTTCTCATACACAGGTGATGTGTTCTCAGGTGATGGGTTCTCATACACAGGTGATGGGTTCTCATACACAGGTGATGGGTTCTCATATACATGTTGTTGCGAGCCTTTAAGAGATACACAAATAGAGGTGGTTGTATAGTTGCTGTTATCTTGTCTGCATTTGTCTGCATAAGCATTGTTACAGTATTAGGCATCGTCATAGAGGTGTTGTACTATATCATGTAATTTGTATGAATCCATTTCATTTCTTTGTGGAAACTGTACATTTCTCTGGATGAGAGTGACTGCTAAATGACAATTTTAATGTAAATGGATAAAACAAATGTTTGAAAACATGATTCATTATAAGATTGGAGATAAAGCATATGCTTACCTCCTCGATGCATTGGCTCAACATTGCTTCTATATGCAACAATAAATAAACATTACAAGGTATGAGAACATGATATTACAGTGCTTTTAACAGTTTATAGTGAAGTTATAAGATAAGAACATAATATTACAATGTTTTTAAAAGTTTATGGTGCTTTTGAAATATACCCAAGCCCTTTTTTCTGACCAGTTTAGATCAATGTGAAAACAGAGCCCATATTGTCTATTGCCGGCAGTGATAGAAAATACACTTGTTTGAATGAAACGTTTCTTAACTCACCCATTTTTCTTGATGAAATAGACTGCAACACTAACTGCCACTTCCACAACCAGCAACACTATTATCACAATCCCAGTGATGACAACAACAGACAGTCCGTCTGGAGTTAGAGAGCCCTCCGCTGCAGAGACCAGAGAGACAACCATACAGAGATGAGAGAAAGGCTACACACAGTGAACAAGCAGTACTGCACATTACAGTGCATCTAGGTGACAATTACAACACAACAAACACAACAAAAGGCACTATTTAAAAACAAGTTTGGAATGCAAAACTTCATACGTATAACTTTTCTTCTACTAGCACTGACTTTTCTGATAATTACTTTGAGAAAAATTGTACTTACTATGACTGAGATATTTGGTTGTCCCACATAGCTACCTTAATGCATTAACTGTAAGTATCTTTGGATAAGAGGGTATGCTAAATGACTAGATGTAACTTATCTACTTACTATGTTCATATTGTCTTTAAAACTTCTACTAACTTTACCTTTTACTGACAGTTTATGGACCACAGATGTTTTGTTTCCAGTGACATCATTTGTTGCTGTACAGGAGTACTCCCCACTGTCAGAGTATTCATCCTTCTCTTTAGTGAACTCAGGTGAATGTCCTGGTATCTCTGTCTCATTGTGCATCCAGGTGTAACTAGCAGGCGGGTTGGAGTCAGCAGAGCAGGTCAATGTAAACTTCTGTCCTACTTCTATTTCATTTGGACCCCTGATTTCCATACCATCAGGTCCATCTGTAACACAGAGATCACCAGTTAGTCATAGCTACAAGTTCATTAGTTTGTAATCAGTGTGACGGTGGAGTCATAATGGTTGGTGTAAAGTGTGTGTTCAGTCATTGTTATATTCTTTTCACGTGCATCTGTTGATGGTACAGTTGCTACATTTATCTGGTACATTTATCAAATCAAATCAAATGTTATTGGCATGTGTATGCGACCAACAAAATTTGATTTGATTTGATTTATCCCCAGGCTTATAGGGAAGTACTTACAGATTACATTCACAGTGTCACTGGCATTTTCAGAGCTGACATGGTTGCTGACTCTACACAGGTATTCACCACTGTCTGTTCTCTTCTTTATGGACAGCACTCTCTTATCCTCAGATAAGATGATATTGTCACCAGAAGACACAGGATGACCATCCTTCATCCACTCTCTGGTGATGTTGAAGCCAGCTGCATCACAGGTTAAAGTGACAGAGCCCCCCTCGATGATTGGTGGGTTTGGGGTAATTGTGATAGAAGCACCAGATACTGTTTCTGTGAAGTTAATACAAGATGAGATAATACTAATTATTGTGGTTTGTTAAAAAAGAAAAGGAGAAACAAGTTAGTTTTATGTTCATGTTACACAGTGGTAGAAAAAGTACCCAACTGTCAAACTTGAGTAAAAGTAAAAATACCTTAATCGAAAATTACTCAAGTAAAAGTGAGTCACAGTAAAATACTACTTCAGTAAAAGTCTAAAAGTATTTGGTTTTAAATATACTTAAGTATCAAAAGTAGATGTAATTGCTGAAATATACTAAAAAAAAGTAAAAGTACATCATTTCACCGTCCTGATATTAAGCAAACCAGACAGCACGATTTTGTTGTCATTTTAATTTACGGGTAGCCAGGGACACACTCCAATACTCAAACATATTTACAAACAAAGCATTTGTGTTTAATGAGTCTGCCAGATCAGAGGCAATAGGGATGACTAGGGATGTTCTCTTGATAAGTGCTGCTAAGCATTGGAAATGTAACGCCTACTTTTGGGTGTCAGGGAAAATGTAGGGAATAAAAAGTACATTACTTTCTTTAGGAATGTAGTGGAGTAAAATTAAAAGTTCTCAAAAATGTAAATAGTAAAGTACAGATACCCCCCAAAAACTGGCTAAGTAGTACTTTAAAGTATTGGTACTTAAAAAATGTACACCACTGGTGTGACATTACCATGGACAGGCGCAGAGCTCATCAGCATAGACGGGGCAGTGCGCTCTCAAAGGGTCTGTCATGCCAAATAATGTCTCCCGGCCAAATAGTGTCCCCCTCTACGTCACAATGGGATTCGCTAAACTATTAGCGTCCGTTGTTATATCAACGGTGGGATGACCTAATGATTCGAATTTTTGAGATCATTACATTCTAAATTACATTCTTTTCATCATTGCTATGTAAACAAGGCTGATTTTCGTGACAATTTCGCTGTTTAAACAAGTTTGGTTTAGCTAATAAAATGAAACAATTAATTCAAACTACTTTTGGGTACCTTGTTAACATTACAACATGAAATCCATGTCTTAAACATTGCTACATTTCAGAAATGGCAAAGAAAACGTGTAATCTGCTTGACACATTAAAGTTACTTACCTTACAGATCACAAAGTCAGCTAATTTCCACTCCATTCATATGCAAATCCATTTGATTCTTACACTGGCTTGTCTGGCTGTCATGTTTTTATTTTAACCTGCCCTTCCCTTGTCTACACTGAAATAATATAATTTCACTAGTCCTCTATTAGGATTTTCTTTTCTGGCATAGCACATTAGTACACCCTTGTGGTTCAATATATTGTAGGTCCTAGGCTACAACAAAGAATAATGTGGAACAAATAAATACCATCAAAGGATACCTTACAATTTACAATAATGAACACCTTGTGAAACAGCTGTGAAATCCAACCTGAAGTTCTAGCAACAGCCCAGCAACAGAAGCTAGAACTGATCGAATCCCATCAATGACGTAGAGGGGGAAACTATTTGGCAAGGGGACACTATTTGGCATGACAGGTCCTTAGCAAATCTTTTAAAATTAATAGCTGATATGCCCCATCATAAAAGAAAATTAGGCTGTTAGTAGGTTATTTTATCATCTAACTTATTCATAACTTGCGTTACTGCAAACCGCATACAGAGCCTAGTTTGAGCAAAGCGAGAGCTCGCAGCTCATTGATCATGTGTTCTTATAATCCCAGTCATTGTGCAACATTTCTACATACAATCGCGTGTGAAAACCGTTTTACATCATATCCTATTTTGACGCATGTTTAACCTTGCTTCGAAGTAGCCTATAGCCAAAATTTGACCATAGAAATGTTTAGGGAATAATTTTATAACTATACCTCATATATCATTGAAACCAGCATTTCTCTCTTGTGCTATACATTTTTATATCAACTTTATTTCATTGTCCAGAAGCCAAAGTCACAATCCTACACTATTAGAAAAAAGGGTTCCAAAAGGGTTCAATGGCTGTCCCCATAGGAGAACCCTTTTTGGTTCCAGGTAGAACCCATTTTGATTCAAGGTAGAACCCTTTTGGGTTCCATGTAGAACCTTCTGTGGAAAGGTTTCTACATGGAACCCAAAAGGGTTCTAACTGGAACCAAAAATGGTTCTTCAAAGGGTTCTCCTTTGGGGACAGCCGAAGAACCCTATTAGGTTTTAGATAGACACTTTTTTTATAAGTCATATTAGCAACCAATTCTAGTTGTTGCATCTTTAGATTTCCACTCATTCTAAGTTTCTAACAGATATTTGTACCTGTCACATGAAACCACTGGGATCAGCTGCCCTTTAGAACAGTGTTTTCCCGCTAATTGCATGTTGAAAAATGATGTAGCCTAATACATTGCTTGCTATATTACAGTAGCTGAATGTTCAAAAATGGCCTAAAGTCTCTTGGTTGTGAAACAATGTAGTGGTGCTGTATGAAGTAGACTATTAGTAGTTTGTTAGTTTAACACTACTAATAGTCTACTTCATACAGCACCAATACAACATTAGAATAATTTTCCAGGTAATAATTAGACAATAATATTAAATGAAAACAGATTGTTTAGCCAAGCCTTTTCAATGTTCATATTTATTTTTTTCAATCATTATTAGTACTTTTAAACTAACAAACGTACTAAATAAATGAATAATCATTTTGAAGACCCTGGTCCCTCCCAGCAGCAGACAGCAGCCCTGGCAGTTGCCAGTCCCAGGCCAGGGGGCCCCTCAAGGGGGTAGAGTGACAGACAGCTAGTTGTACATTGCTTTATAAAATAAGCAACACCAGCTCAGACCAATTCCAGGATCTAATGAAATAGTTTTACAGTTGAAGTTGGAAATTTACATACACCTTAGACAAATACATTTAAACTCAGTTTTTCAGAATTCCTGACATTTAATCATAGTAAAAATTCCCTCTCTTAGATCAGCTATGATCATCACTTTATTTTAAGAATGTGAAATGTCAGAATAATAGTAGTGAGAATGATTTATTTCAGATTTTATTTCTTTCATCACATTCCCAGTGGGTCAGAAGTTTACATACACTCAATTAGTATTTTGTAGCATTGCCTTTAAATTGTTTAACTTGGGTCAAACGTTTCGGGTAGCCTTCCACAAGCTTCCCACAATAAGTTGGGTGAATTTTGTCCCATTCCTCCTGACAGAGCTGGTGTAACTGAGTCAGGTTTGTAGGCCTCCCTGCTCGCACTGGCTTTTTCAGTTCTGCCCACAAATTTACTATAGGATTGAGGTCAGGGCTTTGTGATGGCCAATCCAATACCTTGACTTTGTTGTCCTTAAGCCATTTTAACACAACTTTGGAAGTATGCTTGGGGTCATTGTCCATTTGGAAGACCCATTTGCGACCAAGCTTCAACATCCTGACTGATGTCTTGAGATGTTGCTTCAATATATCCACATAATTTCCCTTCCTCATGACGCCATCTATTTTGTGAAGTGCACCAGTCCCTCCTGCAGCAAAGCACCCCCACAACATGATGCTGCCACCCCCGTCCTTCACGGTTGGGATGGTGTTCTGTGGCTTGCAAGCCTCCCCCTTTTTCCTCCAAACATAACGATGGCCATTATGGCCAAACAGTTCTAATTTTGTTTCATCAGACCAGAAGACATTTCTCCAAAAAGTACGATCTTTGCCCCCATGTGCAGTTGCAAACCTTGGTCTATATTTTTTATGGCGGTTTTGGAGCAGTGGCTTCTTCCTTGTTGAGTGGCCTTTCAGGTTATGTTGATATAGGACTCGTTTTACTGTGGATATAGATAGTTTTGTACCCGTTTCCTCTAGCATCTTCACAAGGTCCTTTGCTGTTGTTCTGGGATTGATTTGTACTTTTTGCACCAAAGTATGTTCATGTCTAGGAGACAGAACGTGTCTCCTTCCTGAGCGGTATGATGGCTGCATCGTCCTTTGTTGTTTATACTTGCGTGCTATTGTTTGTACAGATGAACGTGGTACCTTCAGTTGTTTGGAAATTGCTCCCAAGGATGAACCGGACTTGTGGAGGTCTCCATTTTTTTTTCTGAGGTTTTGGCTGATTTCTTTTGATTTTCCCATGATGCCAAGCAAAGAGGCACTGAGTTTGAAGGTAGGCCTTGAAATACACCCACAGGTACACCTCCAATTGACTCAAATTATGTCAATAAGCCTATCAGAAGCTTCTAAAGCCATGACATCATTTTCTGGAATTTTCCAAGCTGTTTAAAGGCATAGTCAACTTAGTGTATGTAGACCTCTGACCCACTGGAATTTGTTACAGTGAATTGTAAGTGAAATAATCTGTCTGTAAACAATTGTTGGAAAAATGACTTGTGTCTTGCACAAAGTAGATGTCCTAACCGACTTGCCAATACTGTAGTTTGTTAATTAACAAGAAATTTGTGGAGTGGTTAAAAAACGAGTTTTAATGACTCCAACCTAAGTGTATGTAAACTTCCGACTTCAACTGTATATATTGGGATGTTTTACAGTGTCAAAAATGTTTTTTCTTTGGTTTTTGGTACATCATTGTTGAAAAGTTTTTTAATTGTTATTTATTTATTTATTTCTCCAGGATCAGGGGGCCCCTAGGTGTGTGGTCCCTGGGGTGATCACCAGGGTTGGGGTAAATTCAATTTCAGTTCCTGTAAATTCAGGAAGTACACTTAATTTCCAATTCCAATTATCTTCTATGGTTTTCAATTAGTAAAAATTGAAATTTGAATTGGAGTTTGCTTAACTTTTTGAATTGACTGGAATTTAATTGGAATTGAAACCCACGCTGGTCGTACCCATGGCCCTCACACTAGCTCTGCTTCTGACCATGGATCATGTTTGTAGTAGAGTGTCAAGAGATATCCATCAAATAAATTGCACCATCAAAAGACTAGAGTAACTGCATTTCAACAAGCACATTCAGTTTTTTGTTTTGTATTGTTTTTATGTATGGAAGTACATTCAATTCACAGTTGACAACTCAACTTTAACATTAAGTGACATCTTTTGGAACTCAGGAGGTACTCACCATAGACATTCAGTGAAGTATTTGACAAATACATCAAATCAGACACTCTTAGGATCACTCTGTATTCTCCATTGTCAGCAATGGTCAGTTTCAAGAGCTCCAGAGATCCAGTGCTATTGTCCAGACTGATCCTGCCAACATATCCCTCTCCGGTCACAGGACCTTCAGAACTGAGAAAGTCAACAATGATGACAGGGGGGTCACCAAAAGTCCAGACGTTTGCACTAAGTGTGGTTGGATTGATGGTGGTTTTGAAAAACACATTTCCTCCCAATGTTCCATTCACAGGTCCAGGTGGAAGCACTTCTAGACCAGCACAATATACTGAGGAAACATTAACAGGGCTTGATTATCATGTCTCCAAAACAAACAAAAAACACTGTAACCAGACAGTTTTTATGAGTTCTTATGCACTTTTATTTAACTAGGTAAGTCAGTTAAGAACAAATTCTTATTTACAATAACAGCCTAGGAACAGTGCCTTGTTCAGGGGCAGAACAACAGATTTTTACCTTGTCAGCTCAGGGATTCGATCTAGCAACCTTTTGGATACTGGCCTAAGGCTCTAACCACTAGGCTACCTGCCGCCCCCAAAATTAATTATAACATAATTATTTTATCAAGACAATTTTGGAAGTCACTGTGGAAGCCATTGTGCCTAGTAGAATGACTATCTTTTGTGCAAGCAAATATTAAGCAGCATTTGTCACCAACTGAAAGGGATAGTTCACCCAAATTACAAAATGACATATTGATTTCTTTACCATGCAAGCCATCTATGGACAAGATCTGACACCAATCCGTTAAACATTTAATTAAATGTGTATGGCCTTAGAGAGGGGCATGAACATCATTGAAACTACGTCTATGAATATTGACAAAGAACCTGCTATTGATTGAAGAACCATTCCTACTGTCACGGGAACAGAGAATAATGTATTACATTAACACAGAAATCATGGTCCTACATTTTCAGAAGGATCAAAAAGGGTTTAGAAATTATAACGTGTTTCACCCCTTGGATTTAAAATTGTCCCTTGTCGGTGCTTTTAGGGCTAACCTATATGTGGCTGTATTTTATTGAGTGCAGCAGATAAGGTCTCACCTGAGAGTATTGCCATGGTAAGAAAGACGACTACAGATGCCACCATCTCTTCTGATGTAACAAATGTCTGTGATTCAGACTACTTCTGTACCTAGAAATAAGTATTGCATAAGAGACAGGGCTTCAATAAAAGTGGTCTACAGTAACATCAAAACCTGATATGAGGAAGGAATATTGAGATAAAGGGTTTTGATGAGTTATATCGCTGCATGAAGGAACAAATGACCAAACTCCACTTTCAGAATACTACAATCCACCTCCACTAAGACTAATAAGGAAGCTTTGTGGGGTTTTACATTCACTGAGCCTGTTGCCCTCTATTGTTTTGCAGGCTTTGACTGATAAAGATAGTAGACTTTGGTCTTTAGGTATTTTCTGATAATAGATTATATATTATATATAATATACTCCTTCTCAAACACTGACATCACTGTAGGATCACTTAGAACCAACACCCAGCTTTGTAGGAATGTTAGTTGAGGTAATATGTACATCTAGGTAGAGTTATTAAAGTGACTATGCATAGACGATAACAACAGAGAGTAGCAGCGGTGTAAAAGAGGGGGAGTGGGGGGGGAGGGGCAATGCAACTAGTCTGGGTAGCCATTTGATTAGGTGTTCAGGAGTCGTACGGCCTGGGGGTAGAAGCTATTTAGAAGCCTCTGGACCTATACTTGGTGCTCCGGTACCGCTTGCCGTGCGGTAGCAAAGAGAACAGTCTATCACTAGGGTGGCTGGAGTCTTTGACAATTTTTAGGGCCTTCCTCTGACACCGCCTGGTATAGAGGTCCTGGATGGCAGGAAGCTTGGCCCCAGTGACGTATTGAGCCATTCACACAACGCTCTGTAGTGCCTTGCAGTCGGAGGCCGAGCAGTTGCCATACCAGGCAGTGATGCAACCAGTCAGGATGCTCTCGATGGTGCAGCTGTAGAACCTTTTGAAGATCTGAGGACCCATGCCAAATCTTTTCAGTCTCCTGAGGGGGAATAGGTTTTGTCGTGCCCTCTTCACGACTGTCACGACTGTCTAGACTAACAGGGATGTAAAACAAATGTGTACACAAAATTTGAAAGAAATACATTTTTTATGCAAATAGAACATTTCTGTGATCTTTTATTTCAGCTCATGAAACATGGGACCAACACCTTACATGTTGCATTTATATATTTTTGTTGAGTATACATGGTTTAGTTTAGTTTATTAGGATCCCCATTAGCTACTGCACATGCATAGCCATTAAAGCTTATTACTGCATGTCATAAAAACAAAGCTAACCAAATTAATTTAGCTAAGTCGACCTGGTAGGCCCATAACCTGCATAAACATGCAATAACCTGATGCTAGTCTATTGTTAAACCTTTGCAGCAGAAGGTTCATTTAAAAGATCAGCGTTACCTAGAACTTAGCCAGGTCAACATTGGAAAACAAAAAAACGGACAACAAATATGAACAATGATAATCAGAATTACGACTAACTTACCAGAAAAAAGTACGATTAGACTCTTGAATGACGATTAGTACAGTTAAATACTAAACATGCCGGCATGGTGACTGGCTTTGTAAAATAAAACAAAAATTAGCACAAAGTTAAGTGTGAGCAAATTCCCTATCTAGTCTAGTTATCATCAAACCATGGTATTTGAATATGTATTCAATGTGTCACACCCTGATCTGTTTTTCACCTGTCCTTGTGATTGTCTCCACCCCCCTCAAGGTGTCGCCCATCTTCCCCATTATCCCCTGTGTATATATACCTGCTTTCTCTGTTTGTCCGTTGCCAGTTTGTCTTGTTTTGTCAAGTCAACCAGCGTTTTTTCAGCTCCTGCTTTTCCCCAGTCTCTCATTTTCTTGCCCCCCTGGTTTTGACCCTTGCCTGTCCTGTCTCTGAGCCCGCCTGCCCGACTACTCTGCCTGTCCTGACCCCACCTGCCGTCCTGTACCTTTGCCCCACCACTGGATTACCAACCTCTGCCTGACCTGACCCTGAGCCTGCCTGACGTCCTGTACCTTTGCCCCTCTACTCTGGATTATCGACCCCTGCCTGCCTTGACCTGTCGTTACCGGCCCCTGTTGCTATAATAAACATTGTTACTTCGACAGTCTGCATCTGGGTCTTACCTTGGTTCCTGATACAATGATAATTGTAGCCTCGTAGTCTGCCGGCCCGTGATTGGTCTGTGTCAGTGATTGGTCTGTGTCAGCACGTGGTCCTGTGTGATGACAAATATAGTCATCAGAATGGATCACAATTTAATTAAATATCTTGATTTGAACTTTAAAATAATTCAGCGCGGGGATCGAATTTGATAATAATAAAGTAATTTTAGAGCCCAAAACGGCCTTCCAAAAAGTTGTTTGGCCGTCTGACAATCGTGATTTACATAGTCTTTCTGGGGAAGACCGTGGCTTTTGTCATCGCTAGGATGCTACGCAGTAGCCAACCTGCAGAGCTCGTGACTGCGCTCCAGACCAGACACTGGGGGCCTGGGTTGGACACATTACAGCTAAATGGCCCCTGGTCATACCGGGTCACTTTGACTATGGTGAGAGTGCTGTTGCCATCACCAAGCTGAACTCCATCAATGGCTGTGACCTCAGAGCTGCCATTCAGCCAGCGGTAAGTCAAGGAGGAGCCAGAGGAGGAGCAGG
This sequence comes from Salmo salar, assembly GCF_965601325.2. Classification (NCBI taxonomy): domain Eukaryota; kingdom Metazoa; phylum Chordata; class Actinopteri; order Salmoniformes; family Salmonidae; genus Salmo; species Salmo salar. The sequence goes on from NC_138292.1 coordinate 23,842,054, forward strand.
ACAGACTGCCAGAGCTGTCAACGAAGTTATAGAGGTAGAAATAGGGTTCGCGGATACTAATTTATGGATGGAGTGGATCCAATATACAGCAAGGTCTATGGCTAAGAAAGAAGGTTATGCCTGTGGAGCAGCCAAACCCCGATTAACGACTACACCATTCCCACTTGATGCAACTAATTCACCTAGAGGGGTAGCGTGTATGGTAAATCTTTTCATGAAAGCAGGAAAGCCTGACAATGATAGCTGTACTGATCTACATTATTTGTATCCCCATGTGCCTAGTAGATCTAGGTTTCCCCCCTTCGTAGTGGCAGGAGGAGGCAATTACGGTTTGGCCCGGTACAATACTCATGGGAGAGACTTGGGGGAGGTGGCCAGATGTAACAGGACTGAAAATGTCACTACTGATGAGACTATGAGGGATCTGACAGGGTGGTTGAGATCCGAGGACTTCAGTAAGATTGAGAAGCCAAGAGCTGATGTTTGGTGGTTGTGTGGGGGAGTGAAACTGTGGCCGAATTTACCTATGAATTGGACAGGTATTTGAGCATTGGTACAGTTAGGCTTGCCCTTCACCCTTATTCAACACAAAGACCTAGAGCAAGGCAGAAGAGAGAGGAGGAGTGCTCCGTCAGGGTCCTTCGACGATAGCGTATACATTGATAGTATTGGGGTTCCACGAGGGGTGCCATATGAATTTAAAGCAAGAAACCAAATATTAGCAGGGTTAGAGTCAAGCATTTTCTGGTGCTCCACTTAAATAAGAATGTGGATTGGATAAATTATATCTCTTCATAATCAACAGCGCTTCATCAACTATAGTAGTGATGCGATAAAAGGATTAGCAGAACAGACGGAGGCAGCTAGTTTGATGGCTTGGCAGAATAGAATAGCATTGGATATATTACTGGCTGAGAAGGGTGGTGTGTGTGTGTGATATTCGGATCAATGTGCTGTACTTTCATCCCAAATCACACAGCTCCAGATGGATCAGTGACCAAGGCCCTGGCTGGTTTAACCACATTGGCAAATGAATTAGCAGAGAACTCTGGGGTGGAGACTTCCCTGACAGGGTGGTTCGATAGTATGTTTGGGAAATGGAAAAATGTTGGAATCACTGTGTTGTGGGCTGTTTTCACCTGTATGAGTGTGTTATTGTTGAGTGGTTGTTGATTGATTCCCTGTGTGAGAGGTTTGATTAATAGGACTCTGGAGAGATCGATGACGCAACAGATGGTGAGATATGGACCGATCCCAAGTTCAGAACAGTGGGACGACAAATATCAAATCAAATCAAATGTTTTTATATAGCCCTTCTTACATCAGCTGATATCTCAAAGTTCTGTACAGAAACCCAGCCTAAAACCCCAAACAGCAAGCAATGCAGGTGTAGAAGCACGGTGGCTAGGAAAAACTCCCTATAAAGGCCAAAACCAAGGAAGAAACCTACAGAAGAACCAGGCTATGAGGGGTGGCCAGTCCTCTTCTGGATGTGCTGGGTGGAGATTATAACAGAACATGGCCAAGATGTTCAAATGTTCATAAATGACCAGCATGGTCAAATAATAATAATCACAGTAGTTGTCGAGGGTGCAACAAGTCAGCACCTCAAGAGTAAATGTCAGTTGGCTTTTCATAGCCGATCATTGAGAGTATCTCTACCGCTCCTGCTGTCTCTAGAGAGTTGAAAACAGCAGGTCTGGGACAGGTAGCACGTCCGGTGAACAGGTCAGGGTTCCATAGCCGCAGGCAGAACAGTTGAAACTGGAGCAGCAGCACGGCCAGGTGGACTGGGGACAGCAAGGAGTCATCATGTCAGGTAGTCCTGAGGCATGGTCCTAGGGCTCAGGTCCTCCGAGAGAGAGAGAAAGAAAGAAAGAAAGAAAGAAAGAAAGAAAGAAAGAAAGAAAGAAAGAAAGAAAGAAAGAAAGAAAGAAAGGAGAGAATTAGAGAGAGCATACTTAAATTCACACAGGACACTGGATAAGACAGGAGAAATACTCCAGATATAACAGACTGACCCTAGCGCCCCGACATAAACTACTGCAGCATAAATACTGGAGGCTGAGACAGGACGGGTCAGGAGACACTGTGGACCCATCCGATGATACCCCCGGACAGGGCCAAACAGGAAGGATATAATCAAACCCACTTTGCCAAAGCACAGCCCCTAAACCACTAGAGGGATATCCTCAACCACCAACTTACCATCCTGAGACAAGGCCGAGTATAGCCCACAAAGATCTCCGCCACGGCACAACCCAAGGGGGGCCGCCAACCCAGACAGGAAGACCACATCAGTGACTCAACCCACTCAAGTGACGCACCCCTCCTAGGGACGTCATGGAAGAACACCAATAAGCCAGTGACTCAGCCCCTGTAATAGGGTTAGAGGCAGAGAATCCCAGTGGAGAGAGGGGAACTGGCCAGGCAGAGACAGCAAGGGCGGTTCGTTGCTTCAGAGCCTTTCCGTTCACCTTCACCCTCCTGGGCCAGACTACACTCAATCATAGGACCCACTGAAGAGATGAGTCTTCAGTAAAGACTTAAAGGTTGAGACCGAGTCTGCATCTCTCACATGGGTAGGCAGACCATTCCATAAAAATGGAGCTCTATAGGAGAAAGCCCTGCCTCCAGCTGTTTGCTTAGAAATTCTAGGGACAATTAGGAGGCCTGCGTCTTGTGACAGTAGCATACGTGTAGGTATGTACGGCAGGACCAAATCTGAACGATAGGTAGGAGCAAGCCCATGTAATGCTTTGTAGGTTAGCAGTAAAACATTGAAATCAGCCCTTGCTTTAACAGGAAGCCAGTGAAGGGAGGCTAGCACTGGAGTAATATGATAAAAAATGTTGGTTCTAGTCAGGATTCTAGCAGCCGTATTTAGCACTAACTGAAGTTTATTTAGTGCTTTATCCGGGTAGCCGGAAAGTAGAGCATTGCAGTAGTCCAACCTAGAAGTAACAAAAGCATGGATTAATTTTTCTGCGTCATTTTTGGACAGAAAGTTTCTGATTTTTGCAATGTTACGTAGACGGAAAAAAGCTGCCCTTGAAACAGTCTTGATATGTTCTTCAAAAGAGAGATCAGGGTCCAGAGCAATGCCGAGGTCCTTCACAGTTTTATTTGAGACGACTGTACAACCATCAAGATTAATTGTCAGATTTAACAGAAGATCTCTTTGTTTCTTGGGACCTAGAACAAGCATCTCTGTTTTGTCTGAGTTTAAAAGTAGAAAGTTTGCAGCCATCTACTTCCTTATGTCTGAAACACAGGCTTCTAGCGAGGGCAATTTTGGGGCTTCCCTATGTTTCATTGAAATGTACAGCTGTGTGTCATCCGCATAGCAGTGAAATTTAACATTATGTTTTCGAATGACATCCCCAAGAGGTAAAATATATAGTGAAAACAATAGTGGTCCTAAAACGGAACCTTGAGGAACACCGACATTTACAGTTGATTTGTCAGTGGACAAACCATTCACAGAGACACACTGATATCTTTCCGACAGATAAGATCTAAACCAGGCCAGAACTTGTCCGTGTAGACCAATTTGTGTTTCCAATCTCTCCAAAAGAATGTGGTGATCGATGGTATCAAAAGCAGCACTAAGATCTAGGAGCACGAGGACAGATGCAGAGCCTCGGTCTGACATCATTAAAAGGTAATTTACCACCTTCACAAGTGCAGTCTCAGTGCTATGATTGGGTCTAAAACCAGACTGAAGTGTTTCGTATACATTGTTTGTCTTCAGGAAGGCAGTGAGTTGCTGCGCAACAGCTTTTTCAAAATGTTTTGAGAGGAGTGGAAGATTCGATATAGGCCGATTGTTTTTTATATTTTCTGGGTCAAGTTTTGGCTTTTTCAAGAGAGGCTTTATTACTGCCACTTTTAGTGAGTTTGGTACACATCCGGTGGATAGAGAGCCGTTTATTATGTTCAACATAGGAGGGCCAAGCACAGGAAGCAGCTCTTTCAGTAGTTTAGTTGGAATAGGGTCCAGTATGCAGCTTGAAGGTTTAGAGGCCATGATTATTTTCATCATTGTGTCAAGAGATATAGTACTAAAACACTTTAGTGTCTCCTTGATCCTAGGTCCTGGCAGAGTTGTGCAGACTCAGGACAACGGAGCTTTGGAGGAATACACAGATTTAAAGAGGAGTCCGTAATTTGCTTTCTAATGATCATGATCTTTTCCTCAAAGAAGTTCAATTATGAATTTATTGAATTTATTACTGCTGAAGTGAAAGCCATCCTCTCTTGGGGAATGCTGCTTTTTAGTTAGCTTTGCGACAGTATCAAATTTATTTTTCGTATTGTTCTTATTTTCCTCAATTAACCTCTTACATCTAGACGTTCCGCTAGCGGAACACCTGCTCCAATATCCAATGATGGGCGAAATACAAATTCCTCTAAAATCGAAAACTTCAATTTTTCAAACATATGACTATTTTACAGCATTTTAAAGACAAGACTCTCGTTAATCTAACCACACTGTCCGATTTCAAAAAGGCTTTACAGCGAAAGCAAAACATTAGATTATGTCAGCAGAGTACCCAGCCAGAAATAATCAGACTACCCATTTTTCAAGCTAGCATATAATGTCACAAAAAACAAAACCACAGCTAAATGCAGCACTAACCTTTGATGATCTTCATCAGATGACAACCCTAGGACATTATGTTATACAATGCATGCATGTTTTGTTCAATCAAGTTCATATTTATATCAAAAAACAGCTTTTTTACATTAGCATGTGACGTTCAGAACTAGCATACCCCCCGCAAACCTCCGGTGAATTTACTAAATTACTCACGATAAACGTTCACAAAAAACATAACAATTATTTTAAGAATTATAGATACAGAACTCCTCTATGCACTCGATATGTCCGATTTTAAAATAGCTTTTCGGTGAAAGCACATTTACAATATTCTCAGTAGATAGCCCAGCCATCACGGCTAGCCATTTAGACACCGACCAAGTTTAGCCCTGACCAAAATCAGATTTACTATTAGAAAAGTTTGATTACCTTTGATGTTCTTCGTCAGAATGCACTCCCAGGACTGCTACTTCAATAACAAATGTTGGTTTGGTCCAAAATAATCCATAGTTATGTCCAACAGCGGCGTTTTGTTTGTGCGTTCTAGACACTATCCGAATGGTAAATAAGGGTCGTGCGCGTGGCGCATTTCGTGACAAAAGATTTCTAAATATTTCATTACCGTACTTCGAAGCATGTCAACCGCTGTTTAAAATCAATTTTTATGCCATTTTTCTAGTAAAAAAGCGATAATATTCCGACCGAGAATCTGCGTTTAGGTAAACAGACGAAAGAAAACAAAGCATGGGGTCGACGCGGGCACGAGCCTGAGTCTCACAGTACTGTAACCAGTACTGCAGCCAGAGCCTGCAAAGCCACGATTCAGCTTTTTGCCACCTTCTGAGAGCCCATGGGAGCCATAGGAAGTGTCACGTAACAGCAGAGATCCTCTGTAATGGATAGAGATAATCAAGAAGGGCAAGAAATTGTCAGACAGGGCACTTCCTGCATGGAATCTTCTCAGGTTTTGGCCTGCCAAATGAGTTCTGTTATACTCACAGACACCATTCAAACAGTTTTAGAAACTTTCGAGTGTTTTCTATCCAGAGCTAATAATTATATGCATATTCTAGTTTCTGGGCAGGAGTAATAATCAGATTAAATCGGGTACGTTTTTTATCCGGCTGTGAAAATACTGCCCCCTAGCCATAACAGGTTAAGCTAAAGTGTACTGTTAGCTAGCTAGCTAACATTAGCTGGCTGGCTCCCTAGCTGACGTTATTATTCGTATCCCAGAGCCATTTGCTTTTCTAGTTAGAGCTTAATGTTAGCTAGCTAACATTGAACCTGGTTGGTTAGCTCCCAGCATATTCATGCAGGGTAGTTAAGACATGATTTGGCACTGTGTTCGTTGTTTAACTAGTTAACGCTAGCTGGCTGGCTTGTTAGCTAACGTTACGTGACGTGTGTGATCTTACACGTTGTTTACCTAGCTAGGTTCATTGTTTATCTAGCCAGCTAGCTACATGGCTTAAGCTAAACTGTACAACACCCGTTAAATATGGCCAGTGTCAATAAACATCTGAAAAAAAGCAAATTGTTGCCAGCAGAGCTGGTTAGGCTGTTTTCATGTTATCCATAGGTAAACAAATCATTGGCCAGACGTCAAGTGTGTGCTCTGAACGCTCCGAGAGTGAAACAAGATGGGTGGGGCTAAAGCTTAAGAGTGTGTGAACGATGCTGAATGGGTGACGACAAAGAAGAGCTCTTCACTAGATACCAAAACATTCAAAGGCCATTTTCTTAAAAGTGAGTTTACAAGTTTATCAACTTTCAAAGAAGTAAATGATATACCATTTTGTAGCTCTGAGTCTCTACTTTTATCCAATGTAAAAAACAATTTCATATTTTGCTACATAAGACCAAATCCAGGTGTTGAGTCACATATACAGTATCATTAGGCAATACTGTATGTTCCATCACATGTCAAGGCTTTTGATTTTTGATAGAATTTTAGTTTTCTTACTACAAAATGTTCATACCATTAAAGCCCAATGTTGCATTTTTGCAACGTTTCCAGAAATCTGTTCTACAAACTTGAAATTCACAAAAATATTATTTGCATAATCAGAGGCCCATTACAAGTATTTCTGAAGGGGAATACATTATTTTCCTCATTTGGATCTATGCTTGGGTCTCACAGGGTTAACACAGTAACCATGTTGTATCTTACTGTACTTAGCTCCTAAGTTAATAATTAGCAAAAAAAACAACATCAAAATCTGTCTGATTAAGCTAGAGTTATGTTTTTTAGCATGGGCTGTGTCTTCCGCATCTGCGGTGGCAGAGCTACAGTGGTGTTTGTTAGACCATGAGACATCCCGAAAATCGGTCTTCTCACGAAAACGTCTGCAGAGTTTGAATGGATCGGGCTAGAACAAGCTTCATGGTACTCGTCTGAAGGCGGGACCTGCTGATGTGCCAACTTCTGTCTGTAGCGTCCGAACGGTTTGGGCTACAAACTCATATGACCCCACCATATAAAGCTGAGCTCTTCTGCATAGCACAGCTCCTGAAGTGCTCATTTCAGCTATGTTAATTAAAGATGTGTGCAAATACAGCTAAACACTATACTGCGTGGTATTGGATCAGTCAACTAAGCAAATAGGAAGTAGTTATTCTGTTTTTAACACACAAAGCCAGTCTCCAATGTGGTGATAATTGCCACTGCAACACATTTTATGGAGTTTAACAGTACATTTAATCCGTGCTGCCCTCAAACCAAAGCACCCAGACTGTTTTTATTTATAGTGTGTTTTCAACTTGTCAATTTTAAATACTTTTTTAAGTTTTTAATTTTCTAATAACAGTTTGAATTGAGGTGTGTTCCGCCTCATTCATTCACATACAAGTAGTCATTTTTACTTTTGCGGACCAATACATTTTTTTGACATTTCTGACCCGGACAAAATTCCCCAAAACACTTCTCAAATGTTTGTGCAGTTCAAGTCTGCAGACATTTGCTCATCTGCCGTCCTACATGTCCATATTTTACGTCTGTTGCCTGCATCGCAATCAAAGTTGATTTCGTTACCAATAATAACTTTGGAAATGTGTGCGTTTCTATCAAAGTAAGTGCCTTATTACGTTCTAATAGTTTCTGCATGTCGTGTTATGTCGTTTCTACTGTAGCATAATGTTTTTGTGTATATTCCTTATAACCGTGGACACGCGATGTAACGTTACTCATTTCATAACATTTATGGTGTTATACTCAATGCTTAGGTAGCTAGCTACATTATTCTATTAGCTCTGGAAAACAATGCTAATTGCGTCAGGGAAGTATTAGCATGTGTTGTATTTTGAAGCTACCCTGGCCTTATGACTCCCAAGTGGCACTACGTCTCAGTGCTAGAGGCGTCACTACAGGCACCCATCTTCAAATCCAGACTGTGTTTCTATCAAAGTAAGTGTCTTATTACGTTATAATAGTTTGTGTGTCGTGTTATACCGTTTCTACTGTAGCTCACTGTGTGTATGGAGCACAATATATTTGTGTATATTCCTTATAACCATGGACACGCGAGGTAACGTTACTCATGTTACTCACCTTTTATGGTGTTATATTCAATCGTGCTTATGTAGCTAGTTACATTCTTCTATTATCTCTGTAAAACAATGCTAAATGTGTCAGACGTATTGGCATGTTGTATTTTGAAGCTACCTTGGAAAAATTCAAAAATATCTTATACCACTTGGTCATTTTCTGAGTGCATTCCACAAAGCTGTTTATCATGTCAGCCTTATCCACTGCCCCCATTTTGAGGTTATAGTCAAGCACGCAGTCTGGTTTGATGTTTCTCTGTCTGGTTTGTTTCTCTCCCGTCAGGTGGTCCACCTTCCCTGTGGCCGACATGGTTGCTGTATGGACAGTGGAGAGGACATGGACGTCTCGTTTGTCATGGCACTTTACTGCCAGCTGTTAACACTTCTTATTTTGTATAACGGGTCATTTAGGATGGCAGTACCGTTGTTGATGAAATGCAGTCATAGCAGCAGAACTAGAAAGCAGTCTTGGGAAAAGAGGGTGGTAAAGAAGTGAGTTGCAAACATAGGATCTCTGCTCCAGTATTCTCTTAGGGAGTTCTTCTTTATTATCCCCAATGAGAAGGACTGTCACCAGGAATGCATACATTTCACTAATTGTGGTTCTCTCCCCCCCACTCCTGGCTCTCTTTTCTCCTGTAGCTCCAAGGCATAGCGATTGGTCTCTACTATGTCTCCCACCAACTCCTCTGTCAGAAACAACTTGAAGCACTCTGCCTCAGATGGAAATGGCAAGGGGCGTTGCACTCCAGACTGGGACTCATCAACACAAACAGCAGTGAAATGCTGGCAGCCTTCCAGCTACCACAGAACTCCTGTACTTCATCCACTATCGGTCTGCCTCCACCACCACCAGCATCTTCAAAGGGAACTGGGACTTTGTCAGTGGACAAGGGGTCCTCAGACAAGGGGTCCTCTGTCACTGTCAGAATCTGATTCCTGACTTTCAGACTCAGACTCATTGTCAGAATTTCTTTAAATCTCCAGAATTTCTGCATTTCTGAGTTGTCTCCTTATGAAAGACATTGCTAATGCTACAGCTTAGCTCATTAGCTACATACATAAACAACAACACTGAGTGGCTCAGAGTGGGAGTGAGAGGTTACCGTGATTGACTGCCTGCACGCACCGTTTGTATCAATAAATCATTATCAGAAAATGTTTTGTGTGGTATTATTGATATATTTACTATTTTATTCACGTTTTTCAATTACCAGTGATAAATCATGCATTCCAATTTTGGCATAGATTGTAATGGGCACATAGTATGTGTGTAAAATAATGTTTTGAAGGTTGTACTGATTATGATGAGCTAAGCTAATTCCAGCTATGCGTGTGGAGCCATGTTTGTTGACATACAATGCATTCTGGGTTTCACTTGATCATCTGTTGGACCAAAGATGCTATAACAAAATGAGGTGAGTAAGGGTTCACTCATTTTTTGAGAACTTCAGGAAGTGAATGTGGGATGTGAACGATGGGAGACGACACACCCCTTCAACATGCATACTATAAACAGACCAAACTAATATTGTCTTCTCTTATTATCTTTGGTTTCTGTGAGGTAAAAAAGCATGGCTGCGCGTTGAAACTAATTGACGGATTTATTTCGATTTCTATGGTGAGCTCACACATGATGTGATTAATTATATATAGTAATTGCTATTAGCTAATTCATAGTGTAGTTTATGTCAGCCGAGAGTTAGAAAGTATGACCACTTGTGTTGCGTCGATCTTTCCTCAGTTAGCGCTAGGACAAATGTAGCCTACATTTTTCCGGTTAGGATGATTGTGTTATGCTATAGATACTTCTGTGAATATCTGAACATTGCATCCAAAAATAAACTGCACACATTCTGGACAATGCATCCAAAAATAAACTGCTCACATTCTGGACATAACTTTGTAAGGACTGTATTTGTGTAAATAGTTTCTGAAAAAAGTGTGGCCAGCGCAAATGCTGATTGTTGCGTCATTCGAAACTGGCCATTCTAAACGAGCGGTCTAAATGAGTGTTCTAATCACACGGGGTGTGATCGTACGCTTCAGGGACCACTGTAGAACGATCACACCCGTGCGATGGTACGTGTGAAAGGGTTAAGGGCACGGTGATGATAGTTTGTAGAGTGATTACCTTTACGGTCCATTGAGGTACTTAACACTGTGTTATAGTCTCCTACCATAATGATTAGATCATTTGTTGCCTGTAAGTTCAATAAATTGGTATAAATGTTTTCGAAGAAGTGTGGATCATCCTGATTTGGACCATATAGATTAATGAGCCAAATCTATTTTTTGTCCACTTTCATATTCAAAAGAATCCACCTATTAATATCATCACACTCTTTGAGTTCCTTTGTCCATGACAGAAAATTATTTCACCACCCAGTTCCTTTTTCCACGCAACTTCATCTAAGGATGTAGAGTGAGTTTCCTGTAAACAGTATATGTTATATTCCTTTTCTTTTAGCCATGTAAAGACTGATATTTTTTTTATAATCTGCCAAACCGTTACAATTATAACTAGCTATACTTACTTCACCCCTTACCATAACTAGATACTATTCTCAGGCTAAATTGACCATAATTAGTGCTTGTTAAGTTACTGCCACCAGAGGTATATTGAAGGTCTTAACTAGAGCTTTCAAATGTCTGATATTTAGAATTCAAGAAATAGGTTCTAGCAATATTTTGATTTTTTCCCTTGCCTGTTTGCCTGTGAGCCAGTGCCACAGATGTTAGAAAATTGAGACAAATGATCTGTGTAACAAATCTGAGTAGGTTGACGTGTATGATATTGGATATGATATAATGAGAGTGTGTATGATGTCTGTATAAGAGTAAGACTATAATGTGTGATGTCCAAATAAATAATAACTCTGCCAATTTGCATGTTTGAGTGTCTATGTGTGTATTGAAAAACACATCCCAGCATTTCCATAGCAATTGACGTTTCACATGATCATGAAAGAGACCTTGCATTACTCTAGAGACGGCTTCACTACAGTAGAAATGTATTCCGTACAATATGTTATTATTCCCCAATGCCCCTATTTTGATATCTTCCCTTTGCTTGTTGTACACATATATAAACTTGTAGACAAATACATAAAAAAGATAGACAAACAAACACATCAAATTATAAAACAGTTCTCGACAATAGAAAGAGAGGGAGAGAAGAGAAGAGAAAGAGAGAGTGAGAGAAGAGAGCGAGATCAGGTGTGTGTGTGTATGTATAAGTCCGTATGTGTAAGCAAGCATGTAGTTGAGTATGTGTGTGTTCATATCCACTTCATAATGTTCAGATATTTTAAACAGTCCCCATACCTTCTTTTTTTCGTAACCGGAAGTCCCTGTAGAATTTAGTACAGCCACGGTGTTATGGAGCTGTCTCGGAATAGCTGTCCATCTATAAAGAGTTTGTCCACAATGATAAAGGCATGCCTACCATCCATCCTTTGTTGTCTTTGTACTGGATACAGTCTCTTACGACGTTCGTTTATCTCCTTTGGAAATTGGTCACTGAGACCGAATTTGGTCCCTTTAAGCCCCCTTCCTCTGCTTTTGATCAGCTCCTTTTGTTGGTAGTGTTCAAATGATGCGATGATCGGTCGGGGACCCTTGGTCTTGTCGCTCCGAGCTCCAAGTCTGTGTACTCGGTGGAAAGCCATCTTGTTTACAGTCTCTATAGGAAGTTTCAATGCGGATTTCATGAATTCTCTGATCGCGCCCTCTGGATTATTGGATGAGTCCTCAGGAATACCCGAAAAAATTTGATTTTCCCACATGCTACGACTTTGTATGTCTAGTAGTGTCTCCTTCATCACCCTGTTTTCCCTGAGTAGGCAATCCATGTTGGAATCGTGTATTTTTACCTTGGCTGTGAGTGTCTTGTTTTCTCTTTGGAGCTTGAGAATTTCACTCTGGCTGAACTCCAAACTCCCCCTCAGCCCTGCTACCTCCTCACACAACTTTTCCATTGTTGCATGGATTGCAGCCAGAGCACTAGCCTCTACCTCAATGGTAAGTAAATCGTCCGTGTCTGTAGATGAATCTGTTTTCTTTTTTTTGTCGGGTTAAAGTTATTTTGTGAGGTGGTCGGATCTTTCCAGGAGTATGTTGTTCTTCCATAGCGTAAAGCTGTTGGTACTCGTCGATTTCCCTCAGGATCTCCTTGGTATCCAGATTGGCTCTATACTGTGTCGTGTCTTTGGGGGTACCATTAAACTGAAGATATGTTTATCAATTAGCTCCCTGTAATTATTATCACGCGATTAAACTGATTAATCGTTTAATTGTAATTAACTAGGAGATCGGGGCACCAAGGAGAATATTCAGATTACAAAGCTATAATTTGCCTAATATAACTTTCCTGTACTATAATATTATATCCTATTATAGTATAGGCCGATTATCTTCTGGTTTAAATGGTGTATTTTACCTCGAGTCCAGTCTCATTCCAAACGTCGTAAATTGTTGTATCTGCACGAACCCAGTCTTTACTAAAATCATCCATACATCAATTGTCTTAAAATCATTTATTTACTACACTAAGTAATTAACAGAAAACATACAAACAGTAATTATCGTCACAAAGGATTGGTAGAGGAATGTGCCCTTGTGGGCTAAACAGGCAGGTCGGCCTGTTGAACAATGGATCATAAAAGGTCAGCTGTGGCACACAGAGTTCATTAATATTAACAATTGACAATTGAAGGCTCACTCATTCGGGAACAATTGCAATCAATATATATTTACGCTCAGTGTATCGTTCTGATTCTTGTTGGAGAGTAGTTCTGATGGAGAGTCTCTCTCTCTCTCGGTTAGAATGGATCTTTCAAAGCGACATTCATTAATGTCGTCATCGAATGGTTGTTTCGTTGGTCTTCGCGTTCAATGATATAATTTACTTAGCTGCAGACTAATAATTAATATCAAAGACTTGTTCTTATTCTGTCGGTATCAATAGTCTAAAAGTTAACCACGTGGTATGGTTCACTTTCAGTAGAGGAATTGGATGGTAAAACCTATTGGCCATAGAGTGTAGGCCTGGTCTGAAGAAATGTAAATCAGGGGGTGTTTTATAGTGCCCATAGAACAGGCTTGTCAAATGACGCCTGGTCCTGTATGTGTCCCTGGGGGCGGGCCGATGACTGAGCTAGACTTGGTTACAGAAATACAATTCTATCACATTACATCAGTACATAGCATCTCAATGTCTTACAAAAGCTTTATCCTTATTAATACATTCTATACAACCATTATGTTGCAAGTCTCAAGCTGATGCTATTATATAAACAGTTTTATGGTAATATGGCTATATTGTCTCTTCTGAGTATCACAAAATTGTACCAAGCGGATCAGTTCGTAGCTGGATTCTTCACCAATCTTCCATACCTTCTCCAGAACACAAAATGTCGCTTGGCTCTCCAATTCTATGAGTTGGAAGAATTTCCTGTGTCTCTCTGTGGGCCATGTGGCCAGAGACTCTCCTGGAATTTAAGAGTTTTTACAACCCTTTACACACAGGGTGGATTGGGGGGAAGGTAGGTTGGGTGGTGGTGCAAAAGGGAGGGGATCAACTGTCCTCCCTGTACCACAAGAGGCCAACGTCATGACAACTGCAACCAGTTGTTTTACAAAAAGATAACAATGAGTCTTTCCCACGACGATGACAGGTGTCTGTAGTACAGCCAGCCAGCACTTGCAGAATCCACGCAAAAAAAAGGAACACAAACTTGCAGTCCCAGCCGTAAAAGCTAACCGCGTTGTAGAATCCTTAGTAAAAAAAACTTTACTTCGGATTAAAATCAATTTAATGAAAAAGTTTTAATGTAAACAACAAACCGAGTGTAGAGAGTACAGTGTCCTGTTGCGCGCTCTGATGACGTCTCTCTCTCGTCTCATCTGCACTTGTGCTAGTGTCTGTGCACTTGTGTTAGTGTCTGTACACTTTTGTGTATATGAAAGTCTGTCTTCTATTGTATGTTTCTGAGTTTCAGGCTGAGCACCTATTGGTTTCTGAGTTATCCCTCTTAGGTCGTTCCATGAATAGCGCTTTTTTTGTTCGTGTAATTTTTTAAAGAATAAGGGCTCTATTCAATCTGCATCGCAGAAGTTCAGCTTTACAGCGTGATTGAAATTTAAAGGCAATGTTCCCACTTTAGTGGAGACTGCATTCAGCGTGAACACTGTATATGTTGTCTCAATGGAAAAACTAACCTTTACATTTCTTATACAGAATCTTTATGGATTGAATAAAGACCCAACTATTTATTTCACCTCATTTTAACATTCTGTCATTAAGAGTACGGCAAATTTTATAATTAAACATCTCCAGAGCTTAAATTAAGAAAAAGGACTATAAAAAGGTGACAATTAAAGTAACAAGGTTGACCGTAACAGGGTATCAAAACATCCTATTAAATCAGCCATAACTCCTCTTGTGAAAGGGGGGATGGAAGCTTGTTGTGTGCAACCGGGAGGAGCAATTGAAAGCAAGCTTATCAAAACATTTGAACTTAAAACATCTACCACAAAACATCAGAAAATTGCAAAAAAATGTAAAATTGTATCACCAGCTCACCTGCTTTTACAGTATGATTTGAATATTACACTGAACAGAAATATAAACGCAACATGTAAAGTGTTGGTCCTATATTTCATGAGCTCAAATAAAAGATCCTAGAAATGTTCAATATGCACAAAAAGCTTGTTTCTCTCAAATGTGGTGCACAAATTTGTTTACATCCCTGTTAGTGAGCTTTCTCCTTTGCCAAGATAATCCATCCGCCTGACAAGTATGGCATATCAAGAACCTGATAAAACAGCATGATCATTACACAGGTGCCCCTTGTGCTGGGAACAAAAAGGCCACTCTAAAAATATGCATTTTTGGCAAACACAATGTCACAGAGGTCTCAAGTTGAGGGAGCGTGCAATTGGCATGAGTATCGCAGAATGTCCACCAGAGCTGTTGCCACAAAATGTAATGTTAATTTCTCTACCATAAGCTGCCTCCAACGTTGTTTTAGAGAATTTGACAGTACGTACAACCGGGCTCACAACCGCAGACCCTGTGTATGATGTGTGGGAGAGCGGTTTGCTGATGTCAATGTTGTGAACAGAGTGCCCCATGGTGGCGGTGGGGTTACGGTATGGGTAGGCATAAGCTACGGCTAACAAACACAATTGCATTTTATTGATGGCCATTTGAATGCACAGAAATACCGTGGCGAGATCCTGAGGCCCATTTTCTTTAAGGTGCCAGTCATCCCAGTCATGTGAAATCCATATATTATGGCCTAACGCATTTATTTCAATTTACTTGTTTACTCATATAAACTGGAACTCAGTAAAATAGTGGTAAAATTGTTGCATTTATATTTTTGTTCAGTATATACTAGATGGTCAAATGTTCCTTTTGAAAAAAGGTTTTACCATAGTAACACCAGAGTTCTAAAACCCACAATCTGCAATATTAAAGCTGATCTACCCCCCCAACCCCCACCCCCAAAAAAGTTCAGTTCACATAACACGTTGACCTTAAACCTGAGGGAGAAATGTAAATTAATCACATTAAATACAATAAATAATCTTCAAAAATGACTTTGTCAAAGCAACAAAATAACTGGGGCTTCACAATGGTTAAAACTTGGGGAAATGTTGGGGTTAAGTGGGTTAAAATCTTCTTAGAAGTTGGACAAACATGATGTGAGACGTGCCAAAATTGGGATTGTCAAAGACCAAAGATTTGTGACCAAATTTACTAAACTTAGTAATAATCCATTTAGTATATAAAGGAAAATAAACAAAAAAGGTGGGCCTCCAACCCCCCCAGACAACATGTTACCATCCAACCATCCACCTCCCGGAAACCATGATTTCACCCTCTTCCCATCCCGCCTAGCAACTAAGGTTGCCTATCAGTTTCCTCTCCCCCCACAACTTATATATAATTTAAAACACACTACCGGCCATTTTTTACATTGTTTAGATTAGTTACAGGGTAGATGTATGGGATCCAACTGTTAAATTTAGTGTTTTATTAAAATGAACACACAATGTCACAAGGACAAAATGGCACTCTACTCAAAGATAACCCAGCTATGGTAGGAAATGGGAGTTTTTTTAAGTTCTCTGAAGTTGAGAAGACAAACCGTTCTCAGTTAATTAATGATGTACAGGTCTTATTGTTTTACATTCAGAGAGTAACAATCATAACAGTCTGATGTGACAAGTAAAAACCCAGAACGTACATGTCAGGTGCATTATGTACAATTAGGATTACTAGGCATATTGCCAATATTGTATAGGTGGGTGATTCTGCACCTTCGGGCACAATCAATGTAAATTATACATACAGTTGAAGTCGGAAGTTTACATACACTTAGATTGGAGTCATTAAAACCTCTTAGGGATAGGGGGCAGTATTTTCACGGCTGGATGAAAAACGTACCCAAATGAAACTGCCTGCTACTCGTGCCCAGGAGGTAGGATATAGATTTGGATAGAAAACACTCTGAAGTTTCTAAACCTGTTTGAATGATGTCTGTGAGTATAACAGAACTCATATGGCAGGCAAAAACCTGAGAAAAATCCAACCAGGAAGAGGGAAATCTGAGGTTGTAGTCTTTTCAAGTGATTGCCTTTACAGTATACCGTGACTTAGGGTTTATTTTGCACTTCCTAAAGCTTCCACTAGATGTCAACAGTCTTTAGAACCTTGTTTGATGGTGAATTTGAAGGGAATAACAGCCCAAGGAAGTACGTGTCCCATTATAAGGCATGGGTTCAGTCATGTGCAGAGACTTGGGAGCGAGCTGCGTTCATATTCATTCCTAAAGAGAACGGATAGGTCCGGTTGGAATTTTATTGAAGACATATGTTAAAAACAACCGAAAGATTGATTCTATACATCGTTTGACATGTTTCTACAAACTGTAGTAAAACTTTTTTGACTTTTCGTCTGGACTAAGTAAGCACGCGCGTTGTGGATTTGGATAGTGAACCTAACGCGCGAACAAAATGGATATATTTGGACATAAAGATAATCTTTATCGAACATTTATTGTGGAGTTGAGATTCCTGGGAGTGCATTCTGATGAAGATAATCAAAGGTAAGTGAATATTTCTAATGTAATTTCTTAGTTTTATTGACTCCAAGATGGCGGGTTTCTGTTTGCTGGTTGTTGTTGTCTTCTGGGCTGTACTCAGATTATTGCAAATTGTGCTTTCAAACCTTTTTTTAAATCTGACAAAGCGGTTACATTTAGGAGAAGTTTATCTATAATTCTGTGCCTAATACTTGTATATTGATCAAAGTTTATGATGAGTATTTCTGTAATATGTGTGCTCATTGTGCTCATTCACCGGAAGGTTTGGAGGGTAAACATTTCTGAACATTACGCGCCAATGTAAAATGGGATTTTTGGATATAAATATGAACTTTATCGAGCAAAACATACATGTATTGTGTAACATGAAGTCCTATGAGTGCCATCTGATGAAGATCATCAAAGGTTAGTGCTTAATTTTAGCTGTACTTCTGGTTATTGTGACGTCTCTCCTTGCTGGGAAAATGGTTGTGTGGCTTTTCTTGTTTAGGTGGTATCCTAACATAATCTAATGTTTTGCTTTCGCTGTAAAGCCTTTTTGAAATCGGACAATGTGGTTAGATTAAGGAGAATCTTATCTTTAAAATGATGTATAATGCTATTATGTGTGAGAAATCTGAATTATGACATTTTTGTTGTTTTGAATTTGGCGCTCTGATTTTTTCACTGGCTGTTGTCAAAATCAATCCCGTTAACGGGATCTGAGTGTTAACCTCTCTAGGGTAGGTGGCACCAAATCGTCCCACCTACGCAACAGCCAGTCTAATCCCGTGGCGCGATATTCAAATACCTTAAAAATGCTATTACTTCAATTTCTCAAACATATAACTATTTTACACAATTTTAAAGACAAGACTCTCCTTTATCTAACCACACTGTCCGATTTCAAAAAGGCTTTACAACGAAAGCAAAACATTAGATTATGTCAGCAGAGTACCCAGACAGAAATAATCAGACACCCATTTTTCAAGCTAGCATATAATGTCACATAAACCCAAACCACAGCTAAATGCAGCACTAACCTTTGATGATCTTCATCAGATGACAACCCTAGAACATTATGTTATACAATACATGCATGTTTTGTTCAATCAAGTTCATATTTATATCAAAAATCAGCTTTTTACATTAGCATGTGACGTTCAGAACTAGCATACCCCCCGCAAACTTCCGGGGAATTTACTAACAATTTACTAAATTACTCACGATAAACGTTCACAAAAAGCATAACAATTATTTTAAGAATTATAGATACAGAACTCCTCTATGCACTCGATATGTCCGATTTTAAAATAGCTTTTTGGTGAAAGCACACTTTGCAATATTCTAAGTACATAGCCCAGCCATCACGGGCTAGCTATTTAGACACCCAGCAAGTTTAGCCTTCAGCAAAATCAGATTTACTATAAAAAAAATGTTATTACCTTTGCTGTTCTTCGTCAGAATGCACTCCCAGGACTTCTACTTCAATAACAAATGTTGGTTTGGTCCCAAATAATCCATCGTTATATCCAAACAGCGGCGTTTTGTTCGTGCGTTCTAGACACTATCCGAAATGGTAAATCAGGGTTACGAGCATGGCGCATTTCGTGACAAAAAAATGTCTAAATATTCCATTACCGTACTTCGAAGCATGTCAACCGCTGTTTAAAATCAATTTTTATGCAATTTATCTCGTAAAAAAGCGATAATATTCCGACCGGGAATCTGCGTTTCGGTAAATAGAGGGAAAAAAAGAAAGACGGGGGCGACCAGTGCACGCGCCTAAGCCCACTGTCCCCTGATCGGCCACTTGACAAAGGCGATAATGTGTTTCAGCCTGGGGCTGGAATGACGACATTCATCTTTTTCCCGGGCTCTGAGAGCCTATGGGAGCCGTGGGAAGTGTCACGTTACCGCAGAGATCCTTTGTTTTGGAAAGAGATGTCAAAGAAAGCCAATAAATGGTCAGACAGGCCACTTCCTGTAAAGGAATCTCTCAGGTTTTTACCTGCCATATGAGTTCTGTTATACTCACAGACACCATTCAAACAGTTTTAGAAACTTTAGGGTGTTTTCTATCCATATCTAATAAGTATATGCATATTCTAGTTACTGGGTAGGAGTAGTAACCAGATTAAATCGGGTATGTTTTTTATCCGGCGGTGTAAATACTGCCCCCTAGCCCTAAGAGGTTAAGGGGTCTCTAAGAAGTTTAAAACTTGTTTTTCAACCACTCCATAAATGTCTTGTTAAACTAGAGTTTTGGCAAGTCAGGTAGGACATCTACTTTGTGCATGACACAAGTCATTTTTCCAAAAATTGTTTACAGACAGATTATTTCACTTATAATTCCCTGTTTCACAATTCCAGTGGATCAGACGTTTACATACACTAAGTTGACTGTGCCTTAATCAGCTTGGAAAATTCTAGCAAATAATGTCATGGCATTAGAAGCTTCTGATAGGCTAATTGACATCATTTGAGTCAATTGAAGGTGTACCTGTGGATGTATTTCAAGGCCTACCTTCAAACTCAGTGCCTCTGATTGACATCATAAGAAAATAAAAAGAAATCAGCCAAGACCTCAGAAAAAAAACTGTAGACCTCCACAAGTCTGGTTCATCCTTGGGAGCAATTTCCAAATGCCTGAAGGTACCACGTTCATCTGTACAAACAACAGTACGCAAGTATAAACACCATGGGACCACGCAGCCGTCATACCGCTCAGGAAGGAGACGGGTTCTGTCTCCTAGGGATGAACGTACTTTGGTGCGAAAAGTGCAAATCAATCCCAGAACAACAGCAAAGGACCTTGTGAAGATGCTGGAGGAAACGGGTACAAAACTATCTATATCCACAGTAAAACGAGTCCTACATTGACATAACCTGAAATGCCGCTCAGCAAAGAAGAAGCTACTGCTCCAAAATCTCCATAAAAAAGCCAGACTACGGTTTGCAACTGTACATGGGGACAAAGATCATACTTTTTGGAGAAATGTCCTCTGGTCTGATGAAGCAAAAATATAACTATTTGGCCGTAATGACCATCGTTATGTTAGGAGGAAAAAGGGGGAGGCTTGCAAGCCGAAGAACACCATCCCAATCGTGAAGCATGGGGGTGGCAGCTTCATGGTGTGGGGGTGCTTTCCTGCAGGAGGGACTGGTGCACTTCACAAAATAGATGGCATCAGGAGGGAGGGAAATTATATGGATATATTGAAGCAACATCTCAAGACATCAGTCAGGAACTTAAAGCTTGGTCACAAATCGGTCTTCTAAATGGACAATGACCCCAAGCATACTTCCAATGTTGTGGCAAAATGGCTTAAGGATAACAAAGTCCCACTATGGTACACTTCTTCCTTGGGCCGAAGCCACATGGGATTCCCGCTGGGGCGGGACTTCTGTCAGTACTGGATTACTGAATGGGTTTTGCAAAACATTTTTTTACTGATTGATCAATTTTAATGATAAATCAAACCTGTATAGGCTATTTGGGATTTAAACTTTAATTAACCTGAGAGGTTTATTCATCTTTTCCACGTTAATGTGGAAAAAAGATTACAATGTCTCATTTAGAAAACTCATCAATTTGGATATTATTTAAAAGATCCACTTGAGAATGTAAATTTGGCAATTTCACTTATTAGTTCAATTGAATAAGACATCGATATCGGTCTGGATATCATGAGTAACGACTTGAGTGTCACCTGACTAATTCTTCTTGAAGGAAAGTACTGGTGACTCTTCAGAGGCCCCTGCTGGCACACACTGAAATCAAGCGGAAGTACCCAGGGCGGGACTTCCCTTCCGCAAGGCGGAGGACTTACCATATGGCACAAAACAAAATGGCTGTTTTCCCTTTTGTTAGCTTAGCATCTCGAGCAAGCTAATCCTACATTTTGCATATTTCAGGTATAACATAGGATTCCCTTGGCAACGGAAAGGTTTTAATCATAACGTACTATGTTCAAACCCTTTTTGGCGTTATTTTGACGATGTTTTAACCGGAACTCGCGGCAAACAACAAACTGCGCCGTGGTCTACTCGCGTGTAAACACGAGAGAGACAGAGAGATACTTATCGCTGGTCAAGCTAATCTCTACTAAATTTCAATTGGCTGGATCTTTGTCCTCGCTTGAGAAGTCAATAATGACCGAGCCAACACGCGTCTGAAACGCGCGAGGCAGAAATAGCCCTGCGTTTGGCCAAACACACTATTTCTCAGATAGCTTTATCAGCCCAAATACAGAAATGTATAGCTTACGCTACCCACTGACTACGTCAGAGAACAACACGGAGACGGGGAATCTCCAGCACACACCACCAACAATTCCTTTCTACAATTCCCATAATGTATATAATAAACTTGGTATATTATTTAATCTGCTTTTCAATTTTATATAGGCTGAATCAAAATGAAAGCGTCATCCTATTTTAGATTCCTTGCATGGGAGCTCCAAAATGTTGTGTCTTTGGCTATGTCGGATTAAGTGATATGACATGCTATTCTATTAAATCCTTTCTCTGTAATTAATATTACCTGATTAAGCTAATCATGTAAATGTAATTAACTAGAAAGTCGGGGCACCACGGAAGAACGTTTATAGAGCCGTTATCTTCCGAATAAACTCTTAAAAGACTTAGTAATATTTTACATCGATAGCCGTCATCTTAATCCTCACCTTATTTCAGTCTCATAATGAAAGTTGTAAATTCTTGGTTATCTTCACGAACCCTGGCTAACAAGTTGAATCAGCAATACAAAATTGGGTTTAATTATTTATTTACTAAATACCTAACTAATCACACAGAATTACATGTACACAGAATACAAATTATGTCATACAGAAAACGTCCCTGGCGGACGGAGCCGACATGGCAGCTTGTTACACAAAGAAAGGGGGTTGGGCTTGAATGAAAGAGCGGGAAGACCGAGGAACAAAGAAACAGCTATGCTATCGTAAATACAGAATCTTATGCATTCTAAATTACCGCCCATTTGGAAAAGGAAAATGCAATAAATATTTACTCTGAGCTGTGCTTCGGTAGATTGGTCGTAGATAGTAGGCCGGGTTGGCCAAGAGAGATCTTCCTGTCCTCGGAAGAATGTCTCTGGTGGTAAATTGGATACGTTGTGGTATCTTCGTTTGTGTTAGACTGGATCCGTCATCCGTCCTTTCCTAGCCCACGTCTACAGCAGCCGCTGCTAACTCAACGGCTAGGAAGTATCACTTCTGTAGTGAATAAGTTCAAAGTTCATACCATTCACAACCAAAGCTCACGCCGAGGTTGGCTTAGTTCTGTACTTGACATGTCTGTCCTTGTAACGCAGAGGCTGCAGACCTCACGTAGTGGAACTCAGTTACATTGTGTCATTGTCTTATATAGTGGCGAGGGGAGGAGGGTGTGTTTCATCGTTTATAACCGATGTCTCTTCACCGGGGCGGGACACTGATCAAGCAGGGCACTTTCCTTATGAAAACCCAATTCTCTCAATTGGAAGCTAAAATTACATTTAATCTCCTAACAAACAATTTCAATATCAAACATTTCAATTGCATAACAATTCCATGTGACTCTGATAACTAGAGGGTGTATACTTTCCCAGGTACAGTTTATGTCGTCCTGTCATCAGTCATAATGTCTCAGATGACAACCGAACTGACATCCATACTCATTAAGTTCCAAAGCATATTTCCAACTGGTTTTATTACCAAAATATGGTTCCTTTTCCCCATTTGTTTGATGTTCTCAGACTCTCTATATTTAACAAAGGCTATTCAACAGTCCTTCAGTAGGGTCAGAAAGAGAGGGGAAGGGAGAAAGGTATTTATGGAGGGGTAATATACGTTACCCACAGGCCAACGTCATGATACTGGATTCTATGGACGTGATGTCAAAAGTAAAGCAACAGGGGGAGAAGGACACACTAACGAGGGACAAGAAAAAAAGCAGAAGCACTTCTTGAATGGCACAATTCAGAACCTTTATTAGAATTTTAAGAGGAAATATTCAGAGTGCTCATGCACTCTTTCTTCAGGTTCTCACAGCACAAAGACGCAATAAGGTTCTCATTGTTCCTGCAGCTGATCACTTTGTGATACTGTAGTTTGTCCGCCATGAACTGGAAATTGGCGTGGGTTTTGCAGAGGCATGTGTCCCTATCCTGGACTGTTATTTTGCAGAATTCATAGTAGGAAATTTTAATCTCTGAATATTCCTTCTTCAAATTCTGATAAAGGTTCTGAATTTTGCCATTCAAGAAGCGCGTAGCTTTTTTCCCTTGTTCCTCATTAGTGTGTCCTTTTTCCCTGTTGTTGCTCTACTGTTGACATCACATTCATTGAATCTAGTGATATTCTCTTCTGTGGCTGTGCTAATTATGTTACACTGCTTTTTCCTGGAGTTTTGAAGACTTGTTGGCCTGTTTTCATTTGCCCTCACTGCTTTTGCTGAAAATCCAAATTCTCTGTTTGCGGCTTTGACCAGGCCATACTTTCTCAGGATGTTGCCTCTGAGCATTTTTTAACTTGTTATGGATAGGGGGCAGTGTTTTCACGTCCGGATAAAAAACGTACCCGATTTAATCTGGTTATTACTCCTGCCCAGAAACTAGAATATGCATATAATTAGTAGCTTTGGATAGAAAACACTCCAAAGTTTCTAAAACTGTTTGAATGGTGTCTGTGAGTATAACAGAACTCAAATGGCAGGCCAAAACCTGAGAAGATTCTGTACAGGAAGTACCCTGTCTGACCATTTCTCGGACTTCTTTGTCATCTCTATCCAAAACAAAGGATCTCTGCTGTAACGTGACACTTCCTAAGGCTCCCATAGGCTCTCAGAAGGCGCCAGAACATTGAATGATGACTTTGCAGCCCATGGCTGAAAAACAGTAGCGCATTTGGTAAGTGGTGGATCTGAGAACAATGAGACGGATGTGCGCATGCACGTGAAGAGTTCATTTTAGATGATCAGTCTTTGAACTAAAACAACGACTCCCGGTCGGAATATTATCGCTATTTATGAGAAAAATGGCATAAAAATTGATTTTAAACAGCGTTTGACATGCTTCGAAGTACGGTAATGGAATATTTTGTCATTTTTTGTCATGATACGCGTCCGCGCGTCACCCTTCGTTACCCTTCGGATAGTGTCTTGAACGCACGAACAAAACGCCGCTATTTGGATATAACTATGGATTATTTTGAACCAAAACAACATTTGTTGTTGAAGTAGAAGTCCTGGGAGTGCATTCTGACGAAGAACAGCAAAGGTAATACAATTTTTCTTATAGTAAATCTGAGATTGGTGAGTACCAAACTTGGTGGGTGTCAAAATAGGTAGCACGTGATGGCGAGCTATCTACTCAGAATATTGAAAAATGTGCTTTCACCGAAAAGCTATTTTAAAATCGGACACCGCGATTGCATAAAGGAGTTCTGTATCTATAATTCTTAAAATATATATATTTTTTTGTGAACGTTTATCGTGAGTAATTTAGTAAATTCACCGGAAGTGTTTGGTGGGAATGCTAGTTCTGAACGTCACATGCTAATTCAAAAAGCTGTTTTTTGATATAAATATGAACTTGATTGAACGAAACATGCATGTATTGTATAACATAATGTCCTAGGAGTGTCATCTGATGAAGATCATCAAAGGTTAGTGCTGCATTTAGCTGTGGTTTGGGTTTATGTGACATTATATGCTAGCTTGAAAAATGGGTGTCTGATTATTTCTGGCTGGGTACTCTGCTGACATAATCTAATGTTTTGCTTTCGTTGTAAAGCCTTTTTGAAATAGGACAGTGTGGTTAGATTAACCTGTTAGGGCTAGGGGGCAGTATTGACACGGCTGGATAAAAAACATACCCGATTTAATCTGGTTACCACTCCTACCCAGTAACTAGAATATGCATATACTTATTACATATGGATAGAAAACACCCTAAAGTTTCTAAAACTGTTTGAATGGTGTCTGTGAGTATAACAGAACTCAAATGGCAGGTCAAAACCTGAGAGATTCCTTTACAGGAAGTGGCCTGTCTGACCATTTCTTGAACTTCTTTTCCATCTCTATCTTTTACTAAGGATCTCTGCTCTAACGTGACACTTCCCACATCTTCCATAGGCTCTCAGAGCCCGGGAAAAAACAGAATGTCGTCATTCCAGCCCCAGGCTGAAACACATTATCGCCTTTCTCAAGTGGCCGATCAATGGACTCTGGGCTTATGCGTGTGACCCGACCGCCCCCGCCTTTGTGATTTTTTCCTCTGTTTGCCAAAAAGGAGATTCCCTGTCGGAATATTATCGCTTTTCTACGAGAAAAATGGCGTAAAAATTGATTTTAAACAGCGGTTGACATGCTTCGAAGTACGGTAATGGAATATTTAGAATTTTATTGTCACGAATTGCGCCATGCGCGCGACACTTCTTTACCATTTCGGATAGTGTCTGGAACGCACGAACAAAACGCCGCTATTCGGATATAACGATGGATTATTTTGGACCAAACCAACATTTGTTATTGAAGTAGACGTCCTGGGAGTGCATTCTGACGAAGACAACAAAAGGTAATCAAACTTTTATAATAGTAAATATGATTATGGTGAGTGCTAAACTTGCTGGGTGTCTAAATAGCGAGCCCGTGATGCCTGGGCTATGTACTTAGAATATTGCAAAATGTGCTTTCACCAAAAAGCTATTTTAAAATCGGACATATCGAGTGCATAGAGGAGGTCTGTATCTATAATTCTTAAAATAATTGTTATGCTTTTTGTGAACGTTTATCGTGAGTAATTAAAATGTTAGCGAATTCCCCGGAAGTTTGCGGGGGGTATGCTAGTTCTGAACGTCACATGCTAATGTAAAAGCTGGTTTTTGATATAAATATTAACTTGATTGAACAAAACATGCATGTATTGTATAACATAATGTCCTAGGGTTGTCATCTGATGAAGATCATCAAAGGTGAGTGCTGCATTTAGCTGTCTTCTGGGTTTTGGTGACATTATATGCTGGCTTGAAAAATGGGTGTCTGATTATTTCTGGCTTGGTACTCTGCTGACATAATCTAATGTTTTGCTTTCGTTGTAAAGCCTTTTTGAAATCGGACAGTGTGGTTAGATTAACGAGAGTCTTATCTTTAAATGGCTGTAAAATAGTCATATGTTTGAGAAATTGAAGTAATAGGATTTTTAAGGTTTTGAAAATCGCGCCACAGGCTGGCAGTGGCTGTTACGTAGGTGGGACGAATTCGTCCCGCCTAGCCTAGAGAGGTTAACGAGAGTCTTGTCTTTAAATAGCTGTAAAATAGTCATATGTTTGAGAAGGACTCACCACGCTGGCGGGCGGCTCCGGCTGCTCCGGACAGGCGGGCGGCTCCGGCGGCTCCGGACAGGCGGGCGGCTCCGGCGGCTCCGGACAGGCGGGCGGCTCCGGCGGCTCCGGACAGGCGGCGGCTCCGGCGGCTCCGGACAGGCGGGCGGCTCCGGCGGCTCCGGACAGGCGGGCGGCTCCGGCGGCTCCGGACTGGCGGGCGGCTCCGGCGGCTCCGGACTGGCGGGTGGCTCTGGCGGCTCCAAACTGGCGGCTCTGGCCTGGTGGGCGGCTCTGGCGGCTCCAGACTGGCGGGCAGCTCTGGACCAGGGTTCACCAGGCTGGGGAGACATGAAGGAGGCCTGGCTCTGGGCGCAGGCACTGGACTCACCAGGCTGGGGAAACCCACTGGAGGCCTGGTCCTAGGAGGAGGCACAGGACGGACCAGGATGCGGAGACCCACTGGAGGCCTGGACCGAGGAGGAGGCACAGGATAAACCGGGCTGTGGGGGAGCACTGGAGTCCTGCTACTTAGGCTATTTACCCACACTCCAGGCTGAATGCCCACTTTGGCCCACACGGGCGGAGCGCAGGCATTGGACGAACTGGACCCTCCCAGCACCCTGGAGACACAGGGCGCAGTGCCGGTGCAGGATAACCTGGACCGAAAAGGCGCACTGGAGACCAGACGCACTGAGCCGGCACAATCCGTCCTGGCTCGATACCTGCACTCGCATGGCACTTGCGGGTGGCTGGCCTATAGCGCACCGGGCTATGCACGCACACTGGAGACACCGTGCGCTTCACAGCATAACACGGTGCCTTACCAGTACCACGCTGCCTGCCGTAAGCATGGGGAGTTGGCCCAGAATTCCTTCCTGGTTCCGCCACACTCCCCGTGTGCCCCCCCCAAAAATTTGTTGGGGCTGCCTCTCATGCCTGTTGCGTGCCCTCGCTTCATACCAGCGCCTCTCAGCTATCGCCGCCTCGATCTCCCACTGCAGGCGGCGATACTCCCCAGCCTGAGCCCACGGTCCACCTCCGTCGAGCAATTCCTCCCATCTCCAGGAATCCTGAACGCACCTTTCCATCTCCTCCAAAGTCCATGAGTCCATATTACCCCTCTCCTGGTGCTTCTCCTTCCTCCGCTGCTTGGTCCGTTTTTGGTGGGTGATTCTGTAACGGCTGTCGGAAGAGAGAGTAGACCAAGGTGCAGCGGAGTTAGTGTTCATCTTGAAATTTAATACGAACAAAGAGAACACTACAAAAATGAACAAAACACGACAGCAAAACAGTCCTGTTAGGAAACACTCTAAACAGAAACAATCACCCACAAAACCCAAAGGAAAAATAGGCTACTTATGTGGGATTCCCAATCAGCAACAACGAACTTCAGCTGTGCCTGATTGGGAGCCACACACGGCCCAAAACAAAGAAATACAAAAACATAGAAAAATGTACATAGAACACCCACCAATGTAACACCCTGGCCTAACCAAAAATAAAGAACAAAAACCCCTCTCTATGGCCAGGGCGTTACACATACTCACAGTAAATATTGATATAGATTTGATTTAATTGACTCTTTCTCTAGAAGATTAAATAATGTGCAATTATTCATGTCATGTTCTCTCATAGAAAAATATAGTAGTGAACATTGCCCTGAGCACCCTGTACAGCTGCACTGAGAACCAGTCACTATTGTACAGGCTCACATTTGGGTCCAGGGCCTGGAGGTTGGCCGAGCACAACACCACCAGGGTCCCCGAAGCCCGGTCCAGAAGCCACACCACCGCCCGCCGAATGTGGTGTAGTCGGCAAATGTAGACCTGCACAGGGAAGGTGCTGAAATGGGACCATATGCCGATAAACACCACAGTATTTGACCCACCAGTCAGGCCATCCAGCTCATTAGCTACATAGCGCATCTCACTGGTGATGACAGTGTTGAAGCGGATTGGAGGACCGTGACAATGGTACTTCAGCAGGATGTTGTGGGTGCTGTCCACTGTCATGAAAGGCGACCAACTTCTTAGGACTGCAAAGGTTGAACTCCTTCACCTGTGGCACAAAGAGGAAGGGAGAGTTGGGAGTTAGAAAGCACCTGAGGCATCAGAGAGTGAAAGATGCGTTGAGGTACTTGAACCACTGTCTAACAGTAGAGTCTCCGTACATGTACACCACTTTGCCCTTCAGACACTGAGTGGCAGACAAGTCATTAAACTGGCGCATCACACCACCACCCAGCGTTCGCCATGACCCTTGGAAGTAATACCTGGAAGGAGTGATCTTGGTAGACTCTGTCTTCATGCTGCTTCTCTCCACGTCTGCTTTGTCTGAAAGAGGAAAGCAAGCATCTTGTACCAGCTAGCATCATCACTTTACAGGCAATAGAGGTGCTAGGGCTTTCCCATCTTACATTACTGTAGATGCAGTAGTTGGCTTGAATACTGTCCTGCACACCCAGAAACTCTCCAGGGATGACATATACAGCCACAAAGTAGAGCAGAGCAGTTAGTAGGCTGGCTAGCTAGTGTTAAAAAGATAAACACACAGTTGTACTGTGGTATCTCCTAGCTCGCCTACCTTTTTTTCTCAGGCAGCACAATGACACTGTCAGACCCTGAAGGAGGAATGGGAACTTTGATGTTCACACCACTGAGAGAATTGAGAGAGAATCATATTTGAATGTTAAATAAACCCACAGAAGCAAGCAATCTGATACATTGAAAACAAATTCTGTGATTCAATTAGACACACTTTCACTCATATATGGAGTGTACCCCTCACTAACCTCTGGAAGAGCAAGGCCTCTTTGTTGGTGAGCAGATGTTTCACAGTTTCCTCAAATAGCGTGGTTGATCTGTGCGTCACAGCTCAGCAGCTTGTGCTTGTAGCAGTACCAGGGCTCCCCTGTGTGGGGGTCTGTGAAATTGCACAACGGATCCTGGTTTATCAGCAGACACAGGTTACATACAGTTGTTTGGGACAGTTTTCCAGAGCGGAACAGACTCTTAAAGAAAATCCGATCGGGCCGTTCTTCTCGTAACCATCTTAGAACATGAACTGCGTCACTAGGATGGACCAGTGTCACCTCCACCTGTGCATACCCCTGCTATAGTAATGGGAAAATGGCAGAGTAGGTCCCATTCCTGTGGTCCAGCACCTGTCCTGCAACTCCTGTCTCCAACTTGGAGTGCAGCCAGGCCAGCATGAAGTCTCCACCATAGCTCTTGGGACACCCCTGGAAATCGTGTATATGGACCAGAGCCTCCAACTGGTCCACCATGTGCCACTTTCTTCTGCTTCCTGCTGACAGGATCACAAAAAGGCTGTGTGCAGGGTCACTGGTCTGGTTCAGGGACACATTCACAGAGTGGAGCTGAGGCTGTGGCCAGGCGATAGACTCCAGGAGGTCACGCTCCTCCAGAGCCTTCTCCGGTGAGGGCCCCTGGCCACAGTGGCTCTGGTTGCGACGCAGAGGAG
Organism: Salmo salar; assembly: GCF_965601325.2. NCBI lineage: Eukaryota > Metazoa > Chordata > Actinopteri > Salmoniformes > Salmonidae > Salmo > Salmo salar. Next base: position 23,872,110 of record NC_138292.1, read on the forward strand.
AAAGTCCCTCTGTGATGAAAGCTAGTTGGATGCTGCTTTGGAGCTGGTAGAATGTTGACACCATGTTTTGACCTATAACTTGTTTTGAGTGCAGATGGCTGTACCCTACCTCCAGAATGTTGATGTTACTGAACAGGAAGCAGAGGCATGACAGGGCCAACAGGAAGACAATACAGATATATTTCTTCTTCACATGATCCTCTGTCAGTCCCCTGATGTTAACACAAAGAAGCTGGTAACTGTTTGCCCTATGCATGTTTGCATGTGTGCATAAATAGAGAAGAACTAGAAAATATGCATTAATTTAGCTTAGCAGGCTTCACATCTTGTTGAGCACAGGTGACCTGGGTTTAAACCCCAGTCAGTCACACTTTGGCTGTAAAAGTTTAGTCTTTTCCTAGACCGATTGATTGTTGATCATATCATACAGTATTATATACACACATGTTCACTTACCTCCATATGTATTTTGACAGTAAAGCTAAAATCTTAATTTGTCTCTATACTCCAGCATTGAGATTGAATGTATTTAGCCCCCCCTTTTGGAAGTCATAAGTATTTTGACAAATTAAAGGCCCAATGCAGCAGTTTCTCTCAATATCAAATTATTTCTGTGTAACAATTAGTTACTTTACAGTATTAATTTTCTATTCATATTAAATTATACAAAATATAGTTTTTGCAAGAAAATAAATCTGATGAAAAACTGTCTGGGATTGGTCTGAGCGGTAGTGCTGAGCAACTAGTGCTTTTTGAGGTTGGTTCAGATTTTTCAATTTCGGTTGACTTTTTTGTAAACAATAAATGCATTATATTTTTGCCTCCCGAGTGGCACAGCAGACTAAGGCACTACTTCTCAGTGCTAGAGGCGTCACTACAGACCCTGGTTCAATTCCAGGCTGTATCACAACTGGCAGTGATTGGGAGTCCCATAGGGCGGCGCACAATTGGCCGTCATTGTAAATAAGAATTTGTTCTTAACTGAATGTTGCCTAGTTAAATAAAATAAATATTGGTTCAATGCTGTAACACAGAATAAAACAAATTGATGGTAATGACTGCCCATTACTATCACTTATTAGGCTAACCATCATTTATTCACATTACTAAAAGAAAATATTTTGGCTGTGTATATTATTTGTTTTTACATTTACGTCATTTAGCAGACACTCTTATCCAGAGCGACTTACAGTAGTGAATGCATACATTTCATAAATTTTTTTATTTTAATTTTTTCTCCATACTGGCCCCCCGTGGGAATCGAACCCACAACCCTGGCGTTGCAAACACCATGCTCTACCAACTGAGCCACACGGGACCACACATTATGGTTGATTATGATTATGATTATGACTATTTCATTAATACAACCACAATGGTAGTAACTTCCCATTACTGCATATCACTTCTTTTTTTAAACTACCTTTATTCACATTACTTTAATAAAATATTTCAATTGTGTATATTAGATGTTTTTATTTTATTACTTATTTTATTCCAAGTCATCATGTCATCTCTGTTCAGGCAGTAGCAGCCAGCCAGCCATCTTGCGCCATGAGTGATGTGTACGCCGAGGAACTTAAAAAAACGTTCCACCTTCTCCACTGCTGTCCCGTCGATGTGGATGGGGGGTGCTTCCTCTGCTTTTTCCTGAAGTCCACGATCATCTCCTTTGTTTTGTTGACGTTGAGTGAGAAGTTATTTTCCTTACACCACACACTGAGAGCCCTCACCTCCTCCGTGTAGGCTGTCTTGTCGTTGTTGGTAATCAAGCCTACTACTGTTGTGTCGTCTGCAAACGTGTTGATTGAGTTGGAGGCGTGCACGGCCACGCAGTCATGGGTGAACAGGGAGTACAGGAGAGGGCTGAGCACGCACCCTTGTGGGGCCCCAGTGTTAAAGGTCAGCGAAGTGGAGATGTTTCCCACCTTCACCACCTGGGGCGGCCCGTCAGGAAGTCCAGAACCCAATTGCACAGGGCGGGGTTGAGACCCAGGGCCTCAAGCTTAATGATGAGCTTGGAGGGTACAATGGTGTTGAATGCTGAGCTGTAGTCAATGAACAGCATTCTTACATAGGTATTTCTCTTGTCAGATGGGATAGGGCAGTGTGAAGTGTGATGGCGATTGCATTGTCTGTGGACCTATTGGGGTGGTAAGCAAATTGAAGTGGGTCTAGAGTGACAGGTAAGGTGGAGGTGATATGATCCTTGACTAGTCTCTCAAAGCACTTTATGATGACAGAAGTGAGTGCTACAGGGCGATAATCATTTAGTTCAGTTACCTTTGCATTCTTGGGTACAGGAACAATTGTGACCATCTTGAAGCATTTGGGGACAACAGACTGGGATAATGTACAGTGTTACCAAAGAAGAACATACAAGAAAGGTTGATCTAACATTTATTTGCACACTAGGGAGAAGAAAAATAACTATGAAGGTAAAATAATAACTTAAAGCTGAACACTTCTCTTGCACCTCTCGCCACTCTGCAATTAACATCTCTGTTTGACCTCAGTGTGTCTGTGTCTGTTGAGAATGCAACGTAAAGTCTTACCTAAAAGTACTGCCATGGTGAGAGAAACTACTGTAGCTGCTTCCATCTCTCCTGATATAACAAGTTTTGGTGATTCAGATTGAATCATCTGTCCAAACAAATAATAAGGGGTTTCAGTAATGCCCGCTTATTTGTTTTGTTATCAAAATATTATATACAATTGATATAAAATGTCTTCATAAGTGATATTGCAGCACAAGGAAACAAATTCCTAAACTGCATGATGCTGATTATATATTTAACAATACTGGACTTTGGTGTTGGGGGTGTTTAGTAAAACAAACAGTTTGATAATCCATCATTGTTAAAGCACAACTTTCAAAACCTGAATTTGAAAGTGATTATATTTCCCCAGCTCCAACAAACAGTGTCAGGTTCAGGCTGTCTAAATAGAAGATTGTACCTTTAGATAGAAAACAGGTTAGTTTGAGATTCTTCCTCAGTAGGAGGGACTACTACATATAACTAAACACCACCATCAGGAGACAATATTGTTTCATTTATTCTTAATATAACATACATACAAAATATGCATTATTGACAAATAGTTATGGGAATGTTACTAATATCAAATGTTTTTCTTTTTTATAAAGGTAGCGCTTTAAAAGTGATCCAAAACTGAATAACAATTGATTTATTTCCATTGCACTTTTCTTTGCTTACTTATTCTTTTTTTTAGATCAATTGTCCCTCTGAAAAGGGGGAATCTGCAGTTTCTAAATCCATTTCTGGATTTAAAGATGTATACCTATTGATTCTTAAAGAACATAACTTAAAATGCCTCATGAGGTTAGTTCATCAGATCCCAAACACTTGTTTTACTCCAATGTTTGTAAACAAATAATTTTATTAAACACTAGTTAAACTAGTTAAAACTATAATTTTGATATCATGGATGGTCAGTCCTTTCATCCATAGCTCTGTTTATGAATTTGATAATGGTTGCATTTCTCCAGACCCATCCCTCAGCTGTTCATCAAAATAAGGGTGGGATTGTGCTTTGTTATGGTTTCAACTGCTGATTCCACCTTCAAATTGCTCCTGAGAGTATTGCAATAGTGAGAGAAATTACTGCAGCGTCTGCTATCTCTTCTGATGTTTTAAATGTCAGTGATTCAGACTGTAGGTCTGTCTCCACAAATAAGTATAGAAGACAAGGCTACAATAAGAGTGTTCTAAAGTAACACCAAAACCTGATATGAGGAAGAAATATGACATCTATTCATCACTGCATAAAGGAACAAATTATCAAACTTCCCTATTTGTAGCACAAACCCCACCTCCACTAACACTAATAAGGAAGCTGTGTCAGGTTTTAAATCCACTGAGCCTGTTAACAATGTTGCCCTCTATTGCTTTGCAGGATTTGACTGATAAACATAGTGGACTTTGGTCTTGAGGTATTTTACGATAGTAAATGAAGCATAATTTACATTCATTTGAGATTACATATTATATATAATAAACATCTGTGCTTTATAATCCTTCTCTAACGCTAACATCTTTTAGAACCATCACCCAGCTATGTAGGAATGAATTAACTGAATGTCATTAGGTCATATCAACATATTACTGGCCACACTTGACAATAAGAACAACAGAGTTGATGGAGAAATAGCTGTCAGACTTCATTATTCTGTTTTGACATCATTTAAAGCATTTACGTATACAGCTTCTGTGTCTTTTTGGCACCGTAATTAACAATACAGTACACAAAAAAAATGTATTTACAGTACAGGTCTCACCTGTACCACCAGATGTAACCCTTATCGTTATGCTTTAATTTATGAAATTACTGTTCAGTGTTGTATCATCTACTTTTTATTAGCATGTTATTTTGTTACTAAAAGTACACAATAAACAGAACAATTAAACATAGCATGTGTGTATTGATTGTATTGTATTGATTATGTATATTATATTACAGATCCACACTGGGTGTTATCATGCAGGTTTTCTATGAGTTGATGATGGAACCCAGTAGAGAATGGTGGTTGAAAGGAGGTATTTTCCATTGAATTATCTTACTGCTAGATTGAAGGTAAGTGAAAAAAGAAAGGAACATTAACTTCCATTTATCAGCTATAATACGGCATGAATACCATTTAACATATAACACATAAATCAGTTGTTTTTACAGTTTTGCAGTCACATGGTGCCATGTGATCTAACACAAACTTACCATTATCCTAGTATCATAGGTACTTTTAAAGTCCTACATTTCCTAATTTGGGATAAAGGCTTAAATTAATAAAGGCATTACATACTGTAGAAGGAACAGCCACACCAAAATTTGCCATGATAAAATACGAAAACTCAAAGTCCTGAACAAATTTTTACAGCGATCATATTATAATAAATCATGTAAATGGCTGTCAGTGAGTCAACAATTGAAACTTCCTGGATAACAGTTTCATAGACAAACAGTCTTTGTATACTACATTTCTTGTTTAGAAAAGTCATCTTTATTACACTAAGATTGTAATAGAATACAGACATGCACAGACACATCCCAGGTAACCAGGTCTTACTTACTGTCAGGGGTAGAGGTGGGGATTGATTTTGTCTTGTGTTCTCATATACAGGTGATGGGTTCTCATATACAGGTGGTTGAGTGCCTATAAGAGATACATAAATAGTAGGGGTTGTATAGATGTTGCTACAGTATCTTGTCTGCATTTGTTTGCATAAGCATTGTTACAGTATTAGGCATTAGTGGTTACATCGTTAGTCATAGTAGTGTTGTACTATATCTTGTAATATGTATGAATCCATTTCATTTCTTTGTGGAAACTGTACATTTCTCTGGATAATAGTGTCTGCTAATTGATTAAACATAAATGTGGAGTAAACATACATTTAAAAACCATTAGTAATTACAAATACCTTAACAACCTTTAAGATTGGAGATACAGTATGCTTACCTCTTCGACGCATTGGCTCAGCATTGGTTCTGTATAAAACAAGAAATAGACATTCAAAGGTTGCTGTTCAGAAAACTTCAAGAACATAATATTAGAGTCCTTTTTACAGTTTAGTGTTTTTGAAATATAACCTCTTTGTGACCAGCTTTCATCAATGTGGAAACTGAGCCAACATTTTCTACAAACTGCAGTGATAGAAATGTTTTTTTTACTTACCCATTTTTCCTGATGAAGAAAACTGCAACACCAAATGCCACTCCCACAACCAGCAATAATCCAAACACAATACCAGCAATGGCACCAGCAGGCAGACCTAGTGATAAAAGGTCCCCTTCTGCAGAGACCAGAGACAAAACCATGCAGAGATGAGAGAAGGGCTACACAGTGAACAGGCAGTAGTGTACAATACAGTTCAAATGGGTATCAATTACAACACAACAAAGACAGCTAAAGCAATTATTTCAAAACAAGTTTGAAATGCTAAAATAATGTATGAGTAAATCATCTTGCATCAAACAATTTAATTACTATCTGATATTTCCTTTATAGCTTCTGATAACTTTACCTTTTACTGACAGTTTATGGACCACAGATGTTTTGTTTCCAGTGACATAATTTGTTGCTGTACAGGTGTAATCCCCACTGTCAGAGTATTCACTCTTCTCTTTAGTGAACTCAGGTGAATGTCCTGGTATCTCTGTCTCATTGTGCATCCAGGTGTAACTAGCAGGGGGGTTGGAGTCAGCAGAGCAGGTTAATGTAAACTTCTGTCCTACTTCTATTTCAGTTGGATCCTTGATTTCCATTCCATCAGGTCCATCTGTAACAAAAAACACCAATTCACATTAGAAGTAGCCATATGTTTGTTAGTTGGTAATCAGTGTGAAGTTACACATTCAAACTGTGATATATATCCATATAATTACTTTGTGATATCTTGCGAATCCAGAATTCACACTGTGACTGTCAGATTTTAATGCAAAAAACAATAGTTAGAACACAGTAATTGTATGTCCAGGCTTATAGCAGAGTAGGCCTACTTACAGTTTACAATGAGAATGTATTTAGCATCAGAGGTGCTGACAGGGTTGCTGACAGGGTTGCTGACACTACACAGGTAGTGTCCATTGTCTGTTCTCTTCACAGGGTTTATGGACAGCACTCTCTTATCCTGAGAGATGATTCGGTTGCCACCAGCAGACAGAAGCTGACCATCCTTCATCCACTCTCTGGTGATGATGGAGCCAGAAGCATCACAGGTTAAGGTGACAGAACTGCCCTCGAGGATTGGAGTGTTTGGGAAAGTTATTATGGTAGTACCAGATATTGGTTCTGTGAAAGATAATGGTTATATGAATCAGATAGGTTGGTTTGATAATACAGATTGTAGTCTAGATTAAAATGTAGATTATATATTATATTGTCAAACAGTAACTGTTGTGTATTGATATTATAGTTTGTCCCTTTAGGGCACCTGTAACACACACCCCTCTGCCTACATATGTTGGAATGCTTGAAATGTTTTGTCCTGTGAAACGCATTAAACAATGCCCACGTTAGTTTCTACTCCTGTCTCATGTCCTGTCCTTATATTAATTGTATAAGTAATACAGTTTGCTATACAGCAAAACTGTCAATGAGGAACAAACGTTCTCACGTTTGTGATCATTATCTTCAGTAGAAAGTCTGAGTTTAATTAGTTTTTTTTTTGCTGTAGAAAGATGCAAAGAAACTATCTAGTTGAGTGATGCTAGCTAGCTTCTGATGTCAAAGCAAGAAGAGCCTCGAGGGATAGGAAGAGTTTAGCTGAGGGAGAAAGTGAAGTCACTGTGAGTGAAAAAAAAGATGGTCAGGGAGTAAGGGACAGTCTGAAAAGTGTGAGAAAGAATAAACTGAAAATGTCTGCGTTGGTTGGAAATATAGGAACATTTTATGAATCTGTGGAACAATGGAGTTCTTTCACAGAATGTTTTGAGTACTTTGTGTAGTGAAATGGTATTAAAAGCAGAAGTAGTTATGCCAACATTTTTGACTGTTAACCTCTCTAGGGTCGGCGGGACGAAATCGTCCCACCTACGTAACAGCCAGTGGAATCCTGTGGCGCGTTATTTGAATACCTTAGAAATGCTATTACTTCAATTTCTCAAACATATGACTATTTTACACCATTTTAAAGACAAGACTCTCGTTAATCTAACCACACTGTCCGATTTCAAAAAGGCTTTACAACGAAAGCAAAACATTAGATTATGTCAGCAGAGTACCCAGCCAGAAATAATCAGACACCCATTTTTCAAGCTAGCATATAATGTCACATAAACCCAAACCACAGCTAAATGCAGCACTAACCTTTGATGATCTTCATCAGATGACACACCTAGGACATTATGTTATACAATACATGCATGTTTTGTTCAATCAAGTTCATATTTATATCAAAAACCAGCTTTTTACATTAGCATGTGACGTTCAGAACTAGCATACCCCCCGCAAACTTCCGGGGAATTTTCTAACAATTTACTAAATTACTCACGATAAACGTTCACAAAAAGCATAACAATTATTTTAAGAATTATAGATACAGAACTCCTCTATGCACTCGATATGTCCGATTTTAAAATAGCTTTTTGGTGAAAGCACATTTTGCAATATTCTGAGTACATAGCCCAGCCATCACGGGCTAGCTATTTAGACACCCGGCAAGTTTAGCCTTCACCAAAATCAGATTTACTATTATAAAAGTTTGATTACCTTTTGTTGTCTTCGTCAGAATGCACTCCCAGGACTGCTACTTCAATAACAAATGTTGGTTTGGTCCAAAATAATCCATCGTTATATCCAAATAGCGGCGTTTTGTTCGTGCGTCCCAGACACTATCCGAAATGGTAAATCAGGGTCGCGCGCATGGCGCAATTCGTGACAAAAAAATTCTAAATATTCCATTACCGTACTTCGAAGCATGTCAACCGCTGTTTAAAATCAATTTTTCTGCAATTTATCTCGTAAAAAAGCGATAATATTCCGACCGGGAATCTCCTTTTCGGCAAACAGAGGAAAAATCACAAAGACGGGGGCGGCCAGGGCACGCGCCTTAGCCCACAGTCCTTTGATCGGCCACTTGAGAAAGGCGATAATGTGTTTCAGCCTGGGGCTGGGATGACGACATTCAGGTTTTTCCCGGGCTCTGAGCGCCCATGGAAGACGTAGGAAGTGTCACGTTAGAGCAGAGATCCTTTGTAAAAGATAGAGATGGCAAAGAAGTTCAAGAAATGGTCAGACAGGCCACTTCCTGTAAAGGAATCTCTCAGGTTTTGACCTGCCATTTGAGTTCTGTTATACTCACAGACACCATTCAAACAGTTTTAGAAACTTTGGAGTGTTTTCTATCCAAAGCCAATAATTATATGCATATTCTAGTTACTGGGCAGGAGTAGTAACCAGATTAAATCGGGTACGTTTTTTATCCAGCCGTGAAAATACTGCCCCCTAGCCATAACAGGTTATACAATACATGCATGTTTTGTTCAATCAAGTTCATATTTATATCAAAAAACAGCTTTTTACATTAGCATGTGACGTTCAGAACTAGCATACCCCCCGCAAACTTCCGGTGAATTTACTAAACATTTACTAAATTACTCACGATAAACGTTCACAAAAAGCATAACAATTATTTTAAGAATTATAGATACAGAACTCCTCTATGCACTCGATATGTCCGATTTTAAAATAGCTTTTCGGTGAAAGCACATTTTGCAATATTCTGAGTAGATAGCCCGGCATCACAGGGCTAGCTATTTAGACACCCAGCAAGTTTAGCCCTGACCAAAGTCAGATTTACTATAAGAATAATGTTATTACCTTTGGTGTTCTTCATCAGAATGCACTCCCAGGACTTCTACTTCAATAAGAAATGTTGGTTTGGTCCCAAATAATCCCTAGTTTTATCCAAATAGCAGCGTTTTGTTCGTGTGTTCAAGAAACTATCCGAAAGGGTAAATAAGGGTTACGCGCAGGACGCATTTCGTGACAAAAAAATTCTAAATATTCCATTACCGTACTTCGAAGCATGTCAACCGCTGTTTAAAATCAATTTTTATGCAATTTTTCTCGTAAAAAGCGATAATATTCCGACCGGGAATCTCTGTTTAGGTTCAGAAACGAACGAAAATAAAAACATGGGGTTGACTCATGCACGCGCCTAAGCCCATTGTCCTCTGATAGAGCACTTGCTAAAAGCGCTAATGTGTTTCAGCCTGGGGCTGGAATTACATCATTCAGCTTTTTCCCGCCTTCTGAGAGCCTATGGGAGCCGTAGGAAGTGTCACGTTACAGCAACGATCCTCAGTCTTCAATAAACAGAGTCAAGAAGCTCAAGGAATGGTCAGACAGGCCACTTCCTGTAAGGAATCTTCTCAGGTTTTTGCCTGCCATATGAGTTCTGTTATACTCACAGACACCATTCAAACAGTTTTAGAAACTTTAGGGTGTTTTCTATCCAAAGCCAATAATTATATGCATATTCTAGTTACTGGGCAGGAGTAGTAACCAGATTAAATCGGGTACGTTTTTTATCCGGCCGTGCAAATACTGCCCCCTATCCCCAAAAGGTTTTAAAGCCACTGCACAAACTTTTGAACAAAACCAATTAGTGGAAGTGGACAGACAGATGTGAGGAGGCCTTCAAGGAAGTGAAAACAGCCTTAGCTCAGTCAGAGGCCCTAAACCACTTCAACCCGACTTGCCATTACAGTTGGCATGTGATGCATCGCCTTATGCCATTGGTGCTGTTGTTTCACACATCATGCCACCAGGTAAAGAAAGGCCAATTGCTTTCGCATCACGGACCTTATGTGAGAAGTTAAGAAATTTCATCAGTTTCCATTTGGCCGACGATTCACACTGCTGAAGGACCATAGACCCCTCACCTCCATCTTTGGTCCTAACACCGGCATTCCGTCGCTCGCAGCCAGCCGCATGCAGCGATGGGCATTACTGTTATTTGCTCACCAGTACGATATCAAGTACAGAAGTACTGAGCAGCACTGCAATGCAGACGGCCTCTCAAGACTTCCCTTACCTGTCGCACACACTGAGCACTCCCAGGCAGAGATCTTCTACTTCAAGGAAGTGACAAATGCCCCAGTTACGTCTGTCCAAGTGAAAAAGTTCACCCACACTGATCCAGTGATGTCTGAGGTTGTGTCCATTGCCAATCGTGGGAAAGGAGGAGAGCTGTCGGACAGCCTAAAACCTTACCTAGTGAGGAGAAACGAGCTCACAGTTCAGTCTGGATGCATGCTATGGGGCTGTCGAGTCATCATACCGCCGCCACTGAGAAGGCAGGTGCTTGAAGAACTCCATTCAGGGCACTGTGGCATGGTGCGAATGAAGGAGATTGCACGCAGCTACTTTTGGAGGCCAGGTTTGGACACAGCTATCGAAGACAAGGCCAAGTCATGTTCTGCATGTCAAAAGATGAGGAACATGCCTCAGCTAGTGCCACTACACCCATGGGACTTCCCAGAGGAGCCTTGGCAGCGAGTCCACATAAACTATGCAGGCCCACTGGAGGATCGTATGTTCTTAGTGGTAGTTGACACACACAGCAAATGGCCCGAGGTCACATTTATGAAGAGCACCTCAGCGGAGAGAACCATCGAAACGCTACGGTCAATCTCCAGTCGCTTTGGATTGCCAACGCAACTCGTTAGCGATAATGGCCCCTAACTGGTGTCCGAAGAGTTTCAGTCATTCATGGAAGCAAATGGAATTCAGCACATGAAGTCAGCGCCATATCACCCTGCAACGAACGGCCTTACTGAAAGATTTGTCCAGAAGATGAAGTAAGCTTCAAAATCATCACAAGGGAATGGGTCCTTCAATAGGCGCCTAAACACCTTCCTGTTGACCTACAGAAACACCCCCATGCTAAAACCAAAGTGGCACCCATGATGAGAAGACAGCTTCACACGTGACTCGACCTCCAAAGACTAAACAGGTTGTACAGACACAACAGAGAGGACAGGTGGAGAAACGGAGCAAAGCAAAATACAATATTCAGTGCATGGCTACAGTAACACACATTTTCATCAACACAGCAGAATGGAGCATGTAAAAATACCTGTAAGTGTAATTTAGAAGCGCTCACAGGTGGCATTAATAACAAATAGATTTGGAACCAGCAGGACCTAACTGTTCCATATCTCAAACAATTTTTTTGCAACAAAGCAGTTATCATAACTTGAGAGCCAAGTAGGCCATCACAAGCTGATCATGACTCTCTTCATTCTGAGTGGTACTGAGTGTGTCTATTCTAAAATGTACCTAACACACCTTTATTTCATCAAATATGCTGACATTAATACAAATAATTGTGCTCTAGGCAGGTAACAGATTTGGCCTTGTTCACCAACATCATACACTAGTGATACGCAAAACATATAAATAACATAATTGGAAGTGGGAAGAGATGGACAGAAATAATTGTTCACACTGATTGATATGGTTGGATTTGAGAAACACCTACCTACTATGCAAATGCAAGGACAAACACCTGTGTGTTTTACTTCAAAACCATTTACTAAAATGTGATATCAGCATTATGGTATAGTAGAATGGTATATGTATGGCTGTGAAATGTTTCTGCAGTCCAGCCTTACAATTAAGTACGTACACTGATGATGTGAAACCTAAAGCTAGAACATGGAAGGGAAAGTATTGACTGATAAAAGTAGAATACAAAACATCTTACCATACACTTCCAGTTTGGTGTTTTCCTCCACTGATACTGCTTCAGATGTTACAATGGTCACTGTGTATTGTCCACTGTCAGTCAGAACAAGATTCATGAGCTCCACGGATCCTGACAATCTGTCCAGATTGATTCTGTCTCTGTATGCATCTTCAGGTTTGAAAGTGTCAGAACTGCTGATAGAGTTTAATATAGTTGTACTATTAACTCTCATTTGTAATGTTACAAATGGCTGGTCTGATGCTCTGTTAAATGTCACATTCCCTCCAACCTTCCCAAGTAGGAGCCCGTCTGGTAACACACCTGCTCCATAACAAGACCCTAGGGAGGCAAGAACAGGTTTGAGTAACAATATGTGTCGACTTTACTGTACTAGACAAGTGATCCTGTCTCTGTATGTCGGATGAATTATGTCAATTCACACATGGCCACGGATGTCAATGATATGGCTGGATAAGAGATACAAATGCCACCTAACCATACCTATCTTTAAATTGGCCAAATCAACCCCTCTTGTAATAGTAAATTCAAACGAATGAGAAAACGATCACAGCAGCATTTGCCTAAGTTTATATCAGCATCCTTATTTTTCATTTTGGGTCGAAAAGTAACGTTGTACATTAAGTTGCTCCTATTTCTCCAACTACACAGTAATAACTAGTAACATCATAGTAGTTACATAGGAATTTCTATGAAGGCCGATTTACATGGTAATAGAGTTTAGCGGTATTGGTTAAAAGACAATTGGAAACAGGAGTGTGTAATTACAAATCCACTTGCCGAAGGTTATTCAAAATGTCTAATTACTAGTGATCTATTTTATGTTACGGGGTGATTCTCTGGATGTCACTTTCCAATAAGTAAAAAACCATACCTTCTGCATGTGCTACTTTATGGTGAAAGGCCTGTTGTACAAGTCTTTGTCTGCTGTAACTATAAACGACAAGATCGACAGGCGTTCTTTTTTTTAGCTTTTCATGCTACGATAGGGCAGCATATACAGTACCGGTCAAAAGTTTGGACACACCTACTCATTCAAGATTTTTCTTTATTTTTACTATTTTATACATTATAGAATAATAGTGAAGACATCAAAACTATGAAATAACACATATGGAATCCTGTAGTAACCAAGAAAGGGTTAACCTGTTAGGGGTAGGGGGCAGTATTGGCACGGCCGGATAAAAAATGTACCCGATTTAATCTGGTTACTACTCCTGCCCAGTAACTAGAATATGCATATAATTATTGGCTTTGGATAGAAAACACGCTAAGGTCTCTAAAACTGTTTGAATGGTGTCTGTGAGTATAACAGAACTCATATGGCAGGCAAAAACCTGAGAAGATTCCTTACAGGAAGTGCCCTCTCTGACAAGATCTTGTCTCTGTTTATTGAAGACTGAGGATCTTTGCTGTAACGTGACACTTCCTACGGCTCCCATAGGCTCTCAGAGCCCGGGAAAAAGCTGAATGATATCGAGGCAGCCTCTGGCTGAAACACATTTGCGCTTTTGGCAAGTGGCCGATCAGAGGACAATGGGCTTAGGCGCGTGCACGAGTCGACCCCATGCTTTATTTTCTTTAGTCTTTTTACCTAAACGCAGATTCCCGGTCGGAATATTATCGCTTTTTTACGAGAAAAATGGCATAAAAATTTATTTTTAACAGCGGTTGACATGCTTCGAAGTACGGTAATGGAATATTTAGAATTTTTTTGTCACGAAATGCATCGTGCTCGTCACCCTTCTTTACCCTTTTGGATAGTGTCTTGAACGCACAAACAAAACGCCGCTGTTTGGATATAACTATGGATTATTTGGGACCAAACCAACATTTGTTATTGAAGTAGAAGTCCTGGGAGTGCATTCTGACGAAGAACACCAAAGGTAATAACATTTTTCTTATAGTAAATCTGATTTTGGTGAGTGCTAAACTTGCTGGGTGTCTAAATAGCTAGCCCTGTGATGCCGGGCTATCTACTTAGAATATTGCAAAATGTGCTTTCACCGAAAAGCTATTTTAACGTCGGACATATCGAGTGCATAGAGGAGTTCTGTATCTATAATTCTTAAAATAATTGTTATGCTTTTTGTGAACGTTTATCGTGAGTAATTTAGTAAATGTTTTGTACATTCACCGGAAGTTTGCTAGTTCTGAATGTCACATGCTAATGTAAAAAGCTGTTTTCTTTTATATAAATATGAACTTGATTGAACAAAACATGCATGTATTGTATAACATAATGTCCTAGGTGTGTCATCTGATGAAGATCATCAAAGGTTAGTGCTGCATTTAGCTGTCTTCTGGGTTTTTGTGACATTATATGCTAGCTTGAAAAATGGGTGTCTGATTATTTCTGGCTGGGTACTCTGCTGACATAATCTAATGTTTTGCTTTCGTTGTAAAAAGCCTTTTTGAAATCGGACAGTGTGGTTAGATTAACGAGAGTCTTGTCTTTAAAATGATGTAAAATAGTCATATGTTTGAGAAATTGAAGTAATAGCATTTCTAAGGTATTTGAATAACGCGCCACAGGATTCCACTGGCTGTTACGTAGGTGGGACGATTTCGTCCCGCCGGCCCTAGAGAGGTTAAACAAATCAAAATATATTTTAGATTCTTCAAAGTAGTCACCCTTTGCCTTCACAACAACTTTGCACACTCTTGGCATTCTCTCAACCACCTTCATGAGGTAGTCACCTGGAATGCATTTCAATTAACAGCTGTGCCTTGCTAAAAGTTAATTTGTGGAATTTCTTTGATTCTTAATGCATTTGAGTCAATCAGTTGTGTTGTAACAAGGTAGGGTTGGTATACAGAAGATAGCCCTATTTGGTAAAATACCAAGTCCATATTATGGTAAGAACAGCTCAAATAAGCAAAGAGAAATGACAGTCCATCATTACTTTAAGACATGAAGTTCAGTCAATGGGGAACATTTCAAAAACGTTGAAAGTTTCTTCAAGTGCAGTCGCAAAAACCATCAAGCGCTATGATGAATCTAGCTCTCATGAGGACCGCCACAGGAAAGGAAGACCCAGAGTTACCTCTGTTGCAGAGGATAAGGTTTTTATTTTTTTATTTAACCTTTATTTAATTATTAAGCAAGTCAGGTAAGAACAAAATCTTATTTACAATGAAGGTCAACCAAAGGACAAAACACACATCACAACAAGAGAGACACCCCAACACTACATAAAGAGAGACCTAAGACAACAACATAGCATGGCAGCAATACATGAAAACACGGCATGGTAGCAACCAAACATGTCATGAACAATATAGCAACACCACATGGCAGCAGCACAACATGTTACTGTAGCAGCACAAAACATGGTACAAACATTATTGGGCACAGACAGCAGCACAAAGGACAAGAAGGTAGAGACAACAATACATCACGTGAAGCAGCCACAAGTGTCCATGATTGAGTCTTTGAATGAAGAGATTGAGATAAAACAATCCAGTTTGAGTGTTTTTTAAAGATTGTTCTAGTCGCTAGCTGCAGTGAACTGAAAATTGGAGTGACCCAGGGATGTGTGTGCTTTGGGGACCTTTAACCTGTCTGGGCTAGGGGGCAGTATTTTCACGGCCGGATGAAAAACGTACCCAATTTAAACAGGTTACTACTCTTGCCCAGAAACTAGAATATGCATATTATTAGATTTGGATAGAAAACACTCTGAAGTTTCTAAAACTGTTTGAATGGTGTCTGTGAGTATAACAGAACTCATATGGCAGGCAAAAACCTGAGAAAAAGTCAACCAGGAAGTGGAGGATGTGAGAATTGTAGTTCTTCTTTCTAGTCCCTTTCGAAACTACAGTATCCGTGGGGTTACTTTGCACTTCCTAAGGCTTCCATTGGCTGTCTAAAGCCTTCAGAAAGTGGTTTGAGCATTCTCCTGTCACTGGGCAGATAATAGGAGCTCAGTTTCTGAGTGGACTGCCTGGCAACAAAGGGATTGGATATGCTCGGTCCCGCGAGCGCGCCGTTCCTTCTTTTTCTCCTTGAATGAATACGCTATTGTCCGGTTGGAATATTATCGCAACTTTACGTTAAAAATACCATAAAGATTGATTTTAAACAGCGGTTGACATGCTTCTAAGTACAGTAATGGAACATTTAGACTTTTCGTCTCTGGTACTGCGCTTGCGCGTTATGCCTTTGTATAGTGCTCTGAACGCACGAACAAAACGGAGGTATTTGGACATAAATATGTATTATTTCGAACAAAAACAACATTTCTTGTGGAAGTAGCAGTCCTGGGAGTGCATTCTGACGAAGATCAGCAAAGGTAAGAGAATATTTCTAATACTAATTCTGAGTTTAGGTTTCCCCGAACTTGGCTGAGCTATGTACTAAGAATATTGAAAAATGTGCTTTCTCCGTAAAGCTATTTTAAAATCTGACAAAGCGGTTGCATCCAGGAGTAGTCTATCTATAATTCTTTAAATAATTGTTATATATTTTGTCAACGTTTATGATGAGTATTTTTGTAAATTGATGTGCATATTCACCGGACGATTTGGTGGGAATACATTTTCTGAACATCACACGCCAATGTAAAATGCTGTTTTTGGATATAAATATGAACTTTATCGGACAAAACATACATGTATTGTGTAACATAATGTCCTAGGAGTGTCATCTGATGAAGATCGTCAAAGGTTAGTGCTTCATTTAGCTGTATTTTGGGTTTTATTGACACATGACCTTGCTTGGAAAATGGCTGTGTGATTATTTTTGTCTATGTACTCTCCTAACATAATCTAATGTTTTGCTTTCACTGTAAAGCCTTTTTGAAATCGGACAATGTGGTTACATCAAGGAGAAGTGTATCTTTAAAATGGTGTAAAATAGTTGTATGTTTGAGAAAGTTCCAGATGGCACCATCTCTCCCATTCCAGGCTTCTCCCAGGTTGGCAACCATCCTGCTTAGAGGACAAAGAGAAGGAAAGGGGCTGAGACCCACCGATGAGGAGGGGCCAGAGGAGAGAAGGGGGAGACCACAGCCAGAGGGCTGAGACCAAGCTAGCATATAATGTCACATAAACCCAAACCACAGCTAAATGCAGCACTAACCTTTGATGATCTTCATCAGATGACAACCCTAGGACATTATGTTATACAATACATGCATGTTTTGTTCAATCAAGTTCATATTTATATCAAAAACCAGCTTTTTACATTAGCATGTGACTAGCATGTGACTAGCATTCCCACCGAACACTGCCGGTGAATTTACTAAATTACTCACGATAAACGTTCACAAAAAACATAACAATTATTTTAAGAATTATAGATACAGAACTCCTCTATGCACTCGCTATGTCCGATTTTAAAATAGCTTTTCGGTGAAAGCACATTTTGCAATATTCTCAGTAGATAGCCCGGCATCACAGGGCTAGCTATTTAGACACCCAGCAAGTTTAGCACTCACCAAAGTCAGATTTACTTTAAGAAAAATGTTATTACCTTTGCTGTTCTTCGTCAGAATGCACTCCCAGGACTTCTACTTCAATAGCAAATGTTGGTTTGGTCCCAAATAATCCATTGTTATATCCAAATAGCGGCGTTTTTTTTTGTGCGTTCAAGACATTATCCGAAAGGGTAAATAAGGGTGACGAGCATGGCGCATTTCGTGACAAAAAATGTCTAAATATTCCATTACCGTACTTCGAAGCATGTCAACCACTGTTTAAAATCAATTTTTATGCCATTTTTCTCGTAAAAAAGCGATAATATTCCGACCGGGAAAGCGTGTATACGTACAAAGAGAGAGAAAATAAAAACATCTCGTGCCCTCGTGCACGAGCCTGAGTCTCAGAGTACTCTGACCGGCCACTATCCAAACGCGATAATGTGTTTCAGCCTGGGGCTGCCTCGATATCATTCAGCTTTTTCCCGGGCTCTGAGAGCCTATGGGAGCCGTAGGAAGTGTCACGTTACAGCAAAGATCCTCAGTCTTCAATAAAAAGAGCCAAGATGAACAACAACTTGTCAGACAGGCCACTTCCTGTTTAGAATCTTCTCAGGTTTTTGCGTGCCATATGAGTTCTGTTATACTCACAGACACCATTCAAACAGTTTTAGAAACTTTAGGGTGTTTTCTATCCAAAGCCAATAATTATATGCATATTCTAGTTACTGGGCAGGAGTAGTAAGCAGATTAAATCGGGTACGTTTTTTATCCGGCCGTGTCAATACTGCCCCCTAGCCCTAACAGGATAATAGAAGGGGAGGGGCTATGGGACCCCCCCTCCTCCACATTTATAGGGTCCTAGACTACAGATTAACAATATATATTCATTATAAGGTTTAGAATTGTTCCACAGTCTTTTCTAAGACTCAGAAAAATGGAACCAACACTATTCATAAGAAGCATTGCCTAATGTGAACCATGCCTCAAACTAAAGAGATCTCAGAAGACCTAAGATTAAGAATTGTTGACTTGCGTAAAGCTGGAAAGGTTACAAAAGTATCTCTGAAAGCCTTGATGTTCATCAGTCCACGATAAGACAAGTTGTCTATAAATGTAAAAAGTTCAACACTGTTGTTAGATTGGCTGTCCTGCAAAGATTACTGCAAGAGCACAGAGCAGAATGCTCAATGAGGTTAAGAAGAATCCTAGAGTGTCAGATAGACTTACATAAATCTCTGGAACATGCTAACATCTCTGTTTACAAGTTTAAAATATGTAAAACACTTAACAAGAATGGTGTTCATGGGAGGACACCACAGAAGAAGCCACTGCTGTCCAAAAAAAACATTGCTACATGTATGAAGTTCACAAAAGAGGACTTTGATGTTCCACAGATCTACTAGCAAAATATTCTTTGGACAGATTAAACTAAAGTAGAGTTTTTTGGAAGGAACACACAACACTATGTGTGGAAAAAAAGGCACAGCACACCAACATCAAAACCTCATCCCCACTGTAAAGTATGGTGGAGGGAGCACCATGGTTTGGGGCTGCTTGGCTGCCTCAGGGCCTGGACAGTTTGCTATCATCGACAGAAAAATTAATTAGCAAGTTTATCAAGACATTTTGCAGGAGAATGTATGGCTATCTGTACGCCAATTGAAGCTCAACAGAAGTTGGGTGAACAACAACCCAAAACACAGAAGTAAATCAACAACAGAATGGCTTCAACAGAACAAAATACACCTTCTAGAGTGGCCCGGTCAGAGTCCTGACCTCAACCCGATTTGAGATGCTGTGACATGACCTCAAGAGAGCGGTTCACAACAGACATCCCAAGAATATTGCTGAACTGAAACAGTTTTGTAAAGAGGAATAGTCCAAAATTCCTCCTGACCGTTGTGCAGGTCTGATCTGCAACTACAGAAAACATTTGGTTGAGGTTATTGCTGTCAAAGGAAGGTCAACCAGTTACTAAATCTAGGGGTTCACATACTTTTTCCACCCTGCACTGTAAATGTTTACATGGTGTGTTCAATGAAGACATGAAAACGTATCATAGTTAGTGTGTTATTAGTTGAAGCAGACTGTGTTTGTCTATTGTTGTGACTTAAATGAAGATCAGATCACATTTTATGACCAATTTATGCAGAAATCCAGGTAATTCCAAAGGGTTAACATACTTTTTCTTTCCCCTGTACATTAACCTGAGTTATATGCAGCCCCTTCCTTGTCAAGTTAAGATAAATAGAACAAGTATTTGTTATAGTTGAAGTTGTCATGATACACTACAACACACAAACTCAGATTTGAATATTGGATTAAAATAGCCAGGGAGTTACTCTAGAGTCCCGATACAGTTGCGCCTTGATGTAAAGTTAATTCACCACCAAGGAGACTTGTTTATTCAGGCAACGCTTTCTTTTCATGATGGGATACAGTTTTTTTCTCCTTTCATTGATCTCTGTGGGGAAGTGATCATTCATTTCAAAATCAGTGTTTCTGCGTTATCTGCCTCCGCTCTTCACCATTTCCTTTTGCTTAAAATGTTCTAAACATGCAATAATAGCCCGTGGCCTATTCCCAGAGGACTTACCCATTCTATTGACTCTGGAGAAAGTGACATTACGCACGACATCTGTGGGCAGATTCAGTTGAGTTGACATAAAGTCTCAGACAGTGTCTTCACAGCTTCTGCTGTTATCATTCTCCAGTATTCCTGAAAATATGAGATTGTCCCGCATAGAACGACACTGTACATCAAGCAAGGTTCTCCCTTTGCACCACCTCCACCTTGCCATGAATATAGTCTACAGTACGTTTGAGCACCTTGTTCTCTTTCCTTGGATCATCAATCTGAAAAGGTCTCAATTCTAAGCTGGCACATAATGCATTGATGTCCTCTCAGGAAATACTTTTGTTTTGTTTTTGACACATATTTAACCCCTTTTTTTGGGTGCTCATAGAGCAAAGTGAAGAACAACATCTTGTCATGAGAATCTCCCCTTTCTATAATTGTTTTTAGGGCAACACATTCGGACGCTAAATACATTTTTGTGAGAAGACGATTTTCGAGATGTCTTGTTACAAGTCTTGTTACCAGGTCCTAGTCTTTAAGACCATATCAACCCTGGGACTACCTGGATTTTTGTTTATACTGGCCCTGTATAGTTACCAGGCCTCAGTGTCCGGTGTGGTGTGAAGTCACGAGCTCTACTGGTCGGCTACAAAGTAGCAACCTAGCGGTGCCATAAGGTCTTCCCTAGAAAGCCTATGTAAATTTGATCGCCAGAAAGCCAAACCCCCAAAATATGTTAGTTTGTTTATTCGTTTAAAATGAGTTTATTATGATCAGGTTCGTGAATTATTTAAAAGTTGGCTACACATTGAGAAATTGAATTAAATAGTGATCCATTCCAACTACTACATTTGTCATCAAACTTGCTGACAAACGCCATTTACGGGCCAGCAGGCCATGAGGAGGCACCATAGACATTGAGGTTGACTGTCTCAGGCAGGATGAAAATGACTACATCGACCATAATCCTTTGCCAGTTATGGACACTATCAAATCAATTCAAATCAATTTTATTTATATAGCCCTTCTTACATCAGCTGATATCTCAAAGTGGTGTACAGAAACCCAGCCTAAAACCCCAAACAGCAAGCAATGCAGGTGTAGAAGCACTATCACCATGATCATTCAGCAAAATGGCATGCTTCAAAATCAAGTACTTCCGGCTTCATGCACCATCAGGAATTTTCTATAGGAATACGTGGATGACGTCAGTGCTATCACTATCTACTGGTTTTAATGTCTATGGTAGTTATATGTAACAATGTCACATTTTGGTTGGAATTATTAACGTGGTTATTCACAGATGACTTTCAAACATGTAATTACAAAACATAATATATCATAAGTCCTTAAACATGTGGAAAAACCTTGAGCAAGTGGATTTGTAATTACACAGTCCTTGTTCCAATGTGTGTAGTTACATAGTATTAGGGGCAACTTAATGTACAGTGTTACCAAAGAAGAACATACAAGAAAGGTTGATCTAACATTTATTTGCACACTAGGGAGAAGAAAAATAACTATGAAGGTAAAATAATAACAGAAAGCTGAACACTTCTCTTGCACCACTCGCCACTCTGCAATTAACATCTCTGTTTGACCTCAGTGTGTCTGTGTCTGTTGAGAATGCAACGTAAAGTCTTACCTAAAAGTACTGCCATGGTGAGAGAAACTACTGTAGCTGCTTCCATATCGCCAGATGTAACAAGTGTTGTTGATTCCGATTGAATATGTTCAAACAATTAATAAGGGTATTCAGTCATCCCAGACTCTGTGCTTTGTGATTAAAATATTAAATACAATTTTGATAAAATGTATTCACAAGTGAGACTGCAGAACAAGTGAACAAACTACTAAACTCCTATGACACTTCAACAAGGAAGTTGTGTGGGATTTTCCCTGTCATACAGTGTTGCCCTCTACTGGTATAACACTATGCTGATTAAATATTTAACAATACTGGACTTTGGTGTTGAGGTGTTAATTAAAGCAAACAATTTGATAATCCATCATTGTTATACACAACTTTCAAATCCTGAATTTGAGAGTGATTACTTCCCCAGACCCACCAAACAGTGTCAGGTTCAGGCTGTTGAAATACAAGATTGTACCTTTAGATAGAAAAAACGTCAGTTTCAGACACTTCCTCCGTTGGAGTGACTACATATCCTATAACTAAACACCACCATCAGGAGTAAATATTGTTCTATTTATTCTTAATTGACGACGGCCATTGCCTCCTGACAGATTTCTCCCTCCAATTTCTATGCTATATTGGTTCCATTAATTAATATATTCTGTTGACTGTGACATGTTATACAGTACTAGTCAAAACTTTGGACACATCTACTCATTCAAGGGTTGTTCTTTATTTTTACTATTTTCTACATTGTAGAATTGGACTGCAGATTGAAGGAAAAGAAGCCAACAAGTGCTCAGCATATGTGGGAACTCCTTCAAGACTGTTGGAAAAGCATTCCAGGTGATGCTGGTTGAGAGAATGCCAAGAGTGTGCAAAGCTGTCATCAAGGCAAAGGATGGCTACTTTGAGAATCTCAAATATAAAATACATTTTGGTTTGTTAAACACTTTTTTGGTTACTACATGATTCCATATGTGTTATTTCATAGTTTTGATGTCTTCACTATTATTCTAAAATGTAGAAAATAGTAAAAATAAAGAGAACCCCTGGAATGAGTAGGTGTGTCCAAACTTTTGACTAGTACTGTACAAAAATATCAGGTGTCATACAAAGTTGAAGAGATATCAATGCCATATGGTACATTTGTGAACATTTAAGAATCTTGAAAATGTTTACATTTTCAAATAAAGGTAACTCTATAAAAGTGATCGAAAGCTGAACAATTTATTTATGTCCATTGCACTTTTCTCTGCTTTCTCTTTCTTTAGATAAATTGTCCAGCTTAAAAGAGGCAAACTATAGTTTCAACATCCATTTCTGGACTTATATATGAATTATATGTAACTAGTGATTCTTGAAGAATATAACTTAGAAATGCCTCATGAGATTAGTTCAACTGTCATCCCCCATCAGAACCCAAAAGCTTGCTTTACTCCAATGTTTATAAACAAAGTAAATGTAAACAAACACTATATAGCCTCAAAACGTGCTTAACACTATACTTTTGACATCATGGATGGTCAGACCTTGCATCCATTCATGAATTTGAGACTGGTTGATTTTTCCACCCACATCCCTCAGCTTTTTAGGGCATAGATTACGCTTTGATATTGTTTCAAATGCTGATTGCCCCTTTAAGTCTCTCCATTGAGTATTGCAATGGTGAGAGAAATTACTGCAGCGTCTTCCGTCTCTTCTGATGTTTTAAATGTCGGTGATTGACTGAAGGTCATTCTCCACAAATAAGTGTAGAAGACAAGACAGGAAGATATGAGGAAAAATATTACATGTATTCATGAGTTACATCACTGCACAAAGGAACAAATGACCAAACTTCCCTATTTGTAGCACAAACCCCACTTCCACTAACACTAATAAGGAAGCTGTGTGTTTTTTTCTTCTTCACTGAGCCTTTTAACAATGTTGCCCTCTATTGCTTTGCAGGCTTTGACTGATAAAGATAGTGGACTTTTTAAATGAAGCACAATTTAAAATCATTTGAGATTATATACCGTTGAAGTTGGAAGTTTACATTCACCTTAGCCATATACATTTATAGTCAGCTTTAAACAATTCCTGACTTTTAGTCAGAGTAAAAATTACCTGTCTGAGGTCAGTTAGGATCACCACTTTATTTTAAGAATGTGAAATGTCAGAATAATAGTAGAGAGAATGATTTATTTTAGATTTTATTTCTTTCATCACATTCCCAGTGGGTCAGAAGTTTACATACACTCAATTAGTATTTGGTAGCATTGCCTTTAAACTGTTTAATTTGGGTCAAACGTTTTGGGTAACCTTCCACAAGCTTCCCAAAATAAATTGAGTGAATTTTGGCCCATTCCTCCTGACAGAGCTGGTGTAACTGAGTCAGGTTTGTATGCCTCCTTGCTTGCACATGCTTTTTCATTTCTGCCCACAAATTTTCTATATGATTGAGATAAGGGCTTTTTGATGGCCACTCCAATACCTTGACTTTGTTGTCCTTATGCCATTTTGCCACAACTTTGGAAGTATGCTTGGGGTCATTGTTCATTTGGAAGACCCATTTGCGACCAAGCTTTAACTTCCTGACTGATGTCTTGAGATGTTGCTTCAATATATCCACATAATTTCCCTCCCTCATGATGCCATCTATTTTGTGAAGTGCACCAGTCCCTCCTGCAGCAATGCACCCCCACAACATGATGCTGCCAACCCCGTGCTTCATGGTTGGGATGGTGTTCTTCGGCTTGCAATCCTCCCCTTTTTTCCTCCAAACATAATGATGGCCATTATGGCCAAACAGTTCTATTTTTGTTTCATCAGAACAGAGGACATTTCTCCAGAAAGTATGATCTTTGTCCCCATGTGTAGTTGCAAACCGTAATCTGGAATTTTTATGGCGGTTTTGGAGCAGTGGCTTCTTCCTTGCTGAGTGGGCTTTCAGGTTATGTCGATATAGGACTCGTTTTACTGTGGATATAGATACTTTAGTACTTGTTCCCTCCAGCATCTTCACAAGGTCCTTTGCTGTTGTTCTGGGATTGATTTGCACTTTTCGCACCAAAGTACATTCATCTTTAGGAGACAGAACGTGTCTCCTTCCTGAGCAGTATGATGGCTGTGTGGTCCCAAGATGTTTATACTTGCGTATTATTGTTCGTACAGATAAACGTGGTACCTTCAGGCGTTTGGAAATTGCTCCCAAGGATGAACCAGAATTGTGGAGGTCTACATTTTTTTTCTGAGGTCTTGGCTTTATTTTGATTTTCCCATGATGTCAAGCAAAGAGGCACTGAGTTTGAAGGTAGGCCTTGAAATACATCCACAGGTACACCTCCAATTGACTGAAATTATGTCAATTAGCCTATCAGAAGCTTCTAAAGCCATGACATCATTTTCTGGAATTTTCCATGCTGTTTAAAGGCACAGTCAACTTAGTATATGTAAACTTGTGACCCACTGGAATTGTGATACAGTGAATTTTAAGTGAAATAATCTGTCTGTAAACAATTGTTGGAAAAATGACTTGTGTCATGCACAAAGTAGATGTCCTAACCGACTTGCCGAAACTATAGTTTGTTAACAAGAACTTTGTGGATTGGTTGAAAAACGAGTTTTAATGACTCCAAACTAAGTGTATGTAAACTTCTGACTTAAACTGTATTATATATAATCAACATCTTTGCTTTATAATCCTTCTCTAACATTGACATCACTGTAGAATCTTTTAGAACCATCATCCAGCTTTGTAGGAATTAATTAGCTGAGTGTCATTAGGTCATATCAACATATTATTGGTCACACTTGACACAAAGAACAATCGAGTTGATGGAGAAATGAATGTCAATCTGAATTATACTGTTTTTACATCATTCAAAGCATTTAAGTACACAGCTTATGTTCCTGTTTGGCACCATAATTGACAATACAGTACACAAAAAAGTGTATTTACAATTTAGTATAGACCCCACCCCTATCAGAGGACACCCTTGTCATTATATTTTAATTCATTAAGTTGCAGTACAGTATTGTGTTATCTACCTTTTTATTAACATGTTTTTTGTTACTAAAAGTACACAATTAAGCGGACAATCAAACATGTAATGTATTTATTATGGACGTTATGTTACAGATCCACACTGGTAATGCACAAAGTAGTCCTAACCGACTTGCCAAAACTATACTTTGTTAACAAGAAATTTGTGGAGTGGTTGAACAATTTTTTTTAATGACTCCAACCTAAGTGTATGTGTAAACTTCCGACTTCAACAGTACAACCTGTTTAGTCTTTGGTAGTCCCAGGAGGTCGAGTCACGTGTGAAGCTGTATTTTCTTCATGGCTGATGCGGATGTCACTTAGGTTGTAGCATGGGGGGTGTTTCTGTAGGTCAAAAGGAAGGTGTTTAGGTGCCTATTGAGGGAGCTGATCCCTTGAAATTATTTCAAAGCTTGCTTCATTGTTTGGACAAATATTTCAACGGGGCCGTTCATTGTAGGGTGATACGGCGCTGACTTGATGTGCTGAATTCCATTTGCTTCCATGAATGACCGGAACTCTTCAGACACCAGTTGCGGGCCATTATCGCTAACAAGTTGCGTTGGCAATTCGAAGTGACTGAAGATTGACCGTAGCGCTTCGATGGTTCTCTCCACTGAGGTGCTCTTCATCACTGTGACCTCAGGCCATTTGCTGTGTGTGTCAACTACCACTAAGAACATACGATCCTCCAGTAGGCCTGCATTGTTTATGTGGACTCGCTGCCAAGGCTCCTCTGGGAAGTCCCATGGGTGTAGTGGCGCTAGCTGAGGCATGTTCCTCATCTTTTGACATGCATAACATGACTTGGCCTTGACTTCGATAGTTGCATCCAAACCTGGCCACCAAAAGTAGCTGCGTGCAATCTCCTTCATTCGCACCATGCCAAAGTGCCCTGAATGGAGTTCTTCAAGCACCTTCCTTCTCAGTGGCGGCGGTATGATGACTCGAATGCCCCATAGCAGGCATCCAGACTCAACTGTGAGCTTGTTTCTCCTCACAAGGTAAGTATTTAGGCTGTCTGACAGCTCTCCTCCTTTCCCACGAGTGACAATGTCCACAACCTCAGACATCACTGGATCAGTGTGGGTGAACCTTTTCAATGGGACCGACGAAATTGAGATGTTCATCACTTCCTTGAAGTAAAAGTTTTCAGCCTGCGAGTGCTCAGTGTGTGTGACCGGTAAGGGAAGCCTTGAGAGGCTGTCTGCATTGCAGTGCTGCTCAGAACTTCTGTACTTGATATAGTACTGGTGAGCAGATAACAATAATGCCCATTCCTGCATGCGGCTGGCTGCGAGCAACGGAATTCCAGTGTTGGGACCAAAGATGGAGGTGAGAGGTCTATGGTCCATCTGCAGTGTGGCTCGTTGGCCAAACAGAAACTGATGAAATGTCTTGAAACCTAACACAAAGGCAAGTGCTTCACACTTTATCTGGGGCGGCAGGTAGCCTAGTGGTTAGAGTGTTGGGCCAGTAACCGAAAGGTTGCTAGATCCCCGAGCTGGCAAGGTAAAAATATGTAATTCTGCCCATGAACAAGGCAGTTAACCCACTGTTCCTAGGGAGTCATTGTAAATAAGAATTTGTTCTTAACTGACTTGCCTAGTTAAATAAAGGTTAAATAATTGCATAATTGCTATCAGCTTTACTTAAGGTCCATGATTTGAAAGCAGTTGGCCTTTCTTCACCTGATGGCATGATGTGTGAGACAACAGCACCAATGCCATAAGGCAATTGTAATGGCAAGTTGGGGTTGAAGTGGGATAGGGCCTCTGACTGAGCTAAGGCTGTTTTCACTTTCTTGGGGGCCTCCTCACATCTGTCTGTCCACTTCCACTGTTTGGTTTTGTTCAAAAGTTCATGCAGTGGCTATAACATTTTAGCTTGGTTCGGCACAAACTGTGCGTAGTATGTCAGTAGTCCTAAGAATGATCTCAGCTGACTCATGTTCTGTGGGGATGGAGCGTCGGCCTTCACCTTCGATCGCTCCTTGTGGATGACGTGGCCCAGGTGCTCAACAGAAGGCAGGAAAAACTCTCATTTGTTCAGGTTTCTCAGGTGCTCCTTCTCGTCTTTGCCGGTGATGAGTAGATCATTGAGGTAACATTGGACCCCAGTGAGCCCGCTCAGTATCTGGTCCATAGC
This sequence comes from Salmo salar, assembly GCF_965601325.2. NCBI lineage: Eukaryota > Metazoa > Chordata > Actinopteri > Salmoniformes > Salmonidae > Salmo > Salmo salar. Next base: position 23,900,155 of record NC_138292.1, read on the forward strand.
TCTCTGAAACAAGGCGGAGCTGAGGTGATTCCGAAAGCAAGCCTCCGATACCTGTACAGTCCTTTGTGAGTCACAGTTCTTGTGACTCTTGGTTCACATGCATCTGTAGATATGCCTGACGTAAGTCTATCTTACTGAATTACTGTCCTCCAGCTAAACCAGAAAAGAGGTAGTCAATGAGAGTTAGTGGATATTTTTCAGCAGTCAAGACTGGGTTAATGGTGACTTTGAAATCACCACAATCACCAGTGATCCATATTTTTTTAGGACTGGAACGACGGGTGTAGCCCATTCATTAACATTCACTGGATCCAATACTCCAATCTCGGCTAGTCTGTTTAGCTCAGTTTCAACTTTTGGTTTTATGGCGTATGGGACCGATCTAGCTTTGAAGCATTTTGGCTTGCTGTCTGGTTTCATGGTCAGTTTAACTATTATGTCCTTCAAACTGCCAAGTTCTCCTTTGAACAGATCCACGTGTTTCCTCAATATCCCTTGTAGGTTTGTGTCCTCTTTTGCAACCATGTGAATATCCTGCCAGTGTAGTATGGTCTTTTCCAGGCATGTGTGTCCTAGCAATGCTGGATGGTTGCCTTTCACGATGTAGATTGGTAGCTTTACCTTCTGTTTGTTGAGCTCCACCGTAAAAATCACGCTTCCTCTCACTGGAACAATGTCACCAGTGTATGTTTTCAGCGTCATCTTTGTGGGCTGTGGTGTGAGGTGATGTAGTTTCTCCTTGTATACAGCCTCAGACAGCAAAGATACGGCTGCTCCAGTGTCCACTTGCATCCGTACTGCTTTTCCATCCAGTAGCGATGTCACCCAGTATCCGTGTCCATTGTCTGAAATGGACAAAACATGCAAAGATTCTTCCCCTTCAGACAGAGTCTCACTTTGTTCATCCTCTGTGTGTTCCATTTTATGCACTTTCTTTTTGTACTTTCTGAAGTCGTTTTTCCTTTGTTCAGTACTTTTGTTTGATAGTGTCTTTTTGTTTTTACATGCACATTCGATGTGACCCTTTTTTCCACAACTTCTGCAGTCTAATTCTTGGTACCAACACTCCTCTGCTTGGTGACCTGGTTTCCTGCAGCGATAGCATGGCTTGCCACCTCCTGTCTTTTTTTGTAACTCCCTAGACACCTTATGCACTTGGGTCAATGCACTTAGCTGTTGTGCATCTTTATTTGCCATTTCCACTGATGTACGTACTTCTATTGCTCTCTACAATGTTAAGTTATTCACAGTCAAAAGGCGTTTCTGTATTGCCTCGCTGCGCATGCCACACACTAACTAACCTATCGCGTATAGTGTCACTCATTGATCACCCAAATTCACAGTGTTCAGATAACTGTTTCAATACAGCCACCAACTATGAGATTGATTCCCCGTCCTCTTGATTTCTCTTATGAAACCTGAATCTCTCTGCGATTATCAGTGCTCTGGGAGAATAATGTCCTTTTAACCTCCTTAACACTCCTCCCAGAGTGCTAAGAACCTTGGCGTGATCCTGGACAACACCCTGTCGTTCTCCACTAACATCAAGGCGGTGACCCGATCCTGTAGGTTCATGCTCTACAACATTCGCAGAGTACGACCCTGCCTCACACAGGAAGCGGCGCAGGTGCTAATCCAGGCACTTGTCATCTCCCGTCTGGATTACTGCAACTCGCTGTTGGCTGGGCTCCCTGCCTGTGCCATTAAACCCCTACAACTCATCCAGAACGCCGCAGCCCGTCTGGTGTTCAACCTTCCCAAGTTCTCTCACGTCACCCCGCTCCTCCGCTCTCTCCACTGGCTTCCAGTTGAAGCTCGCATCCGCTACAAGACCATGGTGATTGCCTACGGAGCTGTGAAGGGAACGGCACCTCCATACCTTCAGGCTCTGATCAGGCCCTACACCCAAACAAGGGCACTGCGTTCATCCACCTCTGGCCTGCTGGCCCCCCTACCTCTGAGGAAGCACAGTTCCCGCTCAGCCCAGTCAAAACTGTTCGCTGCTCTGGCACCCCAATGGTGGAACAAGCTCCCTCACGACGCCAGGACAGCGGAGTCAATCACCACCTTCCGGAGACACCTGAAACCCCACCTCTTTAAGGAATACCTAGGATAGGATAAAGTAATCCTTCTAACCCCCCCCCCCCCCTTAAAAGATTTAGATGCACTATTGTAAAGTCGTTGTTCCACTTGATATCATAAGGTGAATGCACCAATTTGTAAGTCGCTCTGGATAAGAGCGTCTGCTAAATGACTTAAATGTAAATGTAAATGTAATGTAAATGTAACCCTTTCACACGTACCATCACACGGGGTGTGATCGTTCTACAGTGGTCCCTGAAGCGTACGATCACACCCCGTGTGATTAGAACACTCATTTAGAACGCTCGTTTAGAACGGCCAGTTTCGAATGACGCAACAATCAACATTTGAGCTGGCCACACTTTTTTCAGAAACTATTTACACAAACACAGTCCTTACAAAGTTATGTCCAGAATGTGAGCAGTTTATTTTTGGATGCAATGTTCAGATATTCACAGAAGTATCTATAGCATAACACAATCATCCTAACCGGAAAAATGTAGGCTACATTTGTCCTAGCGCTGAGGAAAGATTGACGCAACACAAGCGGTCATATTTTCTAACTCTCGGCTGACATAAACTACACTATGAATTAGCTAATAGCAATTACTATGTACAATTTATCACATCACGGGTGAGCTCACCGTTGATCAAAATAATTGAGTAAAACACTTTCTAGAAATCGAAAGTAATCCGACGATTAGTTTCAGCGCACAGCCATGCTTTTTTACCTCACAGAAACCGAAGATAATAAGAGAAGACAAGATGAGTTGTTGAAGGGGTGTGGTCTACCATCATTCACATCCCACATTCACTTCCTGAAGTTCTCAAAAAATGAGTGAACCCTTACTCACCTCATTTTGTTATAGCATCTTTGGTCCGACAGACGATCAAGTGAAACCCAGAATGCTAGGTATGTTAACAAACACGGCTCCATACACAAAGCTGGAATTAGCTTAGCTCATCATAATCAGTACAACCTTCAAAACATTATTTTACACACATACTATGCGCCCTTTACAATTTATGCAAAAATCGGAACGCATGATTTATCACGGGTAATTAAAAAACTTAAATAAAATAGTAAATATATCAATAATACCACACAAAACATTTTCTGATAGTGATTTATTGATACAAATTGCGCGTTTAGGCAGTCAATCACGGTAACCTCTCACTCCCACTCTGAGCCATTCAGTGTTGTTGTTTATGTAACAATCACATCCTGGAATGGAGAGAACGTTCGAACATCACGTGCATAAAAAAACTCACGCTGGGGCGACCGTTAGAGATATTTGGAACTCACGCGGGAAAGAGTTAAGGCAGCCACAATTTCATCATATGATTTATCACCAGGTTTATCAGGTGTTACTAGGCTGCATAGTAGATTGAATATTTTTCCTCCCATAACAGTCAAAAATGTTGGCACAACGACTTCTGCTTTAATTCCACTTGCCAACACAAAGTATTCAAAACGTTCTGTGTAAGAACTCCATTGTTCCACAGATTCATCAAATGTTTCTATATTTCCAACCAATGCAGACATTTTCGGTTTATTCTTTTTCTTTCTCACACTTTTCAGACAGTCCCTTACTCCAAGACCCTTTTTTTGTACAAATTTTTTTCCACTCAGTGACTTCACTTTTTCCTGCAGCGAAACTCTTCCTATCCCTCGAGGCTCTCATTGCTGTGACATCAGAAGCTAGCTAGCATCACTCGACTGGCCAGCTTCATGTTTTCTTTGCATCTTTCTACAGTGAAAAAAAACAATTTAACTCAGACTTCTGCCGAAGATAATGAGCACAAACGTGAGAACGTTTCTTCTTCGTCGCCAGTTTTGTTGTATAGCACACTGTATTACTTATACAGCTAAGATAAGGACAGGACATGAGGTGGGAGTAGAAACTAAAGTGGGCATTGTTTAAGTGTTGCAGTTATTTTAGTCACTGTTGTTGCTGACATGTATAGTGTTGAGTCATCCGCATACATAGACACACTGGCCTTACTCAAAGCCAGTGGCATGTCGTTAGTAAAGATTGAAAAAAGCAAGGGGCCTAAACAGCTACCCTGTGGAATTCCTGCTTCTACCTGGATTATGTTTGAGAGGCTTCCATTAAAGAACATACTCTATGTTCTGTTAGTCAAGTAACTCTTTATCCACAATATAGCAGGGGGTGTAAAGCCATAACACATACGTTTTTCCAGCAGCAGACTATGATCAATAATGTCAAAAGCTGCACTGAAGTATAACAAGACAGCCCCCACAATCATTTTATCATCAATTTCTCTCAGCCAATCATCAGTTATTTGTGTAAGTGCTGTCCTTCCCTATATGTGTGCTGAAAGTCTGTTGTCAATTTGTTTACTGTGAAATAGCATCGTATCTGGTCAAACTATTTTTTTCATAAGTTTACTAAGGGTTGGTAACAGGCTGATTGGTCGGCTATTTGAGCCAGTAAAGGGGTTTTTAATATTATTGGGTAGCGGAATGACTTTAGCTTCCCCCCAGGCCTGAGGGCACACACTTTCTAGTAGGCAAATATTGAAGATTTGGCAAATAGGAGTGGCAGTATCATCCGCTATTATCCTCAGTAATTTTCCATCTAGATTGTCAGATCCTGGTGGTTTGTCATTGTTAATAGACAACAATAATAACAATAATTTGTTCACCTCTTCCACATTGACTTTACAGAATTCAAAAGTACAATTCCTGTCCTTTATAATTTTGTCAGATATACTTGGATGTGTAGTGTCAGCGTTTGTTGCTGGCATGTCATCCCAAGTTTACTTATCTTGCCAATGAAAAAGTAATTAATAAAGCAGTTGGCAATATCAGTGGGTTTTGTGATAAATTAGCCATCTGATTGTCACGGCCGTCGTAGTGATTGGACCAAAATGCAGCGGGTACGTGAATGCTCATTTTCTTCTTTATTAAATAAATGAACACTGAACAAAAAGAACGACGAAAATAGTCCTGTCAGGTACACAGCTAAACAAGAAACAACTACCTACAAAAAAACCATGAAAAACACCCCTACTAAATAGGACCTTCAATTAGAGGCAACGAGGAACAGCTGCCTCCAATTGAAGGTCAAAACAATAAACTAGACATAGAAATAGAAAAACTAGAAAATAGAACATAGAAATACAAAACATAGAACACTACCCAAAAAACCCGACAACACAAAACAAACACACCCCTGCCACGTCCTGACCAAACTACAATAACAAATAACCCCTTATACTGGTCAGGACGTGACAGTACCCCCCACCAAAGGTGCAGACCCCGGATGCACCTTAAACAAAAACACAAAAATAAATCCAAAACAAAAATAATCCCAAACTAAAGGGAGGGAAGGGAGGGTGGCCACCATCAGCAACGGTTCTTGTGCTACACCCCAACCCCAACCTCCTACTACGGAGGTGGCTCAGGCTCCGGCCTTACTCCCCAACCTAACCTGTCCACCCCCGCTAACTGCTTATTATATTTTACCCCTCCTGAAGTCTCTGGACTAAGGCGCATCGCTGAAGACCTCGGGCTGAGGCACGTCGCTGGAGACCTCGGGCTGGAGGCCGACTCTGGGAGCTCCGGACTGGCGGGCCGACTCTGGGAGCTCCGGACTGACGGGCCGACTCTGGGAGCTCCGGACTGGCGGGCCGACTCTGGGAGCTCCGGACTGGCGGGCCGACTCTGGGAGCTCCGGACTGGCGGGCCGACTCTGGGAGCTCCGGACTGGCGGGCCGTCTCTGCTGGCTCCGGACTGGCGGGCTGTCTCTGCTGGCTCCGGACTGTGGGCCGTCTCTGCTGGCTCCGGACTGTGGGCCGTCTCTGCTGGCTCCGGACTGTGGGCCATCTCTAGACGGGGCACTGTCGCCTGAAGCTCTGGACGGGGCACTGTCGCCGGAGGCTCTGGACGGGGAACTGTCGCCGGAGGCTCTGGATGGGGAACTGTCACCGGAAGCTCTGGACGGGGAACTGTCACCGGAAGCTCTGGACAGGGAACTGTCACCGGAAGCTCTGGACGGGGAACTGTCGTCGGAAGCTCTGGACGGGGAACTGTCGTCGGAAGCTCTGGACGGGGAACTGTTGTCGGAAGCTCTGGATGGGGAACTGTAGTCGGAAGCTCTGGACGGGGAACTGTAGTCGGAAGCTCTGGACGGGGACTGCGCACTGAAGGCCTGATGCGTGGGGCTGGCTTTGGAGGCGCCAGACTAGGGACATGCACCACAGGGCTAGTGTGAGGAGCAGGAGCAGGACGAACTGGACTGGGCTGACGTACTGGAGGCCTGGTGCGTGGGGCTGGTACTGGAGGTACCAGACTGGAGACACGCACCCCAAGGCTAGTGCGAGGAGCAGGAACAGGACGTACTGGACTGGGCTGACGCACTGGAGGCCTGGTGCGTGGTGCTGGCGTTGGAGGCGCCAGACTGGAAACACGCACCTCAAGGCTAGTGTGAGGAGCGGGAACTGGATACACTGGGTCATGAACCAGTACTGGAGGTCTGGAGCGCACAGCCTGCACCACCCGTCCTGGCTGGGTAGTCACAGTAGCCCTGCACAGGTGGAGTGCTGGCACAAGGCGAACTGCACTGTGCAGAGGATGGCTGCCGTGCGTAGAGCAGGCGCAGGGTAGCCTGGACCCAGGAGACGCACTGGTGGCCAGATGTATTCTGCCGGCGCACTTCTCCCAGGCTGGATGCCCACTCTAGCATGGCACTTACGGTGGGCTGGGATCGCTCGCACCGGACTGTGCATGCGCATGGGCGAGATCGTGCGCACTTCCGCATAGACCGGCGCTCTCACTGCAAAACGCTCCCCATAAGAAACACGGGAAGTTGGCTTAGGGCTTACCCTAGGCCCAGCCAAACTACCCGTGTGCCCCCCCAAAAAAAACATTTTTTGGGGCTGCCTCTCGCACTTGCCTCTCGGTGCGTATAATGCCTCATAATAGCGCCGCTCCACCTTGGTTGCCTCCAGCTCCTCCTTAGGGCGTCGGTACTCCCCAGCCTGGTGGCAAGGTCCTGCCCCATCCAGAATCTCTTCCCATGTCCATGACTCCACTGAGCTCCTCTCCTGCTCCTTCCTCCGCTGCTTGGTCCGTTGTTGGTGGTTAGTTCTGTCACGGCCGTCGTAGTGATTGGACCAAAATGCAGCGGGTACGTGAATGCTCATTTTCTTCTTTATTAAATAAATGAACACTGAACAAAAATAACAACGAAAACAGTCCTGTCAGGCACACAGCTAAACAAGAAACAACTACCCACAAAAAAAACATGAAAAACACCCCTACTAAATAGGACCTTCAATTAGAGACAACGACGAACAGCTGCCTCCAATTGAAGGTCAAAACAATAAACGAGACATAGAAATAGAAAAAAGAACATAGAAATACAAAACATAGAACACTACCCAAAAACACCGACAACACAAAACAAACACACCCCTGCCACGTCCTGACCAAACTACAATAACAAATAACCCCTTATACTGGTTAGGACGTGACACTGATTCAATGAATGATGGAGCCGAGTTGGCTTTTTTCCCCAAAATGTCATTTAAGGTGCTCCAAAGCTTTTTACTATCATTCTTTATACATATAATTTATCTTTGTTTCATAGTATAGTTTATTTTTATTTACCTTAGTCACATGATTTCCTAATTTGCAGTACGTTTGCCAATCAGTTGGGCTACCAGACTTATTTGCCTCATCCCTCTCAACCATACAATTTTTAAATTCCTCATCAATCCAAGGGGATGTAACAGTTTTTTCAGTCATTTTCTTAATGGGTCCGTGCTTATTAGTAACTGGAATTAGCAATTTCATAAATGTGTCAAGTGCAGCATCTGGTTGCTTCTCATTACACACCACAGACCAGCAAATATTCTTTATATCAACATATGAATCACTACAAGCATCTTGTATGACCTCTTATACACTATATTAGGCCCAGCCTTTGGAACTTTAGTTTTCCTAGATATGGCTATTATATTGTGATCACTACATCCTATGGATTTGGATACTGCTTTAAAACTTTTTAGGGCTAGGCCCCTTTTTTCTCCACTTCCTGTCTGAATGATGTGCCCAAAGTAAACTGCATGTAGCTCAGGCCCTGAAGCCAGGATATGCATATAATTGGTAGCATTGGAAAGAAAACACTTTGAAGTTTGTAGAAATGTTAAACTAATGTAGGATAATATAACACAATAGATATGGTAGGAGGAAATCCAAAGACAAACCAACCAACTCCTAGAAATGCAAGAGAAAGGTCATATTGAGAATTAGCTACCTGTATGCAATTCCTATGGCTTCCACAGGGTGTCAGCAGTCTATGTTCAAGGCTTCAGGCTTGTAACTTCAAAAATGAATACGAAATATCAGTTTTAGTAGAAGGACACAGTCTTGGAAATGTGTGTTTGCGGTTTCCTATTGAACATACTTCTTTCCGAAATAAATATTATAGTATGATTACATTTTAGAGTATCTGAGGAGCAAATAGAAACATATTTTAACTTGTTGAAACTGTTACGATCGTCGTAGAGAGGAGTGGACCAAGGTGCAGCGTGGTAAGTGCTCATGTTTACTTTTATTTAACTCAGAACACTAAACAAAATAACGAAAAGGAAAACGAACGTTACGTTCTGCAGGCTTACACAGAGCTGTACAAAAACAAGATCCCACAACTGAAGGTGGGAAAAAGGGCTGCCTAAGTATGATTCCCAATCAGAGACAACGATAGACAGCTGCCTCTGATTAGGAACCATACTCAGCCAAACACAAAGAAATATCCTGTTAGGGCTAGGGGGCAGTATTGACACGGCTGGATAAAAAACATACCCGATTTAATCTGGTTACCACTCCTACCCAGTAACTAGAATATGCATATACTTATTACATATGGATAGAAAACACCCTAAAGTTTCTAAAACTGTTTGAATGGTGTCTGTGAGTATAACAGAACTCAAATGGCAGGTCAAAACCTGAGAGATTCCTTTACAGGAAGTGGCCTGTCTGACCATTTCTTGAACTTCTTTTCCATCTCTATCTTTTACTAAGGATCTCTGCTCTAACGTGACACTTCCCACGTCGTCCATAGGCGCTCAGAGCCCGGGAAAAAACAGAATGTCGTCATTCCAGCCCCAGGCTGAAACACATTATCGCCTTTCTCAAGTGGCCGATCAAGGGACTCTGGGCTTATGCGCGTGACCCGACCGCCCCCGCCTTTGTGATTTTTTCCTCTGTTTGCCGAAAAGGAGATTCCCTGTCGGAATATTATCGCTTTTCTACGAGAAAAATGGCGTAAAAATTGATTTTAAACAGCGGTTGACATGCTTCGAAGTACGGTCATGGAATATTTAGAATTTTATTGTCACGAATTGTGCCATGCGCGCGACACTTCTTTACCATTTCGGATAGTGTCTGGAACGCACGAACAAAACGCCGCTATTCGGATATAACGATGGATTATTTTGGACCAAACCAACATTTGTTATTGAAGTAGCAGTCCTGGGTGTGCATTCTGATGAAGACAACAAAAGGTAATCAAACTTTTATAATAGTAAATATGATTATGGTGAGTGCTAAACTTGCCGGGTGTCTAAATAGCGAGCCCGTGATGCCTGGGCTATGTACTTAGGATATTGCAAAATGTGCTTTCACCAAAAAGCTATTTTAAAATCAGACATATCGAGTGCATAGAGGAGGTCTGTATCTATAATTCTTAAAATAATTGTTATGCTTTTTGTGAACGTTTATCGTGAGTAATTTAGTAAAATGTTAGCGAATTCCCCGGAAGTTTGCGGGGGGTATGCTAGTTCTGAACGTCACATGCTAATGTAAAAAGCTGTTTTTTGATATAAATATGAACTTGATTGAACAAAACATGCATGTATTGTATAACATAATGTCCTAGGGTTGTCATCTGATGAAGATCATCAAAGGTGAGTGCTGCATTTAGCTGTCTTCTGGGTTTTGGTGACATTATATGCTGGCTTGAAAAATGGGTGTCTGATTATTTCTGGCTTGGTACTCTGCTGACATAATCTAATGTTTTGCTTTCGTTGTAAAGCCTTTTTGAAATCGGACAGTGTGGTTAGATTAACGAGAGTCTTGTCTTTAAATAGCTGTAAAATAGTCATATTTTTGAGAAATTGAAGTAATAGGATTTTTAAGGTTTTGAAAATCGCGCCACAGGCTGCAAGTGGCTGTTACGTAGGTGGGAAGAATTCGTCCCGCCTAGCCCAGAGAGGTTAAATGACATAGAATGCCCACCCCATATCACACCCTGACCTAACCAAACAGAGAAAAATGGCTCTCTCAGGTCAGGGCGTGACAGAAACAAAGTTTAGAGGTAGATTTTTGGATTCCTTTCTCTGCATGTTGAACGAGTGGATTACTCAAATCGATGGTGCCAACTGAACAGACTTTTTGGGATATAAAGAAGGATTTTATTTAACAAAACGACAATACATGTTAAAGCTGGGACCCTTTGGATGACAAATCAGAGGAAGATTTTCAAAAAGTAAGTGAATTTAATCTTTATATGTGAATGTATGAAACCTGTGCGGGTGGAAAAATATTTGGATGTGGGGCGCTATCCTCAAACAATCGCATGGCATGTTTTCTCTGTAATAGCTACTGTAAATCAGACAGTGCAGTTAGATTAACGAGAATGTAAGCTTTCAGCCGATATAAGACACATATGTACCTAAATGTTTAAAATCCATAATATGTATGATTATTTATTTGAATTGCACGCCCTCCAGTTTCACCGGAAGTTGTACCGCTAGCGGGACACCGATCCTTAAGAAGTTTTAAGCACATTTCTGCAGCATTAGTAAAGATGTGATTAATACATGTGGATGATTTCATTCCTGTGCTGTTTGTAACTACCCTGGTAGGTTGACCGACAACGTGAACCAGGTTGCAGGCACTGTTTACAGTTTGGATTTTTTTCTTGAGTGGGCACCTTGATGAGAGCCACATACATTATCAAGCATTTCACACATATTATCCATGTCACGTCCTGACCAGTAATAGGGGTTATTTGTTATTGTAGTTGGGTCAGGACGTGGCATGGGGTATTTGTTTTATGTGGTTCGGGGTGGTTGTGTGTTTAGTGGTGTGTTTGATTTATTACTCTGGGGTTTTGGGCACTGTTCTATGTTAATGTATTTCTATGTTTAGTCTAGTTCTTTGTATTTCTATGTTTAGTTAATTGGGGATTGGACTCTCAATTGGAGGCAGGTGTTTTCTAGTTGCCTCTGATTGAGGGTCCTATATATAGGTATGTGTTTGTTTTAGTGTTTTGTGGGAGATTGTGCTTGGTATAGCTTTGTTGCCTTACCGGCCTGTTATTAGTCGTTTTGTTTTGTTGTGTTTGTTTTGGTTCACCTTCTTGTCCGTTTAAATAAAAAGAAGATGAGTGCACATTTTCCCGCTGCGTCTTGGTCCACTTTACCCTACGACAACCGTGACAATCCAGAGACTGACTGTTAGCACTTGGTGGTCTATAGCAGCTTCCCACAATAATGGGCTTTAGGTAAGGTAGGTGAACCTGTAGCCATATTACTTAAACAGTATTTAACATTAGACATTCTCTAAGCTTTACATGAATGTGGTTCTTCATATAGACCGCAAGACCACCCCCGTTGGCATTTTTGTCTTTTCGGTAAATGCTATAACTGTGTATTGCTACCATTGTATCATCAAAGGTAGTCAGAATATCAATGTCATCTGTTACAAGCAAGTTATTGACTTCATGGACCTTGTTTCTCAGGCTGCAAATGTTAATATGGGCTATTTTTAGCACTTTTCTGGGTTGCTTGATTGTTTTTAATGCTTTACCGGGAGATTATCAGAAGTAGACTTGATAGTGCAGGGTGAGCTGCACAAAGTGATCTTCCTACTAGGGCACACCACCTCAGTGCTAACAGTGTAACTCTGGTTCATAGGCTCATGATTACTGCATACAATAGCTAATTAACAAAGGTATTCAGGGCAATTAGGGGCACATAAATTATGTTACTTACATTGTGTCTGCCAACGCCCCTTGGATAATGTACATTTGATGCAGCATCATGACAACTCATTGTCACAATGGTAGGGATTAACTGAGCTGGTCTTGGGTCATTGATAAGTCATTGTTTCAATGCAGCCTTGAAATGCGAGGACAGAGTCCAGGAGCCAAGATGATTTGGATAGACTCCTGTAGAGTATCTTCTGTTTCCAGAAGGTGTCAACGTTATCTATAAAAGTGACTCCAGCAGAGCTACAATAATCTTTTAGCCAGATGTGTAATGTCAGTAGCCTGAGGAATCTATCACACCCATGGCCCAACGATGGTATTGGACCTGAAATGATTTGCCGTTTTTTGGAGTCTTTTAATGCTAAAATCAGTTCTTTAAAATCAATTTTCAGATGTTCAGAGCTAGCCCTCCTGATGTCATTTGACCCCACAGAGTACGACAATGTCAGCTCCCGGCATCTGTCGTAGAACAGTCGGAAGCAGCCTGATGATGTCCTGTATTCGTGCTCCTGGCCATACATGTCTCAAGTTGAGGGAGCGTGCAATTGGGATATTGACTGCAGTAATGTCCACCAGAGTTGTTGCCAGAGAATGTAATGTTAATTTCTCTACAATAAGCTGCTTTAGAGAATTTTGGAGAAGTTGGCAGTACGTCCAACAGGCCTCACAACCGCAGACCACGTGTAACCATGCCAGCCCAAGACCAAACTGTCAGAAACTGTCTCAGGGAAGCTCATCTGTGTCAGGAATCCCGCTTCCTGAGTCTGTTTTCTGCCTGAGCTGACTGTTTTTTTGTTTTGGAGTCTTTTGTCTGAGGTTCCTGAACGCACCCTGTCTGGTTGCCAGGCGACGAAGCTAGGCGGGAGAACTTTTGATTACCCGCACCTGCATCTCATCAACCATCTGCACACCTGGTCCTGATCATCACCTCTTCATAAGCCCTGACCTGACATCCATTCCCTGCCGGATCGTTAGCAACGAATAGTATGTTGTGCCAGCATATCAGCCTCATGTTTCCTGAGTTTGTTTTGTTATTCTGTACTTGTTGCCGGTTACTCACTCCCGTTTACTCTGTCTACAGTCATTCTCCCGGAACATTCAACTCCCTTACCTGGCCGTCGGTGGATTCAGGGACTTCATTGGATCAACCCATTCACTCTCATCAACTCACCTCCGCTGCCGTTCCGTCTCCTGGATTATTCAATTTACACATCAAGACTTCCAATAAATATTCACCTTCATTTTACTCACCTTGTCCCGGTCTGCTTCTGGGTTCTGTCTTAGAAAATCGTGACAGAACGATCCGGACAGAAATGAACCCAGCGGACCTGGACTCCGTTCACCATGCCATTTCCCTTCAGGAGAAGATGTTGGGACAACACAGCATGGCGCTACAGGAGATCGCACTTTCGGTGCGGAACTTTTCTTCTAGTCTGACGAGTATCCAGGCTCAGCTCAGTTTGCCGGCAGATCATCCACCACCTACCTCACCTCTCTCACCTGTCGCTTCTGGAGATGTTCCCTTTCGTGAGCCCAAGGTTCCGACGCCAGATAAGTATGAAGGGGATTTGGGAAGATGCCGTTCGTTTCTTATGCAATGTGGGCTAGTTTTTGATCTGCAGCCCCACTCTTACGCCACAGACAAGGCTAGGATAGCTTTTGTTATTGCACTGCTGCGTGGAAGAGCTCTGGAGTGGGCTTCAGCCATATGGGAACGACAGGACACCTGCATAGTGTCATACCAGGAGTTCACGGCAGAGCTGAGGAAGCTTTTTGACCATCCTGTCCGAGGTAAGGACGCAGCTAAACGTTTGTTCTCTCTTCGCCAAGGAGCTCGCAGTGTGGCAGACTTCGTTATTGAATTCAGGACATTGGCTGTGGAGAGTGAGTGGAATGAGGAAGCACTACAAGCGTTTTTTTACCAGGGGTTGTCGGAGCAACTCAAGGATGAGTTGATCTCCTATCCTGAGCCTTGTGACCTGGACGGTCTGATAGCATTATCTATTCGGGTGGATAACAGAATCCGAGAGAGAAGGAGGGAGAAGCAATGGGGCACTTCCAATCAATCAGCTACTCGGGGACCATTCGGGTCAGGAAGTGGACCGGAACGAGTCGCTCATTATTCACCTCACGGGTTAACCAAGGAGGAGCGCCAACGGAGACGTGAGAACAACGGCTGCCTCTATTGTGGTAACTCGGGACATTACATCTCCGCTGGTTCTCAGCGCCCGTTAAACTGCTCGGCTCGCTAAGTTTGGGAGGTCTTTTAGCTAGTCAGTTTCAACCTCTCAACAGTCCTGTTAGACCCCTTTTTCCTGCTACACTCATGAACAAGGATCAGAGTTTAGCGATTAACGCTTTTATCGACTCAGGTGCCGATGGCAGCTTTATAGATGCCGACTTGGTGGAACAGCTGGGGCTTTCCAAGGAGAAGTTACCGGAAGCCATTGAAGCTACTACTCTAGACGGCAGTAGTCTGGCACGCATCACTATGAGGACTGAACCGGTTAGGATGTTGTTGTCAGGGAATCATGCAGAGGTTATCTCCTTATTCATTCTGCCTTCTCCCCATGTTCCTCTGGTTCTTGGATACCCCTGGCTGAGAGAACACAATCCCACGTTCGATTGGGTGACTGGCAAGGTAACTAGTTGGAGCATTGAATGTCATGCTAACTGCCTTAAGACTGCCTGTTCCCATTCTGTTCCCAGTCAGGTTATTGAGTCGACTCCCCCTGATTTGTCCCTGGTTCCTGAAACATATCACGATTTGGGTGAAGTATTCAGTAAGCAGAAGGCGCTGTCACTTCCTCCCCACCGACCATATGACTGTGCCATTAACCTGTTCCCTGGAGCTACCTATCCCAAGGGACGGTTATACAGTATCTCTCGACCGGAACGTGAAGCTTTGGAGACATACATAAAGGAGTCTCTAGCTGCTGGTCTCATTCGTCCCTCATCATCACCCCTGGGGGCTGGTTTCTTTTTTGTGAGTAAGAAGGATGGCTCTCTTCGACCTTGTATTGATTATCGGGGGTTGAATGATATTACGGTCAAGAATAAGTATCCCCTGCCCTTGATGAGCTCTGCTTTCGACTCCTTACAGGGTGCTACTATGTTCACTAAGCTGGATCTACGCAATGCGTATCATCTGGTCCGGATCAGAGAGGGAGACGAGTGGTTAACTGGCTTCAATACACCGATGGGTCATTTCGAGTATCTGGTGATGCCGTTTGGATTGACCAATGCTCCAGCAGTATTCCAGAGTATGGTGAATGACGTCTTGAGAGATATGATCGGTTTGTTTGTGTTCGTTTACCTGGATGATATTTTGATCTTCTCTAAGGAGCCTTCCAGCCACGTCCAGCATGTCAAGCAGGTTCTGCAGCGATTGTTGGAGAACCGCCTGTTTGTGAAGGCCGAAAAATGTGAATTTCACGCCCACACTACATCCTTCCTCGGGTACATCGTCTCCCGGGGAGAGATTAAGATGGACTAAGAGAAGGTTAGGGCAGGTCTGGATTGGGCCCAGCCCAATACGAGATTGCAGCTCCAGAGGTTTCTGGGGTTTGCAAATTTCTATCGTAGATTTATCCATGACTACAGCCGGGTGGCCGCTCCATTAAGATTTCAAAAAGGTTTTACGGCGAAAGCATAAATTTAGAGTATGTTAGGACAGTACATTTACAAGAGTTGTGTGTAATGTTTTGTCAAGTCAAAGACAGGGTCACCAAAACCATAAAACCAGCTAAAATGATGCACTAACCTTTTACAATCTCCATCAGATGACACTCCTAGGACATTATGTTAGACAATGCATGCATTTTTAGTTCTATCAAGTTCATATTTATATCCAAAAACAGCGTTTTACTATGGCATTGATGTTGAGGAAATCGTTTCCCTCCAATAACCGGCAGTCAAGTCAGCGTCACAAATTAAATAATTAAAATTAGAAAACATTGGTAAAATATTATATTGTCATTTAAAGAATTATAGATTTACATCTTTTGAACGCAATCAACTTGCCAGATTTAAAAATAACCTTACTGGGAAATCACACTTTGCAATAATCTGAGCACTGCGCCCAGAAAAATACGCGTTGCGATACAGACTAGACGTCATGTTGGGGAGATCTAAAATCGAAAATACTATGTAAATAATCCATTACCTTTGATTCTCTTCATCAGATGTCACTTCCAGGTATCACAGGTCCATAACGAATGTAGTTTTGTTCAAAAAAGCTCATCATTTATGTCCAAAAATCTCCGTCTCGTTAGCACATGATGTAAGCCAGCCGGACTTCTCGTCATGAACGAGGGGAAAAAATATATTTCCGTTCGTTCAAACATGTCAAACGTTGTATAGCATAAATCATTAGGGCCTTTTTTAACCAGAACATGAATAATATTCAAGGTGGACGAATGCATACTCTTTTATAACGTATTGGAACGAGGGTACCCAACATCAACTCGCGCGCAAGGTGTCTAATGGGCCATCATCGTTCCATGGCTCTTGTTCGGTCAGATCTCCCTCCAGAAGACTCAAAACACTTTGTAAAGGCTGGTGACATCTAGTGGAAGCAATAGGAAGTGCCAAAATATTCCTAAACCCCTGTGTTTTTCAATGGGATAGGTTTAAAGTCAATACAACACATCAGGTATCCACTTCCTGTCAGAAAATGTCTCAGGGTTTTGCCTGCCAAATGAGTTCTGTTATACTCACAGACACCATTCAAACAGTTTTGGAAACTTTAGAGTGTTTTCTATCCATATATAATAAGTATATGCATATTGTAGTTACTGGGTAGGATTAGTAACCAGATTAAATCGGGTACATTTTTTTTATCCAGACGTGCAAATGCTGCCCCCTAGACCCAACAGGTTAACTGCCCTGACTTCTAGCACCAGGACCTTCAGTTGGAATCCTGAGGCAGACCGGGCGTTTCTGGATTTGAAGAGTCGATTCACCAACGCCCCGATTCCCCCTCAACCTGACGCTGCTCGGCAGTTTGTCGTGGAAGTGGACGCGTCTGATGTGGGGGTTGGCGCCATCCTGTCCCAGCGAAGCTCCACTGACGGTAAACTCCATCCCTGCACCTTCTATTCTCGCCGTCTTTCGTCTGCGGAGAGGAATTACGATGTGGTTAACCGGGAGCTGCTTGCGGTGAAACGGGCCTTGGAGGAGTGGCGTCACTGGTTGGAGGGAGCGGAGCAACCGTTTATTGTCTGGACTGACCACAAGAATCTTGCTTACGTGCAATCGGCTAGACGTCTCAACTCGCATCAGGCCAGGTGGGCTTTGTTTTTTGGACGCTTTAATTTTTCCCTGACGTTCCGACCTGGGTCTAAGAACGGCAAGGCGTTCGCCTTGTCCCGGATGTTCTCCAAGACTGATGAGAGTGGGGCCAAGACTGAGACGATTCTTCCCCAGAACTTCGTCGTGGGAGCAGTCACATTTAGGGTTGAGGAGCAGGTTCTGGCGGCCCTTCGGATGCATCCCGGTCCCGGTAACAGTCCACCCGGTCGGTTGTTTGTGCCTGAATCTGTCCGTTCTGCCGTCCTCCAATGGTCCAGCAAGATGGCTTGTCACCCGGGGGTGGCTCAGACGATGGCATTACTACGCAGACGATTTTGGTGGCCTGCCATGGGAGAAGATACCCGGAGGTTTGTTGCTGCATGCCCAGTATGTGCACAGAATAAGTGCCAATCGGGCCAGCTCTGGACTTCTTCATCACCTACCGATTCCCCGGCGACCATGGTCGCATCTGGCTCTGGACTTTGTTACTGGATTGCCCTCTTCTGATGGGAACACGGTCATTCTGACTATTGTGGACAGATTCAGCAAGTTCGCCCACTTTGTACCTATCTCCAAGCTTCCCTCTGCCTCTGAGACGTCCGAGATCCTGGTTAGGGAGGTTTTCAGGGTCCACGGGTTGCCCAGTGACATTGTTTCCGACCGTGGTCCTCAGTTTACCTCTGCTGTCTGGAAATCTTTCTGTTTGGCCATTGGAGCTACAGTCAGTCTCACATCTGGATTTCACCCCCAATCTAATGGTCAGGCGGAGAGAGCCAACCAGAAGATGGAATCCACGCTGTGCTGCCTTGTCTCTTCCAACCCCGCCTCTTGGGCCTCTCAGTTGCCATGGGTCGAGTATGCCCACAATACTCTCCCTACATCTGCTACTGGGATGTCTCCCTTCCAGTGCCTGTACAGTTACCAACCCCCCTTGTTTCCTTCTCAGGAGAAGGATCTCTCTGTACCCTCGGTCCAGGCCCACATTCGTCGTTGCCACCGGACCTGGCATCGGGCCAGAAAGGCTCTCCTTAAAGTTTCTGACCGTTATCAGCTCCAGGCGAATCGTCGCCGGATTCCAGCTCCCGCTTATGCCATCGGTGATAAGGTATGGTTGGCTACACGGGATCTTCCTCTGTGGACTGAGTCAAGGAAACTGTCACCGAAGTTCATTGGTCCGTTTGTGGTGGAGAAGGTGATCAATCCTGTTGTGGTTCGACTCAAGTTGCCTAAGACGCTCAGAGTCCAGCCCACCTTTCATGTCTCCTGCCTCAAGCCTGTGCACCTCAGTCCTCTGCTACCCCCTCCGCCTCCTCCTCCTCGGATGATCGGAGGTGGTCCTGTCTACACGGTGCGCCGCATTATGGATTCCAGACGTCGGGGTTTCCAGTATCTCGTGGACTGGGAGGGGTATGGTCCTGAGGAGAGGAGTTGGATTCCTCGGCGTCAGATCCTGGATGATACCCTCCTTCGTGACTTCTACCGCCTCCATCCTGGCGCTCCGGGTTGTCCGCCCGGTGGCGTTCGTCGGAGGGGGGGGGTACTGTCAGGAATCCCGCTTCGTGAGTCTGTTTTCTGCCTGAGCTGACTGTTTTTTGTTTTGGAGTCTTTTGTCTGAGGTTCCTGAACGCACCCTGTCTGGTTGCCAGGCAACAAAGCTAGGCGGGAGAACTTTTGATTACCCGCACCTGCATCTCATCAACCATCTGCACACCTGGTCCTGATCATCACCTCTTCATAAGCCCTGACCTGACATCCATTCCCTGCCGGATCGTTAGCAACGAACAGTATGTTGTGCCAGCGTATCAGCCTCATGTTTCCTGAGTTTGTTTTGTTATTCTGTACTTGTTGCCGGTTACTCACTCCCGTTTACTCTGTCTACAGTCATTCTCCCGGAACATTCAACTCCCTTACCTGGCCGTCGGTGGATTCAGTGACTTCATTGGATCAACCCATTCACTCTCATCAACTCACCTCCGCTGCCGTTCCGTCTCCTGGATTATTCAATTTACACATCAAGACTACCAATAAATATTCACCTTCATTTTACTCACCTTGTCCTGGTCTGCTTCTGGGTTCTGTCTTAGAAAATCGTGACAATCTGCATGCTCGTTGTCCTCACCAGGGTTTGACCTGACTGCAGTTTGGCGTTGTAACCGGCTTCAGTGGGCAAATGCTCACCTTAGATGGCCACTGGCACGCTGGAGAAGTGTGCTCTTCACAGATGAATCCCGGTTTCATCTGTTCCGAGTAGATGGCAGACATTGTGAATGGCCTCGTGTGGGCGAGCGGTTTGCTGATGTCAACTTTGTGAACAGAGCGCCCCATGGTGGCAGTGGGGTTATTGTATGGGCAGGCATCAGCTATGGACAACAAACACAATTGCATTTTATTGATTGAAATTTGAATGCATAGAGATACTGTGACGAGATCCTGAGGCCCATTGTCGTGTCATTCCTCCACCGCCATCACCTCATATTTCAGCATGATAATGCACGACCCCATGTTGCAAGGATCTGTACACAATTCCCGGAAGCTGAACATGTCCCAATTCCTCCATGACCTGCATACACACCAGACATGTCACCCACTGTGCATGTTTGAGATGCTCTGGATCGACCTGTATTACAACGTGTTCCAGTTCCCGCCAGTACCCAGCAAATTCACACAGCCATTGAAGAGGAGTGGGAAAACAGGCCACAATAAACAGCCTGATCAACTCTATGCAAAGGAGATGTGTCATGCTGCATGAGGCAAATGGTGGTCACACCAGATACTGACTGGTTTTCTGATCCACGCCCCTAATTTTTGTAAGGTTTCTGTGACCAACAGATGCATGTCTGTATCCCCAATCACGTTAAACCATAGATTACAGCCTAATTTATTTATTTCAATTGACTGATTTCCTTATATGAACTATAACTCAGTAAAATCTTTGTTTGTTGCGTGTTGCATTAATGTTTTTGTTCAGTTTATTTAGAATAAAGGGAAATGTTACCAAAAACGTAACATTGTCTAACAAATGTGAGTAATTGCCTAGTTGAGGGTGTGGCTGTCCAGGTAAAGACTGAATAAAGTTATAAGATCCACAACTTGCTTGTAGTTCAAGTTCATGTTTGGGTTGACGACTAAACTAAAGCTTGTTTACTGGATTCATTAAAAGCTGTAGTTTTGGTCAACATCCTTCTCTCTTTGAGTGTTTGTGTCCTAACTTCATTCCACAGCAAGGCCCAATCCTGAATGGCGAATCACATTAATGAATGACGATGTTAGGAAAAAGTGTGTGTTTATCTGCCATGCAGATCATTATCTAGTTTACCGAATTCCTGTCCTTCATGTACAGTAAACCATAAATATCTGTATCAAAATAACATTACAGGGCCATTACATGAACTGACACAAAGGTCACTGCAATGTGGCTTACAGTAATTGGGGAACTTCCTTGTCACCTGGCTGGCAGCTCTAAAAGATAGTACCTCAGCCTATTCTATAGCATCATACTGTGAGTGTACTAGAAGCACTCTCTAAATCTGGAACAGAACAAAGTATTCCAACAGCAATGAAAACTACAGTAGCCATCTCTCTCACTCTGTTCATACTCACAGGTAAAGCAGATATCTTCTTTGTCTCTTTAAACCTTGTTGTTACCTAGGCCATGCTTTACAGATCTTTGAGTTGTACATTTACATTGTAGTTACAATGTAATTGCACGTAGCATTAACTGCACAAAAACCTACATTCGTTGCTAATTTCATACAGCTACAGTTTCCTTTGATTGAATTGAAATTATTGTACTATAGATTACTGTGTACAGTAGAGTACAGTAATTACACTCTGATTACCAAAGTAAGGGAGAAAACTCTCTGTCAGTGATCATGCCTTATTCAGTTGATATATTCATGTATTTGTCAGACACCACGTGAAATTAGTAAAATGTTGATTCCACGTCTTATTCTCCTGTGTTTAAACTACAAATGTTGGCTACACCCCTTTTTGTGGAAGACAGTCTGTCTGTGTTGTGTGTACGTATAGCTAGCTATGTCTGACTATTAGTGCTGTGTGATTGTTACTGGGCCTATTGTTCTCTGAGTCAGTCATTTAGAACGGTTCTGAATGATGGAACGTTTTAGTGTACAGTGTGTACCACCATGTACAGCATGTTGTCTGAGGCCATGCTCTCTGCCGCCCTGTATTCCCTTCAGGTCTCTGTGCCGGTCAGGGTCTGTTTCCACAAGGTCCTGTGAATGGAGCAGAAGGAGGGACAGTGATGTTCATCACAAATCTAAGCCCACCAGCCCAGCCGTTCATAAGAATATCCTGGAGTGTTGGTGGAGCCAATATTATAATCTCATCCAGTGATGACTCTATAGGGCCTGGATACGGAGACAGGATCACTCTGAACAAAACTACTGGATCTCTGGAGCTCAGGAATCTGACCCTGGCTGACAGTGGAGAATACAGAGTGGCTATAACAACAGCTACAGCAGAAACAATCAATGGATCAACTGAACTGGTTGTGTATGGTAAGTCCAAGTGCCATGACAAAGACAGTTAAAGCTCAAATCCTTAAATGAAAAAATAACAAAGTGGTCGTCCCGCTTCAGTTTTGGTTAAAGCTGAGATATGGGTCTGGTGAAATGAAACAATTCTGAAAATCATAGACAAAGCTATGGATATCAACATTATAGTTTTAACCATCTTTTGAGGCTATACAGTGTTTGTTTACATTTATATTATTTACAAACATTGGAGTAAAACAAGCTTATATTTTGGGTTATGATGGGATATGGCTGTTGAACTAAGGTTATGAGGCACATACGTCAATTCAACGTCTATTCCACGTCAATTCAACGTAATTTCAGGTGGAAACAACAATTCAACCAGTGTGTGCCCAGTGGGAACTTACATTCAATAATCAATGGGTATATGTCATCAATTTTGAAGTCAATTAATGTATTTGGCAATACGGATTAAGAGTTTAGTTACAATGAGGAAACTTTGAAATAGATATCACTTGACCTTATCATCATCAAAACCATAAAAATCATCATCATCATTATCATTGTGGTATCTTTGATATTCATAAGTGTTGGCTATGACTTCATGTTTTACAGAGAATATATCTGATGCCAATATCACAGGACCATCAAACCATCTGTTTGCAAATGTGAGCTCCGCCAACTTAACCTGTGAGGCTGCTGGTAACATCACTGCTATACAATGGATGAAGGAAGGTCAGCCTCTATCCGCTGGTGGCAATATATTCTTCTCAGAGGAAAACAGGAAATTATCCATCAGTCCTGTGAAGAGACACGACAGCGGAGAATATGTGTGTAAACTCACCAACCCTGCCAGCTCTGCTACTGCCTCCTATAGAATGATAGTGAACTGTGAGTAACGGTCTATAACTAATCTAATAATCTATGGGTCGGTTTCTCAGACACAAATTAAGCCTAGTCCTGAACTAACAAGCACGCTTCCAAGTATTTTAAATCCAGAACTAGATTTAAAGCTGCAATATGTTACTTCTTGGGCGACTCGACCAAATTCACATAGAAGTGTGAGTTATAGATCTATCATTCATTGAAAGCAAGTCTAAGAAGCAATAGATATGTTCTATGTGCGCTATTTCTATGTTTCCCAATCTTCAATTTCATTTTTGAAAATACAATATTTTGGGTTATGGAAAAGATAAAAGTGGTTTGGATGGTTCAATGATTGTCTTCACAATACTTGCTTGTTTTGTCACATAAACTGAAATTAAGTAAACTATTTGAATTTTAGCAACCAGGAAATGGTGGACCAATTTCTGCATAGTGCACCTTTAGTCTGTGTCTGGGAAAACTGCCCTATGAGATATTACACTCATAATGCCCAGTTCTTAGAGCCCACTTTTTTTCTGTTCAGGTCATGTGGTCAGGAAAAATTCTTGGCCCTCATGCAGCTGCAGGATCTTAATTTGATTACCCTGTTGCATGATAACTTTCCTGCATCTCCTGCACTTTCCTGTATTGAGGTTTTAAAAGGCTTCTGAAGTTAGTAATTTCCATTTAGAAATTTCAGACTTGATTTTCCTTACAAAAAATGTAGCCACCCCTACAAAGATGTCCATTAATTATAAAATATATATAATTCATAATATTTCTGCTGTAGCATACTGGCTCAAATTAAGATCCTACATCTGTGCATGTTGTGTTTACTACTACAGTCTGAGGGTCTTCTGTTCATGGGCTTACAGATGGACCAGATTCCAATACCATCCTGGGCCAACACATCGCTGAGGTGGAGTCATTCACCCTCATTTACTGCTCCGTTCAGTCTGTACCGCCTGCTACATTCACCTGGCGGTTCAATGGGCAACAGACAGGTGTACATGAAGCTGGATACATCATAAAGAGCGTCAGCTACAACAACAGCGGGGACTACAGATGTGATGCTAAGAATGATCTCACTGGAACAGTTGTCTCTATGGGCCATAGTCTGTCAGTTAAAGGTACTGGTCTCTGATACATTCACCATTAGACGTAGACCATCAAAGCTAACTAATGCCCAAAACGATCAACATCACATCAGCATTATTTCTATAGGTTGTGTTTTGTTTATTGAATGAGTTCCTGTGTTGGAGCATTGCAGATAAAACCCCTCCACCCCTAAGCCCAGAGGGAGCAGCAGGTATAGCAGTCGCTGTGATGTTGGTAGTCGTTGCTGTAGCTCTTGGTCTCTATTTCAGCATAACTCATCATCGGTGAGTCTATGAAACTAATGTGGTTTGTTATGCCAATAAGTCATTTTTCTTCTGGTGTAACAAAAACTGGAAACCATTGATTTCAATAGAAAACATTTAGTCTATCAATTGTGGGAAAATAACAATACATTTCAAAAAGACAATTGAGGTTTTGTGTATAAATATTTTGCAGACCATTTTGGAAGTAAATGTAAATGTTTTCTGTATGTTGTTTAGGAACAAGAAAGGGACCAACGAAGAGAAAGGTAAGAGAAAAACATGATAATTTTAGTCTAGTACACTTTTTTCAATTACTGTATGGTAATATCATTCATACAAGTATTGAGATGAGAGTGGAGAGCCTTTCTGTGCTGCAGCTGATGACCACAGTTGTCCTTTATCATCTTTGATGTCCATCAGATACAGACGCACTGAGCAGATCGTCCCAGACAGAGGATATGTCCATGTCCAGCCCTGACAAAGGACGTGAGGGGCACAAACTGACCACCCAAATCCAGGACAGAACCCATGATCGCAAGCAACCACAACCAGGCACCAGCCATACTATAGCCACCAGCCATGCACCAGGAACCAAAGGTCAGAGAGAGGTTTGCGTATATAGTGTAGCAAATATTTGCGAGCTGACAACAATCTGTCTCGTTATCAACTTCATCAGCTGCTATTTTGTTTTTCTCTCTCTCCACCCACCACATGCCCACACAGCTTCTGCAGGCGAACACGAGTATGAGTGCATAGGAAATAAGAAAACTGGAGCTCCAACACTACCTTTAAGAGTGAGTTTCCACCACAAAGTTAAATGAAACACTTATGATATTGTAATCCTATGGTTCCCACCATGTCCTGTATGAGTTAGTTACAGCGATAGCAGCATTGTGACAGACTGTGGGTCTGTTAGTATACTGTAGTGACTGAGTCCTTTACTGTTCTCTCTCAGGGAAAACTTCCTACCAGACAAACCAACACTGACACTGTAAGTAGTACAAGGTACCTCTGGCACCTTGCTGGCACCTTGCTGGCACCTTACTGCATTGAAGCATTTTGTTATAGCTGTAATGAAAAGGAGAACTCACCGATACACAATCTTTGATGTACCACATCATCCCTGAATAACCTACCTACAGTAGTTAGGTATAGACGATTTATACAAATGTACTCAGTGTGTCTCGTTCTGTCTTTACTAACCCGGGAAATCCAGGGCTCCAACATAGACAATACAATTATAAATTGGTAAGTGAACTGTTTATTGGATCCTTGTTATGATATTACCATTGATTATACTTGTTTTATAGCTTTATAGTTGCCTCGGTCTCAATCTCTCTCTCTCTCTCTCTCTCTCTCTCTCTCTCTCTCTCTCTCTCTCTCTCTCTCTCTCTCCCTGACTCAGAGAGCAGCTGATCTCAACTACATATCTTCAGTTGGCTCTGGACTTCACCCATCAAGTTTTACACCTTAATCAAGTAAACATGGACACAACAAACCACTGGATGACCAGCCAAGAAGACTAGACACTACTGTACTCCACCTCTGATGAGACACTGGTCTTTGTCTAATTGCTCAATGTAATATAGACCAGGTAACAGTACACTGAGACACAAGGACAAATTGTATCCCCTTAAATTACACACACCAGTTGAAGTCCTACTCATTTGAATCGACTTCCTCTGGTCAAACTGCTATCCCTCAGACCATAATGACCTGTGTTACATTAAATGCCATCAGGGGAGGTTTCATAGAAACTTCCTACACTGAACCACATTACACATGTAGCAGATGCAACAGCTTTTTTTTTTCCACTGAAAGGAGGAAGTCTGAGTGATCCTGCTATGCTTGCTGACTCCTAATCCAGTACCTATGTGGTTCTGGCCAAAACTAGTGCACTATATAGGATGCAGAAGATTAACTAAAATTCCAATAAAATAATGGAATTAGATGTTTTATTCATCTCATGAACTGAACCCTGCTCCATGTATGGATTTTGTTAATGACTCTGGAATTGGGTGTAATACGTATAAACTTGACCATCACACTTTATTTAGAATAATATTATACACAATTCATGCACTGTGAGTGTTAAATGAGTGGAGTTGGAGTGGATGAAAATATCACAAACGAGTACATCAACAACTTTGTATTTATCATAGGTCTCTGATCACTATAGGGTCTTGTAAATAGTTCTTATTTTGTCTC
The DNA here is from genome assembly GCF_965601325.2 of Salmo salar. NCBI lineage: Eukaryota > Metazoa > Chordata > Actinopteri > Salmoniformes > Salmonidae > Salmo > Salmo salar. Next base: position 23,926,484 of record NC_138292.1, read on the forward strand.
ACAGGATTAATTGAACAATAAAGAAATGAATCCCAATGTGAAATGTCTTGTGTGTAAATTAGACAAACGAAACAGGAACATAGCGTCTCTGTGTTGCTTTTCATTCATATAGCTAGTTTTTTGAGTAGGAAGAGAGATGAAGGCAGCAAAAGTTCTCTTTGATATCGGCAGCACTGATCGGTAACGCTTAAATCTTTTGTCACATCAACATATTTTGTAGTATATTTAACCCATCTACATCTGTAATATGTTGAAGTACAATTGCTTAACTAATACTGGTATAATTTTACACTAAACTACATTTTACATTTCAACCTATAAGGCACTACGTGCCAAAACATTGCTTATGTTAACCCATTAAATGTTGGGAGAATATAGTGTCGACTTTCTTTCTATAATTTTACACTAATACATACCTTCAGACCACCGCTCACTAATACCGTTACTTAAAATGAGTCAAATACGGGGTCTCTTCACCAGTAATTAAGCTGCTGTTTGGTCAAACAATCTGTAGGGATGCAAAGATAATGTAATTATTCCTAGTTTATGTTTCTCTCTGTCTCTCTGATTATCTCTGTTTCTCTATCTCTCACTCTCTCCCCCTTCTCTGCATCTCCAGTAGTTTTGACAGCCCAGGTCAGTGTTGACCAACAGATGATGGCGTTCCTGGCTAATGATGTCACACTACTTAGTCAGTTGCTCCAGGACAATCTCACTCAGGTTATGTGGCGGTAAGAGCAATCAGATAGAAAAGAGGTTGGCATAGCTCACCATAGCCCTACCTTTGGGAAACACATGATGATTTGCGCCTAAAAGGGAGAGTGGAGTTCTCTGGTGCTTCCACAGAGGATCCCTCCTTCACTATAAAATATGTGGAGATGACTGATGCTGTGAACTACACCTGTATCCTGACAGCCTTCCCTGCCAGTTCATTTGAGGGAACCACCACCCTCACTGTACTTGGTGAGTCCGTAACTGCAGGACCAGGATTGGAGCTAGGTCAGGGGGTGCATGCTGGGCAGGGGCATCCTGGACACGGACACCCCGAACGGGACCCAGGGCGGTGGCTGGGTCAGGTGAATCTGTACTATCAGTAGCTGGTGACAGTGGTATGGCTTGGTCCCCTGATGGGCCCAGGTCAAGGCTGGACCGGTCATTGGAGGTAGCAACAGGTGGGTTCGGTGCTGCTGGAGGGTCCCCTAGTGTGGCTCGCCGGGTAACTTTGGCTGGTGATGATCTGGTGGCGGATAGGAATAGGGTCCAGTCAGCAACTTAGGCTCACTACCGTGTGGCAATGCTGCTGGAATCGCATAGGCCACCTGAGCCGGGGGAGAGGGTTCCCCCATACACCACAGTAATGGAGGTGAGATCGGGTATGACATCTGGGGTGGGCTCAGTCTCCGTAGCGGGCAACTCCTGAGGACCAGCAGGGGCCGAGGACTTGACTTGTCCCCGCCCGTCTCAGTCGCAGCCGTGCCCGACAACGGTCCCGGGTCTGGACAGGCAATGACCAGTGGTGTAAAGTATTTAAGTAGGCTATACTCAGCCTTGTTTCAGGATGGTAAGTTGGTGAAGATATCCCTCTAGTGGTGTGGGGGCTGTGCTTTGGCAAAGTGGGTGGGGTTATATCCTGCCTGTTTGGCCCTGTCCGGGGGTATCGTCGGATGGGGCCACAGTGTCTGCCGACCTACCCCTGTCTCAGCCTCCAGTATTTATGCTGCAGTAGTTTATGTGTCGGGGGGCTAGGGTCAGTCTGTTATATCTGGAGTATTTCTCCTGTCTTATCCGATGTCCTGTGTGAATTTAAGTATGCTCTCTCTAATTCTCTCTTTCTTTCTTTCTTTCGTTCTTTCTCTCTCTCGGAGGACCTGAGCCCTAGGACCATGCCTCAGGACTACCTGGCCTGATGACTCCTTGCTGTCCCCAGTCCACCTGGCCGTGCTGCTGCTCCAGTTTCAACTGTTCAACTCCAGTTTCAACTGTTTGACCTGTTCACCAGACGTGCTACCTGTCCCAGACCTGCTGTTTTCAACTCTCTAGAGACAGCAGGAGCGGTAGAGATACTCTCAATGATCGCTATGAAAAGCCAACTGACATTTACTCCTGAGGTGCTGACCTGTTGCACCCTCAACAACCACTGTGATTATTATTATTTGACCATGCTGGTCATCTTTGAACATTTGAACATCTTGGCCATGTTCTGTTATAATCTCCACCTGGCACAGCCAGAAGAGGACTGGCCACCCCTCATAGCCTGGTTCCTCTCTAGGTTTCTTCCTAGGTTCTGGCCTTTCTAGGAAGTTTTTCCTAGCCCCTGTGCTTCTACACCTGCATTGCTTGCTGTTTGGGGTTTTAGGCTGGGTTTCTGTACAGCACTTTGAAATATCAGCTGATGTAAGAAGGGCTTTATAAATACATTTCATTTGATTTGATTCTTTATACATGCCTCTTGTGCTGAGAAACATTGACTAAAGATTCCAGGTTGTTAATCGATTATGTGTTTATTACTTGTTACCTTAAAGAGTGGGCTGTTTAAATGATGCCTCGTTACCTCGGAGAGTGGACTGGTTAAAAATGACTTGTTACCTCAGAGAGTGGGCTGGTTTAAATGATGACTTCAAAACTAGTATGTGAGTTCAAATTTTGGTGAAATGCCTTCCTCTCTTGCCTCATCACTTCATGACTGCTACTGATTCCACAATGTCCTGTTGCCACAAAGCGAATGTTTCAGTTGATTAATCAGTAATTGATGGCTCTCTGTTTATCATATATGCATAGTCACTTTAACCATATCTACATGTACATACTACCTCAATCAGCCCGACTAACCGGTGCCTGTATATAGCCTTGCTGCTGTTATAGCCTCGCTACTGTATATAGCCTCACTACTGTTATTTTTCACTGTCTTTTTACTGTTGTTTTTATTTCCTTACTTACCTATTGTTCACCTAAAACCTTTTTTTTTTTAGAAATTGCACTGTTGGTTAAAGCTTGTAAGCATTTCACTGTAAGGTCTACACCTGCTGTATTCAGCACACATGACAAATAAACTTTGATTTGTTTGATTATATTGAATCTTTTGTGTTAGAGCTGAACTGGAACAAAAGCCTGCACACTACCCTGTAGTCAATGCCTGTGGTGATATCCCTGTGGATAACAGTGTCAAAGTCAAGTTCCCTGGCCTCTTAGCACAGCTGCGGTAGTCAGTGACTAAACTGACTGGAAGTTAACGTCACTGTAATCTCGTGCCCACTGCGCAATAGCCTGGGGACAAGGTCAGCATCACTGTGAAGACGAATAAGGTGTGTCTGATCTTTTTATTTAACCTTTATTTAACTAGGCAAGTCAGTTAAGAACAAAATCTTATTAACAATGACGGTCTACACCGGCCAAACCCGGACGACACTGGGTCAATTGTGTGCCACCCAATGGGACTCCCAATCACAGCCGATTGTGATACAGCCTGGATTCAAACCAAGGTGTCTGTAGTGACACCTCAAGCACTGAGATGCAGTGCCTTACACCACTGCACCACTTGGGAGCCCAAGTTGATGTGATCTGATCTGGTGTTTCTGCAGGTATGACCATCTCACCTGACTGCACCATGGACTAAAACTAAAGTGGTTGCTATGCCACTCTAGTCTTTATGGAGCACATAAATATGACTCCAAAGAGTAAAGGTTGACATGTAAAGCAACAGGAGGAATGGACATGGGGCTAGGTCCTATCACGATACATGTTGCAATTTAACAGCACATTGTAAAAGGGCTGCAATGCTGCATTATTCCTGGCAGTGACTGTTGTTTACACAACATTTGCCTTTTATGGGCTTTGAATCCATATTCCTCTCTCTCTCTCTCTCTCTCTCTCTCTCTCTCTCTCTCTCTCTCTCTCTCTCTCTCTCTCTCTCTCTCTCTCTCTCTCTCTCTCTCTCTCTCTCTCTCTCCTTTAGGATAGCATGAATACTACATGAGTTATTGATAGAACGAGAGACCTTAGAATTTTCTTAGCATTTGTTGCTAATCATTTCTTAACTACACGTTCAGTAACTGCAGTCTATGGGTCTGAAATAAAGGTAACGTGTATATTTGGTCAAGAATGTTGCTTTTGTCTCTTCTCAAGAAAAGCCACAAATAGTTTCGCAAACGGTTACACACTGCTGAAACACATGATGAAATTTGGCCTTCTGAAAGCAGATCTGAAGCAAAAAAATGACAGTGCAATATCCTCAGGGGAGATCAGCATCACATGCAGTATATATCTAGATTATTCACTGTCTATCATGGAAATTCTACTTCACCAACTGTTTTACAAATTCCATACTGTTATACAGTTTGATTCACAGTCTCCTTGTGTGATGTCACAGGTAGAGCACTGTACAGTATGACAATATTGCTTATTCTTTCTGTGCCACTGTATTATTGGTTTTAAGTATGGCATGAAAGTTTGTTGTTTTGCACTTTACTTGTGAAATAATCTCCAAAGCTCTCATTAGATGAAGTGGTGCCTCTAGGGCAGTGGTTCCCCAACCTTTTATAGTCCCGTACCCCTTCAAACATTCAACCTCCAGCTGCGTACCCCCTCTAGCACCAGGGTCAGCGCACTCTCAAATGTTGTTTTTTGCCATCATCGTAAGCCTGCCACACACACACACACTATATGATACATTTATTAAACATAAGAATGAGTGTGAGTTTTTGTCACAACCCAGCTTGTGGGAAGTGACAAAGAGCTATTATAGGACCAGGGCACAAATAATAATATAATAATAATCAATAATTTTGCTCTTCATTTAACCGTCTTACACATAAAACCTTATTTGTTCATCGACAATTGTGAATAACTCACAACAGGTTAATGAGAAGGGTGTGCTTGAAAGGATGCACATAACTCTGCAATGCTGGGTTGTATTGAAGAGAGTCTCAGTGTTAAATCATTTTCCACACACAGTCTGTGCCTGTATTTAGTTTCATGCTAGTGAGGGCCGAGAATTCACTCTCACATAGGTACGTGATTGCAAAGGGCATCAGTGACTTAACAGCGCAATTTGCCAAGGCAGGATACTCTGAGCGCTGCCCAATCCAGAAATCTGGCAGTGGCTTCTGATTAAATTACATTTTCACAGAACCGCTTGTTTCGATGAGGCTCTCTTGTTCAGATATCGGTAAGTGGACTGGAGGCAGGGCATGAAAGGGATTACGAATCCACTTGTTTGTGTCATACATTTTGGGAACGTACCTGCGTAATTGCGTACCCAACTCACTCAGGTGCATGGCTATATAACATTTGACATTGTCCGTAAGCTTGAGTTCATTTGCACACAAAAATCATACTCTCCCTGATCTGTTTCACCTGTCTTTGTTCTTGTCTCCACCCCCTCCAGGTGTTGCACATCTTCCCCATTATACCCTGTGCATTTATACCTGTGTTCTCTGTTTGTCTGTTGCCAGTTAGTTTTGTTCGTAGAAACTACCAGCGTTTTGTTCCCCTGCTCCTGCCTGTGTCTTGCCCTTGTTTTCTTGTTTTCCCGGTTGACTGTTCTGCCTGCCCTGACCCTGAGCATGCCTGTTGTCCTGTACAGTTCCCCTACTACTCCGGATTACTAACCTCTGCCTGACTTGACCCTGAGCCTGTCTGCCGTCCTGTACCTTTACGCCATCTCTGGATTATTGACCCCTGCCTGCCTTGACCTGTTGTTTGCCTGCCCCTGTTGTAGGAATACACTTCTGTTTCTTCAACCCTGTCTGCATCTGGGTCGTACCTTAAAACGTGATACAATGATGGAAAGACCCGTGTGTTGTCCTTGTTAATGCAGACAGAGAAGAGCTCCAACTTCTTAATCATAGCCTCAATTTTGTCCCACACATTGAATATAGTTGTCCCTGAGAGTCCCTGTAATCCTATATTCAGATCATTCAGGCGAGAAAATATATCACCCAGATAGGCCAGTCGTGGAAGAAACTCGTCATCATGCAAGTGGTCAGACAAGGGAAAATTATGGTAAATAAAGAAAACTTTAAGCTCGTCTCTCAATAAAAAAAAGTGTCAATACTTTGCCCCTTGATAACCAGCGCACTTCTGTATGTTGCAAAAGCATTACATGGTCGCTGCCCATATCACTGCAGAGTGCAGAAAATACACAAGAGTTCAGGGGCCTTGCTTTAACAAAGTTAACCATTTTCACATTTCAGTGTCGAAAACATCTTTCAAGCTGTCAGGCATTCCCTTGGCAGCAAGAGCCTCTCGGTGGATGCTGCAGTGTATCCAAGTAGCGTCGGGAGCAACTGCTTGCATGCATGTTACCACTCCACTATGTCTCCCTGTCACGGCTTTTGCGGCATCAGTACAGATACCAACACATCTTGACCACCAAAGTACATTTGATGTCACAAAGCTGTCCAGTACTTTAAAAATATAATCTCCTGTTGTCCTGGTTTCCAGTGGTTTGCACAAGAGGATGCCTTCCTTAATTGACCCACCATAAATGTAATGGACATATACCAGGAGCTGTGCCAGGCCTGCCATGTCTGTTGACTCATCCAGCTGTAACGCATAAAATTCACTGGCTTGTAATTGTTTCAAAACATCTCCTATCATGTCACTGATGTGTCGTGAAACAGTGTTGTTTGATGGAGTCATTGTCTGTATAGTTTTTTTGTCCCTTTCCCCCAGCATTGTCCCAGCGATATCCACGCAAGCAGGAAGAATTAAGTCCTCCACAACAGTATGGGGCTTGCCTGTCCTAGTCACTCGGTAGCTCACCATATAAGACGCTTTTTTTTACTTTTAATCCTCCTTAGTGATGTCACAAAGAAGAATTTTTCAGGACCTTTCATGGATTTTCACATATGTTGACATTTGTTTGGTGCTGGAGATAATGAATATAAGACTGAACAGTGGAGGAATTGCCCTTTAAAAGAGAGACGTGCTTTAAAATATTCAACTAGGACGTTACAAAAATATGACATTGTTAAAAGAGAGAAGTGTTTTAACATTATACGTGGACCTCATTCATTACAGTTAATTATTAAAATTGAGAATATGTTACTGATATATTCTTTAGTACAAACCACTTAAACCCCAAATAGCTTGTCTCAGATGTACTTTTTCTGTACTACACAGCAATTTGAAAACAGAACCCCATGTGCTAATTCCCTGCCACTCCAATACAGACACTTTGGCCATGTTACAGCAAATATAATTTATTTGCATAAAAACTCATTCTTCCATAAAAGCGCAATTATGTCAAAATAAATAGTTGCATTACTCTTTTTTTAAAGGCAGACAAGTTTAAAATTCATTATGCATAATAATCATGTACAGTAGCAGTCAATAGGTGGAAAAGTAAAACTTCAATGACACGCTCACATCATAGGAACCAATGGATTCATTTACATTTTAGTCATTTAGCAGACGCTCTTATCCAGAGCGACTTACAGCAGTGAATGCATACATTTCCTTTCATAAAATGTTTTCCGTACTGGTCCCCCGTGGGAATCGAACCCACAACCCTGGCGTTGCAAACACCATGCTCTACCAACTGAGCCACACAGGATTCATTAGTATAAATGAACTACTAAGTATATTGAAAGGGTTTAATGAGAGGGCCTTTGAAGTTGGAGTATAGCATTACACATGCTGTGCCTTTCCCTGTGTTAGTAAATAACAACTCTATGATTTGTTTGGTAGTAGATAGACCGGAATGTTTGGTTTGGGAGTAGACATGGCACTAGATCATGTACATGTCACGGATGCCTCTGGAACTTTCATCACGCACACCTGTCCCGTATTCTCACTGATTAGTATTTGTATATATGTGCCCTTTGGTTTCCATGGTCTTATCGATAATTCTTCCAATGTCCGTTGGTGCGTGTGAGTACCTGTGTTGTGTATTTTGGGCTTTCATGTCCTTGTGGATTGCACAGATGATTACGGGTCTCATCCTGTGTGTTAATCATTGTGCGCGTGTGTATTTATTCGAGGTACTCCTCATTCTTTTGTTTTGGGTTTCTACCCTGTGTGTTTTGTTACGTGTTTGTTTGGTCTTTGTCCTCGTGCCCTTAACACGGCACGCCGTAAATTAGGGCTTAATAAAACCCCGTATTACACATTCCTGCGTCTGTCTCCTGAATCTCTTCATGCCAACGTGATAGTACAGTACATTTGACATTAAATAAACAATTCTTAAGCATACAGACACTTCTATTTTTGCTTCAAAATACATAATGACTCAAACATAGGTGGATTCACAAATAACAAAAATGATTGGAACCACAATAAACCAGAATAAAGCTGGCAATCATACAGATGATCAAATGTATCTCATGGTAAGTCAAGCCTGCTTTCTCACACATTGTACGTTAATTTAATAATTTAAACATACAAAAAATAGTAATATATGTTATTGATAATAAGTTTGAGGTACAAGCATCATTGTAGAAAATGTCCCAAATAATAAATACAGCTTCATTATTAAAGCTAAAGGAGTAGTGCAGTGTTTAATAACTTCCCATTACCTGGTTGGGACTATGTTGTCCACAAACAACAAGACAGCTCGTTCTATGATAGATGTGTCTGGTACTGAACCTTTCAATTTACAGAGAAGATAGTCAGAAATAATAAGTAATATAGTATCTTTCATTCCTATATTATTATTGGTGTTTTTGTAATCAAATAGCCATAGGGAAAATATTCATAAAAATAATTCCTGAATGTACATCCTGTACACTCAAAAAATATAACCAGAGAAACAAAGCAACTGTGAGAGCCATCTATTGCTAATAAACAAAACAAACATAGGATCAATCCTTTACACATACTGCACACAGGGTTTTTTCATTTCCCTTTTATGATATCTAACAGTACAAACGGTAAATGCAAATGACCAGGGCAATGGTACCCACGTCACCCTGAGAGATGGTGTTCCTCTATGTTGCTATTCTGCTAAACCATGGGATGCATGCTAATGATTTTCCCAATTTGTGGTATAATAGGCCTCCAGTTACCTCAACAGTATGTATGGGAACTGAAAATAGCAATAAGAGAAACTATCTTTAAGGGGTCTTAAAATTCAAAATCAAACATCTAAAATGATCCTTGGTATGACCATCTTAAAACAATTCCATGTGTTAGTTTAGTAGAACATCCCCAGAATTTGGCCCATGGGTGGTCTTATTTGGCCCCCCAAGCTAATTTCTTATTTTTATTATTTTCTTCATTGGTGGACATAAAAGACTGGAAAAACACCAGGAAATCAGCTCCAAGTAATTTCAATTTAAGAAATCTGTTCCCAAGTATTCCCACACATAATAGAGAGACACATGATTGTATACAGATGTAAGCAAGGTTTGAAATGATTATGTTTTAGTCAAACATTATATCTGTTTGGGCTTCTTGCCGCCCGTGGCTGAATCTAGTTGATCCCCTCTCTAGAGGGTTAATGGCACATTAGTGCTGCATTTAGCTGTGGTTTGGGTTTATGTGACATTATATGCTAGCTTGAAAAATGGGTGTCTGATTATTTCTGGCTGGGTACTCTGCTGACATAATCTAATGTTTTGCTTTCGTTGTAAAGCCTTTTTGAAATCGGACAGTGTGGTTAGATTAACGAGAGTCTTGTCTTTAAAATGGTGTAAAATAGTCATATGTTTGAAAAATTGAAGTTTTTTGCATTTTTGAGGAATTTAAATAACGCGCCACGGAATTACACTGGCTGTTGAGTAGGTGGGACGCGTCCCACCTAGCCCATAGAGGTTAAAAAATAACGATATTTGGGAGATTATTTCCTTTTCAAACAACCAAAAGTGAGCAGTTGTAATCTGAATAAAGGGAAAAAGGCCATTCTTGAACATAGGATGAGACATTCCTACCAATTTACTAGAGAACAAGTTTGGATTTAAGTATAACTTTTGTATGACTGATGCCTTTAGTGAGAGATCTAATGCTTTAATATTTAATAATTTCTGCCCTCCGAATTCATATTCATTATATAAATAGGCCTTTTTAATTTTGTCTGGCTTGCCATTCCAAATAAAATTGAATATTTTTTGTTCATATAATTTAAAAAGCAGGTGTAGGCAAAACCATAAGCAAATAGGTAAACTGTGATATGACTAAACAGTTAATCAGGGTGATTTTTCCACAAATAGACAGGTATTTTCCTTTCCATGGTAGCAAGATCTTATCTATTTTTGCTAACTTTCTATAAACATTTATTGGAGTGAGATCATTTCTTTCTTTTGGGATTTGTATACCGAGTATGTCCACACCTCCTTCAGACCATTTAATTGGTAAATTACACGGTAATGTAAAATTAGCATTTTTTTGTGATCCAATACGTAATATCATAATAATATCACTTATCATAATTTGGTTTTAATCCAGAGAGGATAGCAAAAGTATCTAGATCCTCTATGAGGCCGTGGAGAGATTCTAATTGTGGTTTTAAAAGAAAACATGAATCATCAGCGTATAATGACACCTTAGATTTTAAGCCACAGATTTCTAATCCCTAAATATTATTGTTGGATCTAATTTTAACAGCTAACATTTTGATGGCAATAATAAATAGATATGCCGATAGTGGACAACCTTGTTTTAATCCTCTAGATAGTTTAAAACTTTCTGAGATGTAGCCATTATTTACTATTTTACACCTAGGGTTACTATACATAACTTTAACCCATTTTATAAAAGATTCCCCAAAATTGAAATTTTCGAGGCATTTAGATATAAACTCCAGTTGTACTTTATCAAAAGCCTTTTCAAAATCAGATATGAAAACCAGGCCTGATGTCCCCGATATATCATAGTACTCTATTGTTTCCAGTACTTGTCTTATATTATCTCCAATGTATCGTCCATGTAAAAAACATGTCTGATTAGGATGAATAATATCTGACAATACTTTTTTAATTGTAACTGCCAAGCATTTTGCTAGGAATTTTGCATCACAACACTGAAGTGTAAGAGGCCGCCACTATTTTAAATGGACTGGATCTTTATATACACCACTTGGGTCCTGTTTCAGTAATAATGATATCAGACCTTCTTGTTGCGTGTCTGATAATCTACCATTTATATAGGAGTGGTTAAAACATGCTAATAATGATCCTCTGAGAATATCAAAAAAAGTTTCTTATACTTCCACTGGTATGCCATCCAGCCCTGGAGTTTTCCCAGCCTTAATAAAGGCTTTAATTGCATCAAGAAGTTCCTCCTCTGTAATTTGGACTTCACATGAGTCTTTCTGTGCAGATGTTAATTTTACATTATTATTAGGGAAAAAATCCATACAATTAGCTTCAGTTAGTGGAGATGGAGGAGACTGAAACAAAAACATATTCTTAACCTGTTTGGGATAGGGGGCAGTATTTTCACGGCCGGATAAAAAACGTACCCGATTTAAACTGGTTACTACTCTTACCCAGAAACGAGAATATGCATATAATTAGTAGATTTGGATAGAAAACACTGAAGTTTCTAAAACTGTTTGAATGGTGTCTGTGAGTATAACAGAACTCATATGGCAGTCAAAACCCTGAGACAAATCCTAACAGGAAGTGGAAATCTGATTTGTGGAATCACTTTCAAGCCTTTGCCTATGAAACACATTGTGGGTTAGGATTCATTTAGCACTTCCTAAGGCTTCCACTAGATGTCAACAGTCTTTACAAAGTGGTTTGAGTCTTCTCCGGTAAAAACTGACCGAACGAGAGGCCTGGAAAGTTTGTCATAGAGGGAGGGCCATTACTACTATGACGCGCATGCCCGTGGGTACTCTTTCGTTCCGAAATGTTTTGTAAGACAATGCAATCGTCCGCCTTGAATATTATTGAAGTTCTGATTGAAAAAGGCCCTAAAGATGTATGTTATACAACGTTTGACATGTTTGAACGAACGTAAATACATTTTATTTGCACATTCGTGACGACAAGTCCCGCGCGCTTCCTACATTTTGAGTAGCCTTCGGAACGCGCTAACAAGAAGGAGCTATTGGGATATAAATTATTAACTTTTTCGAACAAAACTACATTTGTTGTGGACCTGGGACTCCTGGAAGTGCCTTCTGATGAAGATAATCAAATGTTAGTGAATATTTACAATAGTATATTTGATTTTAGATGAGTCCAAGATGGCGCTAACCTGTATCGCCTAGCCTATTTTTCGGAGCATAGCACCTCGTTTATTGCAACATGTGATTTCCCAGTAAAGTTATTTTTAAATCTGGCAATGCGGTTGCATTCACGAGATGTTAATCTATAATTCTTTGAATGACAATATTATATTTTACCAATGTTTTCGAATAGTAATTTTGTAAATTGTAGCGCTGCTCACCGGAAGCATTTGAGGGAAAATATTTTCTGAACGTCACGCGCCGATGTAAAATGCTGTTTTTATATATAAATATGAACTTTATCAAACAAAAAATGCATGTATTGTGTAACATGATGTCCTAGGAGTGTCATCTGATGAAGATTGTCAAAGGTTAGTGCTGCATTTAGCTGTGTTTTGGGTATTTGTGATGCATGCTAGTTGCGTTGAAAATGGCAGTGTGATTATTTTTGGCAGGGTACTCTCCTAACATAATCTAATGTTTTGCTTTTGCTGTAAAGCCTTTTTGAAATCGGACAACGTGGTTCGATTCAGGAGAGGTGTATCTATAAAATGGTGTAAAATAGTCAAATGTTTGAGAAATTGAAGTTATAGCATTTATGAGGTATTTGTATTTCGCGCGACGCGATTCCACTGGCTGTTGACTAAGGTGGGACGCCCACGTTGCCCAGACAGGTTAAAGTTAGCGAGGGAAATATAAGTCTCCAGCTTCAGCAATTTTTGCAATTTTTTCCAGTCATTGGCAGCAGAGAACTGGAAGGAAAGGCGGCCAAAGGAGGTGTTGGCATTGGGGATGACCAGTGAAATATACCTGCTGGAGCGCATGTTACGGGTGGGTGTTGTTATCGTGACCAGTGAGCTGAGATAAGGCGGAGCTTTACCTAGCAAAGACTTATAGATGACCTGGAGCCAGTGGGTCTGGCGACGAATATGTAGCGAGGGCCAGCCGACGAGAGCATACAGGTCGCAGTGGTGGGTGGTATATGGGGCTTTGGTGACAAAACGGATGGCACTGTGATAGACTGCATCCAGTTTGCTGAGTAGAGTGTTGGAGGCTATTTTCTAAATGACATCGCCAAAGTCGAGAATCGGTAGGATAGTCAGTTTTACGAGGGTATGTTTGGCGGCGTGAGTGAAGGAGGCTTTGTTGTGAAATAGGAAGCCGATTCTAGATTTAATTTTTGATTTCAGATGTTTAATATGAGTCTGGAAGGAGAGTTTACAGTCTAGCCAGACATCTAGGAATTTGTAGTTGTCCACATAATCTAAGTCAGAACCATCCAGAGTAGTGATGCTAGTCGGGCGGGCGGGTGCGGGCAGCGATCGGTTGGAGAGCATGCATTTAGTTTTACTTGCATTTAAGAGCATTTGGAGGCCACGGAAGGAGTGTTGTATGGCATTGAAGCTCGTTTGGAGGTTTGTTAACACAGTGTCCAAAGAAGGGCCAGATATATACAGAATGGTGTCGTCTGCTTAGAGGTGGATCAGGGAATCACCCGCAGCAAGAGCGACATCGTTGATATATACAGATAAAAGAGTCATTACATTATTCTCTTCAGTCTTACACAACGCTGATATTTACTATTCTGATCAGGATCTCTGATAGCCAGACAAGCTATAATACAGTACAGGTAGCTCAATGTGCAGCTCTTCTACTCAAAATGGCAGAATCAAAGGAATATAAGCAGGCCAGTCGCTTATCTGTGCACCTGCAGTATGTCAATATTGTCAATAATGGATGTAGTATACACTGATATTACATATTAGCCTGCATCCATTTCAGATAAACAAATGTACTATGGAAGCTAGGAAAACAGAAATACATGAAAGTTAAATGCATGACATGACAGTTCATAGTACCTGGTTTCCTCCTGGTCCCCGTCCATTAGCAGAGCTTTTACCTGCTGAGATGACACACAAACAGCAGTTAGAGATGGGACTGTAGTTTACAGTATATAGGCTTCACAATCCTGAAGCAGCGATCAACTTTGATTGTCTATACACACACCTTCATTGAAAGTATTGCCTTAGATTACAGGCATGAAGCTTCACATTAGTAGGTTATCGTTAGTTTATATTTTGTGTGTCTGTGTAGAAAGTTATGGTGAACAGGACCCGAGAAATTGCTTGCCCACGTAGACAGAGGAGATTAAGTATTTAGAGAGCTGGGAACAGACCAACTGGGCACAGACGTCAATTCAACATATATTCCATGTTGGTTCAACGTAATTTAATTGAAATGATGTGGAAACAACGTTGTGTGTGTAGACATATGGAGATCCATTTACTACTAGTGGTAGTAGACAGAGCAGAAGTGGATGGAGATCAGAAGGTCATTAAGTGGGCATATACATTATTTACTAAATCAATGAATGTATGTGAGACACAGAGCTCATACTTACTGTTGCCAACACTCATTTCAATGGAGGATTCCTTCTTGAAGAAACTAATGTAAGTTAGGAAACAGTCAGTATTTTGGGGAAATTATTATTGTTATTTGCAGAGACACATTTAGGCCCAATTTAGATGAGACAAGTGCGTTATGAACTGCCAACAAATTCTGTACAATTATATTTGTTCATAACAACCACTGACAAACAGCCCTGCCAGCCAAATACAGGGAGGGTCAATATGATTATAAACTCATTTTACTGTTAACTACAGTATACTCTATATATCTCCTCTTCACGCGGCGGCACAATACTTTGGTTGTTATCCGTTTATAATGACTTATAGGAAATGGTCAACTGCCCTTCAATTGACATTTCCACAGCCTTCACACATTGTTTATTACTATTTATTTTGAAACCCTCTCTTATTATAACTCATGATTGCATATCTGATTCCAGAATTGTGTGTTTGGTTACTTGAAAAGCCATACCTTGGAGTTAAAACACAGAGACAACTTATGATAGGGCTCTATCACAGTAAATGGTCTCTAAACAAATGGTGACAACTTAGGAATTCATAATTGACTACCCAACTTTAGAAATCTCTCTCCATGGCCTCTAACCTTATAAGTTCCATGAGTTAAAGTTTGTTAGGAATCTTTTTTAGTTTCAGTTATTGGTCAGAGAGACACATAAACCTGAGGGTCAAAGGTCAGGGAGATATGTCACAAAGCTAATACTTTTTAAACTGAATACAGTTGTGATTTCCCTCTGTGGGTTGTGACTAGTAAACCATTAACCACATAGAAAATTGCAGTGTCATTTAGAACTGATTCTCTTTCAGATACTATTGGGCCTGTGTTGTTTTTCAATGCGCATGTATATTACTGTTATACTCTGTTTCAAAAATGTTCCTCACTATCCACCTCAGATTCGGCCCCTAGGTTAGTTACCAAATGCTTTATGCAATAGACCAACTGATTTACAGGTGGGTGATACTACAGAGAATTGAGCAACAAACAAACGAGACTTCATTGGTTTACTGTCCTGTATCTTAAAGAACTTTAAGTATTTGGTTGTCTGAAAAATCAGCATTGAGCTATGAAAGCTATTTCAAAGCTAACTCAATCAATTTAAGCCAAAGATGCCATACAGAGCAAGGATATGTGGGACAGATAGTAAGAATTCACAGACCCACAATTCAGGCTGTTGGTGTGGGAGACAGTAAGTGATATACTTCAGTGAAATGGATTCCACTATAAAACCTTTTCATGCAAAAAGTTGATATATAACGTCATTCTTTATTTATCACTAAATAAAATAATCTGATTTCAAACTGTCTCATTTCAGAATGAAAAGTGATCTTACAACAAAATGTTGTTTTTTTTACACACCCTTTTTTCTTCATGAAGTAGACTGCCACACCAACTGCCACTCCCACAACCAGCAATACTCCAATCACAATCCCAGCAATGGCACCAGCAGACAGACCTGGAGTTAGAGAGCCCTCCGCTGCAGAGACCAGAGAGACAGCCATACAGAGCTGAGAGAAAGGCTACACACAGTGAACAAGCAGTACTGCACATTACAGTGCATCTAGGTGACAATGACAAAACAACAAACACAACTAAAGGCATGAAATGCTAAACTAATACAAATGAATCATCTTGCATCAAGTTTTCTAAATGGAACATTCTCACACAGCATATCAGCAGCAGATATCGAAATATATATCACTATGCAGGTTACATATTTACATACCTGTAGCCAAATAGCCAACTGTATGTGATGCAAGTTGGAGATCCATAATTATCTACTAACTATGTTCATATTGTCTTTAAAACTTCTACTAACTTTACCTTTTACTGACAGTTTATGGACCACAGATGTTTTAATTGCAATGACATCAATTGTTGCTGTACAGGTGTAATTCCCACTGTCAGAGTATTCACTCTTCTCTTTAGTGAACTCAGGTGAATGTCCTGGTATCTCTGTCTCATTGTGCATCCAGGTGTAACTAGCAGGGGGGTTGGAGTCAGCAGAGCAGGTCAATGTAAACTTCTGTCCTACTTCTATTTCAGTTGGACCCTTGATTTCCATACCATCAGGTCCATCTGTAAAACAGATAGCACCAGTTCCAATGAGAGGTAGCCATGTGTTTGTTAGTTGGTAATCAGTTTGAAGTTACACACAAAAAAAATAAACGTCCCTTTTTCAGGACCCTGTCTTTCAAAGATAATTCGAAAAATCCAAATAACTTCACAGATCTTCATTGTAAAGGGTTTAAACACTGTTTCCCATGATTGTTCAATGACCCATAAACAATTAATGAACATGCACCTGTGGAACGGTCGTTAAGACACTAACAGCTTACAGACGGTAGGCAATTAAGTTCACAGTTATGAAAACTTAGGACACTAAAGAGGCTCATCTGTCTTAGGCTCATCTGTGTGAACGTGCCTTAGGCATTCTGCAAGGAGGCATGAGGACTGCAGATGTGGCCAGGACAATAAGTTGCAATGTCCGTTCTGTGAGACGCCTAAGACAGCTCTACAGGCAGGACGGACAGCTGATCATCCTCACAGTGGCAGACCATGTGTAACAACACCTGCACAGGATCGCTACATCCGAACATCACACTTGCGGGACAGGTAAAAGATGGCAAAAACAACTGCCCGAGATACACCAGGAACGGACAATCCCTCCATCAGTGCTCAGACTGTCCGCAATAGGCTTAGAGAGGCTGGACTGAGGGCTTGTAGACCTGTTGTAAGGCAAGTCCTCACCAGACATCACCGGCAACAATGTCTCCTATGGGCACATCCCCACCGTCGCTGGACCAGACAGGACTGGCAAAAAGTGCTCTTCACTGACGAGTCGCGGCTTTGTCTCACCAGGGGTGATGGTCAGATTCACGTTAATTGTCGAAGGAATGAGCGTTAAACCGAGGCCTGTACTCTGGAGCGGGATCGATTTGGAGGTGGAGGGTCCGTCATGGTCTGGGGCGGTGTGTCACAGCATCATCGGACTGAGCTTGATAGCAGGCAATCTCAACGCTGTGCTTTACAGGGAATACATCCTCCTCCCTCATGTGGTACCCATCCTGCAGGCTCATCCTGACATGACCCTCCAGCATGACAATGCCAACAGCCATACTGCTCGTTCTGTGCGTGATTTCCTGCAAGACAGGAATGTCAGTGGCTAAGGTGAATGTAAACTTCCAACTTCAACAGTATATAATCTCAAATGATTTTAAATTGTGCTTCATTTAAAAAGTCCACTATCTTTATCAGTCAAAGCCTGCAAAGCAATAGAGGGCAACATTGTTAAAAGGCTCAGTGAAGAAGAAAAAAACACACAGCTTCCTTATTAGTGTTAGTGGAAGTGGGGTTTGTGCTACAAATAGGGAAGTTTGGTCATTTGTTCCTGTGCAGTGATGTAACTCATGAATACATGTAATATTTTTCCTCATATCTTCCTGTCTTGTCTTCTACACTTATTTGTGGAGAATGACCTTCAGTCAATCACCGACATTTAAAACATCAGAAGAGACGGAAGACGCTGCAGTAATTTCTCTCACCATTGCAATACTCAATGGAGAGACTTAAAGGGGCAATCAGCATTTGAAACAATATCAAAGCGTAATCTATGCCCTAAAAAGCTGAGGTATGTGGGTGGAAAAATCAACCAGTCTCAAATTCATGAATGGATGCAAGGTCTGACCATCCATGATGTCAAAAGTATAGTGTTAAGCAAGTTTTGAGGCTATATAGTGTTTGTTTACATTTACTTTGTTTATAAACATTGGAGTAAAGCAAGCTTTTGGGTTCTGATGGGGGATGACAGTTGAACTAATCTCATGAGGCATTTCTAAGTTATATTCTTCAAGAATCACTAGTTACATATAATTCATATATAAGTCCAGAAATGGATGTTGAAACTATAGTTTGCCTCTTTTAAGCTGGGCAATTTATCTAAAGAAAGAGAAAGCAGAGAAAAGTGCAATGGACATAAATAAATTGTTCAGCTTTCGATCACTTTTAGAGAGTTACCTTTATTTGAAAATGTAAACATTTTCAATATTCTTACATTTTCACAAATGTACCATATGGCATTGATATCTCTTCAACTTTGTATGACACCTGATATTTTTGTACAGTACCAGTCAAAAGTTTGGACACACGTACTCATTCCAGGGGTTCTCTTTATTTTTACTATTTTCTACATTTTAGAATAATAGTGAAGACATCGAAACTATGAAATAACACATATGGAATCATGTAGTAACCAAAAAAGTGTTTAACAAACCAAAATGTATTTTATATTTGAGATTCTCAAAGTAGCCATCCTTTACCTTGATGACAGCTTTGCACACTCTTGGCATTCTCTCAACCAGCATCACCTGGAATACTTTTCCAACAGTCTTGAAGGAGTTCCCACATATGCTGAGCACTTGTTGGCTTCTTTTCCTTCAATCTGCAGTCCAATTCTACAATGTAGAAAATAGTACAAATTAAGAACAACCCTTGAATGAGTAGATGTGTCCAAAGTTTTGACTAGTACTGTATAACATGTCACAGTCAACAGAATATATTAATTAATGGAACCATTATAGCATAGAAATTGGAGGGAGAAATCTGTCAGGAGGCAATGGCCGTCGTCAATTAAGAATAAATAGAACAATATTTACTCCTGATGGTGGTGTTTAGTTATAGGATATGTAGTCACTCCAACGGAGGAAGTGTCTGAAACTGACGTTTTTTCTATCTAAAGGTACAATCTTCTATTTCAACAGTCTGAACCTGACACTGTTTGGTGGGTCTGGGGAAGTAATCACTCTCAAATTCAGGATTTGAAAGTTGTGTATAACAATGATGGATTATCAAATTGTTTGCTTTAATTAACACCTCAACACCAAAGTCCAGTATTGTTAAATATTTAATCAGCATAGTGTTATACCAGTAGAGGGCAACACTGTATGACAGGGAAAATCCCACACAACTTCCTTGTTGAAGTGTCATAGGAGTTTAGTAGTTTGTTCACTTGTTCTGCAGTCTCACTTGTGAATACAATTTATCAAAATTGTATTTAATATTTTAAATCACAAAGCACAGAGTCTGGGATGACTGAATACCCTTATTAATTGTTTGGACATATTCAATCGGAATCAACAACACTTGTTACATCTGGCGATATGGAAGCAGCTACAGTAGTTTCTCTCACCATGGCAGTACTTTTAGGTAAGACTTTACGTTGCATTCTCAACAGACACAGACACACTGAGGTCAAACAGAGATGTTAATTGCAGAGTGGCGAGAGGTGCAAGAGAAGTGTTTAGCTTTCAGTTATTATTTTACCTTCATAGTTATTTTTCTTCTCCCTAGTGTGCAAATAAATGTTAGATCAACCTTTCTTGTATGTTCTTCTTTGGTAACACTGTACATTAAGTTGCCCCTAATACTATGTAACTACACACATTGGAACAAGGACTGTGTAATTACAAATCCACTTGCTCAAGGTTTTTCCACATGTTTAAGGACTTATGATATATTATGTTTTGTAATTACATGTTTGAAAGTCATCTGTGAATAACCACGTTAATAATTCCAACCAAAATGTGACATTGTTACATATAACTACCATAGACATTAAAACCAGTAGATAGTGATAGCACTGACATCATCCACGTATTCCTATAGAAAATTCCTGATGGTGCATGAAGCCGGAAGTACTTGATTTTGAAGCATGCCATGTTGCTGAATGATCATGGTGATAGTGCTTCTACGCCTGCTGTCACGCCCTGACCAGGTGAACTCTTCTATTTTGGTCAGGGTGTGGCATTTCTATAGTTTATTTTCTATGTTTTTGGTATAGCCTTGCTTTGGGGCGTATTTCTATGTTGGGTTCTGTCGATTCCCAATCAGAGACAGCTGTCGCTAGTTGCCTCTGATTGGGGAATCATATTTAAGTTCCTTTTCCCCCCACGATGTTTGTGGGTTGTTGTCTCTTTTTGTTGGAGCAGTCCTGCACGACGATCGTTACAGAACAACCCACCCTACCAGGACCAAGCAGCGGGAGGAAAAGGAACGCGAGAGATGGGCTCGCGAGGGAAAGGAGTTCTGGACCTGGGAGGAGATCATGTCGGGGAAAGGACCCTGGCGGAAGGATTCCCAGGTCGAGGAGGTGATGCCAGCCGGTGGAAGGAGTCGCAGGCGGCGGTCGAGGAGGCCCGGAAGACACCCCCAAGAATTTTTTTTCGGGGGGCTAATGGGGTGGTCCGGAAGGGCAGAGGAAGAGCCCAGACCACTGCTCTCGTGGGGGATAACGGCGAAGGAGGAGGCAGAGATGTGGCGTAGGGACAGCGTGGAGGAAGAGGTGCGCACGGTATCGCCAGTGCGCTTGCACAGCCCAGTGCGCTCTGTGCCAGCGCCCCACATTTGCCGGGCTAGGGGGAGTGTTCAGCGAGGACGTGTTGTGCCGGCTCAGCGCTCCTGGCCTCCGGTGCCCCTTCTCGGTCCGATGTATCCTGCGCCGAGGACGCGCACTGTGCCAGCGCGCCACACTTGCCAGGCTAAGGTGGGTGTTGAGCCCGAACGGGTGATGTCAGCTGTGCACTTCAGACCTCCAGTGCGCCTCCTCGGTCCAGGATATCCGGCGCCGCTTATGCGCACTGTGTCGCCGGTGTGCGGTCACAGTCCAGTCCGGCCCGTCCCTGCTCCCCGCACCAGGTTAGTGGTGCGTGTCCCCAGTCCTGTCCGGCCCATCCCTGCTCCCCGCACCAGGTTAGTGGTGCGTGTCCCCAGTCCTGTCCGGCCCGTCCCTGCTCCCCGCACCAGGTTAGTGGTGCGTGTCCACAGTCCTGTCCGGCCCATCCCGGCTCCCCGCACCAAGCCGGTGGTGCGTGGCCCCAGTCCAGTCCGGCCCGTCCCTGCTCCCCGCACCAAGCCAGTGGTGTGTGTCCCCAGTCCAGTCCGGCCCGTCCCTGCTCCCCGCACCAGGTTAGTGGTGCGTGTCCCCAGTCCTGTCCGGCCCGTCCCTACTCCCCGCACCAGGTTAGTGGTGCGTGTCCACAGTCCTGTCCGGCCCATCCCGGCTCCCCGCACCAAGCCGGTGGTGCGTGTCCCCAGTCCAGTCCGGCCCGTCCCTGCTCCCCGCACCAGGTTGGTGGTGCGTGTCCCCAGGCCAGTCCGGCCCGTCCCTGCTCCCCGCACCAGGTTGGTGGTGCGTGTCCCCGGTCCTGTCCGGCCCGTCCCTGTTCCCCGCACCAGGCCCACGGCACGGCCTGTGTCCGGTCCACCGGTGACCAGTCCTGTTCCGGTCGGCGGCTCCGCTCCGGAGCCTGAGCATGCCGCTCCACCGTGGTCCAGTCCGGGCCAGAGGGGTAGGGCTAGGGTGGAGGCAGGGGGAGAAACACGCCCGGGGCCAGAGCCTCCACCGAGGGTGAGGCGCCCACCCGGGTCCCCCCCCTAATAGACTTTAGGTTGGTGCGCCGGGAGTACGCACCGTTGGAGGGGGGGGTACTGTCACGCCCTGACCAGGTGAACTCTTCTATTTTGGTCAGGGTGTGGCATTTCTATAGTTTATTTTCTATGTTTTTGGTATAGCCTTGCTTTGGGGCGTATTTCTATGTTGGGTTCTGTCGATTCCCAATCAGAGACAGCTGTCGCTAGTTGCCTCTGATTGGGGAATCATATTTAAGTTCCTTTTCCCCCCACGATGTTTGTGGGTTGTTGTCTCTTTTTGTTGGAGCAGTAGCGATACGTTTATTCTCTGTTTTCACCGTGTTATTTCAGTCTGTAATAAATAACATGTGTTCGCTCCCAGCTGCGCCTTGGTCCACTTCTTCCTTCCTGCACGACGATCGTTACACCTGCATTGCTTGCTGTTTGGGGTTTTAGGCTGGGTTTCTGTACAGCACTTTGAGATATCAGCTGATGTAAGAAGGGCTATGTAAATAAAATTGATTTGAATTGATTTGATAGTGTCCATAACTGGCAAAGGATTATGGTCGATGTAGTCATTTTCATCCTGCCTGAGACAGTCAACCTCAATGTCTATGGTGCCTCCTCATGGCCTGCTGGCCCTTAAATGGTGTTTGTCAGCAAGTTTGATGACAAATGTAGTAGTTGGAATGGATCACTATTTAATTCAATTTCTCAATGTGTAGCCAACTTTTAAATAATTCACAGTGGGAAACGAACCTGATCATAATAAACTCATTTTAAACGAATAAACGAACTAACATATTTTGGGGGTTTGGCTTTCTGGCGATCAAATTTACATAGGCTTTCTAGGGAAGACCTTATGGCACCGCTAGGTTGCTACTTTGTAGCCGACCAGTAGAGCTCTTGACTTCACACCACACCGGACACTGAGGCCTGGTAACTATACAGGGCCAGTATAAACAAAAATCCAGGTAGTCCCAGGGTTGATATGGTCTTAAAGACTAGGACCTGGTAACAAGACTTGTAACAAGACATCTCGAAAATCGTCTTCTCACAAAAATGTATTTAGCGTCCGAATGTGTTGCCCTAAAAACAATTATAGAAAGGGGAGATTCTCATGACAAGATGTTGTTCTTCGCTTTGCTCTATGAGCACCCACAAATGAAGGCTCGTCTGGAGTCGGTACCGTCGATTTGCCAAAATGCTGTTTGTAGCATCTGAACCTTTTGAGCTACAAACGAAGGTGACCCGACTGTGGAAAGGGGAGGTTCTCATGAAGAAGATGGTGTTCTCCATTTTGCTCTACGACCCTCACAAGTGTCACAGGACTCATCTGAAGGTAACTGGTACTTGTTTTAAAAAAATTATGGAAGTATGAAGGTACAGTAGTTTTGTGTCTACCCAAAAAGGGGTTAAATATGTGTCAAAAACAAAACAAAAATATTTCCTGAAATGACATCAATGCATTATGTGCCAGCTTAGAATTGAGACCTTTTCAGAGTGATGATCCAAGGAAAGAGAACAAGGTGCTCAAACGTACTGTAGACTATATTCATGGCAAGGTGGAGGTGGTGCAAAGGGAGAACCTTGCTTGATGTACAGTGTCGTTCTATGCGGGACAATCTCATATTTTCAGGAATACTGGAGAATGATAACAGCAGAAGCTGTGAGGACACTGTCCGAGACTTTATGTCAACTCAACTGAATCTGCCCACAGATGTCGTGCGTAATGTCACTTTCTCCAGAGTCAATAGAATGGGTAAGTCCTCTGGGAATAGGCCACGGGCTATTATTGCATGTTTAGAACATTTTAAGCAAAAGGAAATGGTGAAGAGCGGAGGCAGATAACGCAGAAACACTGATTTTGAAATGAATGATCACTTCCCCACAGAGATCAATGAAAGGAGAAAAAAACTGTATCCCATCATGAAAAGAAAGCGTTGCCTGAATAAACAAGTCTCCTTGGTGGTGAATTAACTTTACATCAAGGCGCAACTGTATCGGGACTCTAGAGTAACTCCCTGGCTATTTTAATCCAATATTCAAATCTGAGTTTGTGTGTTGTAGTGTATCATGACAACTTCAACTATAACAAATACTTGTTCTATTTATCTTAACTTGACAAGGAAGGGGCTGCATATAACTCAGGTTAATGTACAGGGGAAAGAAAAAGTATGTTAACCCTTTGGAATTACCTGGATTTCTGCATAAATTGGTCATAAAATGTGATCTGATCTTCATTTAAGTCACAACAATAGACAAACACAGTCTGCTTCAACTAATAACACACTAACTATGATACGTTTTCATGTCTTTATTGAACACACCATGTAAACATTCACAGTGCAGGGTGGAAAAAGTATGTGAACCCCTAGATTTAGTAACTGGTTGACCTTCATTTGACAGCAATAACCTCAACCAAATGTTTTCTGTAGTTGCGGATCAGACCTGCACAACGGTCAGGAGGAATTTTGGACCATTCCTCTTTACAAAACTGTTTCAGTTCAGCAATATTCTTGGGATGTCTGTTGTGAACCGCTCTCTTGAGGTCATGTCACAGCATCTCAAATCGGGTTGAGGTCAGGACTCTGACTGGGCCACTCTAGAAGGTGTATTTTCTTCTGTTGAAGCCATTCTGTTGTTGATTTACTTCTGTGTTTTGGGTTGTTGTTCACCCAACTTCTGTTGAGCTTCAATTGGCGTACATTCAATAGCCATACATTCTCCTGCAAAATGTCTTGATAAACTTGCTAATTAATTTTTCTGTCGATGATAGCAAACTGTCCAGGTCCTGAGGCAGCCAAGCAGCCCCAAACCATGGTGCTCCCTCCACCATACTTTACAGTGGGGATGAGGTTTTGATGTTGGTGTGCTGTGCCTTTTTTTCCACACATAGTGTTGTGTGTTCCTTCCAAAAAATATTTTGCTAGTAGAGCTGTGGAACATCCAAGTCCCTTGTTGTGAACTTCATACATGTAGCAATGTTTTTTTTTGACAGCAGTGGCTTCTTCATGTGGTGTCCTCCCATGAACACCATTCTTGTTTAGTGTTTTACATATTGTAAACTCGTTAACAGAGATTTTAGCATGTTCCAGAGATTTATGTAAGTCTAGCTGACACTCTAGGATTCTTCTTAACCTCATTGAGCATTCTGCTCTGTGCTCTTGCAGTAATCTTTGCAGGACAGCCAATCTAACAACAGTGTTGAACTTTTTACATTTATAGACAACTTGTCTTATCGTGGACTGATGAACATCCAGGCTTTCAGAGATACTTTTGTAACCTTTCCAGCTTTACGCAAGTCAACAATTCTTAATCTTAGGTCTTCTGAGATCTCTTTAGTTTGAGGCATGGTTCACATTAGGCAATGCTTCTTATGAATAGTGTTGGTTCCATTTTTCTGAGTCTTAGAAAAGACTGTGGAACAATTCTAAACCTTATAATGAATATATATTGTTAATCTGTAGTCTAGGACCCTAGAAATGTGGAGGAGGGGGGGTCCCATAGCCCCTCCCCTTCTATTAATACAACATAAGCATTATCAATTATTATAATACATCAAACATTTGGTGCAGCCCCTATCATGAACCCATCATTCCCCCCTTTGAGACTCACCCAGAGTCTCACACCATCAATCATAACATTCTCCTCTGAAATCAAACAGATTTCGCCAATCCCTCGGATCAATTTGATCCCAGGGATGGCCTGCTAAAGGGAGAAACAACTCCTGAGGTTCCTGGAATTCTGGTGGGGGTGGGGTGAGTCTGTCTATACTCCCATTCCTCCTCCTTTCTTCTACCACATGAAGTAAGTTTGCTCCCTTCTTGTGACCACCTCAAATCCCCAAATGTTCAACAGTCTTTTGAGCCAAGCACTTTATTATACAGAAAGCAACAGCAAAGCACAATAGTCCTACCAGAAGTGGAACAATCATGGCAGCCAGGAATATCATTACCTTTCCCATCACGTGAAAATACACCCTTAAACCAGTGTCCAATTTGGTCAAAGATGGTGTTGTCAGCTTTTCCCAGAGTACAACCTAATTTAGCCAGGTCATTAATAATAGCTGTCATGTTGTCAGAGGAGTCAGGAAGCAACATGACACAGTATTCCTCATCGTCTATTCCAAAGACCTGTAGGCCCCTCTGTCTTTAGCCAATATGTGCCATTTTGTCTCTGGTCACTACTGCCTACCAATTCTGCACATTTAGTGACAACTGAGTAAAACCCTGTACTATCAAATTAGTAAGGGCCTGCATGGAGTATGTCAAATTGTTAATCCCCTTTCCCTTTACTACAACTCCTGGACCTGGAAAGATTACTAGGGCTGCCATCTCTACCTGAGACAGCACATGTCCATAAGCCTCATTATTTTGAGCCTATGCTCTTTTAGCTCTGCCATTCGATCTGAAACTAATTTGCAAAGAACTGTTCAGCAGCTCAGAAGCAGGTAATGTTGCTGCTGCCAGTTCAGTTTTCCCTAGATAACAACACCCTTTCCATCCCATGGGGAGGAAAATGTAGCCATTACCCCCACAGATCCAGAGATGATCCGGAGGTGTCCCCATGCCTTTGCGTATGTTTGCCATATTTACCCTAGTTATCAATTGTTGCCCATCCAGTACATCAAAACTACTGGTATCCGTTTTTAGGCCTGTGTGGTGGTGTTTCCTAAATCCACATTCCCTGAGTTGCAGATACAAACAGGGGGAGTTATTGTGGGTTTTTAATCCTGTCAACACATCATCTACTACCCGTCAGATACTCCCTCCATTGTACTTTTGGAGGTCCTATGCATTTAATCAGCTGGGAAATGTTACCTGGTTGTACGCTAGGAACCTTCGTCCACCTTGGCCATTTAGTCTCAATGGATCCACCCTCAAATTCTTTAGCTGCATCTGGACTATTACCTGTTGTCCTATTGTATAATCCACCTTCCCATGCTGCTTCCTTCCCTCTAGTGACCAACATCAGGATGCAGTATGTCACTGCCTTCATCCATTTATTATTCTCCACATCCCCATGCACAAAGGGAACGAGTAGGATTTGGAGAGCAACAGATGTGTGTTTCCATGGTTGTGATTTTCTTGTTTCACAACCATAGTGTGTGTGTATGATGGTGTCCTCGACATCTGATGACTCTTCAGGTTCTGTGGCTGAACCTTCTGTTGGTTTTTCTGGCCTTTGGTCTCAGCCCTCTGGCAGTGGTCTCCCCCTTTTCTCCTCTGGCCCCTCCTCATCGGTGGGTCTCAGCCTCTTTCCTTCTCTTTGTCCTCTAAGCAGGATGGTTGCCAACCTGGGAGAAGCCTGGAATGGGAGAGATGGTGCCATCTGGAACTCTGGGATTGGTTTTGCTGCTTTCCTAGTGTGAGAGTGGAGAAAACTTACAACAGAAGTTAGTTCCTTCATGTACTCAAAATGGTCACACTATGTCTTAGTTATGTCTATCTGTCGGTCAGTCATAGGTCTCACCCCTGGGGTGTTCATTGGTCGTCTTGTTAACATCTCATAAGGTGTACACCCAATACTTTTGTTAAGGCTGCTGCTCATTTTCATGAGGACAAGGGCAAGCATTCCACCCAGCTCATTTTTGTGGAATGGCAGGCTTTTACAATCCCCCTTTGATCATTTAATTAGCCCTCTCTGTAACTCCCGTTACTCATTTTCTATGAGACATTTTCTATGAGATGGGTCCCATTGTCTGCAGACAAACCTCAGGCACTCCAAACCGGAGTATAATTTCCCTAACTAGCAATTTTGCAACTGTTCGCGCATAACAGTTGGTTGTGGGATGGTTCCACCCACCTGGTAAACCTGTCAATTATCACCAGGCAGTATCTTTTTCTTTCTTTTCGCTCTACCATGTCTATGAAATCCATAGCTAGGTGGACAAAAGGTCCTTTTGGAGTGGGGAACTTCTCTGCTTTCAGTGGAGTTCCCTTATCTATGTTATATAACAAACATGTCACGCAACAATAATTTAACTGTTTTTTAAATTGTAAAATTTTTTACATGCTCAATCAAATTTTGGCAAAACCATTGGGACGAAATCTTCTCCTCCTAATTCTTCTCCTCCTCCTCCTAAATCCCCCCTTTGACGAATGGCTCAATCCATGAGCCAATCAGCAAATATTAAAGATCATGGTTGATGGTAAACAGGGCATGCCAGACAAAGATGTAGCCATAAGCCAGACCTAGGACAGAGAGCACACCCTCTCTCCCTCTACACTTGGTGATTGAGAATATCAGCCTGCTGCTTTTTCTCGAGATCAGTAGTTTCAGTTGACACAAACGACAAAAAATAAAATGCATGTGTGTGACAATGGGAAACAGTCATCTTGGCCGCCTCATCCGCTATGCTGTTACCAATTCAAGCACAATCACACCAACCTGTGTGTGCCTCAACCTTAACAATACCCAATGTGTTAGGTTTTCGCATAGCTTCAAACAACTGTTCAACATAAGGTATGTTTTTAATAGGTGTGCCTATGGTATTAGCCTTCCAAATCCCACTAGCATATGCTGCATCTGAGTAGAAAGTAAGGGCCTTCCCTTCCCCCAATTCACAAGCTGTGGTCAGAGCTAATAAATCTGTCTGTTACGCTGATAAATGGTCTGGTAGGTGGACCTCAATATCACCTGCCACATCTACTACAGAAATCCTACATGTTTCTTCCCTGTGCTTTGATCTATATAAGCAGAACCATCAACGAACAGCACCATGTCAGAGTTGACTTTATCGAAACAAATGAACATTTATTGGGGAACTGGGATTCCTGGGAGTGCATTCTGATGAAGATCATCAAAGGTAAGTGAATATTTATAATGTTATTTCTGAGTTTTGTTGACACCACAAAATGGCGGGTTTGGTTTCTTGTCTGAGCGTCGAACTCAGATTATTGTAAAGTGTGCTTTCACTGAAAGTTTTTTTGAAATCTGACACAGCGGTTGCATTAAGGAGAGGTATCTATAATTCTTTGAATAACAGTTTAATATTTTATCAATGTTTATGATGAGTATTTCTGTATATTGATGTGCTCATTCACCGGAAGTTTTGGGATTCAAAACATTTCTGAACATTACACGCCAATGTAAAATGGGTTTTGGATATAAATATGAACTTTATCGAGCACAACATACATGTATTGTGTAACATGAAGTCCTATCAGTGCCATCTGATGAAGATCATCAAAGGTTAGTGATTCTTTTTAGCTGTATTTCTGGTTTTTGTGACGCCTCTCCTTGCTTGGAAAATGGCTTTGTGGTTATTTTTGTCTATGTACTCTCCTAACATAATCTAATGTTTTGCTTTCGCTGTAAAGCCTTTTTGAAATCGGACAATGTGGTTACATCAAGGAGAAGTGTAGCTTTAAAATGGTGTAAAATAGTTGTATGTTTGAGAAAGTTGAATTATGACATTTTGTTGTTTTTGAATTTGCCGCCCTGATATTTCAGCAACCTTATCCTCTGCAACTGATGTAACTCTGGGTCTTCCTTTCCTGTGGCGGTCCTCATGAGAGCTAGATTCATCATAGCGCTTGATGGTTTTTGCGACTGCACTTGAAGAAACTTTCAACGTTTTTGAAATGTTCCCCATTGACTGAACTTCATGTCTTAAAGTAATGATGGACTGTCATTTCTCTTTGCTTATTTGAGCTGTTCTTACCATAATATGGACCTGGTATTTTACCAAATAGGGCTATCTTCTGTATACCAACCCTACCTTGTTACAACACAACTGATTGACTCAAATGTATTAAGAATCAAAGAAATTCCACAAATTAACTTTTAGCAAGGCACAGCTGTTAATTGAAATGCATTCCAGGTGACTACCTCATGAAGGTGGTTGAGAGAATGCCAAGAGTGTGCAAAGTTGTTGTGAAGGCAAAGGGTGACTACTTTGAAGAATCTAAAATATATTTTGATTTGTTTAACCCTTTCTTGGTTACTACAGGATTCCATATGTGTTATTTCATAGTTTTGATGTCTTCACTATTATTCTATAATGTATAAAATAGTAAAATAAAGAAAAATCTTGAATGAGTAGGTGTGTCCAAACTTTTGACTGGTACTGTATATGCTGCCCTATCGTAGCATGAAAAGCTAAAAAAAAAAGAACGCCTGTCGATCTTGTCGTTTATAGTTACAGCAGACAAAGACTTGTACAACAGGCCTTTCACCATAAAGTAGCACGTGCAGAAGGTATGGTTTTTTACTTATTGGAAAGTGACATCCAGAGAATCACCCCGTAACATAAAATAGATCACTAGTAATTAGACATTTTGAATAACCTTCAGCAAGTGGATTTGTAATTACACACTCCTGGTTCCAATTGTCTTATAACCAATACCGCTAAACTCTATTACCATGTAAATCGGCCTACATAGAAATTCCTATGTAACTACTATGATGTTACTAGTTATTACTGTGTAGTTAGAGAAATAGGAGCAACTTAATGTACAACTTTACTTTTCGACCCAAAATGAAAAATAAGGATGCTGATATAAACTTAGGCAAATGCTGCTGTGATCGTTTTCTCATTCGTTTGAATTTACTATTACAAGAGGGGTTGATTTGGCCAATTTAAAGATAGGTATGGTTAGGTGGCATTTGTATCTCTTATCCAGCCATATCATTGACATCCGTGGCCATGTGTGAATTGACATAATTCATCCGACATACAGAGACAGGATCACTTGTCTAGTACAGTAAAGTCGACACATATTGTTACTCAAACCTGTTCTTGCCTCCCTAGGGTCTTGTTATGGAGCAGGTGTGTTACCAGACGGGCTCCTACTTGGGAAGGTTGGAGGGAATGTGACATTTAACAGAGCATCAGACCAGCCATTTCTAACATTACAAATGAGAGTTAATAGTACAGCTATGTTCAACTATATCAGCATTTCTGACACTTTCAAGCCTGAAGATGGATACAGAGACAGAATCAATCTGGACAGATTGTCAGGATCCGTGGAGCTCATGAATCTTGTTCTGACTGACAGTGGACAATACACAGTGACCATTGTAACATCTGAAGCAGTATCAGTGGATGAAAACACCAAACTGGAAGTGTATGGTAAGATGTTTTGTATTCTACTTTTATCAGTCAATACTTTCCCTTCCATGTTCTAGCTTTAGGTTTCACATCATCAGTGTACGTACTTAATTGTAAGGCTGGACTGCAGAAACATTTCACAGCCATACATATACCATTCTACTATACCATAACGCTGATATCACATTTTAGTAAATGGTTTTGAAGTAAAACACACAGGTGTTTGTCCTTGCTTTTGCATAGTAGGTGTTTCTCAAATCCAACCATATCAATCAGTGTGAACAATTATTTCTGTCCATCTCTTCCCACTTCCAATTATGTTATTTATATGTTTTGCGTATCACTAGTGTATGATGTTGGTGAACAAGGCCAAATCTGTTACCTGCCTAGAGCACAATTATTTGTATTAATGTCAGCATCTTTGATGAAATAAAGGTGTGTTAGGTACATTTTAGAATAGACACACTCAGTACCACTCAGAATGAAGATAGTCATGATCAGCTTGTGATGGCCTACTTGGCCCTCAAGTTATGATAACTGCTTTGTTGCAACAACAAAAAAATTGAGATATTGAACAGTTAGGTCCTGCTGGTTCCAAATCTATGTGTTATTAATGCCACCTTTGAGCGCTTCTAAATTACACTTACAGGTATTTTTAGGTGCTCCATTCTGCTGTGTTGATGAAAATGTGTGTTACTGAAGCCATGCACTGAATATTGTATTTTGCTTTGCTCGGTTTCTCCACCTGTCCTCTCTGTTGTGTCTGTACAACCTGTTTAGTCTTTGGAGGTCTCAGGAGGTCGAGTCGCGTGTGAAGCTGTCTTTTCATCATGGGTGCCACTTTGGTTTTAGCATGGGGGTGTTTCTGTAGGTCAACAGGAAGGTGTTTAGGCGCCTATTGAAGGACCCATTCCCTTGTGATGATTTTGAAGCTTACTTCATCTTCTGGACAAATCTTTCAGTAAGGCCGTTCGTTGCAGGGTGATATGGCGCTGACTTCATGTGCTGAATTCCATTTGCTTCCATGAATGACTGAAACTCTTCGGACACCAGTTAGGGGCCATTATCGCTAACGAGTTGCGTTGGCAATCCAAAGCGACTGGAGATTGACCGTAGCGTTTCGATGGTTCTCTCCGCTGAGGTGCTCTTCATAAATGTGACCTCGGGCCATTTGCTGTGTGTGTCAACTACCACTAAGAACATACGATCCTCCAGTGGGCCTGCATAGTTTATGTGGACTCGCTGCCAAGGCTCCTCTGGGAAGTCCCATGGGTGTAGTGGCACTAGCTGAGGCATGTTCCTCATCTTTTGACATGCAGAACATGACTTGGCCTTGTCTTCGATAGCTGTGTCCAAACCTGGCCTCCAAAAGTAGCTGCGTGCAATCTCCTTCATTCGCACCATGCCACAGTGCCCTGAATGGAGTTCTTCAAGCACCTGCCTTCTCAGTGGCGGCGGTATGATGACTCGACAGCCCCATAGCATGCATCCAGACTGAACTGTGAGCTCGTTTCTCCTCACTAGGTAAGGTTTTAGGCTGTCCGACAGCTCTCCTCCTTTCCCACGATTGGCAATGGACACAACCTCAGACATCACTGGATCAGTGTGGGTGAACTTTTTCACTTGGACAGACGTAACTGGGGCATTTGTCACTTCCTTGAAGTAGAAGATCTCTGCCTGGGAGTGCTCAGTGTGTGCGACAGGTAAGGGAAGTCTTGAGAGGCCGTCTGCATTGCAGTGCTGCTCAGTACTTCTGTACTTGATATCGTACTGGTGAGCAAATAACAGTAATGCCCATCGCTGCATGCGGCTGGCTGCGAGCGACGTAATGCCGGTGTTAGGACCAAAGATGGAGGTGAGGGGTCTATGGTCCTTCAGCAGTGTGAATCGTCGGCCAAATGGAAACTGATGAAATTTCTTAACTTCTCACTTAAGGTCCGTGATGGGAAAGCAATTGGCCTTTCTTTACCTGGTGGCATGATGTGTGAAACAACAGCACCAATGGCATAAGGCGATGCATCACATGCCAACAGTAATGGCAAGTCGGGTTGAAGTGGGTTAGGGCCTCTGACTGAGCTAAGGCTGTTTTCACTTTCTTGAAGGCCTCCTCACATCTGTCTGTCCACTTCCACTATTTGGTTTTGTTCAAAAGTTTGTGCAGTGGCTTTAACATATTAGCTCGGTCCGGCACAAACTTCGCGTAGACGTCAGTAGTCCAATGAATGATCTCAGTTGGCTCACTTTCTGTGTGAATGGAGCTATTGCGACAGAATTCACCTTTGATGGAGCCTTGTGAAGCCCCGAACTCTTGATGACGTGGCCCAGGTACTCAACAGAAGGCCTTCCGGACCCTCAGACCGTACTCCTCCAAATAAAATAAAAATGTTATTGGTCACATACACATGGTTAGATGTTATTGTGAGTGTGGCGAAAAACTTGTGCTTCTAGTTCCCGACAGTGCAGTAATATCTAACAAGTAATCTAACAATTCCACAACAACTAGCTAATACACACAAATCTAAGTAAAGGGATGGAATAAGAATATATACATATAAATATGGTCTCTGCAGTGTAACATTCAGGTTTCTCAGGGGCTCCTGCTCGTCTTTGCCGGTGATGAGTAGATCATTGAGGTAACATTGGACCCCAGTGAGCCCGCTCAGTATCTGGTCCATAGCTCTCTGAAACAAGGCGGAGCTGAGGTGATTCTGAAAGGAAGCCTCCGACACCTGTACAGTCCTTTGTGAGGCACTATGGTCAACAGTTCTTGTGACTCTTGATCCACATGCATCTGAAGATAGGCCTGACATAAGTCTCTTACTGAATTTCTGTCCTCCAACTACACCAGAAAAGAGGTTGTCAATGAGGTGTAGTGGATATTTTTCAGCAGTCAAGACTGGGTTAATGGTGACTTTGATATCACCACAGAGTCTGAGTGATCTATATTTTTTTATGACTGGAACAACGGGTGTAGCCCATTCACTAACATTCACTGGATCCAACACTCCCCTCTCGACTAGTCTGTTTAGCTGAGTTTAAACTTTTTGGTTTTATGGCATATGGGACAGGTCTAACTTTGAAGCTTTTTGCTTGCTGTCTGGTTTCTGTTATGTCCTTCATGTTATGTCCTTCATGCTGCCAAATTGTCCTTTGAACACATCCGCGTATTTCCTCAATATGCCTTGTAGGTTTGTGTCCTCTTTTGCAACCATGTGAATTTCCTGCCAGTTTAGTTTGATCTTTTCCAGCCATGTGTGTCCTAGCAAGGCTGGATGGTTGCCTTTCACAATGTAGAGTGGTAGCTTTACCTTCTAATTGTTGAGCTCCACTGTAACAATCACACTTCCTCTCACTGGAACAATCTCACCGCATGTTCTCAGCATCATCTTTGTGGGCTGTGGTGTGAGGTGATGTAGTTTCTCCTTGTATACAGCCTCAGACAGCAAAGATATGGCTGCTCCAGTGTCCACTTGCATCCGTATTACTTTTCCATCCGGTAGCGGTGTCACCCAGTGCCCGTGGTCATTGTCTGAAATGGACAAAACATGCAAAGATTCTTCCCCTTCAGACAGGGTCACTTTGTTCATCTGTGTGCTCCATTTTATGCACTTTCTTTTTGTACTTCATGAAGTCGCTTTTCAGTATTTTTGTTTGATTGTGTCTTTTTGTTTTTACATGCACGTTCAATGTGACCCTTTTAGCCACAACTTCTGCACCAACATTCCTCTGCTTGGTGACTTGGTTTCTGATAAGAGAATTATCTAATAAAGGTAAATGAATCAATAATCCATTGTTAATTAGTACTTAACTTGCGTCCCACCCTAGTCAACAGCCAGTGGAATCGCGTGGCGCGAAATACAAATACCTCAAAAATGCTATAACTTCAATTTCTCAAACATATTACTATTTTACACCATTTTAAAGACAAGACTCTCGTTAATCTAACCACATTGTCCGATTTCAAAAAGGCTTTACAGCGAAAGCAAAACATTAGATTATGTCAGGAGAGTACCCTGCCAAAATAATCACACAGCCATTTTCAAAGCAAGCATATATGTCACAAAAACCTAAATGACAGCTAAATGCAGCACTAACCTTTGATGATCTTCATCAGATGACACTCCTAGGACATTATGTTATACAATACATGCATGTTTTGTTCAATCCAGTTCACATTTATATCAAAAATTAGCTTTTTACATTAGCATGTGATGTTCAGAACTAGCATACCCACCGCAAACTTCCGGTGAATTTACTAAATTACTCACGATAAACGTTCACAAAATACATAACAATTATTTTAAGAATTATAGATACAGAACTCCTTTATGCAATCGGGGTGTCAGATTTTAAAATAGCTTTTCGGCGAAAGCACATTTTGCAATATTCTGAGTAGATAGCCCGGCCATCACGGCTAGCTATTTTGACACCCACCAAGTTTGGGACAACCTAAACTCAGAATTACTATTAGAAAAATTGGATTACCTTTGCTGTTCTTCATCAGAATGCACTCCCAGGACTTCTACTTCAACAACAAATGTTGTTTTGGTTCCAAATAATCCATAATTATATTCAAATTGCTCTGTTTTGTTCTTGCGTTCAGATCACTATCCGAAGGGTGACGCGCGATCGCATTTTGTGAGAAAAAAATGCAAAATATTCCATTACCGTACTTCGAAGCATGTCAAACGCTGTTTAACCTCTTAGGGCTAGGGGGCAGTATTTACACCGCCGGATAAAAAACGTACCCGATTTAATCTGGTTACTACTCCTACCCAGTAACTAGAATATGCATATACTTATTAGATATGGATAGAAAACACCCTAAAGTTTCTAAAACTGTTTGAATGGTGTCTGTGAGTATAACAGAACTCATATGGCAGGCAAAAACCTGAGAGATTCCTTTACAGGAAGTGGCCTGTCTGACCATTTATTGGCTTTCTTTGACATCTCTTTCCAAAACAAAGGATCTCTGCGGTAACGTGACACTTCCCACGGCTCCCATAGGCTCTCAGAGCCCGGGAAAAAGCTGAATGTCGTCATTCCAGCCCCAGGCTGAAACACATTATCGCCTTTGTCAAGTGGCCGCTCAGGGGACAATGGGCTTAGGCGCGTGCACTGGTCGCCCCCGTCTTTCTTTTTTTCCCTCTATTTACCGAAACGCAGATTCCCGGTCGGAATATTATCGCTTTTTTACGAGATAAATTGCATAAAATTGATTTTAAACAGCGGTTGACATGCTTCGAAGTACGATAATGGAATATTTAGACATTTTTTGTCACGAAATGCGCCATGCTCGTAACCCTGATTTACCATTTCGGATAGTGTCTAGAACGCACGAACAAAACGCCGCTGTTTGGATATAACGATGGATTATTTTTGACCAAACCAACATTTCTTATTGAAGTAGAAGTCCTGGGAGTGCATTCTGACGAAGAACATCAAAGGTAATCAAACTTTTGTAATAGTAAATCTGATTTTGGTGAAGGCTAAACTTGCTGGGTGTCTAAATAGCTAGCCCGTGATGGCTGGACTATGTACTTAGAATATTGCAAAATGTGCTTTCACCAAAAAGCTATTTTAAAATCGGACATATCGAGTGCATAGAGGAGTTCTGTGTCTATAATTCTTAAAATAATTGTTATGCTTTTTGTGAACGTTTATCGTGAGTAATTTAGTAAATTGTTAGTAAATTCCCCGGAAGTTTGCGGGGGGGGTATGCTAGTTCTGAACGTCACATGCTAATGTAAAAAGCTGGTTTTTGATATAAATATGAACTTGATTGAACAAAACATGCATGTATTGTATAACATAATGTCCTAGGTGTGTCATCTGATGAAGATCATCAAAGGTTAGTGCTGCATTTAGCTGTCTTCTGGGTTTTTGTGACATTATATGCTAGCTTGAAAAATGGGTGTCTGATTATTTCTGGCTGGGTACTCTGCTGACATAATCTAATGTTTTGCTTTCGTTGTAAAGGCTTTTTGAAATCGGACAGTGTGGTTAGATTAACGAGAGTCTTGTCTTTAAATAGGTGTAAAATAGTCATATGTTTGAGAAATTGAAGTAATAGCATTTCTAAGGTATTTGAAAATCGCGCCACAGGATTCAACTGGCTGTTACGTAGGTGGGACGATTTGGTGCCACCTAGCCCAGAGAGGTTAAAATCAATTTTTATGCTATTTTTCTCATAAAATAGCGATAATATTCCAACTGGGCGACGTTGTATTCATTCAAAGGCTGAAAGAAAAAATTTGAGAATTCTCATGAACGCGCATCTCCAGTGTCACTGTCCCCAGGCTGACCACTCACAAATTCTCCTGCTGTTCTTCGCCCAGAGACAGCAGACACCCCATTACACTTTCTGGCGCCTTCTGAGAGCCAATGGAAGCCTTAGAAAATGTCACGTTATAGCAGAGATGCTGTATTTTTGATAGAGATGCAACAGAAGGACAACAAATTGTCAGACAGGGCACTTCCTGTATGGAATCTTCTCAGGTTTTGGCCTGCCATATGAGTTCTGTTATACTCACAAACACCATTCAAACAGTTTTAGAAACTTTAGAGTGTTTTCTATCCAAATCTACTAATTATATGCATATTCTCATTTCTGGGCAAGAGTAGTAACCAGTTTAAATCGGGTACGTTTTTTTATCCGGCCGTGCAAATACTCTCCCAAATACACTCCCTTTATCCTCTAAGTTACTCCAAGTTCCTCAGCTGCAGGGTCCAGCACAGTCTACTTGTTGTTATCTTAGGCCCACTAAAACACACACACACACATTTTGTCCCGGGCCTCTACTAGACCTTATGTGCCTGTCAATTGGTACTTTAATTATTCATTATACATGCTACATTAAGGTAGCCGCAATTTCATCATATGATTTATCACCAGGTTTATCAGGCGTTACTAGACTGCTGAGTAGATTGAATATTTTTTCTCCCTTAACCTCTTACATCTAGACGTTCCGCTAGCGGAACACCTGCTCCAATATCCAATGATAGGCGTGGCGCGAATTACAAATTCCTCAAAAATACAAAAACTTAAATTTTTCAAACATATGACTATTTCACAGCATTTTAAAGACAAGACTCTCCTTTATCTAACCACACTGTCCGATTTCAAAAAGGCTTTACAGCGAAAGCAAAACATTAGATTATGTCAGCAGAGTACCCAGCCAGAAATAATCAGACACCCATTTTTCAAGCTAGCATATAATGTCACATAAACCCAAACCACAGCTAAATGCAGCACTAACCTTTGATGATCTTCATCAGATGACAACCCTAGGACATTATGTTATACAATACATGCATGTTTTGTTCAATCAAGTTCATATTTATATCAAAAAACAGCTTTTGACATTAGCATGTGACGTTCAGAACTAGCATACCCCCCGCAAACTTCCGGCGAATTTACTAACAATGTACTAAATTACTCACGATAAACGTTCACAAAAAGCATAACAATTATTTTAAGAATTATAGATACAGAACTCCTCTATGCACTCGATATGTCCGATTTTAAAATAGCTTTTTGGTGAAAGCACATTTTGCAATATTCTAAGTACATAGCCCAGCCATCACGGGCTAGCTATTTAGACACCCGGCAAGTTTAGCCTTCACCAAAGTCAGATTTACTATAACAAAAATGTTATTACCTTTGTTGTCTTCGTCAGAATGCACTCCCAGGACTGCTACTTCAATAACAAATGTTGGTTTGGTCCCAAATAATCCATCGTTATATCCGAATAGCGGCGTTTTGTTCATGCGTTCCAGAAACTATCCGAAATGGTAAATCAGGGTCGTGCGCATGGCGCAATTCGTGACAAAAAAATTCTAAATATTCCATTACCGTACTTCGAAGCATATCAACCGCTGTTTAAAATCAATTTTTATGCAATTTATCTCGTAAAAAAGCGATAATATTCAGACCGGGAATCTCATTTTCGGCAAACAGAGGAAAAATCACAAAGACGGGGGCGGCCAGGGCACGCGCCTAAGCCCACAGTCCCTTGATCGGCCACTTGAGAAAGGTGATAATTTGTTTCAGCCTGGGGCTGGGATGACGACATTCAGGTTTTTCCCGGTCTCTGAGCGCCCATGGAAGACGTAGGAAGTGTCACGTTAGAGCAGAGATCCTTTGTAAAAGATAGAGATGGCAAAGAAGTTCAAGAAATGGTCAGACAGGCCACTTCCTGTAAAGGAATCTCTCAGGTTTTGACCTGCCATTTGAGTTCTGTTATACTCACAGACACCATTCAAACAGTTTTAGAAACTTTGGAGTGTTTTCTATCCAAAGCCAATAATTATATGCATATTCTAGTTACTGGGCAGGAGTAGTAACCAGATTTAATCGGGTACGTTTTTTTATCCAGCCGTGAAAATACTGCCCCCTAGCCATAACAGGTTAACAGTCAAAAATGTTGGCACAACTACTTCTGCTTTTAATTCCATTTGACAACACAAAGTACTCAAAACATTCTGTGAAAGAACTCCATTGTTCCACAGATTCATCAAATGTTCCTATATTTCCAACCAACGCAGACATTTTCAGTTTATTCTTTCTCACACTTTTCAGACGGTCCCTTACTCCCTGACCCTCTTTTTTTCAATCAGTGACTTCACTTTCTCCCTCAGCGAAACTCTTCCTATCCCTCGAGGCTCTTCTTGCTTTGACATCAGAAGCTAGCTAGCATCACTCAACTAGCTAGTTTCTTTGCATCTTTCAACAGCAAAAAAAACGAATTAAACTCAGACTTTCTACTGAAGCTAATGATCACAAACGTGCGAACGTTTCTTCCTCATCGACAGTTTTGCTGTATAGCACACTGTATTACTTATACAACTAATATAAGGACAGGACATGAGACAGGAGTAGAAACTAACGTGGGCATTGTTTAATGCGTTTCACAGGACAAAACATTTCAAGCATTCCAACGTATGTAGGCAGAGGGGTGTGTGTTACAGGTGCCCTAAAGGGACAAACTATAATATCAATACACTACAGTTACTGTTTGACAATATAATATATAATCTACATTATAATCTAGACTACAATCTGTATTATCAAACCAAGCTATCTGATTCATATAACCATTATCTTTCACAGAACCAATATCTGGTACTACCATAACTTTCCCAAACACTCCAATCCTTGAGGGCAGTTCTATCACCTTAACCTGTGATGCTTCTGGCTCCATCATCACCAGAGAGTGGATGAAGGATGGTCAGCTTCTGTCTGCTGGTGGCAACCTAATCATCTCTCAGGATAAGAGAGTGCTGTCCATAAACCCTGTGAAGAGAACAGACAATGGACACTACCTGTGTAGAGTCAGCAACCCTGTCAGCACCGCTGATGCTAAATACATTCTCATTGTAAACTGTAAGTAGGCCTACTCTGCTATAAGCCTGGACATACAATTACTGTGTTCTAACTATTGTTTTTTGCATTAAAATCTGACAGTCACAGTGTGAATTCTGGATACGCAAGATATCACAAAGTAATTATATGGATATATATCACAGTTTGAATGTGTAACTTCACACTGATTACCAACTAACAAACATATGGCTACTTCTAATGTGAACTGGTGTTTTTTGTTACAGATGGACCTGATGGAATGGAAATCAAGGATCCAACTGAAATAGAAGTAGGACAGAAGTTTACATTGACCTGCTCTGCTGACTCCAACCCCCCTGCTAGTTACACCTGGATGCACAATGAGACAGAGATACCAGGACATTCACCTGAGTTCACTAAAGAGAAGAGTGAATACTCTGACAGTGGGGATTACACCTGTACAGCAACAAATGATGTCACTGGAAACAAAACATCTGTGGTCCATAAACTGTCAGTAAAAGGTAAAGTTATCAGAAGCTATAAAGGAAATATCAGATAGTAATTAAATTCTTTGATGCAAGATGATTTACTCATACATTATTTTAGCATTTCAAACTTGTTTTGAAATAATTGCTTTAGCTGTCTTTGTTGTGTTGTAATTGATACCCATTTGAACTGTATTTTGCAGTACTGCCTGTTCACTGTGTAGCCTTTCTCTCATCTGCATGGTTTGGTCTCTGGTCTCTGCAGGAGAGGACTCTTTATCACTAGGTCTGCCTGCTGGTGCCATCGCTGGTATTGTGTTTGGATTATTGCTGGTTGTGGGAGTGGCATTTGGTGTTGCAGTGTTCTTCATCAGGAAAAATGGGTAAGTAAAAAAAACATTTCAGTCAAACAAGGCTATTTTCTATCACTGCAGTTTGTAGAAAATGTTGGCTCAGTTTCCACATTGATGAAAGCTGGTCACAAAGAGGTTATATTTCAAAAACACTAAACTGTAAAAAGGACTCTAATATTATGTTCTTGAAGTTTTCTGAACAGCAACCTTTCAATGTCTATTTCTTGTTTTATACAGAACCAATGCTGAGCCAATGCGTCGAAGAGGTAAGCATACTGTATCTCCAATCTTACAGGTTGTTATGGTATTTCTAATTACTAATGGTTTTTAAATGTATGTTTACTCCACATTTATGTTTAGTCAATTAGGAGACACTATTATCCAGAGAAATGTACAGTTTCCACAAAGAAATTAAATGGATTCATACATATTACAAGATATAGTACAACACTACTATGACTAACGATGTAACCATTAATGCCTAATACTGTAACAATGCTTATGCAAACAAATGCAGACAAGATACTGTAGCAACATCTATACAACCCCTACTATTTATGTATCTCTTATAGGCACTCAACAACCTGTATATGAGAACCCATCACCTGTATATGAGAACACAAGACAAAAACAATCCCCACCTCTACCCCTGACAGTAAGTAAGACCTGGTTACCTGGGATGTGTCTGTGCATGTCTGTATTCTATTACAATCTTAGTGTAATAAAGATGACTTTTCTAAACAAGAAATGTAGTATACAAAGACTGTTTGTCTATGAAAGTGTTATCCAGGAAGTTTCAATTGTTGACTCACTGACAGCCATTTACATGATTTATTATAATATGATCGCTGTAAAAGTTTGTTCAGGACTTTGAGTTTTCGTATTTTATCATGGCAAATTTTTGTGTGGCTGTTCCTTCTACAGTATTTAATGCCTTTATTAATTTAAGCTTTATCCCAAATTAGGAAATGCAGGACTTTAAAAGTACCTATGATACTAGGATAATGGTAAGTTTGTGTTAGATCACATGGCACCATGTGACTGCAAAACCGTAAAAACAACTGATTTATGTGTTATATGTTAAATGGTATTCATGCCGTATTATAGCTGATAAATGGAAGTTAATGTTCCTTTCTTTTTTCACCTACCTTCAATCTAGCAGTAAGATAATTCAATGGAAAATACCTCCTTTCAACCACCATTCTCTACTGGGTTCCATCATCAACTCATAGAAAACCTGCATGATAACACCCAGTGTGGATCTGTAATATAATATACATAATCAATACAATACAATCAATACACACATGCTATGTTTAATTGTTCTGTTTATTGTGTACTTTTAGTAACAAAATAACATGCTAATAAAAAGTAGATGGAACAACACTGAACAGTAATTTCATAAATTAAAGCATAACGATAAGGGTTACATCTGGTGGTACAGGTGAGACCTGTACTGTAAATACATTTTTTTTGTGTACTGTATTGTTAATTACGGTGCCAAAAAGACACAGAAGCTGTATACGTAAATGCTTTAAATGATGTCAAAACAGAATAATGAAGTCTGACAGCTATTTCTCCATCAACTCTGTTGTTCTTATTGTCAAGTGTGGCCAGTAATATGTTGATATGACCTAATGACATTCAGTTAATTCATTCCTACATAGCTGGGTGATGGTTCTAAAAGATGTTAGCGTTAGAGAAGGATTATAAAGCACAGATGTTTATTATATATAATATGTAATCTCAAATGAATGTAAATTATGCTTCATTTACTATCGTAAAATACCTCAAGACCAAAGTCCACTATGTTTATCAGTCAAATCCTGCAAAGCAATAGAGGGCAACATTGTTAACAGGCTCAGTGGATTTAAAACCTGACACAGCTTCCTTATTAGTGTTAGTGGAGGTGGGGTTTGTGCTACAAATAGGGAAGTTTGATAATTTGTTCCTTTATGCAGTGATGAATAGATGTAATATTTCTTCCTCATATCAGGTTTTGGTGTTACTTTAGAACACTCTTATTGTAGCCTTGTCTTCTATACTTATTTGTGGAGACAGACCTACAGTCTGAATCACTGACATTTAAAACATCAGAAGAGATAGCAGACGCTGCAGTAATTTCTCTCACTATTGCAATACTCTCAGGAGCAATTTGAAGGGGGAATCAGCAGTTGAAACCATAACAAAGCACAATCCCACCCTTATTTTGATGAACAGCTGAGGGATGGGTCTGGAGAAATGCAACCATTATCAAATTCATAAACAGAGCTATGGATGAAAGGACTGACCATCCATGATATCAAAATTATAGTTTTAACTAGTTTAACTAGTGTTTAATAAAATTATTTGTTTACAAACATTGGAGTAAAACAAGTGTTTGGGATCTGATGAACTAACCTCATGAGGCATTTTAAGTTATGTTCTTTAAGAATCAATAGGTATACATCTTTAAATCCAGAAATGGATTTAGAAACTGCAGATTCCCCCTTTTCAGAGGGACAATTGATCTAAAAAAAAGAATAAGTAAGCAAAGAAAAGTGCAATGGAAATAAATCAATTCTTATTCAGTTTTGGATCACTTTTAAAGCGCTACCTTTATAAAAAAGAAAAACATTTGATATTAGTAACATTCCCATAACTATTTGTCAATAATGCATATTTTGTATGTATGTTATATTAAGAATAAATGAAACAATATTGTCTCCTGATGGTGGTGTTTAGTTATATGTAGTAGTCCCTCCTACTGAGGAAGAATCTCAAACTAACCTGTTTTCTATCTAAAGGTACAATCTTCTATTTAGACAGCCTGAACCTGACACTGTTTGTTGGAGCTGGGGAAATATAATCACTTTCAAATTCAGGTTTTGAAAGTTGTGCTTTAACAATGATGGATTATCAAACTGTTTGTTTTACTAAACACCCCCAACACCAAAGTCCAGTATTGTTAAATATATAATCAGCATCATGCAGTTTAGGAATTTGTTCCCTTGTGCTGCAATATCACTTATGAAGACATTTTATATCAATTGTATATAATATTTTGATAACAAAACAAATAAGCGGGCATTACTGAAACCCCTTATTATTTGTTTGGACAGATGATTCAATC
The DNA here is from genome assembly GCF_965601325.2 of Salmo salar. Classification (NCBI taxonomy): domain Eukaryota; kingdom Metazoa; phylum Chordata; class Actinopteri; order Salmoniformes; family Salmonidae; genus Salmo; species Salmo salar. The sequence continues at coordinate 23,970,781 of NC_138292.1, forward strand.
TGAATCACCAAAACTTGTTATATCAGGAGAGATGGAAGCAGCTACAGTAGTTTCTCTCACCATGGCAGTACTTTTAGGTAAAGACTTCACCTTGCATTCTCAACAGACACAGACACACTGAGGTCAAACAGAGATGTTAATTGCAGAGTGGCGAGAGGTGCAAGAGAAGTGTTCAGCTTTAAGTTATTATTTTACCTTCATAGTTATTTTTCTTCTCCCTAGTGTGCAAATAAATGTTAGATCAACCTTTCTTGTATATTCTTCTTTGGTAACACTGTACATTATCCCAGTCTGTTGTCCCCAAATGCTTCAAGATGGTCACAATTGTTCCTGTACCCAAGAATGCAAAGGTAACTGAACTAAATGAGTATCGCCCTGTAGCACTCACTTCTGTCATCATAAAGTGCTTTGAGAGACTAGTCAAGGATCATATCACCTCCACCTTACCTGTCACCCTAGACCCACTTCAATTTGCTTACCACCCCAATAGGTCCACAGACGATGCAATCGCCATCACACTTCACACTGCCCTATCCCATCTGACAAGAGAAATACCTATGTAAGAATGCTGTTCATTGACTACAGCTCAGCATTCAACACCATTGTACCCTCCAAGCTCATCATTAAGCTTGAGGCCCTGGGTCTCAACCCCGCCCTGTGCAATTGGGTTCTGGACTTCCTGACGGGCCGCCCCAGGTGGTGAAGGTGGGAAACATCTCCACTTCGCTGACCTTTAACACTGGGGCCCCACAAGGGTGCGTGCTCAGCCCTCTCCTGTACTCCCTGTTCACCCATGACTGCGTGGCCGTGCACGACTCCAACTCAATCATCACGTTTGCAGACGACACAACAGTAGTAGGCTTGATTACCAACAACGACAAGACAGCCTACAGGGAGGAGGTGAGGGCTCTCAGTGTGTGGTGTAAGGAAAATAACTTCTCACTCAACGTCAACAAAACAAAGGAGATGATCGTGGACTTCAGGAAACAGCAGAGGAAGCACCCCCCATCCACATCGACGGGACAGCAGTGGAGAAGGTGGAACGTTTTTTTAAGTTCCTCGGCGTACACATCACTCACGGCGCAAGATGGCTGGCTGGCTGTTACTGCCTGAACAGAGATGACATGATGACTTGGAATAAAATAAGTAATAAAATAAAAACATCTAATATACACAATTTGAAATATTTTATTAAAGTAATGTGAATTAAGGTAGTTAAAAAAAAGAAGTGATATGCAGTAATGGGAAGTTACTACCATTGTGGTTGTATTAATGAAATAGTCATAATCATAATCATAATCAACCATAATGTGTGGTCCCGTGTGGCTCAGTTGGTAGAGCATGGTGTTTGCAATGCCAGGGTTGTGGGTTCGATTCCCACGGGGGGCCAGTATGGAGAAAAAATTAAAATAAAAAAATGTATGAAATGTATGCATTCACTACTGTAAGTCGCTCTGGATAAGAGTGTCTGCTAAATGACTAAAATGTAAATGTAAAAACAAATAATATACACAGCCAAAATATTTTCTTTTAGTAATGTGAATAAATGATGGTTAGCCTAATAAGTGATAGTAATGGGCAGTCATTACCATCAATTTGTTTTATTCTGTGTTACAGCATTGAACCAATATTTATTTTATTTAACTAGGCAACATTCAGTTAAGAACAAATTCTTATTTACAATGACGGCCAATTGTGCGCCGCCCTATGGGACTCCCAATCACTGCCAGTTGTGATACAGCCTGGAATTGAACCAGGGTCTGTAGTGACGCCTCTAGCACTGAGAAGTAGTACCTTAGTCCGCTGTGCCACTCGGGAGGCAAAAATATAATGCATTTATTGTTTACAAAAAAGTCAACCGAAATTGAAAAATCTGAACCAACCTCAAAAAGCACTAGTTGCTCAGCACTACCGCTCAGACCAATCCCAGACAGTTTTTCATCAGATTTATTTTCTTGCAAAAACTATATTTTGTATAATTTAATTTGAATAGAAAATTAATACTGTAAAGTAACTAATTGTTACACAGAAATAATTTGATATTGAGAGAAACTGCTGCATTGGGCCTTTAATTTGTCAAAATACTTATGACTTCCAAAAGGGGGGGCTAAATACATTCAATCTCAATGCTGGAGTATAGAGACAAATTAAGATTTTAGCTTTACTGTCAAAATACATATGGAGGTAAGTGAACATGTGTGTATATAATACTGTATGATATGATCAACAATCAATCGGTCTAGGAAAAGACTAAACTTTTACAGCCAAAGTGTGACTGACTGGGGTTTAAACCCAGGTCACCTGTGCTCAACAAGATGTGAAGCCTGCTAAGCTAAATTAATGCATATTTTCTAGTTCTTCTCTATTTATGCACACATGCAAACATGCATAGGGCAAACAGTTACCAGCTTCTTTGTGTTAACATCAGGGGGACTGACAGAGGATCATGTGAAGAAGAAATATATCTGTATTGTCTTCCTGTTGGCCCTGTCATGCCTCTGCTTCCTGTTCAGTAACATCAACATTCTGGAGGTAGGGTACAGCCATCTGCACTCAAAACAAGTTATAGGTCAAAACATGGTGTCAACATTCTACCAGCTCCAAAGCAGCATCCAACTAGCTTTCATCACAGAGGGACTTTCTCCTCTGCGCCGCAACCAGAGCCACTGTGGCCAGGGGCCCTCACCGGAGAAGGCTCTGGAGGAGCGTGACCTCCTGGAGTCTATCGCCTGGCCACAGCCTCAGCTCCACTCTGTGAATGTGTCCCTGAACCAGACCAGTGACCCTGCACACAGCCTTTTTGTGATCCTGTCAGCAGGAAGCAGAAGAAAGTGGCACATGGTGGACCAGTTGGAGGCTCTGGTCCATATACACGATTTCCAGGGGTGTCCCAAGAGCTATGGTGGAGACTTCATGCTGGCCTGGCTGCACTCCAAGTTGGAGACAGGAGTTGCAGGACAGGTGCTGGACCACAGGAATGGGACCTACTCTGCCATTTTCCCATTACTATAGCAGGGGTATGCACAGGTGGAGGTGACACTGGTCCATCCTAGTGACGCAGTTCATGTTCTAAGATGGTTACGAGAAGAACGGCCCGATCGGATTTTCTTTAAGAGTCTGTTCCGCTCTGGAAAACTGTCCCAAACAACTGTATGTAACCTGTGTCTGCTGATAAACCAGGATCCGTTGTGCAATTTCACAGACCCCCACACAGGGGAGCCCTGGTACTGCTACAAGCACAAGCTGCTGAGCTGTGACGCACAGATCAACCACGCTATTTGAGGAAACTGTGAAACATCTGCTCACCAACAAAGAGGCCTTGCTCTTCCAGAGGTTAGTGAGGGGTACACTCCATATATGAGTGAAAGTGTGTCTAATTGAATCACAGAATTTGTTTTCAATGTATCAGATTGCTTGCTTATGTGGGTTTATTTAACATTCAAATATGATTCTCTCTCAATTCTTTCTCAGTGGTGTGAACATCAAAGTTCCCATTCCTCCTTCAGGGTCTGACAGTGTCATTGTGCTGCCTGAGAAAAGAAGGTAGGCGAGCTAGGAGATACCACAGTACAACTGTGTGTTTATCTTTTTAACACTAGCTAGCCAGCCTACTAACTGCTCTGCTCTGCTTTGTGGCTGTATATGTCATCCCTGGAGAGTTTCTGGGTGTGGAGGACAGTATTCAAGCCAACTACTGCATCTACAGTAATGTAAGATGGGAAAGCCCTAGCACCTCTATTGCCTGTAAAGTAATGATGCTAGCTGGTACAAGATGCTTGCTTTCCTCTTTCAGACAAAGCAGACGTGGAGAGAAGCAGCATGAAGACAGAGTCTACCAAGATCACTCCTTCCGGGTATTACTTCCAAGGGTCATGGCGAACGCTGGGTGGTGGTGTGATGCGCCAGTTTAACCTCTTAGGGCTAGGGGGCAGTATTTACACCGCCGGATAAAAAACGTACCCGATTTAATCTGGTTACTACTCCTACCCAGTAACTAGAATATGCATATACTTATTAGATATGGATAGAAAACACCCTAAAGTTTCTAAAACTGTTTGAATGGTGTCTGTGAGTATAACAGAATTCATATGGCAGGCAAAAACCTGAGAGATTCCTTTACAGGAAGTGGCCTGTCTGACCATTTATTGGCTTTCTTTGACATCTCTTTCCAAAACAAAGGATCTCTGCGGTAACGTGATACTTCCCACGGCTCCCATAGGCTCTCAGAGCCCGGGAAAAAGCTGAATGTCGTTATTCCAGCCCCAGGCTGAAACACATTATCGCCTTTGTCAAGTGGCTGATCAAGGGACAGTGGGCTTAGGCGCGTGAACTGGTCGTCCCCGTCTTTCTTTTTTTTCCTCTGTTTACCTAATTGCAGATTCCCGGTCGGAATATTATCGCTTTTTTACGAGATAAATTGTATAAAAATTGATTTTAAACAGCGGTTGACATGCTTCGAAGTACGGTAATGGAATATTTAGATTTTCTTTTGTCACGAAATGCGCCATGCTCGTAACCCTGATTTACCATTTCGGATAGTGTCTAGAACGCATGAACAAAACGCCGCTGTTTGGATATAACGATGGATTATTTGGGACCAAACCAACATTTGTTATTGAAGTAGAAGTCCTGGGAGTGCATTCTGACGAAGAACAGCAAAGGTAATAACATTTTTGTTATAGTAAATCTGATTTTGGTGAAGGCTAAACTTGCTGGGTGTCTAAATAGCTAGCCCTGTGATGCCGGGCTATCTACTTAGAATATTGCAAAATGTGCTTTCACCGAAAAGCTATTTTAAAATCGGACATATCGAGTGCATAGAGGAGTTCTGTATCTATAATTCTTAAAATAATTGTTATGCTTTTTGTGAATGTTTATCGTGAGTAATTTAGTAAATTGTTAGTGAATTCGCCGGAAGTTTGCGGGGGGTATGCTAGTTCTGAACGTCACATGCTAATGTAAAAAGCTGTTTTTTGATAAAAATATGAACTTGATTGAACAAAACATGCATGTATTGTATAACATAATGTCCTAGGGTTGTCATCTGATGAAGATCATCAAAGGTTAGTGCTGCATTTAGCTGTCTTCTGGGTTTTTGTGACATTATATGCTAGCTTGAAAAATGGGTGTCTGATTATTTCTGGCTGGGTACTCTGCTGACATAATCTAATGTTTTGCTTTCGTTGTAAAGCCTTTTTGAAATCGGACAGTGTGATAGGATTAACGAGAGTCTTGTCTTTAAATAGCTGTAAAATAGTCATATGTTTGAGAAATTGAAGTAATAGCATTTCTAAGGTATTTGAAAATCGCGCCACAGGATTCAACTGGCTGTTGAGTAGTTGGGACGATTTGGTGCCACCTAGCCCAGAGAGGTTAATGACTTGTCTGCCACTCAGTGTCTGAAGGGCAAAGTGGTGTACATGTACAGAGACTCTACTGTTAGACAGTGGTTCAAGTACCTCAACGCATCTTTCACTCTCTGATGCCTCAGGTGCTTTCTAACTCCCAACTCTCCCTTCCTCTTTGTGCCACAGTTGAAGGAGTTCAACCTTTGCAGTCCTAAGAAGTTGGTCACCTTTCATGACAGTGGACAGCACCCACAACATCCTGCTGAAGTACCATTGTCACGGTCCTCCAATCCGCTTCAACACTGTCATCACCAGTGAGATGCGCTATGTAGCTAATGAGCTGGATGGCCTGACTGGTGGGTCAAATACTGTGGTGTTTATCGGCATATGGTCCCATTTCAGCACCTTCCCTGTGCAGGTCTACATTTGCCGACTACACCACATTCGGCGGGCGGTGGTGTGGCTTCTGGACCGGGCTTCGGGGACCCTGGTGGTGTTGTGCTCGGCCAACCTCCAGGCCCTGGACCCAAATGTGAGCCTGTACAATAGTGACTGGTTCTCAGTGTAGCTGTACAGGGTGCTCAGGGCAATGTTCAGGGGTCTGACCCCTGAACATTGGGCAAGGAGATGACCCTTGCCCACCACCTCCCCCATGACCTCCATCTGCCCCCCCATCATTATCAAGAACATGATAGACATTATGCTCTCTCATGTCTGCCCAGAGAAGGGCTAGCAGATTAAGTGAATGATTTATGTCTGAATTCTCCATCATTCAACACCTGGGTGATTCTGCAACTACGGAAACTTCTATGTCCTCAGGGTCAATTTGGGGGATTTTATAAAAAAAATATGTATGTATTATTTATTTATATATTAAGTTCACACTAACATTACCCCAGATTTTTTTTACACCTCTCTATCAAGTATTGTAGCTACTTTTCAGATGCATTTTATACCTCAATTTCACTGTTTTGCCCTTGTCCCTGACTCAGAAGCTCAAAAAGCTTCTACTATGTTTTTCTATGAGAGAACATGACATGAATAATTGCACATTATTTAATCTTCTAGAGAAAGAGTCAATTAAATCAAATCTATATCAATATTTACTGTGAGTATGTGTAACGCCCTGGCCATAGAGAGGGGTTTTTTGTTCTTTATTTTTGGTTAGGCCAGGGTGTTACATTGGTGGGTGTTCTATGTACATTTTTCTATGTTTTTGTATTTCTTTGTTTTGGGCCGTGTGTGGCTCCCAATCAGGCACAGCTGAAGTTCGTTGTTGCTGATTGGGAGTCACACATTAGTAGCCTATTTTTCCTTTGGGTTTTGTGGGTGATTGTTTCGGTTTAGAGTGTTTCCTAACAGGACTGTTTTGCTGTCGTGTTTTGTTCATTTTTGTAGTGTTCTCTTTGTTCGTATTAAATTTCAAGATGAACACTAACTCCGCTGCACCTTGGTCTACTCTCTCTTCCGACAGCCGTTACAGAATCACCCACCAAAAACGGACCAAGCAGCGGAGGAAGGAGAAGCACCAGGAGAGGGGTAATATGGACTCATGGACTTTGGAGGAGATGGAAAGGTGCGTTCAGGATTCCTGAAGATGGGAGGAATTGCTCGACGGAGGTGGACCGTGGGCTCAGGCTGGGGAGTATCGCCGCCTGCAGTGGGAGATCGAGGCGGCGATAGCTGAGAGGCGCTGGTATGAAGCGAGGGCGCGCAACAGGCATGAGAGGCAGCCCCAACAAATTGTTTTGGGGGGGGCACACGGGGAGTGTGGCGGAACCAGGAAGGAATTCTGGGCCAACTCCCCGTGCTTACGGCAGGCAGCGTGGTACTGTTAAGGCACCGTGTTATGCTGTGAAGCGCACGGTGTCTCCAGTGCGCGTGCATAGCCCGGTGCGCTATAGGCCAGCCCCCCGCAAGTGCCATGTGAGTGCAGGCATCGAGCCAGGACGGATTGTGCTGGTCTCCAGTGCGCCTTTTCGGTCCAGGTTATCCTGCACCGGCACTGCGCACTGTGTCTCCAGGGAGCTGGGAGGGTCCAGTTCGTCCAATGCCTGCGCTCCGCCCGTGCGGGCCAAAGTGGGCATTCAGTCTGGAGTGTGGGTAAATAGCCTAAGTAGCAGAACTCCAGTGCTCCCCCACAGCCCGGTTTATCCTGTGCCTCCTCCTCGGTCCAGGCCTCCAGTGGGTCTCCACATCCTGGTCCGTCCTGTGCCTCCTCCTAGGACCAGGCCTCCAGTGGGTCTCCCCAGCCTGGTGAGTCCAGTGCCTGCGCCCAGAGCCAGGCCTCCTTCATGTCTCCCCAGCCTGGTGAATCCTGGGCCAGAGCCGCCCGCCAGTCTGGAGCCGCCAGAGCCGCCCACCAGGCCAGAGCCGCCAGTCCGGAGCCGCCAGAGCCGCCCGCCAGTCCGGAGCCGCCAGAGCCACCCGCCAGTCCGGAGCCGCCGGAGCCGCCCGCCTGTCCGGAGCCGCCGGAGCCGCCCGCCTGTCCGGAGCCGCCGGAGCCGCCCGCCTGTCCGGAGCCGCCGGAGCCGCCCGCCAGCCTGGTGAGTCCTGTGCCTGCGCCCAGGGCCAGGCCTCCTTCATGTCTCCCCAGCCTGGTGAATCCTGGGGCAGAGCCGCCCGCCAGCCCGGAGCCGCCAGGGTCGCCCGCCAGCCCGGAGCCGCCAGGTTCGCCCGCCAGCCCCGAGCCGCCTGGGCCATCAGCCAGCCCGGAGCCACCAGAGCCGCCAGGGTCGCCCGCAAGCTGGGCGCAGCCAGGGACGCCCGCCAGCCGGGCGTAGCCAGGGACGCCCGCCAGCCGGGCGCAGCCAGGGTCGCCCGCCAGCCGGGCGCAGCCAGGGTCACCCACCAGTCCTCTGTCGCGGCCAGGTGCACCACCTAAGTGGGCGACGCCGAGGGTGGAGCGGAGGCCACGTCCCGCACCTGAGCCACCGCCGTAAAAAGGCCCACCCGGACCCTCCCCTTCAGAGTCAGGTTTTGCTGCCGGAGTCCGCACCTTTGGAGGGGGTACTGTAATGTCCCCAGAGCTGTTTCCTGCGCACGACCGAGAGTGCGCCTTTCTTGTTTTTCTTTTATAATGACGACGCTATTGTCCGATTGAAATATTATAGATTATTTAGGCTTAAAACAACCTGAGGATTGATTATAAACATCGTTTGACATGTTTCTACGAACTTTACAGGTACTATTTGGAATTTTCGTCTGCCTGTTGTGACCGCATTTGAGCCATTGGATTACTGGACAAACTCACCAACAAAATGGAGGTTTTTGAATATAAAGAGGGACTTTATCGAACAAAACAAACATTTATTGTGTAACTGGGAGTCTTGTGAGTGCAACCATACGAAGATCATCAAAGGTAAGTGATTCATTTTATTGCTATTTCTAACTTTCGTGGCTAATCTACTTGGCTGGTAACTGTATGTAATGTTTTGTGTGCTGAGCGCTGTCCTCAGATAATCGCATGGTTTGCTTTCACCGTAAAGCCTTTTTGACATCTGACATGGCGGCTGGATTAACAACAAGTTAACCTCTCTAGGGTCGGCGGGACGAAATCGTCCCACCTACTCAACAGCCAGTTGAATCCCGTGGCGCGTTATTCAAATACCTTAGAAATGCTAATACTTCAATTTCTCAAACATATTACTATTTTACACCATTTTAAAGACAAGACTCTCGTTAATCTAACCACACTGTCCTATTTCTAAAAAGGCTTTACAACGAAAGCAAAACATTAGATTATGTCAGCAGAGTACCCAGCCAGAAATAATCAGACACCCATTTTTCAAGCTAGCATATAATGTCACATAAACCCAAACCACAGCTAAATGCAGCACTAAACTTTGATGATCTTCATCAGATGACACTCCTAGGACATTATGTTATACAATACATGCATGTTTTGTTCAATCAAGTTCATATTTATATAAAAAAACAGCTTTTTACATTAGCATGTGAAGTTCAGAACTAGCATTCCCACCGAACACTTCCGGTGAATTTACAAAATTACTCACGATAAACGTTCACAAAAAAAAAACAATTATTTTAAGAATTATAGATACAGAACTCCTTTATGCAATCGCGGTGTCCGATTTTAAAATAGCTTTTCGGTGAAAGCACATTTTGCAATATTCTGAGTAGATAGCTCGCCATCACGGGCTAGCTATTTTGACACCCACCAAGTTTGGTACTCACCAAACTCAGATTTACTATAAGAAAAATTGTATTACCTTTGCTGTTCTTCATCAGAATGCACTCCCAGGACTTCTACTTCAACAACAAATGTTGTTTTGGTTCAAAATAATCCATAGTTATATCCAAATAGCGGCGTTTTGTTTGTGCGTTCAAGACACTATCCGAAGGGTAACGAAGGGTGACGCGCAGACACGTATCATGACAAAAAATGACAAAATATTCCATTACCGTACTTCGAAGCATGTCAAACGCAGTTTAAAATCAATTTTTATGCCATTTTTCTCATAAATAGCGATAATATTCCTACCGGGAGTCGTTGTTTTAGTTCAAAGACTGATAATCTAAAATGGACTCTTCACGTGCACGCGCGCATCCGTCTCATTGTTCTCAGATCCACCACTTACCAAATGCGCTACTGTTTTTCAGCCATGGGCTGCAAAGTCATCATTCAACGTTCTGGCGCCTTCTGAGAGCCTATGGGAGCCTTAGGAAGTGTCACGTTACAGCAGAGATCCTTTGTTTTGGATAGAGATGACAAAGAAGTCCGAGAAATGGTCAGACAGGGTACTTCCTGTACAGAATCTTCTCAGGTTTTGGCCTGCCATTTGAGTTCTGTTATACTCACAGACACCATTCAAACAGTTTTAGAAACTTTGGAGTGGTTTCTATCCAAAGCTACTAATTATATGCATATTCTAGTTTCTGGGCAGGAGTAATAACCAGATTAAATCGGGTACGTTTTTTATCCGGACGTGAAAACACTGCCCCCTATCCATAACAAGTTAAAAAATGCTCAGAGGCAACATCCTGAGAAAGTATGGCCTGGTCAAAGCCGCAAACAGAGAATTTGGATTTTCAGCAAAAGCAGTGAGGGCAAATGAAAACAGGCCAACAAGTCTTCAAAACTCCAGGAAAAAGCAGTGTAACATAATTAGCACAGCCACAGAAGAGAATATCACTAGATTCAATGAATGTGATGTCAACAGTAGAGCAACAACAGGGAAAAAGGACACACTAATGAGGAACAAGGGAAAAAAGCTACGCGCTTCTTGAATGGCAAAATTCAGAACCTTTATCAGAATTTGAAGAAGGAATATTCAGAGATTAAAATTTCCTACTATGAATTCTGCAAAATAACAGTCCAGGATAGGGACACATGCCTCTGCAAAACCCACGCCAATTTCCAGTTCATGGCGGACAAACTACAGTATCACAAAGTGATCAGCTGCAGGAACAATGAGAACCTTATTGCGTCTTTGTGCTGTGAGAACCTGAAGAAAGAGTGCATGAGCACTCTGAATATTTCCTCTTAAAATTCTAATAAAGGTTCTGAATTGTGCCATTCAAGAAGTGCTTCTGCTTTTTTTCTTGTCCCTCGTTAGTGTGTCCTTCTCCCCCTGTTGCTTTACTTTTGACATCACGTCCATAGAATCCAGTATCATGACGTTGGCCTGTGGGTAAGGTTTATGACCCCTCCATAAATACCTTTCTCCCTTCCCCTCTCTTTCTGACCCTACTGAAGGACTGTTGAATAGCCTTTGTTAAATATAGAGAGTCTGAGAACATCAAACAAATGGGGAAAAGGAACCATATTTTGGTAATAAAACCAGTTGGAAATATGCTTTGGAACTTAATGAGTATGGATGTCAGTTCGGTTGTCATCTGAGACATTATGACTGATGACAGGACGACATTAACTGTACCTGGGAAAGTATACACCCTCTAGTTATCAGAGTCACATGGAATTGTTATGCAATTGAAATGTTTGATATTGAAATTGTTTGTTAGGAGATTAAATGTAATTTTAGCTTCCAATTGAGAGAATTGGGTTTTCATAAGGAAAGTGCCCTGCTTGATCAGTGTCCCGCCCCTGTGAAGAGACAGGGGTTATAAACGATGAAACACACCCTCCTCCCCTCACCACTATATAAGACAATGACACAATGTAATTGAGTTCCACTACGTGAGGTCTGCAGCCTCTGCGTTACAAGGACACACATGTCAAGTACAGAACTAAGCCAACCTCGGCGTGAGCTTTGGTTGTGAATGGTATGAACTTTGAACTTATTCACTACAGAAGTGATACTTCCTAGCCGTTGAGTTAGCAGCGGCTGCTGTAGACGTGGGCTAGGAAAGGACGGATGACGGATCCAGTCTAACACAAACGAAGATACCACAACGTATCCAATTTACCACCAGAGACATTCTTCCGAGGACAGGAAGATCTCTCTTGGCTAACCCGGCCTACTATCTACGACCAATCTACCGAAGCACAGCTCAGAGTAAATATTTATTGCATTTTCCTTTTCCAAATGGGCGGTAATTTAGAATGCATAAGATTCTGTATTTACGATAGCATAGCTGTTTCTTTGTTCCTCGGTCTTCCCGCTCTTTCATTCAAGCCCAACCCCCTTTCTTTGTGTAACAAGCCGGCATGTCGGCTCCGTCCGCCAGGGACGTTTTCTGTATGACATCATTTGTATTCTGTGTACATGTAATTCTGTGTGATTAGTTAGGTATTTAGTAAATAAATAATTAAACCCAATTTTGTATTGCTGATTCAACTTGTTAGCCAGGGTTCGTGAAGATAACCAAGAATTTACAACTTTCATTATGAGACTGAAATAAGGTGAGGATTAAGATGACGGCTATCGATGTAAAATATTACTAAGTCTTTTAAGAGTTTATTCGGAAGATAACGGCTCTATAAACGTTCTTCCGTGGTGCCCCGACTTTCTAGTTAATGACATTTACATGATTAGCTTAATCAGGTAATATTAATTACAGAGAAAGGATTTAATAGAATAGCATGTCATATCACTTAATCCGGCATAGCCAAAGACACAACATTTTGGAGCCCCCATGCAAGGAATCTAAAATAGGATGACGCTTTCATTTTGATTCAGCCTATGTAAAATTGAAAAGCAGATTAAATAATATACCAAGTTTATTATATACATTATGGGAATTGTAGACAGGAATTGTTGTTGGTGTGTGCTGGAGATTCCCCGTCTCCGTGTTGTTCTCTGACGTAGTCAGTGGGTAGCGTAAGCTATACATTTCTGTATTTGGGCTGATAAAGCTATCTGAGAAATAGTGTGTTTGGCCAAACGCAGGGCTATTTCTGCCTCGCGCGTTTCAGACGCGTGTTGGCTCGGTCATTATTGACTTCTCAAGCGAGGACAAAGATCCAGCCAATTGAAATTTAGTAGAGATTAGCTTGACCAGCGATAAGTATCTCTCTGTCTCTCTCGTGTTTACACGCGAGTAGACCACGGCGCAGTTTGTTGTTTGCCGCGAGTTCCGGTTAAAACATCGTCAAAATAACGCTGAAAAGGGTTTGAAAATAATACGTTATGATTAAAACCTTTCCGTTGCCAAGGGAATCCTATGTTATACCTGAAATATGCAAAAAGTAGGATTAGCTAGCTCGAGATGCTAAGCTAACAAAAGGGAAAACAGCCGTTTTGTTTTGTGCCACATGGTAAGTCCTCCGCCTTGCGGAACGGAAGTCCCGCCCTGGGTTCTTCCACTTGATTTCAGCGTGTGCCAGCAGGGGCCTCTGAAGAGTCACCAGTACTTTCCTTCAAGAAGAATTAGTCAGGTGACACTCAAGTCGTTACTCATGATATCCAGACTGGTATCGATGTCTTATTCAATTGAACTAATAAGTGAAATTGCCAGATTTACATTCTCAAGTGGATCTTTTAAATAATATCCAAATTGATGAGTTTTCTAAATGAGACATTGTAATCTTTTTTCCACATTAACCTAGATGAATAAACCTCTCAGGTTAATTAAAGTTTAAATCCCAAATAGCCTATACAGGTTTGATTTATCATTAAAATTTATCAATCAGTAAAAACATTTTTGCAAAACCCATTCAGTAATCCAGTACTGACAGAAGTCCCGCCCCAGCGGGAATCCCATGTGGCTTCGGCCCAAGGAAGAAGTGTACCATAGTGGGACTTTGTTATCCTTAAGCCATTTTGCCACAACGTTGGAAGTATGCTTGGGGTCATTGTCCATTTAGAAGACCGATTTGTGACCAAGCTTTAAGTTCCTGACTGATGTCTTGAGATGTTGCTTCAATATATCCACATAATTTCCCTCCCTCATGATGCCATCTATTTTGTGAAGTGCACCAGTCCCTCCTGCAGGAAAGCACCCCCACACCATGAAGCTGCCACCCCCATGCTTCACGATTGGGATGGTGTTCTTCGGCTTGCAACCCTCCCCCTTTTTCCTCCTAACATAACGATGGTCATTACGGCCAAATAGTTATATTTTTGCTTCATCAGACCAGAGGACATTTCTCCAAAAAGTACGATCTTTGTCCCCATGTACAGTTGCAAACCGTAGTCTGGCTTTTTTATGGCGATTTTGGAGCAGTAGCTTCTTCTTTGCTGAGCGGCCTTTCAGGTTATGTCAATGTAGGTCTCGTTTTACTGTGGATATAGATAGTTTTGTACCCGTTTCCTCCAGCATCTTCACAAGGTCCTTTGCTGTTGTTCTGGGATTGATTTGCACTTTTCGCACCAAAGTACGTTCATCCCTAGGAGACAGAACCCGTCTCCTTCCTGAGCGGTATGACGGCTGCGTGGTCCCATGGTGTTTATACTTGCGTACTGTTGTTTGTACAGATGAACGTGGTACCTTCAGGCATTTGGAAATTGCTCCCAAGGATGAACCAGACTTGTGGAGGTCTACAGTTTTTTTTCTGAGGTCTTGGCTGATTTATTTTTATTTTCCTATGATGTCAATAAGAGGCACTGAGTTTGAAGGTAGGCCTTGAAATACATCCACAGGTACACCTTCAATTGACTCAAATGATGTCAATTAGCCTATCAGAAGCTTCTAATGCCATGACATTATTTGCTAGAATTTTCCAAGCTGATTAAGCCACAGTCAATTTAGTGTATGTAAACGTCTGATCCACTGGAATTGTGAAACAGGGAATTATAAGTGAAATAATCTGTCTGTAAACAATTTTTGGAAAAATGACTTGTGTCATGCACAAAGTAGATGTCCTACCTGACTTGCCAAAACTCTAGTTTAACAAGATATTTATGGAGTGGTTGAAAAACAAGTTTTAAACCTCTTAGAGACCCCTTAACACTCATTTTGACAACAGCCAGTGAAAAAATCAGAGCGCCAAATTCAAAACAACAAAAATGTCATAATTCAGATTTCTCACACATAATAGCATTATACATCATTTTAAAGATAAGATTCTCCTTAATCTAACCACATTGTCCGATTTCAAAAAGGCTTTACAGCGAAAGCAAAACATTAGATTATGTTAGGATACCACCTAAACAAGAAAAGCCACACAACCATTTTCCCAGCAAGGAGAGACGTCACAATAACCAGAAGTACAGCTAAAATGAAGCACTAACCTTTGATGATCTTCATCAGATGGCACTAATAGGACTTCATGTTACACAATACATGTATGTTTTGCTCGATAAAGTTCATATTTATATCCAAAAATCCCATTTTACATTGGCGCGTAATGTTCAGAAATGTTTACCCTCCAAACCTTCCGGTGAATGAGCACAATGAGCACACATATTACAGAAATACTCATCATAAACTTTGATCAATATACAAGTATTAGGCACAGAATTATAGATAAACTTCTCCTAAATGTAACCGCTTTGTCAGATTTAAAAAAAGGTTTGAAAGCACAATTTGCAATAATCTGAGTACAGCCCAGAAGACAACAACAACCAGCAAACAGAAACCTGCCATCTTGGAGTCAATAAAACTAAGAAATTACATTAGAAATATTCACTTACCTTTGATTATCTTCATCAGAATGCACTCCCAGGAATCCCAACTCCACAATAAATGTTCGATAAAGATTATCTTTATGTCCAAATATATCCATTTTGTTCGCGCGTTAGGTTCACTATCCAAATCCACAACGCGCGTGCTTACTTAGTCCAGACGAAAAGTCAAAAAAGTTTTACTACAGTTTGTAGAAACATGTCAAACGATGTATAGAATCAATCTTTCGGTTGTTTTTAACATATGTCTTCAATAAAATTCCAACCGGACCTATCCGTTCTCTTTAGGAATGAATATGAACGCAGCTCGCTCCCAAGTCTCTGCGCATGACTGAACCCATGCCTTATAATGGGACACCTACTTCCTTGGGCTGTTATTCCCTTCAAATTCACCATCAAACAAGGTTCTAAAGACTGTTGACATCTAGTGGAAGCTTTAGGAAGTGCAAAATGAACCCTAAGTCACTGTATACTGTAAAGGCAATCACTTGAAAAGACTACAACCTCAGATTTCCCTCTTCCTGGTTGGATTTTTCTCAGGTTTTTGCCTGCCATATGAGTTCTGTTATACTCACAGACATCATTCAAACAGGTTTAGAAACTTCAGAGTGTTTTCTATCCAAATCTATATCCTACCTCCTGGGCCCGAGTAGCAGGCAGTTTAATTTGGGTACGTTTTTCATCCAGCCGTGAAAATACTGCCCCCTATCCCTAAGAGGTTTTAATGACTCCAATCTAAGTGTATGTAAACTTCCGACTTCAACTGTATGTATAATTTACATTGATTGTGCCCGAAGGTGCAGAATCACCCACCTATACAATATTGGCAATATGCCTAGTAATCCTAATTGTACATAATGCACCTGACATGTACGTTCTGGGTTTTTACTTGTCACATCAGACTGTTATGATTGTTACTCTCTGAATGTAAAAAAATAAGACCTGTACATCATTAATTAACTGAGAACGTTTTGTCTTCTCAACTTCAGAGAACTTACATTACATTTACATTTAAGTCATTTAGCAGACGCTCTTATCCAGAGCGACTTACAAAATGGTGCATTCACCTTATGATATCCAGTGGAACAACCACTTTACAATAGTGCATCTAAATATTTTAAGGGGGGGGGGGGGGGGGGTTAGAAGGATTACTTTATCCTATCCTAGGTATTCCTTAAAGAGGTGGGGTTTCAGGTGTCTCCGGAAGGTGGTGATTGACTCCGCTGTCCTGGCGTCGTGAGGGAGCTTGTTCCACCATTGGGGTGCCAGAGCAGCGAACAGTTTTGACTGGGCTGAGCGGGAACTGTGCTTCCTCAGAGGTAGGGGGGCCAGCAGGCCAGTGGTGGATGAACGCAGTGCCCTTGTTTGGGTGTAGGGCCTGATCAGAGCCTGAAGGTATGGAGGTGCCGTTCCCTTCACAGCTCCGTAGGCAATCACCATGGTCTTGTAGCGGATGCGAGCTTCAACTGGAAGCCAGTGGAGAGAGCGGAGGAGCGGGGTGACGTGAGAGAACTTGGGAAGGTTGAACACCAGACGGGCTGCGGCGTTCTGGATGAGTTGTAGGGGTTTAATGGCACAGGCAGGGAGCCCAGCCAACAGCGAGTTGCAGTAATCCAGACGGGAGATGACAAGTGCCTGGATTAGGACCTGCGCCGCTTCCTGTGTGAGGCAGGGTCGTACTCTGCGAATGTTGTAGAGCATGAACCTACAGGATCGGGTCACCGCCTTGATGTTAGTGGAGAACGACAGGGTGTTGTCCAGGATCACGCCAAGGTTCTTAGCACTCTGGGAGGAGGACACAAGGGAGTTGTCAACCGTGATGGCGAGATCATGGAAGGGGCAGTCCTTCCCCGGGAGGAAGAGCAGCTCCGTCTTGCCGAGGTTCAGCTTGAGCTGGTGATCCGTCATCCACACTGATATGTCTGACAGACATGCAGAGATGCGATTCGCCGCCTGGTTATCAGAAGGGGGAAAGGAGAAGATTAATTGTGTGTCGTCTGCATAGCAATGATAGGAGAGACCATGTGAGGATATGACAGAGCCAAGTGACTTGGTGTATAGCGAGAATAGGAGAGGGCCTAGAACAGAGCCTTAACAAAACTCCCATTTCCTACCATAGCTGGGTTATCTTTGAGTAGAGTGCCATTTTGTCCTTGTGACATTGTGTGTTCATTTTAATAAAACACTAAATTTAACAGTTGGATCCCATACATCTACCCTGTAACTAATCTAAACAATGTAAAAAATGGCCGGTAGTGTGTTTTAAATTATATATAAGTTGTGGGGGGAGAGGAAACTGATAGGCAACCTTAGTTGCTAGGCGGGGTGGGAAGAGGTCGAAATCATGGTTTCCGGGAGGTGGATGGTTGGATGGTAACATGTTGTCTGGGGGGGTTGGAGGCCCACCTTTTTTGTTTATTTTCCTTTATATACTAAATGGATTATTACTAAGTTTAGTAAATTTGGTCACAAATCTTTGGTCTTTGAAAATCCCAATTTTGGCACGTCTCACATCATGTTTGTCCAACTACTAAGAAGATTTTAACCCACTTAACCCCAACATTTCCCCAAGTTTTAACCATTGTGAAGCCCCAGTTATTTTGTTGCTTTGACAAAGTCATTTTTGAAGATTATTTATTGTATTTAATGTGATTAATTTACATTTCTCCCTCAGGTTTAAGGTCAACGCGTTATGTGAACTGAACTTTTTTGGGGGTGGGGGTTGGGGGGGTAGATCAGCTTTAATATTGCAGATTGTGGGTTCTAGAACTCTGGTGTTACTATGGTAAAACCTTTTTTCAAAAGGAACATTTGACCATCTAGTATATACTGAACAAAAATATAAATGCAACAATTTTACCACTATTTTACTGAGTTACAGTTTATATGAGTAAACAAGTAAATTGAAATAAATTCGTTAGGCCATAATATATGGATTTCACATGACTGGGATGACTGGCACCTTAAAGAAAATTGGCCTCAGGATCTCGCCACGGTATTTCTGTGCATTCAAATGGCCATCAATAAAATGCAATTGTGTTTGTTAACCGTAGCTTATGCCTACCCATACCGTAACCCCACCGCCACCATGGGGCACTCTGTTCACAACATTGTCATCAGCAAACCGCTCTCCCACACATCATACACAGGGTCTGCGGTTGTGAGCCCGGTTGTACGTACTGTCAAATTCTCTAAAACAACGTTGGAGGCAGCTTATGGTAGAGAAATTAACATTACATTTTGTGGCAACAGCTCTGGTGGACATTCTGCGGTACTCATGCCAATTGCACGCTCCCTCAACTTGAGACCTCTGTGACATTGTTTTTGCCAAAACTGCATATTTTTAGAGTGGCATTTTTGTTCCCAGCACAAGGGGCACCTGTGTAATGATCATGCTGTTTTATCAGCTTCTTGATATGCTATACTTGTCAGGCGGATGGATTATCTTGGCAAAGGAGAAAGCTCACTAACAGGGATGTAAACAAATTTGTGCACCACATTTGAGAGAAACAAGCTTTTTGTGCATATTGAACATTTCTAGGATCTTTTATTTGAGCTCATGAAATATAGGACCAACACTTTACATGTTGCGTTTATATTTCTGTTCAGTGTAATAGTCAAATCATACTGTAAAAGCAGGTGAGCTGGTGATACAATTTTACATTTCTTTGCAATTTTCTGATGTTTTGTGGTGGATGTTTTAAGTTCAAATGTTTTGTTAAGCTTGCATTCAATTGCCCCTCCCGGTTGCACACAACAAGCTTCCATCCCCCCTTTCACAAGAGGAGTTATGGCTGATTTAATAGGATGTTTTGATACCCTGTTACGGTCAACCTTGTTACTTTAATTGTCACCTTTTTTATAGTCCTTTTTCTTAATTTAAGCTCTGGAGATGTTTAATTATAAAATTTGCCGTGCTCTTAATGACAGAATGTTAAAATTAGGTGAAATAAATAGTTGGGTCTTTATTCAATCCATAAAGATTCTGTACTAGAAATGTAAAGGTTCGTTTTTCCATTGAGACAACATATACAGTGTTCACGCTGAATGCAGTCTCTACTAAAGTGGGAACATTGCCTTTAAATTTCAATCACGCTGTAAAGCTGAACTTCTGCGATGCAGATTGAATAGAGCCCTTATTCTTTTAAAAATTACACGAACAAAAAAGCGCTATTCATGGAACGACCTAAGAGATATAACTCACAAACCAATAGGTGCTCAGCCTGAAACTCAGAAACATACAATAGAAGACAGACTTTCATATACACAAAAGTGTACAGACACTAACACAAGTGCAGATGAGACGAGAGAGAGACGTCATCAGAGCGCGCAACAGGACACTGTACTCTCTACACTCGGTTTGTTGTTTACATTAAAACTTTTTCATTAAATTGATTTTAATCCGAACTAAAGTTTTGTTACTAAGGATTCCACAACGCGGTTAGCTTTTACGGCTGGGACTGCAAGTTTGTGTTCCTTTTTTTTGCGTGGATTCTGCAAGTGCTGGCTGGCTGTACTACAGACACCTGTCGACGTCGTGGGAAAGACTCATTGTTATCTTTTTGTAAAACAACTGGTTGCAGTATAGAGCCAATCTGGATACCAAGCAGATCCTGAGGGAAATCGACGAGTACCAACAGCTTTACGCTATGGAAGAACAACATACTCCTGGAAAGATCCGAACCACCTCACAAAATAACTTTAACCCGAGAAAAAAAAGAAAACAGATTCATCTACAGACACGGACGATTTACTTACCATTGAGGTAGAGGCTAGTGCTCTGGCTTAAATCCATGCAACAATGGAAAAGTTGTGTGAGGAGGTAGCAGGGCTGAGGGGGAGTTTGGAGTTCAGCCAGAGTGAAATTCTCAAGCTCCAAAGAGAAAACAAGACACTCACAGCCAAGGTAAAAATACACGATTCCAACATGGATTGTCTACTCAGGGAAAACAGGGTGATGAAGGAGACACTACTAGACATACAAAGTCGTAGCATGTGGGAAAATCAATTTTTTTCGGGTATTCCTGAGGACGCATCCAATAATCCATAGGGCGCGATCAGAGAATTCATGAAATCCGCATTGAAACTTCCTATAGAGACTGTAAACAAGATGGCTTTCCACCGAGTACACAGACTTGGAGCGACAAGACCAAGGGTCCCCGACCGATCATCGCAAAATTGAACCCTACCAACAAAAGGAGCTGATCAAAAGCAGAGGAAGGGAGCTTAAAGGGACCAAATTCGGTCTCAGTGACCAATTTCCAAAGGAGATAAACGAACGTCGTAAGAAACTGTATCCGGTACAAAGACAACAAAGGATGGATGGTAGGCATGCCTTTATCATTGTGGACAAACTCTTTATAGATGGACAGCTATTCCGAGACAGCTCCATAACACCGTGGCTGTACTAAATTCTACAGGGACTTCCGGTTACGAAAAAAATAAGGTATGGGAACTGTTTAAAATATCTGAACATTATGAGGTGGATATGAACACACACATACTCAACTACATGCTTGCTTACACATACGGACTTATACATACACACACACACCTGATCTCGCTCTCTTCTCTCACTCTCTCTTTCTCTTCTCTTCTCTCCCTCTCTTTCTATTGTCGAGAACTGTTTTATAATTTGATGTGTTTGTTTGTCTATCTTTTTTATGTATTTGTCTACAAGTTTATATATGTTTACAACAAGCAAAGGGAAGATATCAAAATAGGGGCATTGGGGAATAATAACATATTGTACGGAATACATTTGTACTGTAGTGAAGCCATCTCTAGAGTAATGCAAGGTCTCTTTCATGATCATGTGAAACGTCAATTGCTATGGAAATGCTGGGATGTGTTTTTCAATACACACATAGACACTCAAACATGCAAATTGGCAGAGTTATTATTTATTTGGACATCACACATTATAGTCTTACTCTTATACAGACATCATACACACACTCATTATATCATATCCAATATCATACACATCAACCTACTCAGATTTGTTACACACATAATTTGCCTCAATTTTCTAACATCATTTCTAACATCAGCTCACAGGCAAACAGGCAAGGGAATAAACAAAAATATTGCTAGAACCTATTTCTTGAATTCTAAATATCAGACATTTGAAAGCTCTAGTTATGACCTTCAATATATCTCTGGTGGCAGTAACTTAACAAGCACTAATTATGGTCAATTTAGCCTGAGAATAGAATCTAGTTATGGTAAGGGGTGAAATAAGTATAGCTAGTTATAATTGTAACGGTTTGGCAGATTATTAAAAAAGATCAGTCTTTACATGGCTAAAAGAAAAGGAATATAACATAAACTGTTTACAGGAAACTGACTCTACATCCTTAGATGAAGTTGCGTGGAAAAAGGAACGGGGTGGTGAAATAATTTTCTGGCATGGAGAAAGGAACTCAAAGGGTGTGATGATATTAATAGCTGGATTCTTTTGAATATGAAAGTGGACAAAAAAGAGATTTGTCTCATTAATCTTTATGGTCCAAATCAAGATGATCCACACTTCTTCGAAAACATTTATACCAATTTATTGAACTTACAGGCAACAAATGATCTAATCATTATGGTAGGAGACTATAACACAGTGTTAAGTACCTCAATGGACCGTAAAGGTAATCACTCTACAAACTATCATCACCGTGCCCTTAACCCTTTCACACGTACCATCGCACGGGTGTGATCGTTCTACAGTGGTCCCTGAAGCGTACGATCACACCCCGTGTGATTAGAACACTCATTTAGAACGCTCATTTAGAACGGCCAGTTTCGAATGACGCAACAATCAGCATTTTCGCTGGCCACACTTTTTTCAGAAACTATTTACACATATACAGTCCTTACAAAGTTATGTCCAGAATGTGAGCAGTTTATTTTTGGATGCAATGTTCAGATATTCACAGAAGTATCTATAGCATAACACAATCATCCTAACCGGAGAAATGTAGGCTACATTTGTCCTAGCGCTAACTGAGGAAAGATCGACGCAACACAAGTGGTCATACTTTCTAACTCTCGGCTGACATAAACTACACTATGAATTAGCTAATAGCAATTACTATATATAATTAATCACATCATGGGTGAGCTCACCATAGAAATCGAAATAAATCCGTCAATTAGTTTCAACGCGCAGCCATGCTTTTTTACCTCACAGAAACCAAAGATAATAAGAGAAGACAATATTAGTTTGGTCTGTTTATAGTATGCATGTTGAAGGGGTGTGTCGTCTCCCATCGTTCACATCCCACATTCACTTCCTGAAGTTCTCAAAAAATGAGTGAACCCTTACGCACCTCATTTTGTTATAGCATCTTTGGTCCAACAGATGATCAAGTGAAACCCAGAATGCATTGTATGTCAACAAACATGGCTCCACACGCATAGCTGGAATTAGCTTAGCTCATCATAATCAGTACAACCTTCAAAACATTATTTTACACACATACTATGTGCCCATTACAATCTATGCAAAAATCGGAATGCATGATTTATCACTGGTAATTGAAAAACGTGAATAAAATAGTAAATATATCAATAATACCACACAAAACATTTTCTGATAATGATTTATTGATACAAATGGCGCGTGCAGGCAGTCAATCATGGTAACCTCTCACTCACACTCTGAGCCACTCAGTGTTGTTGTTTATGTATGTAGCTAATGAGCTAAGCTGTAGCATTAGCAATGTCTTTCATAAGGAGACAACTCAGAAATGCAGAAATTCTGGGGATTTAAAGAAAGTCAGGAATCAGATTCTGACAGTGACAGAGGACCCCTTGTCTGAGGACCCCTTGTCCACTGACAAAGTCCCAGTTCCCTTTGAAGATGCTGGTGGTGGTGGAGGCAGACCGATAGTGGATGAAGTACAGGAGTTCTGTGGTAGCTGGAAGGCTGCCAGCATTTCACTGCTGTTTGTGTTAATGAGTCCTAGTCTGGAGTGCAACGCCCCTTGCCATTTCCATCTGAGGCAGAGTGCTTCAAGTTGTTTCTGACAGAGGAGTTGGTGGGAGACATAGTAGAGACCAATCGCTATGCCTTGGAGCTACAGGAGAAGAGAGAGCCAGGAGTGGGGGGGAGAGAACCACAATTAGTGAAATGTATGCATTCCTGGTGACAGTCCTTCTCATGGGGATAATAAAGAAGAACTCCCTAAGAGAATACTGGAGCAGAGATCCTATGTCTGCAACTCACTTCTTTGCCACCCTCTTTTCCCAAGACTGCTTTCTAGTTCTGCTGCTATGACTGCATTTCATCAACAACGGTACTGCCATCCTAAATGACCCGTTATACAAAATAAGAAATGTTAACAGCTGGCAGTAAAGTGCCATGACAAACGAGACGTCCTTGTCCTCTCCACTGTCCATACAGCAACCATGTCGGCCACAGGGAAGGTGGACCACCTGACAGGATAGAGAAACAAACCAGACAGAGAAACATCAAACCAGACTGCGTGCTTGACTATAACCTCAAAATGGGGGCAGTGGATAAGGCTGACATGATAAACAGCTTTGTGGAATGCACTCAGAAAATGACCAAGTGGTATAAGATATTTTTGAATTTTTCCAGGGTAGCTTCAAAATACAACATGCCAATACGTCTGACACATTTAGCATTGTTTTACAGAGATAATAGAAGAATGTAACTAGCTACATAAGCACGATTGAATATAACACCATAAAAGGTGAGTAACGTTACCTCGCGTGTCCATGGTTATAAGGAATAGACACAAATATATTGTGCTCCATACACACAGTGAGCTACAGTAGAAATGGTATAACACGACACACAAACTATTATAACGTAATAAGACACTTACTTTGATAGAAACACAGTCTGGATTTGAAGATGGGTGCCTGTAGTGACGCCTCTAGCACTGAGACGTAGTGCCACTTGGGAGTCATAAGGCCAGGGTAGCTTCAAAATACAACACATGCTAATACTTCCCTGACGCAATTAGCATTGTTTTCCAGAGCTAATAGAAGAATGTAGCTAGCTACCTAAGCATTGAGTATAACACCATAAATGTTATGAAATGAGTAACATTACATCGCGTGTCCACGGTTATAAGGAATATACACAAAAACATTATGCTACAGTAGAAACGACATAACACGACATGCAGAAACTATTATAACGTAATAAGGCACTTACTTTGATAGAAACGCACACATTTCCAAAGTTATTATTGGTAACGAAATCAACTTTGATTGCGATGCAGGCAACAGATGTAAAATATGGACATGTAGGACGGCAGATGAGCAAATGTCTGCAGACTTGAACTGCACAAACATTTGAGAAGTGTTTTGGGGAATTTTGTCCGGGTCAGAAACGTCAAAAAAATGTATTGGTCCGCAAAAGTAAAAATGACTACTTCTATGTGAATGAATGAGGCGGAACACACCTCAATTCAAACTGTTATTAGAAAATTAAAAACTTTAAAAAGTATTTAAAATTGACAAGTTGAAAACAGACTATAAATAAAAACAGTCTGAGTGCTTTGGTTTGAGGGCAGCACGGAATAAATGTACTGTTAAACTCCATAAAATGTGTTGCAGTGGCAATTATCACCACATTGGAGACTGGCTTTGTGTGTTAAAAACAGAATAACTACTTCCTATTTGCTTAGTTGACTGATCCAATGCCACACAGTATAGTGTTTAGCTGTATTTGCACACATCTTTCATTAACATAGCTGAAATGAGCACTTCAGGAGCTGTGCCATGCAGAAGAGCTCAGCTTTATATGGTGGGGTCATATGAGTTTGTAGCCCAAACCGTTCGGACGCTACAGACAGAAGTTGGCACATCAGCAGGTCCCGACTTCAGACGAGTACCATGAAGCTTGTTCTAGCCCGATCCATTCAAACTCTGCAGACGTTTTCGTGAGAAGACCGATTTTCGGGATGTCTCATGGTCTAACAAACACCACTGTAGCTCTGCCACCGCAGATGCGGAAGACACAGCCCATGCAAAAAAAACATAACTCTAGCTTAATCAGACAGATTTTGATGTTGTTTTTTTTGCTAATTATTAACTTAGGAGCTAAGTACAGTAAGATACAACATGGTTACTGTGTTAACCCTGTGAGACCCACGCATAGATCCAAATGAGGAAAATAATGTATTCCCCTTCAGAAATACTTGTAATGGGCCTCTGATTATGAAAATAATATTTTTATGAATTTCAAGTTTGCAGAACAGATTTCTGGAAACGTTGCAAAAATGCAACATTGGGCTTTAATGGTATGAACATTTTGTAGTAAGAAAACAAAAATTCTATCAAAAATCAAAAGCCTTGACATGTGATGGAACATACAGTATTGCCTAATGATACTGTATATGTGACTCACCACCTGGATTTGGTCTTATGTAGCAAAATATGAAATTGTTTTTTACATTGGATAAAAGTAGAGACTCAGAGCTACAAAATGGTATATCATTTACTTCTGTCGTGTCTTTGGGGTACCATTAAACTGAAGACATGTTTATCAATTAACTCCCTGTAATTATTATCACGCGATTAAACTGATTAATCGTTTAATTGTAATTAACTAGGAGATCGGGGCACCAAGGAAAATATTCAGATTACAAAGTTATAATTTTCCTAATATAACTTTCCTATATTATAACATTATATATTCTATTCTATTATAGTATAGGCCGATTATCTTCTGGTTTGAATGGTGTATTTTACCTCGCGTCCAGTCTCATTCCAAACGTCGTAAATTGTTGTATCTGCACGAACCCAGTCTTTACTAAGAGTCATCCATACATCAATTGTCTTAAAATCATTTATTTACTAAACTAAGTAATTCACATAAAGTATACAAACAGTAATTATCGTCACAAAGAATTGGTAGAGTAATGTGCCCTAGTGGTCTAAAACAGGCATGGCTGGTGTCTTGTAGAACAATGGGTCATAAAATGTTCAGCTGAGGAGGTACACAGAGTTCTTTAATATTAACAATTGACAATTGAACGCTCACTCATTCGGGAACAATTGCAATCAATATACACTGCTCAAAAAAAATAAAGGGAACACTTAAACAACACAATGTAACTCCAAGTCAATCACACTTCTGTGAAATCAAACTGTCCACTTAGGAAGCAACACTGATTGACAATAAATTTCACATGCTGTTGTGCAAATGGAATAGACAATAGGTGGAAATTATAGGCAATTAGCAAGACACCCCCAATAAAGGAGTGGTTCTGCAGGTGGTAACCACAGACCACTTCTCAGTTCTTATTCTTCCTGGCTGATGTTTTGGTCACTTTTGAATGCTGGCGGTGCTTTCACTCTAGTGGTAGCATGAGACGGAGTCTACAACCCACACAAGTGGCTCAGGTAGTGCAGCTCATCCAGGATGGCACATCAATGCGAGCTGTGGCAAGAAGGTTTGCTGTGTCTGTCAGCGTAGTGTCCAGAGCATGGAGGCGCTACCAGGAGACAGGCCAGTACATCAGGAGACATGGAGGAGGCCGTAGGAGGGCAACAACCCAGCAGCAGGACAGCTACCTCCGCCTTTGTGCAAGGAGGAGCAGGAGAGCCCTGCAAAATGACCTCCAGCAGGCCACAAATGTACATGTGTGTGCTCAAACGGTCAGAAACAGACTCCATGAGGGTGGTATGAGGGCCCGACGTCCACAGGTGGGGGTTGTGCTTACAGCCCAACACCGTGCAGGACGTTTGGCATTTGCCAGAGAACACCAAGATTGGCAAATTCGCCACTGGCGCCCTGTGCTCTTCACAGATGAAAGCATGTTCACACTGAGCACATGACAGACGTGACAGAGTCTGGAGACGCCGTGGAGAACGTTCTGCTGCCTGCAACATCCTCCAGCATGACCGGTTTGGCGTTGGGTCAGTCATGGTGTGGGTGGCATTTCTTTGGGGGGCCGCACAGACCTCCATGTGCTCGCCAGAGGTAGCCTGACTGCCATTAGGTACCGAGATGAGATCCTCAGACCCCTTGTGAGACCATATGCTGGTGCGGTTGGCCCTGGGTTCCTCCTAATGCAAGACA
Source organism: Salmo salar (assembly GCF_965601325.2). Classification (NCBI taxonomy): domain Eukaryota; kingdom Metazoa; phylum Chordata; class Actinopteri; order Salmoniformes; family Salmonidae; genus Salmo; species Salmo salar. The sequence continues at coordinate 23,998,173 of NC_138292.1, forward strand.
ATGCTAGACCTCATGTGGCTGGAGTGTGTCAGCACTTCCTGCAAGAGGAAGGCATTGATGCTATGGACTGGCCCGCCCATTCCCCAGACCTGAATCCAATTGAGAACATCTGGGACATCATGTCTCGCTCCATCCACCAACGCCACGTTGCACCACAGACTGTCCAGGAGTTGGCGGATGCTTTAGTCCAGGTCTGGGAGGAGATCCCTCAGGAGACCATCCGCCACCTCATCAGGAGCATGCCCAGGCGTTGTAGGGAGGTCATACAGGCACGTGGAGGCCACACACACTACTGAGCCTCATTTTGACTTGTTTTAAGGACATTACATCAAAGTTGGATCAGCCTGTAGTGTGGTTTTCCACTTTAATTTTGAGTGTGACTCCAAATCCAGACCTCCATGGGTTGATAAATTGGATTTCCATTGATTATTTTTGTGTGATTTTATTGTCAGCACATTCAACTATGTAAAGAAAAAAGTCTTTACTAAGATAATTTCTTTCATTCAGATCTTGGATGTGTTGTTTAAGTGTTCCCTTTATGTTTTGGGGCAGTATATATTTGCGCTCAGTGTGTCGTCGGGATCCTTGTTGAAGCGTCGTTCGGTTGGAGAGTTCTCTCTCTCTCTCTTTCTCTCTCTCTCGGTTGGAATGGATCTTTCAAAGCGACATTCATTAATGTCGTCATAGAATGGATGTTTCGTTGGTCTTTGCGTTCAATGATATAATTTACTTAGCTGCAGACTAATAATTAATATCAAAGACTTGTTCTTATTCTGTCGGTATCGATAGTCTAAAAGTTAACCACGTGGTATAGTTCACTTTTAGTAGAGTACTTGGATGGTCAAACCTATTGGCCAACTCGTAATGGAGTGGAGGCCGGGTCTGAAGAAAGTAGATCAAGCTATGGTTTTATAGTGAACATGTCACATGACACCTGGTCCTGTCTGTGTCCCTGGGGGCGTGCCGATGACTGAGTTAAGCTTGGTACAGAAATATAATTCTATCACATTAACATCAGTACATAGCATCTCAATGTATTACAAACAGCTTTATCCTTATTAATACATTCCAAACAACCATGTGGATTCAAGTCTCAAGGCTGAGGCTATTATATAAACCGTTTCATGGTAATATGGCTATATTGTCTCTTCTGAGTATCACAAAATTGTACCAAGCGGACCAGTTCGTAGCTGGATTCTTCACCAATCTTCCATACCTTCTCCAGAACACAAATGTCATTCGGTTCCCCAATTCTGTGAGTTGGAAGAATTTCCTGTGTCTCTCTATGGGACCCCTCTGTGTCTCAACTGGGCCATGTGGTTGTAAGATTCTCCTCTGGAATTTTACAACCCTTTCACACAGGGACTGGGTGGGGGGAGGTAGGTTGGGGGATGGTGCAAGGGGGGAGGGGGTCAACTGTCCTCCCTGTACTCAAAGAGGCCAACGTCATGACACTTCTTTGAAAGTTGATAAACTTGTAAACTCACTTTTAAGAAAATGGCCTTTGAATCTTTTGGTATCTAGTGAAGAGCTTCTCTTTGTCGTCACCCATTCAGCATCGTTCACACACTCTTAAGCTTTAACCCCACCCATCTCGTTTCACTCTCGGAGCGTTCAGAGCACACACTTGACGTCTGGCCAATGATTTGTTTACCTATGGATAACATGAAAACAGCCTAACCAGCTCTGCTGGCAACAATTTGCTTTTTTTCAGATGTTTATTGACACTGGCCATATTTAACGGGTGTTGTACAGTTTAGCTTAAGCCATGTAGCTAGCTGGCTAGATAAACAATGAACCTAGCTAGGTAAACAACGTGTAAGATCACACACGTCACGTAACGTTAGCTAACAAGCCAGCCAGCTAGCGTTAACTAGTTAAACAACGAACACAGTGCCAAATCATGTCTTAACCTCTTGGGGCTATGTGGGACGCTAGCGTGCCACCCGTGGTGCACCCTATCAACAGCAGGTGCATTTCAAGAGCGGCAAATTTGAAACCAAATAAATGTCAAAATTCAAATTTTGGGGGCGCTCAGAGCCCGGGAAAAAACAGAATGTCGTCATTCCAGCCCCAGGCTGAAACACATTATCGCCTTTCTCAAGTGGCCCATCAAGAGACACTAGCTTATGCGCGTGACCCCGACCGCCCCCGCCTTTGGGATTTTTTCCTCTGTTTGCCGAAAAGGAGATTCCCTGTCGGAATATTATCGCTTTTCTACGAGAAAAATGTCGTAAAAATTGATTTTAAACAGCGGTTGACATGCTTCGAAGTACGGTCATGGAATACTTAGAATTTTATTGTCACGAATTGCGCCATGCGCGCGACACTTCTTTACTATTTCGGATAGTGTCTGGAACGCACGAACAAAACGCCGCTATTCGGATATAACGATGGATTATTTTCGACCAAACCAACATTTGTTATTGAAGTAGCTGTCCTGGGTGTGTATTCTGACGAAGACAACAAAAGGTAATGAAATTTTTATAATAGTAAATATGATTATGGTGAGTGCTAAACTTGCCGGGTGTCTAAATAGCGAGCCCGTGATGCCTGGGCTATGTACTTAGAATATTGCAAAATGTGCTTTCACCAAAAAGCTATTTTAAAATCGGACATATCGAGTGCATAGAGGAGGTCTGTATCTATAATTCTTAAAATAATTGTTATGCTTTTTGTGAACGTTTATCGTGAGTAATTTAGTAAAATGTTAGCGAATTCCACGGAAGTTTGCGGGGGGTATGCTAGTTCTGAATGTCACATGCTAATGTAAAAAGCTGGTTTTTGATATAAATATGAACTTGATTGAACAAAACATGCATGTATTGTATAACATAATGTCCTAGGGTTGTCATCTGATGAAGATCATCAAAGGTGAGTGCTGCATTTAGCTGTCTTCTGGGTTTTGGTGACATTATATGCTGGCTTGAAAAATGGGTGTCTGATTATTTCTGGCTTGGTACTCTGCTGACATAATCTAATGTTTTGCTTTCGTTGTAAAGCCTTTTTGAAATCGGACAGTGTGGTTAGATTAACGAGAGTCTTATCTTTAAATGGCTGTAAAATAGTCATATGTTTGAGAAATTGAAGTAATAGGATTTTTAAGGTTTTGAAAATCGCGCCACAGGATAGCCGTGGCTGTTACGTAGGTGGGACGAATTCGTCCCGCCTAGCCTAGAGAGGTTAAATCTGGCAATGCGGTTGCGTTCAAGAGATGTAAATCTATAATTCTTTGAATGACAATATAATATTTTACCAATGTTTTCGAATAGTAATTATTTAATTTGTTGTGCTGATTGACTGGCGGTATTGGAGGGAAAATATTTCCTCAACATCAACGCCATAGTAAAACGCTGTTTTTGGATATAAATATGATCTTGATAGAACAAAAAATGCATGTGTTGTCTAACATAATGTCCTAGGAGTGTCATCTGATGGAGATTGTCAAAGGTTAGTGCATAATTTTAGCTGGTTTTCTGCTTTTGGTGACGCGTGTCTTTGCATTGACAAAACATTACACACAGCTATTTTCAATGTACTGTCCTAACATAATCTAACTTTATGCTTTCGCCGTAAAGCCTTTTTGAAATCGGACAACGTGGTTAGATTAAGGAGATGTTTATCTTTCAAAGGGTGTAAGATAATTGTATGTTTGAGAAATTTGAATTATGACATTTAATTGTTTTCAAATTTGGCGCTCTTGATATTTCACCTGTTGTTGATAGGGTGTACCAGGGTTGGGACGCTTGCGTCCCACATAGCCCATAGAGGTTAAAATACTCCTTCTGCAACTCAGAGTTCGTAAAGTTCTGGTTTAAATAAAACAGACAGAATTCCCAGCTTACAATTGTAAAGAATGTTTATTCATGAGTGCGCTCTGAAGTCCGTTGTACAGAGACATCATTTTTATAGTTCACTCCTTACTTACGCACACACATACATTCCTCTCCTATCCTAGTCCAACCTCGTTAGACTTATGCTTAACCCTTAAGTTACTCATTCTACATACTATATAGACCATATCCCTAATACTTACGTTTCAGGGTAGAATTATTTAATCATTACATTCAAACATATAAATCCCTTAACAATCCAACCTTAATGACTAAATAATACACACTGATACATCAAACGCTATATGGAAACATAAATGTTGCATAAGAATAACCAAAACCAATACATTTACATTCGATACTCATCAATTATTGTTCTAGGCCTATATCCAATTATAACTCTTATTTTCAGGATTTTCATCATAATCTTCACGAAAGGAACAATCAGTCTAAACATTGAAGATAGTCTCATCAAACATTGACTCCTCGTAATTGAATGAATCCTCCACCAGGCTCGGCAGCAGGTATTCTTAATGTTTTTCCTCATAATCCTGGACTATCGGACCACCATTTTATTACGTTTGCAATTGCAACAAATAATCTCCTCAGACCCCAACCAAGGAGCATCAAAAGGCGTGCTATAAATTCTCGGACAACCCAAAGATTCCTTGATGCCCTTCCAGACTCCCTCTGCCTACCCAAGGACATCAGAGGACAAAAATCAGTTAACCACCTAACTGAGGAACTCAATTTAACTTTACGCAATACCCTAGATGCAGTTGCACCCCTAAAAACTAAAAACATTTGTCATAAGAAACTAGCTCCATGGTATACAGAAAATACACGAGCTCTGAAGCAAGCTTCCAGAAAATTGGAACGGAAATGGCGCCACACCAAACTGGAAGTCTTCCAACTAGCTTGGAAAGACAGTACCGTGCAGTATCGAAGAGCCCTCACTGCTGCTCGATCATCCTATTTTTCCAACTTAATTGAGGGAACAATACGAAAAAGAAATTTGATACTGTCGCAAAGCTAACTAAAAGGCAGCATTCCCCAAGAGAGGATGCCTTTCACTTCAGCAGTAATAAATTCAATAAATTCATAATTGAACTTCTTTGAGGAAAAGATCATGATCATTAGAAAGCAAATTACGGACTCCTCTTTAAATCTGTGTATTCCTCCAAAGCTCCGTTGTCCTGAGTCTGCACAACTCTGCCAGGACCTAGGATCAAGGGAGACACTAAAGTGTTTTAGTACTATATCTCTTGACACAATGATGAAAATAATCACGGCCTCTAAACCTTCAAGCTGCATACTGGACCCTATTCCAACTAAACTACTGAAAGAGCTGCTTCCTGTGCTTGGCCCTCCTATGTTGAACATAATAAACGGCTCTCTATCCACCGGATGTGTACCAAACTCACTAAAAGTGGCAGTAATAAAGCCTCTCTTGAAAAAGCCAAAACTTGACCCAGAAAATATAAAAAACAATCGGCCTATATCGAATCTTCCATTCCTCTCAAAACATTTTGAAAAAGCTGTTGCGCAGCAACTCACTGCCTTCCAGAAGACAAACAATGTATACGAAACGCTTCAGTCTGGTTTTAGACCCCATCATAGCACTGAGAGTGCACTTGTGAAGGTGGTAAATTACCTTTTAATGATGTCAGACCGAGGCTCTGCATCTGTCCTCGTGCTCCTAGATCTTAGTGCTGCTTTTGATACCATCGACCACCACATTCTTTTGGAGAGATTGGAAACCCAAATTGGTCTACATGGACAAGTTCTGGCCTGGTTTAGATCTTATCTGTCGGAAAGATATCAGTTTGTCTCTGTGAATGGTTTGTCCTCTGACAAATCAATTGTAAATTTCAGTGTTCCTCAAGGTTCCGTTTTAGGACCACTATTGTTTTCACTATATATTTTACCTCTTGGGGAAGTCATTCGAAAACATAATGTTAAATTTCACTGCTATGCGGATGACACACAGCTGTACATTTCAATGAAACATAGCGAAGCCCCAAAATTGCCCTCGCTAGAAGCTTGTGTTTCAGACATAAGGAAGTAGATGGCTGCAAACTTTCTACTTTTAAACTCGGACAAAACAGAGATGCTTGTTCTAGGTCCCAAGAAACAAAGAGATCTTCTGTTAGGGCTAGGGGGCAGTATTGACACGGCTGGATAAAAAACGTACCCGATTTAATCTGGTTACTACTCCTGCCCAGTAACTAGAATATGCATATAATTATTGGCTTTGGATAGAAAACACCCTAAAGTTTCTAAAACTGTTTGAATGGTGTCTGTGAGTATAACAGAACTCCTATGGCAGGCCAAAACCTGAGAAGATTTCAAGCAGGAAGTGGCCTGTCTGAGAAGTAGTGTTTCATCTTGGCTCTTTTTATTTATCTGTGCAATAACGTGACACTTCCTACGTCTTCCATAGGGTCTCAGAGCCTGGGAAAACGTTGAACGATATCGAGGCAGGCTCTGGCTGAAACACTTTATCAATTTTGGCAAGTGGCCGCTCAGAGTACTATGGGCTTAGGCGCGTGCCCGCTTCGACCGAATGCTTTCTTTTCCTTTGTCTGTTTATCTAAACGCAGATTCCCGGTCGGAATATTATCGCTTTTTTATGAGAAAAATGGCATAAAAATTGATTTTAAACAGCGGTTGACATGCTTCGAAGTACGGTAATGGAATATTTAGAATTCTTTTGTCACGAATTGCGCCATGCTCGTCACCCTTATTTACCCTTTAGGATAGTGTCTAGAATGCACGAACAAAACGCCGCTGTTTGGATATAACGATGGATTATTTTGGACCAAACCAACATTTGTTGCAAGATAAGCAAAACATTAGATTATGTCAGCAGAGTACCCAGCCAGAAATAATCAGACACCCATTTTTCAAGCTAGCATATAATGTCAAAAAAATCAAAACCACACATAAATGCAGCACTAACCTTTGATGATATTCATCAGATGACACACCTAGGACATTATGTTATACAATACATGCATGTTTTGTTCAATCAAGTTCATATTTATATAAAAAAACAGCTTTTTACATTAGCATGTGACGTTCAGAACTAGCATACCCCCCGCAAACCTCCGGTGAATTTACTAAATTACTCACGATAAACGTTCACAAATAACATAACAATTATTTTAAGAATTATAGATACAGAACTCCTTTGTGCAATCGAGGTGTCCAATTTTAAAATAGCTTTTCGGTGAAAGCACATTTTGCAATATTCTGAGTAGATAGCCCAGCCATCACGGCTAGCTATTTAGACACCCACCAAGTTTAGCCCTGACCAAACTCCGATTTACTATTAGAAAAGTTTGATTACCTTTGGTGTTCTTCGTCAGAATGCACTCCCAGGACTGCTACTTCAATAACAAATGTTGGTTTGGTTCAAAATAATCCATCGTTATATCCAAATAGCGGCGTTTTGTTCGTGCGTTCAAGACACTATCCGAAGTGTAAATAAGGGTCACGAGCATGGCGCATTTCGTGACAAAAGGTTTCTAAATATTCCATTACCGTACTTCGAAGCATGTCAACCGCTGTTTAAAATCAATTTTTATGCCATTTTTCTCGTAAAAAAGCGCTTTTCCGGGAATCTGCATTTAGGTAAACAGACGAAAGAAAATAAAGCATGGGGTCGACTCGGGCACGAGCCTGAGTCTCACAGTACTGTGACCAGCCACTACCCAAACGCGCTACTTTTTTTCAGCCAGAGCCTGCAAAGCCACGATTCAGCTTTTTGCCGCCTTCTGAGAGCCCATGGGAGCCGTAGGAAGTGTCACGTAAAAGCAGAGATCCCCTGTAATGGATAGAGATAATCAAGAAGGGCAAGAAATTGTCAGACAGGGCACTTCCTGCATGGAATCTTCTCAGGTTTTGGCCTGCCAAATGAGTTCTGTTATACTCACAGACACCATTCAAACAGTTTTAGAAACTTTGGAGTGTTTTCTATCCAAAGCTAATAATTATATGCATATTCTAGTTTCTGGGCAGGAGTAATAATCAGATTAAATCGGGTACGTTTTTTATCCGGCCGTGAAAATACTGCCCCCAGCCATAACAGGTTAAAGCAAGGGCTGATTTCAAGGTTTTACTGCTAACCTACAAAGCATTACATGGGCTTGCTCCTACCTATCTTTCAGATTTGGTCCTGCCGTACATACCTACACGTATGCTACTGTCACAAGACGCAGGCCTCCTAATTGTCCCTAGAATTTCTAATCAAACAGCTGGAGGCAGGGCTTTCTCCTATAGAGCTCCATTTTTATGGAATGGTCTGCCTACCCATGTGAGAGATGCAGACTCGGTCTCAACCTTTAAGTCTTTACTGAAGACTCATCTCTTCAGTGGGTCCTATGATTGAGTGTAGTCTGGCCCAGGAGGGTGAAGGTGAACGGAAAGGCTCTGGAGCAACGAACCGCCCTTGCTGTCTCTGCCTGGCCAGTTCCCCTCTCTCCACTGGGATTCTCTGCCTCTAACCCTATTACAGGGGCTGAGTCACTGGCTTATTGGTGTTCTTCCATGCCGTCCCTAGGAGGGGTGCGTCACTTGAGTGGGTTGAGTCACTGACGTGGTCTTCCGGTCTGGGTTGGCGCCCCCCCTTGGGTTGTGCCGTGGCGGAGATCTTTGTGGGCTATACTCGGCCTTGTCTCAGGATGGTAAGTTGGTGGTTGAGGATATCCCTCTAGTGGTGTGGGGGCTGTGCTTTGGCAAAGTGGGTGGGATTATATCCTTCCTGTTTGGCCCTGTCCGGGGGTATCATCGGATGGGTCCACAGTGTCTCCTGACCCGTCCTGTCTCAGCCTCCAGTATTTATGCTGCAGTAGTTTATGTGTCGGGGCGCTAGGGTCAGTCTGTTATATCTGGAGTATTTCTCCTGTCTTATCCAGTGTCCTGTGTGAATTTAAGTATGCTCTCTCTAATTCTTTCTTTCTTCTTCTTTCTTTCTTTCTTTCTTTCTTTCTTTCTTTCTTTCTTTCTTTCTTTCTTTCTTTCTTTCTTTCTTTCTTTCTTTCTTTCTTTCTTTCTTTCTTTCTTTCTTTCCCTCTCTCTCGGAGGACCTGAGCCCTAGGACCATGCCTCAGGACTACCTGACATGATGACTCCTTGCTGTCCCCAGTCCACCTGGCCGTGCTGCTGCTCCAGTTTCAACTGTTCTGCCTGCGGCTATGGAACCCTGACCTGTTCACCGGATGTGCTACCTGTCCCAGACCTGCTGTTTTCAACGCTCTAGAGACAGCAGGAGCGGTAGAGATACTCTCAATGATCGGCTATGAAAAGCGAACTGACATTTACTCTTGAGGTGCTGACTTGTTGCACCCTCGACAACTACTGTGATTATTATTATTTGACCATGCTGGTCATTTATGAACATTTGAACATCTTGGCCATGTTCTGTTATAATCTCCACCCGGCACAGCCAGAAGAGGACTGGCCACCCCTCATAGCCTGGTTCTTCTGTAGGTTTCTTCCTTGGTTTTGGCCTTTCTAGGGAGTTTTTCCTAGCCACCGTGCTTCTACACCTGCATTGCTTGCTGTTTGGGGTTTTAGGCTGGGTTTCTGTACAGAACTTTGAGATATCAGCTGATGTAAGAAGGGCTATATAAAAACATTTGATTTGATTTGATATTTGTCGTCCCACTGTTCTTAACTTGGGATCGGTCCATATCTCACCATCTGTTGCGTCATCGATCTCTCCAGAGTCCTATTAATCAAACCTCTCACACAGGGAATCAATCAACAACCACTCAACAATAACACACTCATACAGGTGAAAACAGCCCACAACACAGTGATTCCAACATTTTTCCATTTCCCAAACATACTATCGAACCACCCTGTCAGGGAAGTCTCCACCCCAGAGTTCTCTGCTAACTCATTTGCCAATGTGGTTAAACCAGCCAGGGCCTTGGTCACTGATCCATCTGGAGCTGTGTGATTTGGGATGAAAGTACAGCACATTGATCCAAATATCACACACACACACCACCCTTCTCAGCCAGTAATATATCCAATGCTATTCTATTCTGCCAAGCCATCAAACTAGCTGCCTCCGTCTGTTCTGCTAATCCTTTTATCGCATCACTACTATAGTTGATGAAGCGCTGTTGATTATGAATAGATATAATTTATCCAATCCACATTCTTATTTAAGGTGGAGCACCAGAAAATGCTTGACTCTAACCCTGCTAATATTTGGTTTCTTGCTTTAAATTCATATGGCACCCCTCGTGGAACCCCAATACTATCAATGTATACTCTATCGTCGAAGGACCCTGACGGAGCACTCCTCCTCTCTCTTCTGCCTTGCTCTAGGTCTTTGTATTGAATAAGGGTGAAGGGCAAGCCTAACTGTACCAATGCTCAAATACCTGTCCAATTCATAGGTAAATTCGGCCACAGTTTCACTCCCCCACACAACCACCAAACATCAGCTCTTGGCTTCTCAATCTTACTGAAGTCCTCGGATCTCAACCACCCTGTCAGATCCCTCATAGTCTCATCAGTAGTGACATTTTCAGTCCTGTTACATCTGGCCACCTCCCCCAAGTCTCTCCCATGAGTATTGTACCGGGCCAAACAGTAATTGTCTCCTCCTGCCACTATGAAGGGGGGAAACCTAGATCTACTAGGCACATGGGGATACAAATAATGTAGATCAGTACAGCTATCATTGTCAGGCTTTCCTGCTTTCATGAAAAGATTTACCATACACGCTACCCCTCTAGGTGAATTAGTTGCATCAAGTGGGAATGGTGTAGTCGTTAATCGGGGTTTGGCTGCTCCACAGGCATAACCTTCTTTCTTAGCCATAGACCTTGCTGTATATTGGATCCACTCCATCCATAAATTAGTATCCGCGAACCCTATTTCTACCTCTATAACTTCGTTAACAGCTCTGGCAGTCTGTCCTGCTCCTCCTCTGGCTCCTCCTTGACTTACCGCTGGCTGAATGGCAGCTCTGAGGTCACAGCCATTGATGGAGTTCAGCTTGGTGATGGCAACAGCACTCTCACCATAGTCAGAGTGACCCGGTATGACCAGGGGCCATTTAGCTGTAATGTGTCCAACCCAGGCCCCCAGTGTCTGGTCTGGAGCGCAGTCACGAGCTCTGCAGGTCGGCTACTGCGTAGCATCCTAGCGATGACAAAAGCCACGGTCTTCCCCAGAAAGACTATGTAAATCACGATTGTCAGACGGCCAAACAACTTTTTGGAAGGCCGTTTTGGGCTCTAAAATTACTTTATTATTATCAAATTCGATCCCCGCGCTGAATTATTTGAAAGTTCAAATCAAGATATTTAATTAAATTGTGATCCATTCTGATGACTACATTTGTCATCACACAGGACCACGTGCTGACACAGACCAATCACTGACACAGACCAATCACGGGCCGGCAGACTACGAGGCTACAATTATCATTGTATCAGGAACCAAGGTAAGACCCAGATGCAGACTGTCGAAGTAACAATGTTTATTATAGCAACAGGGGCAGGTAACGACAGGTCAAGGCAGGCAGGGGTCGATAATCCAGAGTAGAGGGGCAAAGGTACAGGACGGCAGATAGGGTCAGGTCAGGCAGAGGTTGGTAGTCCAGAGTAGTGGGGCAAAGGTACAGGACGTCAGGCAGGGTCAGGTCAGGCAGAGGTTGGTAATCCAGTGGTGGGGCAAAGGTACAGGACGGCAGGTGGGCTCAGGGTCAGGACAGGCAGAGTAGTCGGGCAGGCGGGCTCAGAGACAGGACAGGCAAGGGTCAAAACCAGGGGGGCGAGAAAATGAGAGACTGGGGAAAAGCAGGAGCTGAAAAAACGCTGGTTGACTTGACAAAACAAGACGAACTGGCAACGGACAAACAGAGAAAGCAGGTATATATACACAGGGGATAATGGGGAAGATGGGCGACACCTTGAGGGGGGTGGAGACAATCACAAGGACAGGTGAAACAGATCAGAGTGTGACACATTGAATACATATTCAAATACCATGGTTTGATGATAACTAGACTAGATAGGGAATTTGCTCACACTTAACTTTGTGCTAATTTTTGTTTGATTTTACAAAGCCAGTCACCATGCCGGCATGTTTAGTATTTAACTGTACTAATCGTCATTCAAGAGTCTAATCGTACTTTTTTCTGGTAAGTTAGTCGTAATTCTGATTATCATTGTTCATATTTGTTGTCCGTTTTTTTGTTTTCCAATGTTGACCTGGCGAAGTTCTAGGTAACGCTGATCTTTTAAATTAACCTTCTGCTGCAAAGGTTTAACAATAGACTAGCATCAGGTTATTGCATGTTTATGCAGGTTATGGGCCTACCAGGTCGACTTAGCTAAATTAATTTGGTTAGCTTTGTTTTTATGACATGCAGTAGTAAGCTTTAATGGCTATGCATGTGCGGTAGCTAATGGGGATCCTAATAAACTAAACTAAACCATGTATACTCAACAAAAATATATAAATGTAAGGTGTTGGTCCCATGTTTCATGAGCTGAAATAAAAGATCACAGAAATGTTCTATTTGCATACAAAATGTATTTCTTTCAAATTTTGTGTACAAATTTGTTTTACATCCCTGTTAGTCTAGACAGTCGTGACAGTCGTGAAGAGGGCACGACAAAACCTATTCTCCCTCAGGAGACTGAAAAGATTTGGCATGGGTCCTCAGATCTTCAAAAGGTTCTACAGCTGCACCATCGAGAGCATCCTGACTGGGTGCATCACTGCCTGGTATGGCAACTGCTCGGCCTCCGACTGCAAGGCACTACAGAGCGTTGTGTGAATGGCTCAGTACATCACTGGGGCCAAGCTTCCTGCCATCCAGGACCTCTATACCAGGCGGTGTCAGAGGAAGGCCCTAAAAATTGTCAAAGACTCCAGCCACCCTAGTGATAGACTGTTCTCTTTGCTACCGCACGGCAAGTGGTACCGGAGCACCAAGTATAGGTCCAGAGGCTTCTAAATAGCTTCTACCCCCAGGCCGTACGACTCCTGAACACCTAATCAAATGGCTACCCAGACTAGTTGCATTGCCCCTCCCCCCACTCCCCCTCTTTTACACCGCTGCTACTCTCTGTTGTTATCGTCTATGCATAGTCACTTTAATAACTCTACCTAGATGTACATATTACCTCAACTAACATTCCTACAAAGCTGGGTGTTGGTTCTAAGTGATCCTACAGTGATGTCAGTGTTTGAGAAGGAGTATATTATATATAATATATCATCTATTATCAGAAAATACCTAAAGACCAAAGTCTACTATCTTTATCAGTCAAAGCCTGCAAAACAATAGAGGGCAACAGGCTCAGTGAATGTAAAACCCCACAAAGCTTCCTTATTAGTCTTAGTGGAGGTGGATTGTAGTATTCTGAAAGTGGAGTTTGGTCATTTGTTCCTTCATGCAGCGATATCTCATCAAAACCCTTTATCTCAATATTCCTTCCTCATATCAGGTTTTGATGTTACTGTAGACCACTTTTATTGAAGCCCTGTCTCTTATGCAATACTTATTTCTAGGTACAGAAGTAGTCTGAAACACAGGCATTTGTTACATCAGAAGAGATGGTGGCATCTGTAGTCGTCTTTCTTACCATGGCAATACTCTCAGGTGAGACCTTATCTGCTGCACTCAATAAAATACAGCCACATATAGGTTAGCCCTAAAAGCACCGACAAGGGACAATTTTAAATCCAAGGGGTGAAACACGTTATAATTTCTAAACCCTTTTTGATCCTTCTGAAAATGTAGGACCATGATTTCTGTGTTAATGTAATACATTCTTCTCTGTTCCCGTGACAGTAGGAATGGTTCTTCAATCAATAGCAGGTTCTTTGTCAATATTCATAGACGTAGTTTCAATGATGTTCATGCCCATCTCTAAGGCCATACACATTTAATTAAATGTTTAACGGATTGGTGTCAGATCTTGTCCATAGATGGCTTGCATGGTAAAGAAATCAATATGTCATTTTGTAATTTGGGTGAACTATCCCTTTCAGTTGGTGACAAATGCTGCTTAATATTTGCTTGCACAAAAGATAGTCATTCTACTAGGCACAATGGCTTCCACAGTGACTTCCAAAATTGTCTTGATAAAATAATTATGTTATAATTAATTTTGGGGGCGGCAGGTAGCCTAGTGGTTAGAGCCTTAGGCCAGTATCCAAAAGGTTGCTAGATCGAATCCCTGAGCTGACAAGGTAAAAATCTGTTGTTGTGCCCCTGAACAAGGCAGTTAACCCACTGTTCCTAGGCTGTCATTGTAAATAAGAATTTGTTCTTAACTGACTTACCAAGTTAAATAAAAGTGCATAAGAACTCATAAAAACTGTCTGGTTACAGTGTTTTTTGTTTGTTTTGGAGACATGATAATCAAGCCCTGTTAATGTTTCCTCAGTATATTGTGCTGGTCTAGAAGTGCTTCCACCTGGACCTGCGAATGGAACATTGGGAGGAAATGTGTTTTTCAAAACCACCATCAATCCAACCACACTTAGTGCAATTGTCTGGACTTTTGGTGACCCCCCCTGTCATCATTGTTGACTTTCTCAGTTCTGAAGGTCCTGTGACCGGAGAGGGATATGTTGGCAGGATCAGTCTGGACAATAGCACTGGATCTCTGGAGCTCTTGAAACTGACCATTGCTGACAATGGAGAATACAGAGTGATCCTAAGAGAGTCTGATTTGATGTATTTGTCAAATACTTCACTGAATGTCTATGGTGAGTACCTCCTGAGTTCCAAAAGATGTCACTTAATGTTAAAGTTGAGTTGTCAACTGTGAATTGAATGTACTTCCATACCTAAAAACAATACAAAACAAAAAACTGAATGTGCTTGTTGAAATGCAGTTACTCTAGTCTTTTGATGGTGCAATTTATTTGATGGATATCTCTTGACACTCTACTACAAACATGATCCATGGTCAGAAGCAGAGCTAGTGTGAGGGCCATGGGTACGACCAGCGTGGGTTTCAATTCCAATTAAATTCCAGTCAATTCAAAAAGTTAAGCAAACTCCAATTCAAATTTCAATTTTTACTAATTGAAAACCATAGAAGATAATTGGAATTGGAAATTAAGTGTACTTCCTGAATTTACAGGAACTGAAATTGAATTTACCCCAACCCTGGTGATCACCCCAGGGACCACACACCTAGGGGCCCCCTGATCCTGGAGAAATAAATAAATAAATAACAACAAAAAAACTTTTCAACAATGATGTACCAAAAACCAAAGAAAAAAACATTTTTGACACTGTAAAACATCCCAATATATACAGTTGAAGTCGGAAGTTTACATACACTTAGGTTGGAGTCATTAAAACTCATCTTTCAACCACTCCACACATTTCTTGTTAATTAACAAACTACAGTATTGGCAAGTCACAAGTAATTTTTCCAACAATTGTTTACAGACAGATTATTTCACTTACAATTCACTGTAACAAATTCCAGTGGGTCAGAGGTCTACATACACTAAGTTGACTGTGCCTTTAAACAGCTTGGAAAATTCCAGAAAATGATGTCATGGCTTTAGAAGCTTCTGATAGGCTTATTGACATAATTTGAGTCAATTGGAGGTGTACCTGTGGGTGTATTTCAAGGCCTACCTTCAAACTCAGTGCCTCTTTGCTTGGCATCATGGGAAAATCAAAAGAAGTCAGCCAAAACCTCAGAAAAAAAATTGGAGACCTCCACAAGTCCGGTTCATCCTTGGGAGCAATTTCCAAACACCTGAAGGTACCACGTTCATCTGTACAAACAATAGCACGCAAGTATAAACAACAAAGGACGATGCAGCCATCATACCGCTCAGGAAGGAGACATGTTCTGTCTCCTAGACATGAACATACTTTGGTGCAAAAAGTACAAATCAATCCCAGAACAACAGCAAAGGACCTTGTGAAGATGCTAGAGGAAACGGGTACAAAACTATCTATATCCACAGTAAAACGAGTCCTATATCAACATAACCTGAAAGGCCACTCAACAAGGAAGAAGCCACTGCTCCAAAACCGCCATAAAAAATATAGACCAAGGTTTGCAACTGCACATGGGGGCAAAGATAGTACTTTTTGGAGAAATGTCTTCTGGTCTGATGAAACAAAATTAGAACTGTTTGGCCATAATGGCCATTGTTATGTTTGGAGGAAAAAGGGGGAGGCTTGCAAGCCACAGAACACCATCCCAACCGTGAAGCACGGGGGTGGCAGCATCATGTTGTGGGGGTGCTTTGCTGCAGGAGGGACTGGTGCACTTCACAAAATAGATGGCGTCATGAGGAAGGGAAATTATGTGGATATATTGAAGCAACATCTCAAGACATCAGTCAGGATGTTGAAGCTTGGTCGCAAATGGGTCTTCCAAATGGACAATGACCCCAAGCATACTTCCAAAGTTGCGGTAAAATGGCTTAAGGACAACAAAGTCAAGGTATTGGATTGGCCATCACAAAGCCCTGACCTCAATCCTATAGAAAATTTGTGGGCAGAACTGAAAAAGCCAGTGTGAGCAGGGAGGCCTACAAACCTGACTCAGTTACACCAGCTCTGTCAGGAGGAATGGGACAAAATTCACCCAACTTATTGTGGGAAGCTTGTGGAAGGCTACCCGAAACGTTTGACCCAAGTTAAACAATTTAAAGGCAATGCTACAAAATACTAATTGAGTGTATGTAAACTTCTGACCCACTGGGAATGTGACGAAAGAAATAAAATCTGAAATAAATCATTCTCACTACTATTATTCTGACATTTCACATTCTTAAAATAAAGTGATGATCATAACTGATCTAAGAGAGGGAATTTTTACTATGATTAAATGTCAGGAATTCTGAAAAACTGAGTTTAAATGTATTTGTCTAAGGTGTATGTACATTTCCAACTTCAACTGTAAAACTATTTCATTAGATCCTGGAATTGGTCTGAGCTGGTGTTGCTTATTTTATAAAGCAATGTACAACTAGCTGTCTGTCACTCTACCCCCTTGAGGGGCCCCCTGGCCTGGGACTGGCAACTGCCAGGGCTGCTGTCTGCTGCTGGGAGGGACCAGGGTCTTCAAAATGATTATTCATTTATTTAGTACGTTTGTTAGTTTAAAACTGCTAATAATGATTGAAAAAAATAAATATGAACATTGAAAAGGCTTGGCTAAACAATTTGTTTTCATTTAATATTATTGTCTAATTATTACCTGGAAAATTATTCTAATGTTGTATTGGTGCTGTATGAAGTAGACTATTAGTAGTGTTAAACTAACAAACTACTAATAGTCTACTTCATACAGCACCACTACATTGTTTCACAACCAAGAGACTCTAGGCCATTTTTTAACATTCAGCTACTGTAATATAGCAAGCAATGTATTAGGCTACATCATTTTCCAACATGCAATTACCGGGAAAACACTGTTCTAAAGGGCAGCTGATCCCAGTGGTTTCATGTGACAGGTACAAATATCTGTTAGAAACTTAGAATGAGTGGAAATCTAAAGATGCAACAACTAGAATGGGTTGCTAATATGACTTATAAAAAAAAGTGGCTATCTAAAACCTAATAGGGTTCTTCGGCTGTCCCCAAAGGAGAACCCTTTAAAGAACCATTTTTGGTTCCAGTTAGAACCCTTTTGGGTTCCATGTAGAAACCTTTCTACAGAAGGTTCTACATGGAACCCAAAAGGGTTCTACCTTGAATCAAAATGGGTTCTACCTGGAACCAAAAAGGGTTCTCCTATGGGGACAGCCATTGAACCCTTTTGGAACCCTTTTTTCTAATAGTGTAGGATTGTGACTTTGGCTTCTGGACAATGAAATAAAGTTGATATAAAAATGTATAGCACAAGAGAGAAATGCTGGTTTCAATGATATATGAGGAATAGTTATAAAATTATTCCCTAAACATTTCTATGGTCCAATTTTGGCTATAGGCTACTTCGAAGCAAGGTTAAACATGCGTCAAAATAGGATATGACGTAAAACGGTTTTCACACGCGATTGTATGTAGAAATGTTGCACAATGACTGGGATTATAAGAACACATGATCAATGAGCTGCGAGCTCTCGCTTTGCTCAAACTAGGCTCTGTATGCGGTTTGCAGTAACGCAAGTTATAAATAAGTTAGATGATAAAATAACCTACTAACAGCCTAATTTTTTTTTATGATGGTGCATATCAGCTATTAATTTTAAAAGATTTGCTAAGGACCTGTCATGCCAAATAGTGTCCCCTTGCCAAATAGTTTCCCCCTCTACGTCATTGATGGGATTCGATCAGTTCTAGCTTCTGTTGCTGGGCTGTTGCTAGAACTTCAGGTTGGATTTCACAGCTGTTTCACAAGGTGTTCATTATTGTAAATTGTAAGGTATCCTTTGATGGTATTTATTTGTTCCACATTATTCATTGTTGTAGCCTAGGACCTACAATATATTGAACCACAAGGGTGTACTAATGTGCTATGCCAGAAAAGAAAATCCTAATAGAGGACTAGTGAAATTATATTATTTCAGTGTAGACAAGGGAAGGGCAGGTTAAAATAAAAACATGACAGCCAGACAAGCCAGTGTAAGAATCAAATGGATTTGCATATGAATGGAGTGGAAATTAGCTGACTTTGTGATCTGTAAGGTAAGTAACTTTAATGTGTCAAGCAGATTACACGTTTGCTTTGCCATTTCTGAAATGTAGCAATGTTTAAGACATGGATTTCATGTTGTAATGTTAACAAGGTACCCAAAAGTAGTTTGAATTAATTGTTTCATTTTATTAGCTAAACCAAACTTGTTTAAACAGCGAAATTGTCACGAAAATCAGCCTTGTTTACATAGCAATGATGAAAAGAATGTAATTTAGAATGTAATGATCTCAAAAATTCGAATCATTAGGTCATCCCACCGTTGATATAACAACGGACGCTAATAGTTTAGCGAATCCCATTGTGACGTAGAGGGGGACACTATTTGGCCGGGAGACATTATTTGGCATGACAGACCCTTTGAGAGCGCACTGCCCCGTCTATGCTGATGAGCTCTGCGCCTGTCCATGGTAATGTCACACCAGTGGTGTATATTTTTTAAGTACCAATACTTTAAAGTACTACTTAGCCAGTTTTTGGGGGGTATCTGTACTTTACTATTTACATTTTTGAGAACTTTTAATTTTACTCCACTACATTCCTAAAGAAAATAATGTACTTTTTATTCCCTACATTTTCACTGACACCCAAAAGTAGGCGTTACATTTCCAATGCTTAGCAGCACTTATCAAGAGAACATCCCTAGTCATCCCTATTGCCTCTGATCTGGCAGACTCATTAAACACAAATGCTTTGTTTGTAAATATGTTTGAGTATTGGAGTGTGTCCCTGGCAACCCGTAAATTAATTAGACAAGAAAATCGTGCTGTCTGGTTTGCTTATCAGGACGGTGAAATTATGTACTTTTACTTTTGATACTTAAGTATATTTCAGCAATTACATCTACTTTTGACACTTAAGTATATTTAAAACCAAATACTTTTAGACTTTTACTGAAGTAGTATTTTACTGTGACTTTCACTTTTACTTGAGTAATTTTCGATTAAGGTATTTTTACTTTTACTCAAGTTTGACAGTTGGGTACTTTTTCTACCACTGTGTAACATGAACATAAAACTAACTTGTTTCTCCTTTTCTTTTTTAACAAACCACAATAATTAGTATTATCTCATCTTGTATTAACTTCACAGAAACCGTATCTGGTGCTTCTATCACAATTACCCCAAACCCACCAATCATCGAGGGGGGCTCTGTCACTTTAACCTGTGATGCAGCTGGCTTCAACATCACCAGAGAGTGGATGAAGGATGGTCATCCTGTGTCTTCTGGTGACAATATCATCTTATCTGAGGATAAGAGAGTGCTGTCCATAAAGAAGAGAACAGACAGTGGTGAATACCTGTGTAGAGTCAGCAACCATATCAGCTCTGAAAATGCCAGTGACACTGTGAATGTAATCTGTAAGTACTTCCCTATAAGCCTGGGGATAAATCAAATCAAATCAAATTTGTTGGTCGCATACACATGCCAATAAAATTTGATTTGATTTGATAAATGTACCAGATAAATGTAGCAACCGTACCATCAACAGATGATCGTGAAAAGAATATAACAATGACTGAACACACACTTTACACCAACCATTATGACTCCACCGTCACACTGATTACAAACTAATGAACTTGTAGCTATGACTAACTGGTGATCTCTGTGTTACAGATGGACCTGATGGTATGGATATCAGGGTTCCAAATGAAATAGAAGTAGGACAGAAGTTTACATTGACCTGCTCTGCTGACTCCAACCCGCCTGCTAGTTACACCTGGATGCACAATGAGACAGAGATACCAGGACATTCACCTGAGTTCACTAAAGAGAAGAGTGAATACTCTGACAGTGGGGATTACACCTGTACAGCAACAAATGATGTCACTGGAAACAAAACATCTGTGGTCCATAAACTGTCAGTAAAAGGTAAAGTTAGTAGAAGTTTTAAAGACAATATGAAAATAGTAAGTAGATAAGTTACATCTAGTCATTTAGCATACCCTCTTATCCAGAGATACTTACAGTTAATGCATTAAGGTAGCTATGTGGGACAACCAAATATCTCAGTCATAGTAAGTACAATTTTTCTCAAAGTAATTATCAGAAAAGTCAGTGCTAGTAGAAGAAAAGTTATACGTATGAAGTTTTGCATTCCAAACTTGTTTTAAAATAGTGCCTTTAGTTGTGTTTGTTGTATTGTAATTGTCACCTAGATGCACTGTAATGTGCAGTACTGCTTGTTCTCTGTGTGTAGCCTTTCTCTCAGCTCTGTATGGTTGTCTCTCTGGTCTCTGCAGCGGAGGGCTCTCTAACTCCAGACGGACTGTCTGTTGTTGTCATCACTGGGATTGTGATAATAGTGTTGCTGGTTGTGGAAGTGGCAGTTAGTGTTGCAGTCTATTTCATCAAGAAAAATGGGTGAGTTAAGAAACGTTTCATTCAAACAAGTGTATTTTCTATCACTGCCGGCAATAGACAATATGGGCTCTGTTTTCACATTGATCTAAACTGGTCAGAAAAAAGGGCTTGGGTATATTTCAAAAGCACCATAAACTTTTAAAAACATTGTAATATTATGTTCTTATCTTATTACTTCACTATAAACTGTTAAAAGCACTGTAATATCATGTTCTCATACCTTGTAATGTTTATTTATTGTTGCATATAGAAGCAATGTTGAGCCAATGCATCGAGGAGGTAAGCATATGCTTTATCTCCAATCTTATAATGAATCATGTTTTCAAACATTTGTTTTATCCATTTACATTAAAATTGTCATTTAGCAGTCACTCTCATCCAGAGAAATGTACAGTTTCCACAAAGAAATGAAATGGATTCATACAAATTACATGATATAGTACAACACCTCTATGACGATGCCTAATACTGTAACAATGCTTATGCAGACAAA
Source organism: Salmo salar (assembly GCF_965601325.2). Classification (NCBI taxonomy): domain Eukaryota; kingdom Metazoa; phylum Chordata; class Actinopteri; order Salmoniformes; family Salmonidae; genus Salmo; species Salmo salar. The sequence goes on from NC_138292.1 coordinate 24,019,529, forward strand.
TGCAGACAAGATAACAGCAACTATACAACCACCTCTATTTGTGTATCTCTTAAAGGCTCGCAACAACATGTATATGAGAACCCATCACCTGTGTATGAGAACCCATCACCTGTGTATGAGAACCCATCACCTGAGAACACATCACCTGTGTATGAGAACACATCACCTGTGTATGAGAACACATCACCTGTGTATGAGAACCCATCACCTGTGCGTGACAACACAGAACAAAATCAATCTCCACCTCTACCCCTGACAGTAAGTAAAACATGGGATGTGTCTGTGCACATCTGTATTCTACTACAGTCTTACTGTAATAAACAAGATTACTTTGCTTAACAGAATGTACAGTGTTGAAAATACTGTATGCAAGACTGTTTGCCAATTATTTACATTTACATTTACGTCATTTAGCAGACGCTCTTATCCAGAGCGACTTACAAATTGGTGCATTCACCTTATGATATCCAGTGGAACAACCACTTTACAGAAGTACATCTATATATTTTTTTGGGGGAGGGGGGGGTTAGAAGGATTACTATATCCTATCCCAGGTATTCCTTAAAGAGGTGGGGTTTCAGGTGTCTACGAAAGGTGGTGATTGACTCCGCTGTCCTGGCGTCGTGAGGGAGCTTGTTCCACCATTGGGGTGCCAGGGCAGCGAACAGTTTTGACTTGGCTGAGCGGGAACTGTGCTTCCGCAGAGGTAGGGAGGCGAGCAGGCCAGAGGTGGATGAACGCAGTGCCCTTGTTTGGGTGTAGGGACTGATCAGAGCCTGAAGGTACAGAGGTGCCGTTCCCCTCACTGCTCCGTAGGCAAGCACCATGGTCTTGTAGCGGATGCGAGCTTCAACTGGAAGCCAGTGGAGTGTGCGGAGGAGCGGGGTGACGTGAGAGAACTTGGGAAGGTTGAACACCAGACGGGCTGCGGCGTTCTGGATGAGTTGTAGGGGTTTAATGGCACAGGCAGGGAGCCCCGCCAACAGCGAGTTGCAGTAATCCAGACGGGAGATGACAAGTGCCTGGATTAGGACCTGCGTCGCTTCCTGTGTGAGGCAGGGTCGTACTCTGCCTCACACAGGCTAAATCTATGATGTTAAAATGCCTATTTACTCTGTTCCATCTGACGGCACAATCCACTGTCTCGTCAGCCATGCAATTTATAAACTTGATCTCCATCTCCACTATAAAAAGCATCTAGACATTGTCAATCCCTGTAGCTCAGTTGGTAGAGCATGGTGTTTGCAACACCAGGGTTGTGGGTTCGATTCCCACGGGGGGCTAGCACAGAAAATAAAAAAAATGTATGAAATGTATGAGTTGTATGAAATGTATGCATTCACTACTGTAAGTCGCTCTGGATAAGAGCGTCTGCTAAATGACTAAAATGTAAATCTCACATTTCTTTTAGACTAACATTTAGTTTTCAACAGTGGAGATTTGTATAAACCTTGTTGTCTGTTTCTCTGTCATTTGCAACATTGTTTTACTATTCAAATTTCATCTCCAGCTGTCCCATAGTAATGAATGTGTCGGGAGTCGGGACGAGAACGACAGGTAGTCAGCGTTTCTTGGCTAGACAAACTCATGAATCAGCTGGCATCATTTTTATGGATATACTGTATATATATATATATATATATATATACACACACAAAGAAATGTCAGTTAAAAAAGGTGAAATTAAGCAGTTTTTCCAGCTTCAGTTTGAAGTGATTATGTTAGCTGTGTTGTTGGCTAGCTCCTCTGCTCTGAACAACAGTGTCCTGACGAGTGAGCACATTTTCTATGGCAGGCGAAATCACGCCTCAATAGCCCATTGTTAAGTATGTATACAAATAAATGTCACTAGAAAACAGCTTAAATGCAAATGATACTTTGTTGTTATTCTGGCTGCATGACTGTAAGTTAGCCTTAGTTGGCTAGCTAGCAAAAAAGAGATGAAAACGTTGCTAGCCAGTATGGCAATGGAACATTTAGAACAAACGACTGAGCCGCGTCCATAGATACAGAACAAAAAGACTGAACGACTGTGTCGCGTCTCTAGCAAACAAACCAATAGAACAAATGACCAGCCGCTTTGGGTAGCAACCCTAGATTTGTGTCGGGACTAAGTCTTGTGGAAGGATGAAATAGTATGAATAAATTCATCAAAATAATGTTTTTAATGAAAATATGTCAATCATTATTTGAATATGTTGGTAACCCGTTGTATAAAACTGATAATGCCCTCGAAGCCGATGTTTGGAGGATATATTGGCACGGTTTGCCGGTCCTCGACTTCGTCGTGCCAATATATCCTCCAAACGCCGGCTTCGAGGGCATTATCACTTAATTAGACAACAGCTTCCTCTGTTCGCACTCTCTGTGGTGTCCAACAGGTTGAAACCACCAAACAGCCTACCCGACCGCTCTGAAGCGTCCGCATGGTCATAAAGCACACCGATGCCGCTTTTTGTATCTCAATTCAATGATAAAACTTGGGGGACAAAAATGAAATTTCAGAATGTGGGGGGGTCTTTTTCTATTTTTACCAATGACCTGCCACTGGAATTAAACAAAGCATGTGTGTCCATATATGCTGATGATTCAACCATATACACATCAGCAGCCACAGCTAATAAAGTCACTGAAACTCTTAACAAATAGTTGCAGTCTGTTTAGGAATGGGTGGCCAGTAATAAACTGGTCCTGAACATCTCTAAAACTAAGAGCATTGTATTTGGTACAAATCATTCTCAAAGTTCTAGACCTCAGCTGAATATGGTAATGAATGGTATGTCTGTTGAACAAGTTGATGAGACTAAATTACTTGGTGTTACCTTAGATTGTAAACATTCATGGTCAAAACATATAGATTCAATGGTTGTAAAGATGGGGAGAGGTCTGTCTGTAATAAAGAGACGCTCTGCCTTTTTTACACCACACTCCAAAAAGCAAGTCCTGCAGGCTCTAGTTTTATCTTATCTTGATTATTATCCAGGCGTGTGGTCGAATGCTGGAAGAAAGGACATTGTTAAGCTGCAGCTGGCCAGAACAGAGTGGCACGTCTTGCTCTTCCTTGTAATCAGAGGGCTAATATAAGTACTATGCATGCCAGTCTCTCTTGGCTAAGAGTTGAGGAAAGACTGATTGTATCACATCTTCTTTTTATAAGAAACATTGTGTTGAAAATCCCAAATTGTTTGCATAGTCAACTTACACATAGTTCTGACACACACATTTACTCCACCAGATATGCCACCAGTGGTATTTTCATAGTCCCAATATCCAGAACCAATTCAAGAAAGCGTACAGTATTATATAGAGCCATTATTGTGTTTAAAAAAAAACAGATAAAGCAACACCTCATGGCACAACGCCTCTCCCCTATTTGACCTATATAGTTTGTGTGTATGTATTGATATTTGTATTTATTATGGATCCCCATTAGCTGCGGCCAAGGCATCAGCTACTCTTCCTGTGGTCTGCCAAAATTAAGGCAGTTATACAATTATATATTTTTTTACAATACATTCATAACAGATTTCACAACACACAGAGTGTGTATCCCTCAGGCCCCTACCCCACTATCACATATCTACAACACAAAATCCATGTGTACATGTGTTTATAGTGTGTATGTTATCTTATGTGTGTATCCATGTGTCTGTGCCTATGTTTGTGTTGCTTCACAGTCCCAGCTGTTCCATAAGGTGTTTTTTTTATCTGGTTTTTAAATCTAATTCTACTGCTTGCATCAGTTACCTGATGTGGAATAGAGTTCCATGTAGTCATGGCTCTATGTAGTACTGTGCGCCTCCCAAAGTCTGTTCTGGACTGTGAAGAGACCTCTCGTGGCATGTCTTGTGGGGTATGCATGGGTGTCTGAGCTGTGTGCTAGTCGTTTAAACAGACAGCTTGGTGCTTTCAACATGTCAATACCTCTCACAAATACAAGTAGTGAGGAAATAAATATCTCCTCCACTTTGAGCCAGGAGAGATTGACATGCATATTATTAATGTTAGCTCTCTGTGTACATCCAAGCGCTCTGTGTTCCCAAGTCCCTCTTTTTGGCACCTGATCACACAACTGAACAGTAGTTCAGGTGCGACAAAACTAGAGCCTGTAGGACCTGCCTTGTTGATAGTGCTGTTAAGAAGGTAGAGCAGCGCTTTATTATGGACACACTTCTCCCCATCTTAGCTACTGTTGTATCAATATGTTTTGACCATGACAGTTTATAATCCAGAGTTACTCCAAGCAGTTTAGCCATCTCAACTTGCTAAATTTCCACATTATTTATTACAAGATTTAGTTGAGGTTTAGTGAAAGATTTGTCCCAAAAACTGTACAATGCTTTTAGTGTTTGAAATATTTAGAAATAACTTATTCCTTGCCACCCATTCTGAAACTCCCGCTCTTTGTTAAGTGTAGCAGTCATTTCAGTCGCTGTAGTAGCTGACAATTATACTGTTGAGTCATCCGCATACATAGACACACTGGCTTTACTCAAAGCCAGTGGCATGTTAGTAAAGATTTTAAAAAGTAAGGGACCTAGACAGCTGCCTTGGGGAATTCCTGATTCTACCTGGATTATGTTGGAGAGGCTTCCATTAAAGAACACCCTCTGTGATATGTAGGCTACGTGTGCCTTTTTAAAAATGGATGTAGTTTTGTGCTTGAGCTGCTCTTTTCTATTGATGTTCTGTATTATGTCATGTTTCATGTTTTGTGGGGACCCCAGGAAGAGTAGCTGCTGCTTTTGCAACATCTAAAGGGGAGCCTAATAAAATACCAAAATGCCCCCCCCCCCCCCCCCCCCCCCTTCCTGAGTGAAAGTTGCGGACCTGATTTTAACTTTTGATTTTTATCGTTTTACTTCAGATAGTTATGATTAACCATGTGACAGTGATTTTGAGAAACAACAACGTTATTATTGAAATGAAACTGTTCCACGGAATGTGCATATATAAATATTAATAACTGGTCCATAGATCGGTAGAAATCGTAGGATAAATTGTCTGCTTCCCCAAACTTGAAACTAATGAACTGCCTATGGTCGTTACTATTACACCCATTTAAAAATGTGTTCAAGAACGTGCACACATAGGAGGCCCTGTGAAAAAATGGGCCCGCCTACGGAAATCAAATGCCCGTCCTATCAGGAATCAAGGTAAGACCCAAGTGCAGACTGTGTGAAGTAACAATGTTTATTGTAACCACAGGGGTAGGCAAATGACAGGTCAGGGACAGGTATAGTTCAGTAATCCAGAAGTGGAGCAAAGGTACAGGATGGCTGGCAGGCTCAAGGTCAAATGAAATTGTATTAGTCACATGCGCCGAATACAACAGGTGTAGACCTTACAGTGAAATGCTTACTTACGAGCCCCTAACCAACAATGCAATTTAAAAAAATACAGATAAGAATAAGAGATAAATGTAACAAGTATTTAAAGAGGAGCAGTAAAAAAATAACAATATATACAGGGGGTGCCGGTACAGAGTCAATGTGCGGGGGCACCGGTTAGTTGAGGAAGTATGGACATGAAGGTAGAGTTAATTAAAGTGACTATGCATAGACTGTGGCAGTGGTGTGGAGAGGGGAGGGGGGAGCAATGTGAATAGTCTGGGTAGCCATTTGACTAGATGTTCAGAAGTTTTATGGCTTGGGGGTAGAAGCTGTTTAGAAGCCTCTTGGACCTTGACTTGGTGCTCCGGTACCGCTTGCCGTGTGGTAGCAGAGAGAACAGTCTATGACTAGGGTGGCTGGAGTCTATGACAATTTTTAGGGCCTTCCTCTGACACCGCCTGGTATAGAGGTCCTGGATGGCAGGAAGCTTGGCCCCAGTGATGTACTGGGCCATTTGCATTACCCTCTGTAGTGCCTTGCAGTCGGAGGCCGAGCAGTTGCATTACCAGACAGTGATGCAACCAGTCAGGATGATCTCGATGGTGCAGCTGTAGAACCTTTTGAGGATCTGAGGACCGATGCCAAATCTTTTCAGTCTCCTGAGGGGGAATAGGTTTTGTCGTACCCGCTTCACGACTGTCATGGTGTGCTTGGACCATGTTAGTTTGTTGGTGATGTGGACACCAAGGAACTTGAAGCTCTCAACCTGCTCCACTACAGCCCCGTCAATGAGAATGGGGGCGGGCTCGGTCCTCTTTTTCCTGTAGTCCACAATCATCTCTTTCATCTTGATCAAGTTGAGGGAGAGGTTGTTGTCCTGGCACCACACGGCCAGGTCTCTGACCTCCTCCCTATAGGCTGTCTCGTTGTTGTCGGTGATCAGGCCTCCCACTTTTCTGTCATCGGGCAAATGTAATGATGGTGTTGGAGTCGTGCCTGGCCATGCAGTCATGACTGAACAGGGAGTACAGGAGGGGGCTGAGCACGCACCCCTGAGGGGCCCCTGTGTTGAGGATCAGCGTGGCGGATGTGTTGTTACCTATCCTTACCACCTGGGGGCGGCCCGTCAGAAAGTCCAGGATCCAGTTGCAGAGGGAGGTGTTTAGTCCCAGGGTCCTTAGCTTATTGATGATCTTTGAGGACACTATGGTGTTGAACGCTGAGCTGTACTCAATGAATAGCATTCTCACATAGGTGTTCCTTTTGTCCAGGTGGAAAGGGCAGTGTGTAGTGCAATAGAGACTGCATCATCTGTGGATCTGTTGGGGCAGTATGCAAATTGGAGTGGGTCTAGGGTTTCTGGGATGATGGTGTTGATGTGAGCCATGACCAGCCATTCAAAGCACTTCATGGCTACAGATGTGAGTGCTACCAGTCGGTAGTCATTTAGGCAGGTTACCTTAGTGTTCTTGGGCACAGGCACTATGGTGGTCTGCTTGAAACATGTTGGTATTACAGACTCGGACAGGGAGAGGTTGAAAATGTCAGTGAAGACACTTTCTACTTGGTCAGCGCATGCTCGCAGTACACATCCTGGTAATCCGTCTGGCCCTGCGGCCTTGTGAATGTTGACCTGTCTAAAGGTCTTACTCACATCGGCTGAGGAGAACGTGATCACACAGTCTTCGGTACAACTGGTGCTCTCATGCAAGTTTCAGTGTTATTTGACTCGAAGTGAGCATAGAAGTAGTTTAGCTCGTCCAGTAGGCTCGTGTCACTGGGCAGCTCTCGGCTGTGCTTCCCTTTGTAGTCTGTAATGGTTTGCAGGCCCTGCCACATCCGACGAGCGTCAGAGTACGACTCGATCTTAGTCCTGTATTGATGCTTTGTCGGTTTGAGGGTTCGTTGGAGGGCATAGCGAGATTTCTTATAAGCCTCTGGGTTAGTCCCGCTCCTTGAAAGCAGCAGGTCTAGCCTTAGCTCAGGGCTGATGTTGCCTGTAATCCATGGTCTCTCGTTGGGGTATGTACATACAGTCACTGTGGGGATGACGTCATGGATGTATTTATTGATGAAGCCAATGACAGATTTGGTGTACTCCTCAATGCCATTGGAGGAATCCTGGAACATATTCCAAGCTGTACTAGCAAAACAGTCCTGTAGCTTAGCATCTTTTTAGTCTGACCACATTTTTATTGATCTAGTCACTGGTGCTTCCTGCTTTCATTTTTGCTTGTAAGCAGGAATCAGGAGGATAGAATTATGGTCAGATTTGCCAAATGGAGGGCGGGGGAGAGCTTTGTATGCATCTCTGTGTGTGGAGTATAGGTTGTCCAGTTATTTTCCCTCTGGTTGCACATTTAACATGTTGATAGAAATTAGGTAAAACTGATTTAAGTTTCCCTGCATTAAAGTCCCTGGCTACTTGGAGTGCCGCCTCTGGGTGAGCATTTTCTTGTTTGCTTATGGTGGAATACAGCTAATTCAATGCTATCTTAGTGCCAACCTCTGACTGTGGTGGTATGTAAACAGCTACAAAGAATATAGTTGAAAACTCTCTCGGTAGGTAATGTGGTCTGCAGCTTACCATGAGAAACTCTACCTCAGGCGAGCAGTAGCTCGAGACTTCCTTAAATATTGTGCACCAGCTGTGGTTTACAAAAATACATAGACCGTCGCCCCTTGTCTTACCAGACGCTGCTGTTCTACCCTGCCAGTACATCGTATAACCAGTCAGCTGTATGTTGATATTGTCTTAGTTCAGCCACGACTCCGTGAAGCATAAGGTGTTACAGTTTGTAATGTCCCGTTGGTAGTTTAATCTTCCCAATAACTTGTCCATTTTATTGTCCAAAGATTGCATGTTTGCGAGCAGAATTGAGGGGAGTGGGGGTTGATTCGATCTCCTCCTACTCCTCAGAAGGCAGCCCGCCCTCCGGCTTTTCTTTCTCCGCCTCCTCTTCACGCAGATCACTGGGGTCAGGGCCTGTTCCCGAGGAAGCCGTATATCCTCCGCCTCAGGCTCGTCAGAGTCGTGAAAGAAGAAAAAGGATTCTGCTAGTCCGTGGTGAGTAATCGCAGTCCTGATGTCTAGAAGTTATTTTTGGTCATAAGAGACGGCAGGGACGGGCAGAGTGGTCAAGCGGGCGGGTACAGGGTCAGGACAGGCAAGGGTCACAAACCAGGAGGTAGAGAAAAGAGAGGCTGGGAAAAGACAGGAGCTGACAGGAACAAATGCTGGTAAGCTTGACAAACAAGACGAACTGGCAACGGACAAACAGAAAACAAAGGTATAAGTACACAGGGGATAATGGCGAGATGGGGGCGACACCTGGAGGGGGTTGGAAACAATCGCAAAGACAGGTGAAACCGATTAGGGCGTGACACGTCCAACTGATTTATTCTGGCGCCAGGTCTGCCTCTCTCCACTCTTCAATTAACATCTCTGTTTGACCTCTGTGTGTCTGTGTCTCTGGAGAATGCCAGGTAAAGTCTTACCTGAAAGTACTGCCATGGTGAGAGGAACTACTGTAGCTGCTTCCATCTCTCCTGGTGATTCAGATTGAATCTGTCCAAATAATTAATAAGAGTATTCAGTAGGGTGGGGGGTGAAACGGTTCACAAAACTGACGGTTCGGTACGATACGGTACAGTGTTGTCACGGTTCGGTACGGTTTCGATACGTTGACGAAATAAATGCCTGAGAAATATGTCATTTGTATTTAGATTTTCCATTTATTGTAATAGTAAACATGTGTAGCTTGAATTTCCATGAGCATATGGAAACAAAGGGACAACAAAAAACATCAGTGCCTGCCTTATAACATGAAATAAAATAGTGTTTTAAAACAGAACTTAACAAGGTGCATAGTCCAGCAGCATATATCAAAATCAGATAGCAGTGCCTTAAATAAAATAAGACCACTTGAGACTGGTTACTTGTTTTTTTCTTTAAGAAGATTAGTCTATCCACATTATCTGCAGTGTGCACAGATCGGCTTGCTGTGACATTGTCAGCCGCTGTGGAGAATACCCTCTCGCTAGGGACAGAGGTCGCAGGCACAGCCAGGTAGCGCCTTGCTAACATGGCAACATGAGGGTATATTAACTCTTTGGTCTTCCACCAAGTGGTTCACCTCCTCCTCTATGACCTTGACCTTTGACTTGGTTCCCTGCTCCTGGGTCGTGAACAACTCCCCAAAAAGATCAGCCATGGCAGACTTATTTTCTGGACGAGAACCCCTGTTGTCTGCCGTCTCTGGAGCGGGGTTTGCTCCTGTGGTATCTGTGGCTTGACCCTGCAGAATTAAATTAGATGAAAATTACTATCTCTGAAGTGGCTTTAACCTCTCTGGGGTATGTGGGACGCTAGCGGGACACACTATTCAACAGCCAGTGAAATAGCAGGGCGCCAAATTCAAAACAACAAAGATCTCATAATTCAAATTTCTCAAACATACAACTATTATATCCCATTTTAAAGATACACTTCTCGTTAACCTCTATGGGCTAGGTGGGACGCTAGCGTGCCACCCGTGGTGCACTCCATCAACAGCAGGTGCATTTCAAGAGCGGCAAATTTGAATCCAAATAAATGTCAAAATTCAAATTTTTCAAACATACAACTATTTTACACCCTTTGAAAGATAAACATCTCCTTAATCTAACCACGTTTTACGATTTCAAAAAGGTTTTACGGCGAAAGCATAAATTTAGAGTATGTTAGGACAGTACATTTACAAGAGTTGTGTGTAATGTTTTGTCAATTCAAAGACAGGGTCACCAAAACCATAAAACCAGCTAAAATGATGCACTAACCTTTTACAATCTCCATCAGATGACACTCCTAGGACATTATGTTAGACAATGCATGCATTTTTAGTTCTATCAAGTTCATATTTATATCCAAAAACAGCGTTTTACTATGGCATTGATGTTGAGGAAATCGTTTCCCTCCAATAACCGGCAGTCAAGTCAGCGTCACAAATTAAATAATTAAAATTAGAAAACATTGGTAAAATATTATATTGTCATTTAAAGAATTATAGATGTACATCTCTTGAACGCAATCAACTTGCCAGATTTAAAAATAACCTTACTGGGAAATCACACTTTGCAATAATCTGAGCACTGCGCCCAGAAAAATACGCGTTGCGATACAGACTAGACGTCATGTTGGGGAGATCTAAAATCGAAAATACTATGTAAATAATCCATTACCTTTGATTCTCTTCATCAGATGTCACTTCCAGGTATCACAGGTCCATAACGAATGTAGTTTTGTTCAAAAAAGCTCATCATTTATGTCCAAAAATCTCCGTCTTGTTAGCACATGATCTAAGCCAGCCGGACTTCTCGTCATGAACGAGGGGAAAAAATATATTTACGTTCGTTCAAACATGTCAAACCTTGTATAGCATAAATCATTAGGGCCTTTTTTAACCAGAACATGAATAATATTCAAGGTGGACGAATGCATACTCTTTTATAACGTATTGGAACGAGGGTACCCAACATGAACTCGCGCGCCAGGTGTCTAATGGGACATCATCGTTCCATGGCTCTTGTTCGGTCAGATCTCCCTCCAGAAGACTCAAAACACTTTGTAAAGGCTGGTGACATCTAGTGGAAGCAATAGGAAGTGCCAAAATATTCCTCAGCCCCTGTGTTTTTCAATGGGATAGGTTTAAAGGCAATACAACACATCAGGTATCCACTTCCTGTCAGAAAATGTCTCAGGGTTTTACCTGCCAAATGAGTTCTGTTATACTCACAGACACCATTCAAACAGTTTTAGAAAATTTAGGGTGTTTTCTATCCATATGTAATAAGTATATGCATATTCTAGTTACTGGGTAGGAGTGGTAACCAGATTAAATCGGGTATGTTTTTTTATCCAGCCGTGTCAATACTGCCCCCTAGCCCTAACAGGTTAATCTAACCACATTGTCCGATTTCAAAAAGGCTTTATGGCGAAAGCATAACATTAGATTATGTTAGGACAGCGCTGAGACAAGAAAAACCACACAGCCATTTTCCAAGCAAGGAGAGGCGTCACAAAAACCAGAAATACAGCTAAAATTAATCACTAACCTTTGATGATCTTCATCAGATGACACTCCCAGGACTCAATGTTACACAATACATGTATGTTTTGTTTGATAAAGTTCATATTTATATCCAAAAACCCCATTTTACATTGGCCCGTGATGTTCAGAAAATGTTTTGCATCCAAAACTGAATGAGCACATCAATTTACAAAAATACTCACATAAACATTGATAAAATTTACAACAGTTATTGAAAGAATTATAGATACACTTCTCCTTAATGCAACCGCTGTGTCAGATTTCAAAATAGCTTTATGGCAAAAGCACATTGTTCAATATTCTGAGTACAGAGCTCAGCCATCAAAGCAAGCTATACAGTTACCCGCCAAGTTCTGGAGTCAACAAAACTCAGAAATAGTATTATAAATCTTCACTTACCTTTGCTGCTCTTTGTCGGAATGTACTCCCAGGACTCCCACTTCCACAAGAAATTTTAGTTTTGTTCGATAAACTCCATATTTATGTCCAAATACCTCAATTTTGTTCGCGCGTTCAGATCACTATTCCAAAGGCACAATGCGCGAGAGCAAAACCCTAGACGAAAAGTCAAAAAGTTCCATTACCATTCGTAGAAACATGTCAAACGATGTTTACAATCAATCCTTAAGGTCTTTTTATCATAAATATTCGATAATATTCCAACCGGACAATAGCGTATTCATTACAGAGGAAAAAGAAGGAACGGCGCGCCTGTGTGACTGCGCAGTAAACAACTCATTGGCCTCAGGCAGTCCACTTGTTGAGTCAGCTCTTATTCTCTCCCCAGTAACAGTACAATCATGAAACAAGGTTCTAAAGACTGTTGACATCTAGTGGAAGCCTTAGGAAGTGCAAAATGAACCCTAAGTCACTGTATACTGTATAGGCAATCACTTGAAAAACTACAAACCTCAGATTTCCACACTTCCTGGTTGGATTTTTCTCAGGTTTTTGCCTGCCATATGAGTTCTGTTATACTCACAGACATCATTCAAACAGTTTTAGAAACTTCAGTGTTTTCTATCCAAATCTACTAATAATATGCATATCCGACCTTCTGAGCCTGAGTAGCAGGCAGTTTACTACGGGCACGCCTTTCATCTGGACGTCAAAATACTGCCCCCTACCCTGGAGAAGTTAAAAATATGATTTGTTGTTAGAAATATCTATCAGACACGATTATGACAATTACAATTATTACTTTATAATTACTTGTTAAATCACGTATTAATAAAATAATAAATGTCACATTAACAAAATAAATAAATACAATACCTGTTGTATATTGTTCACAATCTCTGCTGTGAGTTCATTGTAGACTCAGACGAGCAGCAGCATCCAGGTGCAGCAGGGACTTGAACCGGTGGTCTAAAGCGGTGCTCTTGTGTAAGAAGTCTTGGACACCAGGGTCAGCATATCTAGGCTCCAGGTTAACTCTGATAGCAGTCTTGACATCCCTTACTGCGGGTTCATCTTCATCAGATGCCACCATTGATTTCAGGATCATTGTTTTCATAGGCAAGACCATAGAAACTGATGGAATGCTCTCAGTGCATATCAGTGCTGTGACTGTTTTGAGAGGTTTGCACACTTTGATAACTTCCTCTGCTAGTCTTATGTCATTTTCAGACAAAGTCACAATATCTTTGACATTCTTCCTCACAGCTTGATCAGTCAGTGTAGAATACACTGCAACTTTCTGCTCAAGGTATCTCTCAACCATGTCATGGCTTGAATTCCATCTAGTAGGGACATCTTCGATTAGTTTGTGATTTGGCAGGTCCAGCATCTCCTGTTTTGTCTTGAAAACATGTGCAGCAGTTGTGCTTTTATGAAAGAAGGATACCACCTTCCTGATCTTTGCCAGGAGGCGAGAGATTGGATTCACTGACATTGCTTTTTGAGATGCTAGATCTGTGGCCCCAATCCAGCTAGTGCAACTGCATTTACAATATTTCTAGCGTTGTCAGTGGTCACAGGAATCGTTACATTATCCCTCTCCAACTTCCACACTGCAACTACTTCCCTTAGCTCTTCCCCCAAGTTTACACTGGTGTGACTACTCTCAAGGGGACATGTTTGAAGGACATGGCTTTTTATCTCCCACTCTGCTGTAATGAAATGAGCCGTTACAGTAAGGTAGCTCTCTGTAGCTCTAGATGTCCAACTGTCTGTTGTTAGAGCAACAGACCGGGTTTCTGACAATTCACTCTCAAGTTGTTCTTTGATTTTTTTGTATAAGGCAGTGTCATGACTGGCCTGTTCGGGTCAGGTTACCGTGGACCATAATCCTACAGACATAGCTGACCCCAGCTAAGTAACTCATGCAAAGATTTAGAGAGCAATTATGTGTTTTATCTCCAGTACACTGCCATTATTGTCAGTTATGTAGCTGCTCTACTGATAATCTCAGTGTGTCTTTGCTGGGATGACACAATCAATCTACTGCCGGAGAATATCAACACCAAACACATTGGTTCACCGTTCCACGGGAGCGGACAGTACACAGCATACCATAATGTTCTGAATAATGGCCAAGTCTACCTCGCTCCTTATTCCACTGAACCGCTTTGGCGCAACAAACACAAGTCCAATATTTATCAGAAACTGTTAAACTACCTGTTCACTACCATCCTGCTCTCCGGGGATGTGCAACTCAATCCTGGGCCTAACATCACCGAGCCGGCGATACTCACTGGAGTGGAAAGCAGTGGATGGCCTCATCCACTGATCGTCGCCGCTGCGGAAGTGGGTGAGTGCTATGGTCCCATGGTTTCTCTCGACTCACCCGGCTCCAAGATGGAATTTGACTCTTCAAACATATCCAAGTTGCTATATGCGATCCCTGACTCTGCTTCTGGTACGTAAGCTGTTTTAATTAGTTCCCCACATCCAGTGCAAGCGGGAGGGATTGTTCATTGCACTACCGAATGGCCCCTAATCAAAACAAAACAAAATGGCCTAAACCCAGCTGTCAGAAAACACAGAAAATGTAAAAATGTTCAATGTGTCAATCACTCTCGAGTCATCTGGGACCCACGAGCTAAGCCCTAGGGACTACTAGGGGGGAACTTGAACATTCATAGTGTCATTCCAAAATGTGATCAAATTCAACATTTTCTCGCCTTTCAGAGACATGGCTCCATAAAAACTCTCCATATGCTGCTTTGATTGTGCCTGGCTACATTGTTTTCAGGAGAGACATGATTGAAGGAAGAGGAGGGGGTCTGATGATTTACATTAAAGAACATATCCGATGTAAACAAATTGAGTGGTCATGTGATAATGAACTAGAATGTATTGGCCTGAATGTTACACTGTCTCCCCAAATGTATTTTACCCTTATTGGAATGTATAGACTACCTTCCACCAAAAGTGTGTTTTTTGATCAGTTTAATAACATGCTTAGGAAATTTGATTTTGGGAAAGAGGTGTGGTGGATGAATCAGAATTAGTTGGGTAACATAGATAATTAAGATGTTTTATTTGCATAATATGCTTATGTGAGATACTTGTCATTAGAATGTATCCCTTTGGACTCTGGTGTTGGCAGTGGCACTTTTCCCTTTGCTAGGGCTCAGTCACTTGGGGCCCAGAGAGGGGAGAGGTCAGGCTTGTCTTTCACATATCCCTGGTGCAATGCAGAATATCAGAAAGGGAAGAGGACAGAATGGAACATTGTCTTCATATGTGAATGTGTCTTTACCTATTCTTAAATCATGTGAAGGGATCGCGTGATTAATGGGGAAACAATTATTTGTCTCCACAATGTCTGTGCGCAAGTCACTCCCCTCAGTGAGCTTGTCCAGGAGTGGGATCAAGAGGGGGTTTACTTGAGATGGGAGTAACTAGAGTTGACAATTGATATATGCCATTGGATGAGTTGGTGTTTTTGTACTATGAAGTACCAGGAACGAGATTAGAACCTCGTCATAGGGACCAAACTGAACGATAATTTATAGCGAATGTTATCTGGCTAAGAGATACTCCTTTCTCAAATATAAAGTCCCTTTGTGAACTGTTCCTAAGATCTGTGGTTTGTCATGTACGTTGAGAGGGGTGTATCTTGGCTATAATAGATCTTTGTACTTTTATGTTGTCACTTTCAATTGTTCATTGGAGATAGCGCATCATTGAAAGTCAAGTGCTTTTGCAAAGCTCTTATTATCAAAGATGTAGTTTAAGTATAACTCTGACTGGTGTGTGAAGTTTGTAACTCTCCTCATTTGGTAATGCAGAAATTAGCCACCACAGACGTCATCTTAATGGGAGATTTTAAGATTAATTAAGAAGACAAGTCTTGTAGGAAAAACCCTCAAACGGATCACTAATGCCTTTGACCTTACACAGCTAGTTAAATGGCCAACCAGGGTGACTTGTTGCTCTAAAACACAGACTGATTTGGTGTTCAGTAATAAACCAGAGAGCGTGACTAAATCATTCAATATGGAAGATCATAATCTGACACATAGCCAGAAAGCTTTCTAAGAGCAGGTTTAACCTCTCTACTGTTAGAAAGCCGGATCAACTAAGAATACCTAAGAGTGAATTCAATTATTTTGAAAACGCAATTAAGGGAATTAACTGGAATGATCTCTTGTCCTCTCTCTTGTCCTATACAGATGTGAAAGTAGTCAGGTTTTTCTTTTCACAATCCAGACTACAATAAATGGCTTCCAAAAGAAAATCAAATCCAAACCTGGCCAAAAGAGCACTCTTCCTTGGCTCAATGGAGAAATCTGGAAATAGATTAAATAATGAGATTACGCTCTAAAAACAGCCCTGAACTCCAAATTAGAGCATGACAGACGTAGGTTTACCATGTTGAGAAATAAGGTGATGAAAGAAATCAGACAGGCTAAGACAAACTTTTTTATTAACATAATTGGTGAAGCAAAGGGAAATTCTAAATTGATCTGGGAGAATCTAAAAAAGTTAACAGGGAAAGACCATAGTAACACTGCAAAAAGAATAGAAATCATGGTGAATAAGAATCTAACACAGGATGCAGTCGAAATAGCAATAGCCTTCAATTCCTACTTTATTGACTCTGTCGGGGTACTGACACAGAACCCCTCCACTGGTTTATTGGGCTCAGTGCTAGTGAATGACGTTCAGCCTGTCTTCATCATAAGGGAGATTTCTGAGTCAGAGGTGAACAAGGTGATTAGCTCACTAAAGAACTCTAAAGCCAAAGATGTGTTTGGGCTGGACTATACCTTTCTTAAAAACTACAGAGTCACTCATTGGCCCCATTACTAAGGTCACCAACACATCTATTGGTCAGGGGGTGTTTCCAAGGGTATGGAAGTCGGCCATAATAACGGCCATCTTTAAATCGGGTGACCCTGCTGACGTGAGTAACTACAGGCCCATTAGTATACTACCTGTGGTGTCGAAGGTTGTTGAAAAGTGTGTAGCAGAGCAACTGATTGCCCACCTCAACAACAGGCCATTCACATTACACTCCATGCAGTTTGGTTTCAGAGCAAAACACTCCACAGAAACGGCCAACTGCTTTTTTCTGGAAAATGTGAAGTTCAAGATGGACAAAGGGGGCGTTGTTGGAGCTGTGTTTCTGGACCTAAGGAAGGCTTTTGATACTGTTAACCATGAGGTTCTTATCAAAAAAATTTTGAAGTTCAACTTTTCCCCCAATGCCTTTAGATGGATGAAACTCAGTGTGTCAAAGTGAGCAATGAGCTGTCGCCCACTCTTAGCTATGATGTGGGCGTGCCCCATGGGTCAATACTGGGGCCCCTCCTGTTCAGCCTGTACATTAATGATCTGCCTTCTGTCTGTACTGGGTCTGAAGTTCAAATGGATGCAGATGATACAGTGATATATGTGCATGCAAAGAGCAAACAACAAGCTGCACAATAACTCACTACTGTAATGGTCCAGGTCATAAAGTGGCTCAATGACTCGTGTTTGCATCTCAATGTGAAAAAAACTGTCTGCATGTTCTTCACAAAGAGGGCAACAGATGCTACTGAGCCAGATGTCTATGTGTCATGGGAGAAGCTCCAGGTGGTATCTGATTTTAAGTACCTTGGAATCATATTTGATTCCAACCTCTCTTTTAAAAAGTAGGTGTAAAGGTAATTCAAATAACCAAATTCAACCTAGGTAATTTCCGATTTATATGAAATTGTTTGACTACAGAAGTAGCAAAACTGTACTTCAAATCTATGATACCCCCCCACTTAACATACTGCTTGACTAGTTGGGCCCAAGCTTTCTGTACAACATTAAAACCCATTCAGTCTGTCTACAAACAGGCTCTCAAAGTGCTTGATAGGAAGCCCAATAGTCATCGTCACTGTTACATCCTCAGAAAGTATGAGCTCCTCAGTTGGGAAAATCTTGTGCGATACACCGATGCATGTCTTGTATTCAAGATCCTAAATGGCCTGGCTCCCCCGCTACTAAGTACTTTTGTTAAATAAAACCCAAACATATGGCAGCAGATCCACAAGGTCTGCCATGAGAGGTGACTGTATAGTTCCCTTAAGGAAAAGCACCTTTAGTCAATCTGCTTTCTCTGTGAGTGCTTCCCATGTCTGGAATACCCTGCAATCAGACACACATAACTGCACCACCTATCACACTTCCACAGAAAACATGAAGACATGGCTAAATGTCAATCAGATTTGTGAACATAATCCCTAGCTGTGTATTGTCGCTTTCCATGTTGTCTGTTGTCTGTAGCTTGTGAGGTGTGGAAACACTTTGTTGCTTTTATGGTTTTAGCTTTCTGGCGTTTTGTGCTATGTTGCTCTTTCTGCATGCTATGTCTTGCTGGTCCTATGTTGCTCTGCGTGTGCTCACTGCTCATTGATTGTCTGTATTTAAATTGTTTTTAATAACCTGCCCAGGGACTGGGGCTGAAAATTAGCTGGTTGGCTAAAACCGTCACTTTTACTAAAACGTTGATTAATGTGCACTGTCCCTGTAAAAATAAAAATAAACTCAAATTCAAACTCACACCCACCACCGGGGGAGAGATCAACAGGTATGAGGTAGGGGGTTTTATGACACCTCCCGCCCATTGTAAATCTTAAGGCAGCAGACAAAATCCCTTTGTCCTCTCATTATGGAGAACCTATCTCTAACCAGTAACATGCACTAAATGGACTTTGGGACAATATGTTTCGTCAGCCAAAATGATAGTACTGATGATACGTAGATGGAATATGAAAATGAATGTTGTTTTTGTTATGTTATTAAAAGTTAAATGGCGACTTTATAATTCAAACATTGTAATTTGAAGAGTTTTCACAATATGTACTTGATGTTTGCATACTGTACGTTGTGTGGAAAATGTCCAGATCAAATAGAATGTTTTTGTAAAGATGAAATGTGAAGTTGGTTGTCTAAATTGGATCTGAGTAAAATCCAGACCTTGCCTCGTAACTAGTTACGCCCAGAGAACTTGCCCTAAAGGTGGAAACACCTATTTCTGACCCGAGGGTATAAAACATGTGAGTTAAGAATTGACACATCAGTCTAGGTGACCCTGCGCTGCAGCCAAGGTCTGAGTAGTCAGCAACCCCAAAACATAACACAAGGTTGAAGACAAAGGAACCTTTTAACAATCTATGCTATGCATGAATAGCTGTGTCCAAGAGGGTGAATTCAAGCAGGACCACCGAGTTACCAATCTCCAAGGAATCGTGTGTCTACACTGTTTTCATTCACACGCTGGAACCATCTACACGGCTGATTAGCCGTCCTCAGAAGACCCCTTTTCAGAACAAGGGCGAGGAAACAGACCACTAAGAGAAAGGACACTGACATCGTGTGGACAATCAGAGAGTTACACCCGGTAACCACAGGAGTGTCGCCATCAGGGGAGAAGTCGGAACCCGGTCCACGAAGAAACACCCCATCAGAGACCTTCAACACGTAATTACATATTATATTCTGACCCATAAGAGCGGCAGTTCGGGGCAAGGTTAAGGTTAAACTAAGCATAGCTTACAAATGTACCCAAGTGTACCATTTCTCTCGTGCACTCTCTCTTTCTCTCTCTTTTGAAATCCCCATTTTGTGCGAGAGACAGCCCCCCAAAAAATTTGTGCGGGGGGGGGGGGGGGCACATGGGGAGATTGGCAGAGTCAGGTTGGAGACCTGAGCCAACTCCCCGTGCTTACTGTGGGGAGCGAGTGATCGAGCAAGCACCATGTTATGCTGAGATACGCACTGTGTCGCCAGTGCGCAGCTACAGCTCGGTGCACTCAGTGCAAGCTCCTCACAGTGCCATGCT
Source organism: Salmo salar (assembly GCF_965601325.2). Lineage (NCBI taxonomy): Eukaryota > Metazoa > Chordata > Actinopteri > Salmoniformes > Salmonidae > Salmo > Salmo salar. The sequence goes on from NC_138292.1 coordinate 24,039,220, forward strand.
AGAGTTGGCATTCAGCCAGGAAGGAGTATGCCTGCTCAGCGTTCCTGCTCTCCGGTGCGTCTTCTCGGCCTAGGTTATCCTGCGCCAGCTCTACGCACGGTATCCCCAGTTCGCCAACACAAACCTGTGCAACCTGTCACAACGCCTCGCGCTTGTCGGGCTACGGTGGTTATCCAGCCAGGACGGGTTGTGCCAGCCATAAGCTCCAGATCTCCAGTGTGCCTCCACGGCCCTGTATACCCTGTGCCTCCTCTCCGCACTCGCCCTGAGGTGCGTGTCATCAGCCCGGTGCCACCTGTATCGGTCCCACGCATCAGACCTCCGGTGCGCCTCCACAGCCCAGAACGTCCTGTACCTGCTCCTCACACTCTCCTTCCAGTGCGCTTCCACAGCCCATTACGTCCTGTGCCTCCTCTCCGCACTCGCCCTTAGGTGCGTGTCATCAGCCCGGTGCCACCTGTACCAGTCCCACGCATCAGGCCTCCAGTGCGCCTCCACAGCCCAGTACGTCCTTTGCCTCCTCCCTGCACTCGACCTGAGGTGCGTGTTACCAGTCTGGCGCCACCTATGCCAGTCCCACGCATCAGACCTCCAATACGCATCAGACCTCCAATGCGCATCCCCAGTCTGGAGCCTCCAGCGACACTCCCCAGTCCAGAGCCTCCAGCGACGCTCCCCAGTCCAGAGCCTCCTCAGACGGCCTGCAGCCCGGAACCTCCTGAGACGGCCTGCAGCCCGGAACCTCCTGAGACGGCCTGCAGCCCGGAACCTCCTGAGACGGCCTGCAGCCCGGAACCTCCTGAGACGGCCTGCAGCCCGGAACCTCCTGAGACGGCCTGCAGCCCGGAACCTCCTGAGACGGCCTGCAGCCCGGAACCTCCTGAGACGGCCTGCAGCCCGGAACCTCCTGAGACTGCCTGCAGCCCGGAACCTCCTGAGACGGCCTGCAGCCCAGAGTCTTCAGCGGCGGCCTGCAGCCCAGAGTCTTCAGCGGTGGCCTGCAGCCCAGAGTCTTCAGCGGCGGCCTGCAGCCCAGAACCTCCAGTGGCGGCCTGCAGCCCAGAGTCTTCAGCCCAGAACCTCCAGCAATGATCTACAGTCCGGTTCTTTCGACGACGATCCACGGTCCGGTGGTAATAAAGCAGAAGGATCAGCAGGTTGAGCGGGGATTACGCCCCGAACCGGAGCTGCCTCCTCTGCTGGAGGTTAAGGTTATGTGGACTGAATTTGAGCCACGACAAACAGGAGTTGCCCACCCTACCCTTCCTTTTGTTTTTGTTTGTTTTTTGTTTAAGAGCATTCGGAGTCTGCACCTTTGGGGGGGGGGTTACTGTCACGTCCTGGCCATAGTAAGAGGTTATTTTCTATGGTAGAGTAGGTCAGGGCGTGACAGGGGGTGTTTTGTGTTTTTCTATGTTTTATATTTCTATGTTTAAGTTCTAGTTTTTCTATTTCTATGTTGTTGTTTTTTGGGTTGATCTCCAACTGGAGGCAGCTGGTCCTCGTTGTCTCTAATTGGAGATCATATTTAAGTAGGGGTTTTTCTTCCTGGGTTTTGTGGGTTATTATATTTTGAGTAGTGTTTATTTCTCTCTGCGTCACGGTTTGTTGTTTTGTCATTTCAGTTACTTATGTATTGCAAAGTTTCACGGATTAAATAAAATGTGGAACTACAACCACGCTGCACTTTGGTCCGCTCCTTTCGACAGCCGTGACATTTAGTTTGTTAGTAAATAAATAATCAACTCAATTGGTGTGGTACGCACAAACTCGGGTTTGTGCAGATTCCCAGATTATGCGACATTCAGAATGAAACTGTAGAGGAAATGAATTAATTAGCGACTGTTGGACAATCGATCTTCTGATATTCTTTGAGTTCATTTGGGAAATAGAAACTCAGTAATGTCAAAACTTTCCCACAGTGCCCCAGGTTAATGAGTTAATAATTACCTGGTCCATTTAATCACATAATTATAAACAGTTAATCATTTGATGAACAGCAGTCGTCACATTAATCAATACAACGTTACGACAGCAGGTATTAATGTCTGGGCAAAATGTGTACGGGAAGGAATAGCGGCTCGACCACTTTAAGCGTTTCTGAACCGCGCATTCTCTACCACAGAGAAGGGTCTCATATCTGCCGCTATTAATTTTGCTATCGCGGCGTTGATTTCTTTAACCCTACCGTAGTCAGCCGCATATTGTTGCCTGAAGGCTGTGGGGAGTAAGTGGTTGCCGATTGGTTGCCGCTTCGTTTTTTCACCTAGTCCCACCGATTGGCACTTTGGGGTGATGTCGGCGCAAATGAGTAGTCATGTTACTCTCATTGCCACTGGAATAGGCTATCAACAATGAACAGAGCCTACATGTTGTAGAGGTTTTATACACCACTCTTTGGCAATCCCCGTTATAGTTTACAAGGATACCAAAATGTTCCCAGACGGCAGACCTGAATGACACTGGGGAATCTTCGAGTCCTGGCTCGCCAATGCTTGCCATCTTGCTCCTTTGCATTTAGCTAACTGCTAATTCCTTCATAAGCTAATTGCTGCTACGACGGTCTCTCAGCTCTGTTCTCTCTGGAGTGAAATAACTAATGAACGGAGCTGCATACAGCTACGAGACAACTTTATTACTATGTGGATATTTTACCCATGTTAATATATATGCCACTGGTTTATGCAATAATACTTTTTTTTACAATGACATATATATATATATACATTTTCCTAGCTATAATATATGATTAATGTATTGTTCGGTTCGCAGTGCGTACCGAACCTTGCACCGTGGACCCGTACCGTTTCACCTTTAGTATTCAGTCATACCAGACTCCTTGCATTGTGATCAAAATCTTAAATAAAATGTAGATAAAATGTCTTCATAAGTGATACTGCAGCACAACGGAACACATAACCAAACTCCAATGACACTTCAATAAGGAAGCTGCACAGGATTTCCCCTGTCATACAGTGTTACCCTCTACTGGTATAATACTATGCTGATCATAAATAACAATACTGGACTTTGGTGTTGAGATGTTTGACATAACAGTTTGATAATCCATCATTGTTAAAACACAACTTTTCCAACCCTGAATTTGAAAGTGATTATATTTCCCCAGCCCCATCAAACAGTGTCAGGTTTAGGCTGTCGAAATAGAAGATTGTACCTTTAGATCAGTAGAGGCTGCTGAGGGGAGGACGGCTCATAATAATGTCTGGAATGGAGTCAATAGAATGGTATCAAACACATCAAACACGTGATTTTCATGTGGTTGATACCACTTCATTGACTCTATTCCAGCCATTATTATGAGCGTCTTCCCCTCAGCAGCCTCCGCTGCTTTAGATAGAAAATAGGTTAGTTTGAGATGCTTCCTCAGTAGGAGGGACTAAATATCCTATAACTGAACACCACCATCAGGAGCCAATATTGTTTAATTTATTTTTAATTGATGATGGCCGTTGCCTCCTGACAGATTTCTCCCCCCAATTTCTGTGCTATATTAGTTTCATTAATTAATACCTTCTGTTGACTGTGACATATTATACATACAATAATATAATATACATCCAGTACATTACATACAGTATAATGTATATAAAATATACATTATTGACAAATACTTATAGAAATGTCATTAATATCAGGCATCATAGCATGGGAAAGAAACTGTGCATTAGTGACTTTGAAGTTGAACATTTGTGAAAATTGAATACTGAAAATGTTTATTTTTTGTAATAAAGGGAACTCTAAAAGAGATCCACAGCTGAACAACAATTTATTTATGTCCATTGCACTTTTCTCTGCTTACTTCTCCTTCAATTGTCAATTTTCAATTGTCCCTCTTAAAAGGAGCAATCTGCAGAATAGAACTTACAAATGCCTCATGAGCTTAGTTCAACTGTCATACCCCATCAGAACCCAAAATATAAGCTTGCTTTACTCCATTGTTTATAAACAAAGTAAATGTAAACAAACACTCAAAACATGGTTAAAACTATACTTTTGATATCATTGTTTTATAACAATAGAATATGTTTCTGAAGACTTCAACATTAATGTGGATGCTACCATGAATACGGATATTCATGAATGAATCGTGAATAATGACGAGTGAGAAAGTTCCAGAGGCATAAATATCATTCCCCCCTGAAAAAACGCTAACCTCCCCAGTTATTGGTAATGGGCGGAGGTTAGCATATTTTGAGGGCATGATCTTTGTCTGTGCATCTGTATTTTTCTCACTGATGATTATCCGTAATCATGATAGTAGCTACATTAATGTAGAAGTATTTAGAAACCTATTCTATTCTTATTTACAATAAAAATTAATAAAAAATGACAGAATACATTATTTACCATTCATTTCTATTGGGCACAACATAATCCAAAACACAACCAAAACAAACTGCAAATGCATCCAACAAGTTTGTGAAGTCACAAGCTTGATGTAGTCATTGCGTGCTAGCAATATGGTATTAAATACTAAACGTTTGACTAAATTTTTGAATTTGTCCAAATACTGACATCATCAAATGGGGGATTTACATACATAAAGTGCTTTCATTTCTAAACGGTAAAACAGGTATGTATGAAAACAATGTCAAATAAAAGGTGGCATTCGGTAGCTTACTGTCGCCTCATATAAAACATTTGAACTCAAATCCAAAATGCTGGAGTAAAGACCCAAATTAAAAGTTTTAGCTTCACTGTCCACATAAATATGTAGGGGAGTGTAACTAACCTAGATGAACATATTACACCACCACCATCAGAAGTCAGTATTGCTTCATGTATTTTTAATTGACAACAGCCAGTGCCTCCTGACAGATCCCCCTCTACTTTTATGTCACATTACTGTTGACTGTGTCATTTTTCTTTGTATAAATAGCTATCTACTCTTTAATGGTTACACAAATACATTTTACAGTACAGTGCCCTTATAATCTTGTAATTGTTCCTATAATTATACACTGAACTTACATTGTAGCCTATTTAGGGTTATGGTTAGGCCTATAGGTTATGTTTAGGGATTAGGGTTAAGTTTACTGCTGTAAATTGTAACTCACTGTAATAATGAGTAATTACAATACGTATTACACTACATGAATAGTTACACCGTTTTAAGGATCCTTACTGTAATGTAGTGTTACCTACATTTGTTTGTAAAGCTTCTTTAACCATCACCAGGCAATTTCTGATTCTATTTCACCAATAATAATAACTACCTTGAGATGTTTCATCAAGTTGTATGTGAATCTAATAGGTAATATCAGTCAATGGTTTAACCATTTTGAAGGTGGGAGGACTTCGTACTCTACAACTGGGTGTGTTCTACTGGAACTAAATTCTGCTCACACACAGGCTGCTGCTGCACATGCAGGATGTCCTACAGACGGATGCTTCGAATGGATTCTCCCCGTATATGTTATCTTTATTTACTGGCTGTTATAGGTAAGAGGGAGTCATTTGAATGACTTTTTCTGCCCCATGAAATTATAAATGTGTGTTGTCATTGTTGACTGTGTGCCCTATTTCATGGAATGGAAATTAAATGATGGTAAATTCAGCTCAATCAGCCTGTTTAGAATGTAACCTGGTGAGAAGAAACACTGCCAATTTTGGCCCATTCAACTCGACCTATGCATTTCATGTTCTTTGGAAATATGTGTATGTAACTCACATATTGTTACTCAAACCTGTTCTTGCCTCCCTAGGGTCTTGTTATGGAGCAGGTGTGTTACCAGACGGGCTCCTACTTGGGAAGGTTGGAGGGAATGTGACATTTAACAGAGCATCAGACCAGCCATTTCTAACATTACAAATGAGAGTTAATAGTACACCTATGTTCAACTATGTCAGCAGTTCTGACACTTTCAAGCCTGAAGATGGATACAGAGACAGAATCAATCTGGACAGATTGTCAGGATCCGTGGAGCTCATGAATCTTGTTCTGACTGACAGTGGACAATACACAGTGACCATTTTAACACCTGAAGCAGTATCAGTGGAGGAAAACACCAAACTGGAAGTGTATGGTAAGATGTTTTGTATTCTACTTTTATCAGTCAATACTTTCCCTTCCATGTTCTAGCTTTAGGTTTCACATCATCAGTCCAAATACATCACTGTAAGGCTGGACTGCAGAAACATTACAAAGCCTTACCTATACCATACTACTATACCATAACACTGACAGACGATATTTAGTAAATGGGTTTGAAGTAAAAAGCACATTTCCTGTTGCCAAATCTCAGACATATCTATGGCGGATACGTTGATTAGGCTACTCTTTGCTCCTACTTTTGCATTAGTAGGTGTTTCTCAAATTCAATGATTTCACTCAGTGTGAACCATTACTTCTGTCCATCTCTTCCCATTCCCAATGTTGTATATTACTATGCGTTGTATAATACTTGTGTATGATGGTGTTGAAAAAGGCCAAATCTGTTACATTTACATTCATTAATGTACTTCTCAGAAATATATATGGTCAGCTTGTGATGGCGTACTTGGTTCCCAAGTTATGATAACTGCTTTGTTGCAAATTTGTTTGAGGTATGGAGCAGTTAGGTCCTGCTGGTTCCAAATCTATTTGTTATTAATACCACTGTTGAGCTCTTCTGAAGGACACTTACAGGTATTTTTAGGTGTTCTAATCTGCTGTGTTGATGGAAATGTGTCTTACTGAAGCCAAGCCAAGTGTAATGTATGGTTTAGATTACTGTAAATAGTCTACTAAGGAAAGATACAATTGTTTTTGTGTTTTAACCCACAGAGCCAGTCGCCAACGTGACAATAACGCTGAACAACACTGACATATTAGTAGAGTTCAACAACTCTGTCAGTCTGTCTTGCTCCTCCTCTGGCACCTCCCTCTCTTACCGCTGGCTGAATGCCAGCTCTGAGGTCACAGCCGGGGATGGAGTTCAGTTTGGTGATGGCAACAGCACTTTCACCATAGTCAGAGTGACCCGGTATGACCAGGGACCGTTCAGCTGTATTGTGTCCAACCCTGTCAGCAGTGACATCAACAGACAGAATCTAACCCTCACTATCAGCTGTGAGTCTCTAACCTGCCTGTCTAACTCTTCTTAGTTCACTGCATGTGGACAAAGCCATTTATGTAACCTTTGTTTACCTTTCACAATTCATATGGTCATCTTCATAGCGCTTCCTGCAGTGCCTGTCTGATACTGTAAACGTAATATTTTTTGAAATAACAAGACTCATATTAATAATCCACTATATTCTGGTATTATGTCGTTAATTTATCATGCTTTGGCACATTGTTATCTTTCTGTGGCTTTCATTTCTACCTAATCAGGCCCGCCTACTGTATGTTTTGGGTGTCTGATTAATGGTAATGTAAAACCTAAACAAGATAAATGCATTTTGTGTTGACATTTGTTAGGTGGGTCATTTCAACATGGTATCAATACTCTAGAGCACTACTGTACATCCCTTTTGGTTGAATTGCCTTCATTAATGCTGGTGTTAAACATGGATCATTCATTGCAGATGGTCCAGAAAACACAGCAATGAAGGTGATCCCATCAGATGTACATTATGAAACAGGATCAAACCTCAATTTGTCCTGCTCAGCTAAGTCCAGTCCTCCTGCCAAGTTTCAGTGGGCTCTGAATGGAACACTGCTGTCCAATAAGGGACCAGAACTCAGTCTGGAGAACATTCAGGCCAGTCAGAGTGGTAGCTACAGCTGCTGGGCCCATAACACCAGAACCCTGAGGTACCAGACCTCTGAGCCCACTGACATCACTGTGCTGGGTAAGTGGTAGAGAGGTGATGGAGAGAGTCATGGGATGAGAGAGACAGACTGGTTCTTAGGGAGTCAAGGTGCTTGAGTACACATTTTTCCTTTTCCTTCCATTTTATACAAACATTTGGATGGGTAGCCTTCTTGTGTGTAGAAGAGAAGATTGTCCCTTTCAACAGAGACAGTGTCTACGACATATGACAATAGAGCTCTCTGAGTAGCGTGTGAGACAAAGCACATAGCGTTGGACTATTAGCTGGTACTGTACTGTATACTGTACAGGGGTTATTCCATGTTATTTGTTGTCAAGTTGAGGTTTGTGCTCAAGGCCTATCCAAGGTGTTTGAGTACACCTTTTCCTTTTCCTTCCATTTTGTAAAAGTGTTTGGATGGGAAACCTTCTCCTGTATGTAGCAGAGAAGTCCCTTCTAACAGAGACTGGGTGATCAACACTTTGGATGAGAGCTCTGAGTGGCACATGAGACAAAGCAGATGACATTGGACTATTAACTGATACTGTACTGAATGCTGTTATGGGTTATTCCATGCAGTGTTGGTTGCTGTGGTTGTGAACATTTTCTATAGGAGCATTGCATGTTGTAGCTGGTCAATGCTCTGTCATGCTGTTAGGAAAAAAAAAACAAAAAACATGATCATCCCTTTGTTACCATTCAATGGCCTGAATAGTGTCCAAATACTGAGAAGGATGAACATATACAGTGCCTATAGAAATCTACACCTCCTTGAACTTTTTTCACATAAAAATACATCCTACAGATCTACACAACCTAGTCCACTCTTTATAGAAACGTTTTAAAAGAAAAACGAAAAAAAGGAAATATCATAATTGGATAAGTCTCCACCCCACCACTTCGTCAAAGCACCTTTGACAACCATTACAGCTGTGAATAATTTTCATTAATATTCTACCAACTTTGCACAACTCTTAGGACAACATATATCTATCGTTTTTTTTCAGAATTGCTCAAGCTCATTACATTTGGTTGGGAATCATAGATGGACAGCAATATTCAAACCTTGTCTCTGATTTTGAAGCAGATTTAAGTCAGGACGGAGACTAGAGCACTCAGAAACACTCAACACCTCTTGGAAAGCCATTCTGGTGTGTATTTGGCATAAAGAATATTGTCTCGCTGGTAGAATCTTAATGAAAATGATTCACAGCTGCAATGGCTGCCAATGCTGCATCCACCAAGTGTTAACTCGGGGGTTGGAGACTAATCCAATTATGATATTTCTGTAAAAAATAAAAATAATTGAACATTTTCTATAAGTTTCTTTCACTTTGAAAATGTGGACTAGATCGTGTAGATCTGTAGGAAAAAAAAATATTTAATTCATTTTTAGATGGAAAAAGTACAAGGGGGTGTAGTTCTTCTATAGGCCCTGTATGGGCAGAATGAAAGAGATCTTGGTATAGCTTTGACAGCTCTTCCGCATTGCACTTTTAGCCTTAAACTTCTTCAGGATCAGTGGGTCCCCCACAGGACGGTTGAGCTAACGTAGGCTAATGCGATTAGCATGAGGTTGTAAGTAACAAGAACATTTCCCGGGACATAGACATATCTGATATTGGCAGAAAGCTTAAATTCTTGTTAATCGAACTGCACTGTCCAATTTACAGTGGGTATTACAGTGAAATAATACCATGCTATTGTTTGAGGAGAGTGCACAGTTATGAACTTGAAAAGTTATTAATAAACAAACTAGGCACATTTGGGCAGTTTTGATACATTTTGAACAGAAATACAATGGTTCATTGGATCGGTCTAAAACTTTTCCCATACACTGCTGCCATCTAGTGGCCAAAATTACATTATGGCCTTTCTCTTGCATTTCAAAGATGATGGTACAAAAAAAATACAAAAACAGTTGTTTTTTCTTTGTATTTTCTTTTACTAGATCTAATGTGTTATACTCTCCAACATTCATTTCACATTTCCACAAACTTCAAAGTGTTTCCTTTCAAATGGTATTAAGAATATGCATATCCTTGCTTCAATGCCTGAGCTACAGGCAGTTAGATTTGGGTATGTCATTTTAGGCGAAAATTGTAAAAAAGGATCAGATCCTATCATTTATTCACATTTGTCAGATACTGTACCATGTGCAGGCCTACTTTCTTTATCATACACAAACTTTACAGTGTTGCATGTCATTGTTCATATCACGTGTGTTCATCATGTCTGCAGGAAACTGTTACTGTTTGACAAGATAATATATTATCTACATTATAATCTAAACTAAAATCTGTATTATCATACCAACCTATCTGATTCATATGACCATTATCTTTCACAGAACTAATATCTGGCGCTATCATTACAACTTCCCAAAACCCTCCAATCCTCGAGGGCAGTTCTGTCACCTTAACCTGTGATGCTTCTGGCTCCATCATCACCAGAGAGTGGATGAAGGATGGTCAGCTTCTGTCTGCTGGTGGCAACCTAATCATCTCTGAGGATAAGAGAGTGCTGTCCATAAACCCTGTGAAGAGAACAGACAGTGGAGAATACCTGTGTAGACTCAGCAACCCATTCAGCATCGCTGATGCTAAACACGGTCTCATTGTAAACTGTAAGTAGGCCTGCTCTGCTATAAGCCTGGGGTTACAATTACTGTGTTCTAACTATTGTTTTTTGCATTAAAATCTGACAGTCACAGTGTGAATTCTGGATACGCAAGATATCACTAAGTAATTATATGGATATATATAACAGTTTGAATGTGTAACTTCACACTGATTACCAACTAACAAACATATGGCTACTTCTAATGTGAACTGGTGTTTTTTGTTACAGATGGACCTGATGGTATGGAAATCAAGGATCCAACTGAAATAGAAGTAGGACAGAATTTTACATTGACCTGCTCTGCTGACTCCAACCCCCCTGCTAGTTACACCTGGATGCACAATGAGACAGAGATACCAGGACATTCACCTGAGTTCACTAAAGAGAAGAGTGAATACTCTGACAGTGGGGATTACACCTGTACAGCAACAAATGATGTCACTGGAAACAAAACATCTGTGGTCCATAAACTGTCAGTAAAAGGTAAAGTTATCAGAAGCTATAAAGGAAATATCAGATAGTAATTAAATTCTTTGATGCAAGATGATTTACTCATACATTATTTTAGCATTTCAAACTTGTTTTGAAATAATTGCTTTAGCTGTCTTTGTTGTGTTGTAATTGATACCCATTTGAACTGTATTTTGCAGTACTGCCTGTTCACTGTGTAGCCTTTCTCTCATCCGCATGGTTTGGTCTCTGGTCTCTGCAGGAGAGGACTCTTTATCACTAGGTCTGCCTGCTGGTGCCATCGCTGGTATTGTGTTTGGATTATTGCTGGTTGTGGGAGTGGCATTTGGTGTTGCAGTGTTCTTCATCAGGAAAAATGGGTAAGTAAAAAAAACATTTCAGTCAAACAAGGCTATTTTCTATCACTGCAGTTTGTAGAAAATGTTGGCTCAGTTTCCACATTGATGAAAGCTGGTCACAAAGAGGTTATATTTCAAAAACACTAAACTGTAAAAAGGACTCTAATATTATGTTCTTGAAGTTTTCTGAACAGCAACCTTTCAATGTCTATTTCTTGTTTTATACAGAACCAATGCTGAGCCAATGCGTCGAAGAGGTAAGCATACTGTATCTCCAATCTTACAGGTTGTTATGGTATTTCTAATTACTAATGGTTTTTAAATGTATGTTTACTCCACATTTATGTTTAGTCAATTAGGAGACACTATTATCCAGAGAAATGTACAGTTTCCACAAAGAAATTAAATGGATTCATACATATTACAAGATATAGTACAACACTACTATGACTAACGATGTAACCATTAATGCCTAATACTGTAACAATGCTTATGCAAACAAATGCAGACAAGATACTGTAGCAACATCTATACAACCCCTACTATTTATGTATCTCTTATAGGCACTCAACAACCTGTATATGAGAACCCATCACCTGTATATGAGAACACAAGACAAAAACAATCCCCACCTCTACCCCTGACAGTAAGTAAGACCTGGTTACCTGGGATGTGTCTGTGCATGTCTGTATTCTATTACAATCTTAGTGTAATAAAGATGACTTTTCTAAACAAGAAATGTAGTATACAAAGACTGTTTGTCTATGAAAGTGTTATCCAGGAAGTTTCAATTGTTGACTCACTGACAGCCATTTACATGATTTATTATAATATGATCGCTGTAAAAGTTTGTTCAGGACTTTGAGTTTTCGTATTTTATCATGGCAAATTTTTGTGTGGCTGTTCCTTCTACAGTATTTAATGCCTTTATTAATTTAAGCTTTATCCCAAATTAGGAAATGCAGGACTTTAAAAGTACCTATGATACTAGGATAATGGTAAGTTTGTGTTAGATCACATGGCACCATGTGACTGCAAAACCGTAAAAACAACTGATTTATGTGTTATATGTTAAATGGTATTCATGCCGTATTATAGCTGATAAATGGAAGTTAATGTTCCTTTCTTTTTTCACCTACCTTCAATCTAGCAGTAAGATAATTCAATGGAAAATACCTCCTTTCAACCACCATTCTCTACTGGGTTCCATCATCAACTCATAGAAAACCTGCATGATAACACCCAGTGTGGATCTGTAATATAATATACATAATCAATACAATACAATCAATACACACATGCTATGTTTAATTGTTCTGTTTATTGTGTACTTTTAGTAACAAAATAACATGCTAATAAAAAGTAGATGGAACAACACTGAACAGTAATTTCATAAATTAAAGCATAACGATAAGGGTTACATCTGGTGGTACAGGTGAGACCTGTACTGTAAATACATTTTTTTTGTGTACTGTATTGTTAATTACGGTGCCAAAAAGACACAGAAGCTGTATACGTAAATGCTTTAAATGATGTCAAAACAGAATAATGAAGTCTGACAGCTATTTCTCCATCAACTCTGTTGTTCTTATTGTCAAGTGTGGCCAGTAATATGTTGATATGACCTAATGACATTCAGTTAATTCATTCCTACATAGCTGGGTGATGGTTCTAAAAGATGTTAGCGTTAGAGAAGGATTATAAAGCACAGATGTTTATTATATATAATATGTAATCTCAAATGAATGTAAATTATGCTTCATTTACTATCGTAAAATACCTCAAGACCAAAGTCCACTATGTTTATCAGTCAAATCCTGCAAAGCAATAGAGGGCAACATTGTTAACAGGCTCAGTGGATTTAAAACCTGACACAGCTTCCTTATTAGTGTTAGTGGAGGTGGGGTTTGTGCTACAAATAGGGAAGTTTGATAATTTGTTCCTTTATGCAGTGATGAATAGATGTAATATTTCTTCCTCATATCAGGTTTTGGTGTTACTTTAGAACACTCTTATTGTAGCCTTGTCTTCTATACTTATTTGTGGAGACAGACCTACAGTCTGAATCACTGACATTTAAAACATCAGAAGAGATAGCAGACGCTGCAGTAATTTCTCTCACTATTGCAATACTCTCAGGAGCAATTTGAAGGGGGAATCAGCAGTTGAAACCATAACAAAGCACAATCCCACCCTTATTTTGATGAACAGCTGAGGGATGGGTCTGGAGAAATGCAACCATTATCAAATTCATAAACAGAGCTATGGATGAAAGGACTGACCATCCATGATATCAAAATTATAGTTTTAACTAGTTTAACTAGTGTTTAATAAAATTATTTGTTTACAAACATTGGAGTAAAACAAGTGTTTGGGATCTGATGAACTAACCTCATGAGGCATTTTAAGTTATGTTCTTTAAGAATCAATAGGTATACATCTTTAAATCCAGAAATGGATTTAGAAACTGCAGATTCCCCCTTTTCAGAGGGACAATTGATCTAAAAAAAAGAATAAGTAAGCAAAGAAAAGTGCAATGGAAATAAATCAATTGTTATTCAGTTTTGGATCACTTTTAAAGCGCTACCTTTATAAAAAAGAAAAACATTTGATATTAGTAACATTCCCATAACTATTTGTCAATAATGCATATTTTGTATGTATGTTATATTAAGAATAAATGAAACAATATTGTCTCCTGATGGTGGTGTTTAGTTATATGTAGTAGTCCCTCCTACTGAGGAAGAATCTCAAACTAACCTGTTTTCTATCTAAAGGTACAATCTTCTATTTAGACAGCCTGAACCTGACACTGTTTGTTGGAGCTGGGGAAATATAATCACTTTCAAATTCAGGTTTTGAAAGTTGTGCTTTAACAATGATGGATTATCAAACTGTTTGTTTTACTAAACACCCCCAACACCAAAGTCCAGTATTGTTAAATATATAATCAGCATCATGCAGTTTAGGAATTTGTTCCCTTGTGCTGCAATATCACTTATGAAGACATTTTATATCAATTGTATATAATATTTTGATAACAAAACAAATAAGCGGGCATTACTGAAACCCCTTATTATTTGTTTGGACAGATGATTCAATCTGAATCACCAAAACTTGTTATATCAGGAGAGATGGAAGCAGCTACAGTAGTTTCTCTCACCATGGCAGTACTTTTAGGTAAGACTTCACCTTGCATTCTCAACAGACACAGACACACTGAGGTCAAACAGAGATGTTAATTGCAGAGTGGCGAGAGGTGCAAGAGAAGTGTTCAGCTTTAAGTTATTATTTTACCTTCATAGTTATTTTTCTTCTCCCTAGTGTGCAAATAAATGTTAGATCAACCTTTCTTGTATATTCTTCTTTGGTAACACTGTACATTATCCCAGTCTGTTGTCCCCAAATGCTTCAAGATGGTCACAATTGTTCCTGTACCCAAGAATGCAAAGGTAACTGAACTAAATGAGTATCGCCCTGTAGCACTCACTTCTGTCATCATAAAGTGCTTTGAGAGACTAGTCAAGGATCATATCACCTCCACCTTACCTGTCACCCTAGACCCACTTCAATTTGCTTACCACCCCAATAGGTCCACAGACGATGCAATCGCCATCACACTTCACACTGCCCTATCCCATCTGACAAGAGAAATACCTATGTAAGAATGCTGTTCATTGACTACAGCTCAGCATTCAACACCATTGTACCCTCCAAGCTCATCATTAAGCTTGAGGCCCTGGGTCTCAACCCCGCCCTGTGCAATTGGGTTCTGGACTTCCTGACGGGCCGCCCCAGGTGGTGAAGGTGGGAAACATCTCCACTTCGCTGACCTTTAACACTGGGGCCCCACAAGGGTGCGTGCTCAGCCCTCTCCTGTACTCCCTGTTCACCCATGACTGCGTGGCCGTGCACGACTCCAACTCAATCATCACGTTTGCAGACGACACAACAGTAGTAGGCTTGATTACCAACAACGACAAGACAGCCTACAGGGAGGAGGTGAGGGCTCTCAGTGTGTGGTGTAAGGAAAATAACTTCTCACTCAACGTCAACAAAACAAAGGAGATGATCGTGGACTTCAGGAAACAGCAGAGGAAGCACCCCCCATCCACATCGACGGGACAGCAGTGGAGAAGGTGGAACGTTTTTTTAAGTTCCTCGGCGTACACATCACTCACGGCGCAAGATGGCTGGCTGGCTGTTACTGCCTGAACAGAGATGACATGATGACTTGGAATAAAATAAGTAATAAAATAAAAACATCTAATATACACAATTTGAAATATTTTATTAAAGTAATGTGAATTAAGGTAGTTAAAAAAAAGAAGTGATATGCAGTAATGGGAAGTTACTACCATTGTGGTTGTATTAATGAAATAGTCATCATCATACTAAAAACAAATAATATACACAGCCAAAATATTTTATTTTAGTAATGTGAAACAATGATGGTTAGCCTAATAAGTGATAGTAATGGGCAGTCATTACCATCAATTTGTTTTATTCTGTGTTACAGCATTGAACCAATATTTATTTTATTTAACTAGGAAACATTCAGTTAAGAACAAATTCGTATTTACAATGACGGCCAATTGAGCGCCGCCCTATGGGACTCCCAATCACTGCCAGTTGTGATACAGCCTGGAATTGAACCAGGGTCTGTAGTGACGCCTCTAGCACTGAGAAGTAGTGCCTTAGTCTGCTGTGCCACTCGGGAGCCAAAAATATAATGCATTTATTGTTTACAAAAAAGTCAACCGAAATTGAAAAATCTGAACCAACCTCAAAAAGCACTAGTTGCTCAGCACTACTGCTCAGACCAATCCCAGACAGTTTTTCATCAGATTTATTTTCTTGCTAAAACTATATTTTGTATAATTTAATTTGAATAGAAAACTAATACTGTAAAGTAACTAATTGTTACACAGAAATAATTTGATATTGAGAGAAACTGCTGCATTGGGCCTTTAATTTGTCAAAATACTTATGACTTCCAAAAGGGGGGGCTAAATACATTCAATCTCAATGCTGGAGTATAGAGACAAATTAAGATTTTAGCTTTACTGTCAAAATACATATGGAGGTAAGTGAACATGTGTATATAATACTGTATGATATGATCAACAATCAATCGGTCTAGGAAAAGACTAAACTTTTACAGCCAAAGTGTGACTGACTGGGGTTTAAAAACCAGGTCACCTGTGCTCAACAAGATGTGAAGCCTGCTAAGCTAAATTAATGCATATTTTCTAGTTCTTCTCTATTTATGCACACATGCAAACATGCATAGGGCAAACAGTTACCAGCTTCTTTGTGTTAACATCAGGGGGACTGACAGAGGATCATGTGAAGAAGAAATATATCTGTATTGTCTTCCTGTTGGCCCTGTCATGCCTCTGCTTCCTGTTCAGTAACATCAACATTCTGGAGGTAGGGTACAGCCATCTGCACTCAAAACAAGTTATAGGTCAAAACATGGTGTCAACATTCTACCAGCTCCAGAGCAGCATCCAGCTAGCTTTCATCACAGAGGGACTTTCTCCTCTGCGTCGCAACCAGAGCCACTGTAGCCAGGGGCCCTCACCGGAGAAGGCTCTGGAGGAGCGTGACCTCCTGGAGTCTATCGCCTGGCCACAGCCTCACCTCCACTCTGTGAATGTGTCCCTGAACCAGACCAGTGACTCTGCACACAGCCTTTTTGTGATCCTGTCAGCAGGAAGCAGAAGAAAGTGGCACATGGTGGACCAGTTGGAGGCTCTGGTCCATATACACGATTTCCAGGGGTGTCCCAAGAGCTATGGTGGAGACTTCATGCTGGCCTGGCTGCACTCCAAGTTGGAGACAGGAGTTGCAGGACAGGTGCTGGACCACAGGAATGGGACCTACTCTGCCATTTTCCCATTACTATAGCAGGGGTATGCACAGGTGGAGGTGACACTGGTCCATCCTAGTGAGGCAGTTCATGTTCTAAGATGGTTACGAGAAGAACGGCCCGATCGGATTTTCTTTAAGAGTCTGTTCCGCTCTGGAAAACTGTCCCAAACAACTGTATGTAACCTGTGTCTGCTGATAAACCAGGATCCGTTGTGCAATTTCACAGACCCCCACACAGGGGAGCCCTGGTACTGCTACAAGCACAAGCTGCTGAGCTGTGACGCACAGATCAACCACGCTATTTGAGGAAACTGTGAAACATCTGCTCACCAACAAAGAGGCCTTGCTCTTCCAGAGGTTAGTGAGGGGTACACTCCATATATGAGTGAAAGTGTGTCTAATTGAATCACAGAATTTGTTTTCAATGTATCAGATTGCTTGCTTATGTGGGTTTATTTAACATTCAAATATGATTCTCTCTCAATTCTTTCTCAGTGGTGTGAACATCAAAGTTCCCATTCCTCCTTCAGGGTCTGACAGTGTCATTGTGCTGCCTGAGAAAAGAAGGTAGGCGAGCTAGGAGATATCACAGTACAACTGTGTGTTTATCTTTTTAACACTAGCTAGCCAGCCTACTAACTGCTCTGCTCTGCTTTGTGGCTGTATATGTCATCCCTGGAGAGTTTCTGGGTGTGGAGGACAGTATTCAAGCCAACTACTGCATCTACAGTAATGTAAGATGGGAAAGCCCTAGCACCTCTATTGCCTGTAAAGTAATGATGCTAGCTGGTACAAGATGCTTGCTTTCCTCTTTCAGACAAAGCAGACGTGGAGAGAAGCAGCATGAAGACAGAGTCTACCAAGATCACTCCTTCCGGGTATTACTTCCAAGGGTCATGGCGAACGCTGGGTGGTGGTGTGATGCGCCAGTTTAACCTCTTAGGGCTAGGGGGCAGTATTTACACCGCCGGATAAAAAACGTACCCGATTTAATCTGGTTACTACTCCTACCCAGTAACTAGAATATGCATATACTTATTAGATATGGATAGAAAACACCCTAAAGTTTCTAAAACTGTTTGAATGGTGTCTGTGAGTATAACAGAACTCATATGGCAGGCAAAAACCTGAGAGATTCCTTTACAGGAAGTGGCCTGTCTGACCATTTATTGGCTTTCTTTGACATCTCTTTCCAAAACAAAGGATCTCTGCGGTAACGTGATACTTCCCACGGCTCCCATAGGCTCTCAGAGCCCGGGAAAAAGCTGAATGTCGTTATTCCAGCCCCAGGCTGAAACACATTATCGCCTTTGTCAAGTGGCTGATCAAGGGACAGTGGGCTTAGGCGCGTGCACTGGTCGTCCCCGTCTTTCTTTTTTTTCCTCTGTTTACCTAATTGCAGATTCCCGGTCGGAATATTATCGCTTTTTTACGAGATAAATTGTATAAAAATAGATTTTAAACAGCGGTTGACATGCTTCGAAGTACGGTAATGGAATATTTAGATTTTTTTTTGTCACGAAATGCGCCATGCTCGTAACCCTGATTTACCATTTCGGATAGTGTCTAGAACGCATGAACAAAACGGCGCTGTTTGGATATAACGATGGATTATTTGGGACCAAACCAACATTTGTTATTGAAGTAGAAGTCCTGGGAGTGCATTCTGACGAAGAACAGCAAAGGTAATAACATTTTTGTTATAGTAAATCTGATTTTGGTGAAGGCTAAACTTGCTGGGTGTCTAAATAGCTAGCCCTGTGATGCCGGGCTATCTACTTAGAATATTGCAAAATGTGCTTTCACCGAAAAGCTATTTTAAAATCGGACATATCGAGTGCATAGAGGAGTTCTGTATCTATAATTCTTAAAATAATTGTTATGCTTTTTGTGAATGTTTATCGTGAGTAATTTAGTAAATTGTTAGTGAATTCGCCGGAAGTTTGCGGGGGGTATGCTAGTTCTGAACGTCACATGCTAATGTAAAAAGCTGTTTTTTGATAAAAATATGAACTTGATTGAACAAAACATGCATGTATTGTATAACATAATGTCCTAGGGTTGTCATCTGATGAAGATCATCAAAGGTTAGTGCTGCATTTAGCTGTCTTCTGGGTTTTTGTGACATTATATGCTAGCTTGAAAAATGGGTGTCTGATTATTTCTGGCTGGGTACTCTGCTGACATAATCTAATGTTTTGCTTTCGTTGTAAAGCCTTTTTGAAATCGGACAGTGTGGTAGGATTAACGAGAGTCTTGTCTTTAAATAGCTGTAAAATAGTCATATGTTTGAGAAATTGAAGTAATAGCATTTCTAAGGTATTTGAAAATCGCGCCACAGGATTCAACTGGCTGTTGAGTAGTTGGGACGATTTGGTGCCACCTAGCCCAGAGAGGTTAATGACTTGTCTGCCACTCAGTGTCTGAAGGGCAAAGTGGTGTACATGTACAGAGACTCTACTGTTAGACAGTGGTTCAAGTACCTCAACGCATCTTTCACTCTCTGATGCCTCAGGTGCTTTCTAACTCCCAACTCTCCCTTCCTCTTTGTG
The DNA here is from genome assembly GCF_965601325.2 of Salmo salar. Taxonomy (NCBI): domain Eukaryota; kingdom Metazoa; phylum Chordata; class Actinopteri; order Salmoniformes; family Salmonidae; genus Salmo; species Salmo salar. Next base: position 24,058,838 of record NC_138292.1, read on the forward strand.
CCACAGGTGAAGGAGTTCAACCTCTGCAGTCCTAAGAAGTTGGTCACCTTTCATGACAGTGGACAGCACCCACAACATCCTGCTGAAGTACCATTGTCACGGTCCTCCAATCCGCTTCAACACTGTCATCACCAGTGAGATGCGCTATGTAGCTAATGAGCTGGATGGCCTGACTGGTGGGTCAAATACTGTGGTGTTTATCGGCATATGGTCCCATTTCAGCACCTTCCCTGTGCAGGTCTACATTTGCCGACTACACCACATTCGGCGGGCGGTGGTGTGGCTTCTGGACCGGGCTTCGGGGACCCTGGTGGTGTTGTGCTCGGCCAACCTCCAGGCCCTGGACCCAAATGTGAGCCTGTACAATAGTGACTGGTTCTCAGTGTAGCTGTACAGGGTGCTCAGGGCAATGTTCAGGGGTCTGACCCCTGAACATTGGGCAAGGAGATGACCCTTGCCCACCACCTCCCCCATGACCTCCATCTGCCCCCCCATCATTATCAAGAACATGATAGACATTATGCTCTCTCATGTCTCCCCAGAGAAGGGCTAGCAGATTAAGTGAATGATTTATGTCTGAATTCTCCATCATTCAACACCTGGGTGATTCTGCAACTACGGAAACTTCTATGTCCTCAGGGTCAATTTGGGGGATTTTATAAAAAAAATATGTATGTATTATTTATTTATATATTAAGTTCACACTAACATTACCCCAGATTTTTTTTACACCTCTCTATCAAGTATTGTAGCTACTTTTCAGATGCATTTTATACCTCAATTTCACTGTTTTGCCCTTGTCCCTGACTCAGAAGCTCAAAAAGCTTCTACTATGTTTTTCTATGAGAGAACATGACATGAATAATTGCACATTATTTAATCTTCTAGAGAAAGAGTCAATTAAATCAAATCTATATCAATATTTACTGTGAGTATGTGTAACGCCCTGGCCATAGAGAGGGGTTTTTTGTTCTTTATTTTTGGTTAGGCCAGGGTGTTACATTGGTGGGTGTTCTATGTACATTTTTCTATGTTTTTGTATTTCTTTGTTTTGGGCCGTGTGTGGCTCCCAATCAGGCACAGCTGAAGTTCGTTGTTGCTGATTGGGAGTCACACATTAGTAGCCTATTTTTCCTTTGGGTTTTGTGGGTGATTGTTTCGGTTTAGAGTGTTTCCTAACAGGACTGTTTTGCTGTCGTGTTTTGTTCATTTTTGTAGTGTTCTCTTTGTTCGTATTAAATTTCAAGATGAACACTAACTCCGCTGCACCTTGGTCTACTCTCTCTTCCGACAGCCGTTACAGAACGCTATTGTCCGATTGAAATATTATAGATTATTTAGGCTTAAAACAACCTGAGGATTGATTATAAACATCGTTTGACATGTTTCTACGAACTTTACAGGTACTATTTGGAATTTTCGTCTGCCTGTTGTGACCGCATTTGAGCCATTGGATTACTGGACAAACTCACCAACAAAATGGAGGTTTTTGAATATAAAGAGGGACTTTATCGAACAAAACAAACATTTATTGTGTAACTGGGAGTCTTGTGAGTGCAACCATACGAAGATCATCAAAGGTAAGTGATTCATTTTATTGCTATTTCTAACTTTCGTGGCTAATCTACTTGGCTGGTATCTGTATGTAATGTTTTGTGTGCTGAGCGCTGTCCTCAGATAATCGCATGGTTTGCTTTCACCGTAAAGCCTTTTTGACATCTGACATGGCGGCTGGATTAACAACAAGTTAAACTCTCTAGGGTCGGCGGGACGAAATCGTCCCACCTACTCAACAGCCAGTTGAATCCCGTGGCGCGTTATTCAAATACCTTAGAAATGCTATTACTTCAATTTCTCAAACATATTACTATTTTACACCATTTTAAAGACAAGACTCTCGTTAATCTAACCACACTGTCCTATTTCAAAAAGGCTTTACAACGAAAGCAAAACATTAGATTATGTCAGCAGAGTACCCAGCCAGAAATAATCAGACACCCATTTTTCAAGCTAGCATATAATGTCACATAAACCCAAACCACAGCTAAATGCAGCACTAAACTTTGATGATCTTCATCAGATGACACTCCTAGGACATTATGTTATACAATACATGCATGTTTTGTTCAATCAAGTTCATATTTATATAAAAAAACAGCTTTTTACATTAGCATGTGAAGTTCAGAACTAGCATTCCCACCGAACACTTCCGGTGAATTTACAAAATTACTCACGATAAACGTTCACAAAAAAACAACAATTATTTTAAGAATTATAGATACAGAACTCCTTTATGCAATCGCGGTGTCCGATTTTAAAATAGCTTTTCGGTGAAAGCACATTTTGCAATATTCTGAGTACATAGCTCGCCATCACGGGCTAGCTATTTTGACACCCACCAAGTTTGGTACTCACCAAACTCAGATTTACTATAAGAAAAATTGTATTACCTTTGCTGTTCTTCATCAGAATGCACTCCCAGGACTTCTACTTCAACAACAAATGTTGTTTTGGTTCAAAATAATCCATAGTTATATCCAAATAGCGGCGTTTTGTTTGTGCGTTCAAGACACTATCCGAAGGGTAACGAAGGGTGACGCGCAGACACGTATCATGACAAAAAATGACAAAATATTCCATTACCGTACTTCGAAGCATGTCAAACGCAGTTTAAAATCAATTTTTATGCCATTTTTCTCATAAATAGCGATAATATTCCTACCGGGAGTCGTTGTTTTAGTTCAAAGACTGATAATCTAAAATGGACTCTTCACGTGCACGCGCGCATCCGTCTCATTGTTCTCAGATCCACCACTTACCAAATGCGCTACTGTTTTTCAGCCATGGGCTGCAAAGTCATCATTCAACGTTCTGGCGCCTTCTGAGAGCCTATGGGAGCCTTAGGAAGTGTCACGTTACAGCAGAGATCCTTTGTTTTGGATAGAGATGACAAAGAAGTCCAAGAAATGGTCAGACAGGGTACTTCCTGTACAGAATCTTCTCAGGTTTTGGCCTGCCATTTGAGTTCTGTTATACTCACAGACACCATTCAAACAGTTTTAGAAACTTTGGAGTGGTTTCTATCCAAAGCTACTAATTATATGCATATTCTAGTTTCTGGGCAGGAGTAATAACCAGATTAAATCGGGTACGTTTTTTATCCGGACGTGAAAATACTGCCCCCTATCCATAACAAGTAAAAAAATGCTCAGAGGCAACATCCTGAGAAAGTATGGCCTGGTCAAAGCCGCAAACAGAGAAATTGGATTTTCAGCAAAAGCAGTGAGGGCAAATGAAAACAGGCCAACAAGTCTTCAAAACTCCAGGAAAAAGCAGTGTAACATAATTAGCACAGCCACAGAAGAGAATATCACTAGATTCAATGAATGTGATATCAACAGTAGAGCAACAACAATTGGGAAAAAGGACACACTAATGAGGAACAAGGGAAAAAAAGCTACGCGCTTCTTGAATGGCATAATTCAGAACCTTTATCAGAATTTGAAGAAGGAATATTCAGAGATTAAAATTTCCTACTATGAATTCTGAAAAATAACAGTCCAGGATAGGGACACATGCCTCTGCAAAACCCACACCAATTTCCAGTTCATGGCGGACAAACTACAGTATCACAAAGTGATCAGCTGCAGGAACAATGAGAACCTTATTGCGTCTTTGTGCTGTGAGAACCTGAAGAAAGAGTGCATGAGCACTCTCTGAATATTTCCTCTTAAAATTCTAATAAAGGTTCTGAATTGTGCCATTCAAGAAGTGCTTCTGCTTTTTTTCTTGTCCCTCGTTAGTGTGTCCTTCTCCCCCTGTTGCTTTACTTTTGACATCACGTCCATAGAATCCAGTATCATGACGTTGGCCTGTGGGTAAGGTTTATGACCCCTCCATAAATACCTTTCTCCCTTCCCCTCTCTTTCTGACCCTACTGAAGGACTGTTGAATAGCCTTTGTTAAATATAGAGAGTCTGAGAACATCAAACAAATTGGGAAAAGGAACCATATTTTGGTAATAAAACCAGTTGGAAATATGCTTTGGAACTTAATGAGTATGGATGTCAGTTCGGTTGTCATCTGAGACATTATGACTGATGACAGGACGACATTAACTGTACCTGGGAAAGTATACACCCTCTAGTTATCAGAGTCACATGGAATTGTTATGCAATTGAAATGTTTGATATTGAAATTGTTTGTTAGGAGATTAAATGTAATTTTAACTTCCAATTGAGAGAATTGGGTTTTCATAAGGAAAGTGCCCTGCTTGATCAGTGTCCCGCCCCTGTGAAGAGACAGGGGTTATAAACGATGAAACACACCCTCCTCCCCTCACCACTATATAAGACAATGACACAATGTAATTGAGTTCCACTACGTGAGGTCTGCAGCCTCTGCGTTACAAGGACACACATGTCAAGTACAGAACTAAGCCAACCTCGGCGTGAGCTTTGGTTGTGAATGGTATGAACTTTGAACTTATTCACTACAGAAGTGATACTTCCTAGCCGTTGAGTTAGCAGCGGCTGCTGTAGACGTGGGCTAGGAAAGGACGGATGACGGATCCAGTCTAACACAAACGAAGATACCACAACGTATCCAATTTACCACCAGAGACATTCTTCCGAGGACAGGAAGATCTCTCTTGGCTAACCCGGCCTACTATCTACGACCAATCTACCGAAGCACAGCTCAGAGTAAATATTTATTGCATTTTCCTTTTCCAAATGGGCGGTAATTTAGAATGCATAAGATTCTGTATTTACGATAGCATAGCTGTTTCTTTGTTCCTCGGTCTTCCCGCTCTTTCATTCAAGCCCAACCCCCTTTCTTTGTGTAACAAGCCGGCATGTCGGCTCCGTCCGCCAGGGACGTTTTCTGTATGACATCATTTGTATTCTGTGTACATGTAATTCTGTGTGATTAGTTAGGTATTTAGTAAATAAATAATTAAACCCAATTTTGTATTGCTGATTCAACTTGTTAGCCAGGGTTCGTGAAGATAACCAAGAATTTACAACTTTCATTATGAGACTGAAATAAGGTGAGGATTAAGATGACGGCTATCGATGTAAAATATTACTAAGTCTTTTAAGAGTTTATTCGGAAGATAACGGCTCTATAAACGTTCTTCCGTGGTGCCCCGACTTTCTAGTTAATGACATTTACATGATTAGCTTAATCAGGTAATATTAATTACAGAGAAAGGATTTAATAGAATAGCATGTCATATCACTTAATCCGGCATAGCCAAAGACACAACATTTTGGAGCCCCCATGCAAGGAATCTAAAATAGGATGACGCTTTCATTTTGATTCAGCCTATGTAAAATTGAAAAGCAGATTAAATAATATACCAAGTTTATTATATACATTATGGGAATTGTAGACAGGAATTGTTGTTGGTGTGTGCTGGAGATTCCCCGTCTCCGTGTTGTTCTCTGACGTAGTCAGTGGGTAGCGTAAGCTATACATTTCTGTATTTGGGCTGATAAAGCTATCTGAGAAATAGTGTGTTTGGCCAAACGCAGGGCTATTTCTGCCTCGCGCGTTTCAGACGCGTGTTGGCTCGGTCATTATTGACTTCTCAAGCGAGGACAAAGATCCAGCCAATTGAAATTTAGTAGAGATTAGCTTGACCAGCGATAAGTATCTCTCTGTCTCTCTCGTGTTTACACGCGAGTAGACCACGGCGCAGTTTGTTGTTTGCCGCGAGTTCCGGTTAAAACATCGTCAAAATAACGCTGAAAAGGGTTTGAAAATAATACGTTATGATTAAAACCTTTCCGTTGCCAAGGGAATCCTATGTTATACCTGAAATATGCAAAAAGTAGGATTAGCTAGCTCGAGATGCTAAGCTAACAAAAGGGAAAACAGCCGTTTTGTTTTGTGCCACATGGTAAGTCCTCCGCCTTGCGGAACGGAAGTCCCGCCCTGGGTTCTTCCACTTGATTTCAGCGTGTGCCAGCAGGGGCCTCTGAAGAGTCACCAGTACTTTCCTTCAAGAAGAATTAGTCAGGTGACACTCAAGTCGTTACTCATGATATCCAGACTGGTATCGATGTCTTATTCAATTGAACTAATAAGTGAAATTGCCAGATTTACATTCTCAAGTGGATCTTTTAAATAATATCCAAATTGATGAGTTTTCTAAATGAGACATTGTAATCTTTTTTCCACATTAACCTAGATGAATAAACCTCTCAGGTTAATTAAAGTTTAAATCCCAAATAGCCTATACAGGTTTGATTTATCATTAAAATTTATCAATCAGTAAAAACATTTTTGCAAAACCCATTCAGTAATCCAGTACTGACAGAAGTCCCGCCCCAGCGGGAATCCCATGTGGCTTCGGCCCAAGGAAGAAGTGTACCATAGTGGGACTTTGTTATCCTTAAGCCATTTTGCCACAACGTTGGAAGTATGCTTGGGGTCATTGTCCATTTAGAAGACCGATTTGTGACCAAGCTTTAAGTTCCTGACTGATGTCTTGAGATGTTGCTTCAATATATCCACATAATTTCCCTCCCTCATGATGCCATCTATTTTGTGAAGTGCACCAGTCCCTCCTGCAGGAAAGCACCCCCACACCATGAAGCTGCCACCCCCATGCTTCACGATTGGGATGGTGTTCTTCGGCTTGCAACCCTCCCCCTTTTTCCACCTAACATAACGATGGTCATTACGGCCAAATAGTTATATTTTTGCTTCATCAGACCAGAGGACATTTCTCCAAAAAGTACGATCTTTGTCCCCATGTACAGTTGCAAACCGTAGTCTGGCTTTTTTATGGCGATTTTGGAGCAGTAGCTTCTTCTTTGCTGAGCGGCCTTTCAGGTTATGTCAATGTAGGACTCGTTTTACTGTGGATATAGATAGTTTTGTACCCGTTTCCTCCAGCATCTTCACAAGGTCCTTTGCTGTTGTTCTGGGATTGATTTGCACTTTTCGCACCAAAGTACGTTCATCCCTAGGAGACAGAACCCGTCTCCTTCCTGAGCGGTATGACGGCTGCGTGGTCCCATGGTGTTTATACTTGCGTACTGTTGTTTGTACAGATGAACGTGGTACCTTCAGGCATTTGGAAATTGCTCCCAAGGATGAACCAGACTTGTGGAGGTCTACAGTTTTTTTTCTGAGGTCTTGGCTGATTTATTTTTATTTTCCTATGATGTCAATAAGAGGCACTGAGTTTGAAGGTAGGCCTTGAAATACATCCACAGGTACACCTTCAATTGACTCAAATGATGTCAATTAGCCTATCAGAAGCTTCTAATGCCATGACATTATTTGCTAGAATTTTCCAAGCTGATTAAGGCACAGTCAACTTAGTGTATGTAAACGTCTGATCCACTGGAATTGTGAAACAGGGAATTATAAGTGAAATAATCTGTCTGTAAACAATTTTTGGAAAAATGACTTGTGTCATGCACAAAGTAGATGTCCTACCTGACTTGCCAAAACTCTAGTTTAACAAGATATTTATGGAGTGGTTGAAAAACAAGTTTTAAACCTCTTAGAGACCCCTTAACACTCATTTTGACAACAGCCAGTGAAAAAATCAGAGCGCCAAATTCAAAACAACAAAAATGTCATAATTCAGATTTCTCACACATAATAGTATTATACATCATTTTAAAGATAAGATTCTCCTTAATCTAACCACATTGTCCGATTTCAAAAAGGCTTTACAGCAAAAGCAAAACATTAGATTATGTTAGGATACCACCTAAACAAGAAAAGCCACACAACCATTTTCCCAGCAAGGAGAGACGTCACAATAACCAGAAGTACAGCTAAAATGAAGCACTAACCTTTGATGATCTTCATCAGATGGCACTCATAGGACTTCATGTTACACAATACATGTATGTTTTGCTCGATAAAGTTCATATTTATATCCAAAAATCCCATTTTACATTGGCGCGTAATGTTCAGAAATGTTTACCCTCCAAACCTTCCGGTGAATGAGCACAATGAGCACACATATTACAGAAATACTCATCATAAACTTTGATCAATATACAAGTATTAGGCACAGAATTATAGATAAACTTCTCCTAAATGTAACCGCTTTGTCAGATTTAAAAAAAGGTTTGAAAGCACAATTTGCAATAATCTGAGTACAGCCCAGAAGACAACAACAACCAGCAAACAGAAACCTGCCATCTTGGAGTCAATAAAACTAAGAAATTACATTAGAAATATTCACTTACCTTTGATTATCTTCATCAGAATGCACTCCCAGGAATCCCAACTCCACAATAAATGTTCGATAAAGATTATCTTTATGTCCAAATATATCCATTTTGTTCGCGCGTTAGGTTCACTATCCAAATCCACAACGCGCGTGCTTACTTAGTCCAGACGAAAAGTCAAAAAAGTTTTACTACAGTTTGTAGAAACATGTCAAACGATGTATAGAATCAATCTTTCGGTTGTTTTTAACATATGTCTTCAATAAAATTCCAACCGGACCTATCCGTTCTCTTTAGGAATGAATATGAACGCAGCTCGCTCCCAAGTCTCTGCGCATGACTGAACCCATGCCTTATAATGGGACACCTACTTCCTTGGGCTGTTATTCCCTTCAAATTCACCATCAAACAAGGTTCTAAAGACTGTTGACATCTAGTGGAAGCTTTAGGAAGTGCAAAATGAACCCTAAGTCACTGTATACTGTAAAGGCAATCACTTGAAAAGACTACAACCTCAGATTTCCCTCTTCCTGGTTGGATTTTTCTCAGGTTTTTGCCTGCCATATGAGTTCTGTTATACTCACAGACATCATTCAAACAGGTTTAGAAACTTCAGAGTGTTTTCTATCCAAATCTATATCCTACCTCCTGGGCCCGAGTAGCAGGCAGTTTAATTTGGGTACGTTTTTCATCCAGCCGTGAAAATACTGCCCCCTATCCCTAAGAGGTTTTAATGACTCCAATCTAAGTGTATGTAAACTTCCGACTTCAACTGTATGTATAATTTACATTGATTGTGCCCGAAGGTGCAGAATCACCCACCTATACAATATTGGCAATATGCCTAGTAATCCTAATTGTACATAATGCACCTGACATGTACGTTCTGGGTTTTTACTTGTCACATCAGACTGTTATGATTGTTACTCTCTGAATGTAAAAAAATAAGACCTGTACATCATTAATTAACTGAGAACGTTTTGTCTTCTCAACTTCAGAGAACTTACATTACATTTACATTTACATTTAAGTCATTTAGCAGACGCTCTTATCCAGAGCGACTTACAAAATGGTGCATTCACCTTATGATATCCAGTGGAACAACCACTTTACAATAGTGCATCTAAATATTTTAAGGGGGGGGGGGGTTAGAAGGATTACTTTATCCTATCCTAGGTATTCCTTAAAGAGGTGGGGTTTCAGGTGTCTCCGGAAGGTGGTGATTGACTCCGCTGTCCTGGCGTCGTGAGGGAGCTTGTTCCACCATTGGGGTGCCAGAGCAGCGAACAGTTTTGACTGGGCTGAGCGGGAACTGTGCTTCCTCAGAGGTAGGGGGGCCAGCAGGCCAGTGGTGGATGAACGCAGTGCCCTTGTTTGGGTGTAGGGCCTGATCAGAGCCTGAAGGTATGGAGGTGCCGTTCCCTTCACAGCTCCGTAGGCAATCACCATGGTCTTGTAGCGGATGCGAGCTTCAACTGGAAGCCAGTGGAGAGAGCGGAGGAGCGGGGTGACGTGAGAGAACTTGGGAAGGTTGAACACCAGACGGGCTGCGGCGTTCTGGATGAGTTGTAGGGGTTTAATGGCACAGGCAGGGAGCCCAGCCAACAGCGAGTTGCAGTAATCCAGACGGGAGATGACAAGTGCCTGGATTAGGACCTGCGCCGCTTCCTGTGTGAGGCAGGGTCGTACTCTGCGAATGTTGTAGAGCATGAACCTACAGGATCGGGTCACCGCCTTGATGTTAGTGGAGAACGACAGGGTGTTGTCCAGGATCACGCCAAGGTTCTTAGCACTCTGGGAGGAGGACACAAGGGAGTTGTCAACCGTGATGGCGAGATCATGGAACGGGCAGTCCTTCCCCGGGAGGAAGAGCAGCTCCGTCTTGCCGAGGTTCAGCTTGAGCTGGTGATCCGTCATCCACACTGATATGTCTGACAGACATGCAGAGATGCGATTCGCCGCCTGGTTATCAGAAGGGGGAATGGAGAAGATTAATTGTGTGTCGTCTGCATAGCAATGATAGGAGAGACCATGTGAGGATATGACAGAGCCAAGTGACTTGGTGTATAGCGAGAATAGGAGAGGGCCTAGAACAGAGCCTTAACAAAACTCCCATTTCCTACCATAGCTGGGTTATCTTTGAGTAGAGTGCCATTTTGTCCTTGTGACATTGTGTGTTCATTTTAATAAAACACTAAATTTAACAGTTGGGTCCCATACATCTACCCTGTAACTAATCTAAACAATGTAAAAAATGGCCGGTAGTGTGTTTTAAATTATATATAAGTTGTGGGGGGAGAGGAAACTGATAGGCAACCTTAGTTGCTAGGCGGGATGGGAAGAGGGTGAAATCATGGTTTCCGGGAGGTGGATGGTTGGATGGTAACATGTTCTCTGGGGGGGTTGGAGGCCCACCTTTTTTGTTTATTTTCCTTTATATACTAAATGGATTATTACTAAGTTTAGTAAATTTGGTCACAAATCTTTGGTCTTTGAAAATCCCAATTTTGGCACGTCTCACATCATGTTTGTCCAACTACTAAGAAGATTTTAACCCACTTAACCCCAACATTTCCCCAAGTTTTAACCATTGTGAAGCCCCAGTTATTTTGTTGCTTTGACAAAGTCATTTTTGAAGATTATTTATTGTATTTAATGTGATTAATTTACATTTCTCCCTCAGGTTTAAGGTCAACGCGTTATGTGAACTGAACTTTTTTGGGGGTGGGGGTTGGGGGGGTAGATCAGCTTTAATATTGCAGATTGTGGGTTCTAGAACTCTGGTGTTACTATGGTAAAACCTTTTTTCAAAAGGAACATTTGACCATCTAGTATATACTGAACAAAAATATAAATGCAACAATTTTACCACTATTTTACTGAGTTACAGTTTATATGAGTAAACAAGTAAATTGAAATAAATTCGTTAGGCCATAATATATGGATTTCACATGACTGGGATGACTGGCACCTTAAAGAAAATGGGCCTCAGGATCTCGCCACGGTATTTCTGTGCATTCAAATGGCCATCAATAAAATGCAATTGTGTTTGTTAACCGTAGCTTATGCCTACCCATACCGTAACCCCACCGCCACCATGGGGCACTCTGTTCACAACATTGTCATCAGCAAACCGCTCTCCCACACATCATACACAGGGTCTGCGGTTGTGAGCCCGGTTGTACGTACTGTCAAATTCTCTAAAACAACGTTGGAGGCAGCTTATGGTAGAGAAATTAACATTACATTTTGTGGCAACAGCTCTGGTGGACATTCTGCGGTACTCATGCCAATTGCACGCTCCCTCAACTTGAGACCTCTGTGACATTGTTTTTGCCAAAACTGCATATTTTTAGAGTGGCATTTTTGTTCCCAGCACAAGGGGCACCTGTGTAATGATCATGCTGTTTTATCAGCTTCTTGATATGCTATACTTGTCAGGCGGATGGATTATCTTGGCAAAGGAGAAAGCTCACTAACAGGGATGTAAACAAATTTGTGCACCACATTTGAGAGAAACAAGCTTTTTGTGCATATTGAACATTTCTAGGATCTTTTATTTGAGCTCATGAAATATAGGACCAACACTTTACATGTTGCGTTTATATTTCTGTTCAGTGTAATAGTCAAATCATACTGTAAAAGCAGGTGAGCTGGTGATACAATTTTACATTTCTTTGCAATTTTCTGATGTTTTGTGGTGGATGTTTTAAGTTCAAATGTTTTGTTAAGCTTGCATTCAATTGCCCCTCCCGGTTGCACACAACAAGCTTCCATCCCCCCTTTCACAAGAGGAGTTATGGCTGATTTAATAGGATGTTTTGATACCCTGTTACGGTCAACCTTGTTACTTTAATTGTCACCTTTTTTATAGTCCTTTTTCTTAATTTAAGCTCTGGAGATGTTTAATTATAAAATTTGCCGTGCTCTTAATGACAGAATGTTAAAATTAGGTGAAATAAATAGTTGGGTCTTTATTCAATCCATAAAGATTCTGTACTAGAAATGTAAAGGTTCGTTTTTCCATTGAGACAACATATACAGTGTTCACGCTGAATGCAGTCTCTACTAAAGTGGGAACATTGCCTTTAAATTTCAATCACGCTGTAAAGCTGAACTTCTGCGATGCAGATTGAATAGAGCCCTTATTCTTTTAAAAATTACACGAACAAAAAAGCGCTATTCATGGAACGACCTAAGAGATATAACTCACAAACCAATAGGTGCTCAGCCTGAAACTCAGAAACATACAATAGAAGACAGACTTTCATATACACAAAAGTGTACAGACACTAACACAAGTGCAGATGAGACGAGAGAGAGACGTCATCAGAGCGCGCAACAGGACACTGTACTCTCTACACTCGGTTTGTTGTTTACATTAAAACTTTTTCATTAAATTGATTTTAATCCGAACTAAAGTTTTGTTACTAAGGATTCCACAACGCGGTTAGCTTTTACGGCTGGGACTGCAAGTTTGTGTTCCTTTTTTTTGCGTGGATTCTGCAAGTGCTGGCTGGCTGTACTACAGACACCTGTCGACGTCGTGGGAAAGACTCATTGTTATCTTTTTGTAAAACAACTGGTTGCAGTATAGAGCCAATCTGGATACCAAGCAGATCCTGAGGGAAATCGACGAGTACCAACAGCTTTACGCTATGGAAGAACAACATACTCCTGGAAAGATCCGAACCACCTCACAAAATAACTTTAACCCGAGAAAAAAAAGAAAACAGATTCATCTACAGACACGGACGATTTACTTACCATTGAGGTAGAGGCTAGTGCTCTGGCTTAAATCCATGCAACAATGGAAAAGTTGTGTGAGGAGGTAGCAGGGCTGAGGGGGAGTTTGGAGTTCAGCCAGAGTGAAATTCTCAAGCTCCAAAGAGAAAACAAGACACTCACAGCCAAGGTAAAAATACACGATTCCAACATGGATTGTCTACTCAGGGAAAACAGGGTGATGAAGGAGACACTACTAGACATACAAAGTCGTAGCATGTGGGAAAATCAATTTTTTTCGGGTATTCCTGAGGACGCATCCAATAATCCAGAGGGCGCGATAAGAGAATTCATGAAATCCGCATTGAAACTTCCTATAGAGACTGTAAACAAGATGGCTTTCCACCGAGTACACAGACTTGGAGCGACAAGACCAAGGGTCCCCGACCGATCATCGCAAAATTGAACCCTACCAACAAAAGGAGCTGATCAAAAGCAGAGGAAGGGAGCTTAAAGGGACCAAATTCGGTCTCAGTGACCAATTTCCAAAGGAGATAAACGAACGTCGTAAGAAACTGTATCCGGTACAAAGACAACAAAGGATGGATGGTAGGCATGCCTTTATCATTGTGGACAAACTCTTTATAGATGGACAGCTATTCCGAGACAGCTCCATAACACCGTGGCTGTACTAAATTCTACAGGGACTTCCGGTTACGAAAAAAAGAAGGTATGGGAACTGTTTAAAATATCTGAACATTATGAGGTGGATATGAACACACACATACTCAACTACATGCTTGCTTACACATTCGGACTTATACATACACACACACACCTGATCTCGCTCTCTTCTCTCACTCTCTCTTTCTCTTCTCTTCTCTCCCTCTCTTTCTATTGTCGAGAACTGTTTTATAATTTGATGTGTTTGTTTGTCTATCTTTTTTATGTATTTGTCTACAAGTTTATATATGTTTACAACAAGCAAAGGGAAGATATCAAAATAGGGGCATTGGGGAATAATAACATATTGTACGGAATACATTTCTACTGTAGTGAAGCCGTCTCTAGAGTAATGCAAGGTCTCTTTCATGATCATGTGAAACGTCAATTGCTATGGAAATGCTGGGATGTGTTTTTCAATACACACATAGACACTCAAACATGCAAATTGGCAGAGTTATTATTTATTTGGACATCACACATTATAGTCTTACTCTTATACAGACATCATACACACTCTCATTATATCATATCCAATATCATACACGTCAACCTACTCAGATTTGTTACACAGATCATTTGTCTCAATTTTCTAACATCATTTCTAACATCAGCTCACAGGCAAACAGGCAAGGGAATAAAAAAAATATTGCTAGAACCTATTTCTTGAATTCTAAATATCAGACATTTGAAAGCTCTAGTTATGACCTTCAATATACCTCTGGTGGCAGTAACTTAACAAGCACTAATTATGGTCAATTTAGCCTGAGAATAGTATCTAGTTATGGTAAGGGGTGAAATAAGTATAGCTAGTTATAATTGTAACGGTTTGGCAGATTATTAAAAAAGATCAGTCTTTACATGGCTAAAAGAAAAGGAATATAACATAAACTGTTTACAGGAAACTCACTCTACATCCTTAGATGATGTTGCGTGGAAAAAGGAATGGGGTGGTGAAATAATTTTCTGGCATGGAGAAAGGAACTCAAAGGGTGTGATGATATTAATAGCTGGATTCTTTTGAATATGAAAGTGGACAAAAAAGAGATTTGTCTCATTAATCTTTATGGTCCAAATCAGGATGATCCACACTTCTTCGAAAACATTTATACCAATTTATTGAACTTACAGGCAACAAATGATCTAATCATTATGGTAGGAGACTATAACACAGTGTTAAGTACCTCAATGGACCGTAAAGGTAATCACTCTACAAACTATCATCACCGTGCCCTTAACCCTTTCACACGTACCATCGCACGGGTGTGATCGTTCTACAGTGGTCCCTGAAGCGTACGATCACACCCCGTGTGATTAGAACACTCATTTAGAACGCTCATTTAGAACGGCCAGTTTCGAATGACGCAACAATCAGCATTTTCGCTGGCCACACTTTTTTCAGAAACTATTTACACATATACAGTCCTTACAAAGTTATGTCCAGAATGTGAGCAGTTTATTTTTGGATGCAATGTTCAGATATTCACAGAAGTATCTATAGCATAACACAATCATCCTAACCGGAGAAATGTAGGCTACATTTGTCCTAGCGCTAACTGAGGAAAGATCGACGCAACACAAGTGGTCATACTTTCTAACTCTCGGCTGACATAAACTACACTATGAATTAGCTAATAGCAATTACTATATATAATTAATCACATCATGGGTGAGCTCACCATAGAAATCGAAATAAATCCGTCAATTAGTTTCAACGCGCAGCCATGCTTTTTTACCTCACAGAAACCAAAGATAATAAGAGAAGACAATATTAGTTTGGTCTGTTTATAGTATGCATGTTGAAGGGGTGTGTCGTCTCCCATCGTTCACATCCCACATTCACTTCCTGAAGTTCTCAAAAAATGAGTGAACCCTTACGCACCTCATTTTGTTATAGCATCTTTGGTCCAACAGATGATCAAGTGAAACCCAGAATGCATTGTATGTCAACAAACATGGCTCCACACGCATAGCTGGAATTAGCTTAGCTCATCATAATCAGTACAACCTTCAAAACATTATTTTACACACATACTATGTGCCCATTACAATCTATGCAAAAATCGGAATGCATGATTTATCACTGGTAATTGAAAAACGTGAATAAAATAGTAAATATATCAATAATACCACACAAAACATTTTCTGATAATGATTTATTGATACAAATGGCGCATGCAGGCAGTCAATCATGGTAACCTCTCACTCACACTCTGAGCCACTCAGTGTTGTTGTTTATGTATGTAGCTAATGAGCTAAGCTGTAGCATTAGCAATGTCTTTCATAAGGAGACAACTCAGAAATGCAGAAATTCTGGGGATTTAAAGAAAGTCAGGAATCAGATTCTGACAGTGACAGAGGACCCCTTGTCTGAGGACCCCTTGTCCACTGACAAAGTCCCAGTTCCCTTTGAAGATGCTGGTGGTGGTGGAGGCAGACCGATAGTGGATGAAGTACAGGAGTTCTGTGGTAGCTGGAAGGCTGCCAGCATTTCACTGCTGTTTGTGTTAATGAGTCCCAGTCTGGAGTGCAACGCCCCTTGCCATTTCCATCTGAGGCAGAGTGCTTCAAGTTGTTTCTGACAGAGGAGTTGGTGGGAGACATAGTAGAGACCAATCGCTATGCCTTGGAGCTACAGGAGAAGAGAGAGCCAGGAGTGGGGGGGAGAGAACCACAATTAGTGAAATGTATGCATTCCTGGTGACAGTCCTTCTCATGGGGATAATAAAGAAGAACTCCCTAAGAGAATACTGGAGCAGAGATCCTATGTCTGCAACTCACTTCTTTGCCACCCTCTTTTCCCAAGACTGCTTTCTAGTTCTGCTGCTATGACTGCATTTCATCAACAACGGTACTGCCATCCTAAATGACCCGTTATACAAAATAAGAAATGTTAACAGCTGGCAGTAAAGTGCCATGACAAACGAGACGTCCATGTCCTCTCCACTGTCCATACAGCAACCATGTCGGCCACAGGGAAGGTGGACCACCTGACAGGAGAGAGAAACAAACCAGACAGAGAAACATCAAACCAGACTGCGTGCTTGACTATAACCTCAAAATGGGGGCAGTGGATAAGGCTGACATGATAAACAGCTTTGTGGAATGCACTCAGAAAATGACCAAGTGGTATAAGATATTTTTGAATTTTTCCAGGGTAGCTTCAAAATACAACATGCCAATACGTCTGACACATTTAGCATTGTTTTACAGAGATAATAGAAGAATGTAACTAGCTACATAAGCACGATTGAATATAACACCATAAAAGGTGAGTAACGTTACCTCGCGTGTCCATGGTTATAAGGAATAGACACAAATATATTGTGCTCCATACACACAGTGAGCTACAGTAGAAATGGTATAACACGACACACAAACTATTATAACGTAATAAGACACTTACTTTGATAGAAACACAGTCTGGATTTGAAGATGGGTGCCTGTAGTGACGCCTCTAGCACTGAGACGTAGTGCCACTTGGGAGTCATAAGGCCAGGGTAGCTTCAAAATACAACACATGCTAATACTTCCCTGACGCAATTAGCATTGTTTTCCAGAGCTAATAGAAGAATGTAGCTAGCTACCTAAGCATTGAGTTTAACACCATAAATGTTATGAAATGAGTAACATTACATCGCGTGTCCACGGTTATAAGGAATATACACAAAAACATTATGCTACAGTAGAAACGACATAACACGACATGCAGAAACTATTATAACGTAATAAGGCACTTACTTTGATAGAAACGCACACATTTCCAAAGTTATTATTGGTAACGAAATCAACTTTGATTGCGATGCAGGCAACAGATGTAAAATATGGACATGTAGGACGGCAGATGAGCAAATGTCTGCAGACTTGAACTGCACAAACATTTGAGAAGTGTTTTGGGGAATTTTGTCCGGGTCAGAAACGTCAAAAAAATGTATTGGTCCGCAAAAGTAAAAATGACTACTTCTATGTGAATGAATGAGGCGGAACACACCTCAATTCAAACTGTTATTAGAAAATTAAAAACTTT
Organism: Salmo salar; assembly: GCF_965601325.2. Taxonomy (NCBI): domain Eukaryota; kingdom Metazoa; phylum Chordata; class Actinopteri; order Salmoniformes; family Salmonidae; genus Salmo; species Salmo salar. Next base: position 24,076,517 of record NC_138292.1, read on the forward strand.
AAAAAGTATTTAAAATTGACAAGTTGAAAACAGACTATAAATAAAAACAGTCTGAGTGCTTTGGTTTGAGGGCAGCACGGAATAAATGTACTGTTAAACTCCATAAAATGTGTTGCAGTGGCAATTATCACCACATTGGAGACTGGCTTTGTGTGTTAAAAACAGAATAACTACTTCCTATTTGCTTAGTTGACTGATCCAATGCCACACAGTATAGTGTTTAGCTGTATTTGCACACATCTTTCATTAACATAGCTGAAATGAGCACTTCAGGAGCTGTGCCATGCAGAAGAGCTCAGCTTTATATGGTGGGGTCATATGAGTTTGTAGCCCAAACCGTTCGGACGCTACAGACAGAAGTTGGCACATCAGCAGGTCCCGACTTCAGACGAGTACCATGAAGCTTGTTCTAGCCCGATCCATTCAAACTCTGCAGACGTTTTCGTGAGAAGACCGATTTTCGGGATGTCTCATGGTCTAACAAACACCACTGTAGCTCTGCCACCGCAGATGCGGAAGACACAGCCCATGCAAAAAAAACATAACTCTAGCTTAATCAGACAGATTTTGATGTTGTTTTTTTTGCTAATTATTAACTTAGGAGCTAAGTACAGTAAGATACAACATGTTTACTGTGTTAACCCTGTGAGACCCAAGCATAGATCCAAATTAGGAAAATAATGTATTCCCCTTCAGAAATACTTGTAATGGGCCTCTGATTATGAAAATAATATTTTTATGAATTTCAAGTTTGCAGAACAGATTTCTGGAAACGTTGCAAAAATGCAACATTGGGCTTTAATGGTATGAACATTTTGTAGTAAGAAAACAAAAATTCTATCAAAAATCAAAAGCCTTGACATGTGATGGAACATACAGTATTGCCTAATGATACTGTATATGTGACTCACCACCTGGATTTGGTCTTATGTAGCAAAATATGAAATTGTTTTTTACATTGGATAAAAGTAGAGACTCAGAGCTACAAAATGGTATATCATTTACTTCTGTCGTGTCTTTGGGGTACCATTAAACTGAAGACATGTTTATCAATTAACTCCCTGTAATTATTATCACGCGATTAAACTGATTAATCGTTTAATTGTAATTAACTAGGAGATCGGGGCACCAAGGAAAATATTCAGATTACAAAGTTATAATTTTCCTAATATAACTTTCCTATATTATATATTCTATTCTATTATAGTATAGGCCGATTATCTTCTGGTTTGAATGGTGTATTTTACCTCGCGTCCAGTCTCATTCCAAACGTCGTAAATTGTTGTATCTGCACGAACCCAGTCTTTACTAAGAGTCATCCATACATCAATTGTCTTAAAATCATTTATTTACTAAACTAAGTAATTCACATAAAGTATACAAACAGTAATTATCGTCACAAAGAATTGGTAGAGTAATGTGCCCTAGTGGTCTAAAACAGGCATGGCTGGTGTCTTGTAGAACAATGGGTCATAAAATGTTCAGCTGAGGAGGTACACAGAGTTCTTTAATATTAACAATTGACAATTGAACGCTCACTCATTCGGGAACAATTGCAATCAATATACACTGCTCAAAAAAAATAAAGGGAAAACTTAAACAACACAATGTAACTCCAAGTCAATCACACTTCTGTGAAATCAAACTGTCCACTTAGGAAGCAACACTGATTGACAATAAATTTCACATGCTGTTGTGCAAATGGAATAGACAACAGGTGGAAATTATAGGCAATTAGCAAGACACCCCCAATAAAGGAGTGGTTCTGCAGGTGGTAACCACAGACCACTTCTCAGTTCTTATTCTTCCTGGCTGATGTTTTGGTCACTTTTGAATGCTGGCGGTGCTTTCACTCTAGTGGTAGCATGAGACGGAGTCTACAACCCACACAAGTGGCTCAGGTAGTGCAGCTCATCCAGGATGGCACATCAATGCGAGCTGTGGCAAGAAGGTTTGCTGTGTCTGTCAGCGTATTGTCCAGAGCATGGAGGCGCTACCAGGAGACAGGCCAGTACATCAGGAGACATGGAGGAGGCCGTAGGAGGGCAACAACCCAGCAGCAGGACAGCTACCTCCGCCTTTGTGCAAGGAGGAGCAGGAGAGCCCTGCAAAATGACCTCCAGCAGGCCACAAATGTACATGTGTCTGCTCAAACGGTCAGAAACAGACTCCATGAGGGTGGTATGAGGGCCCGACGTCCACAGGTGGGGGTTGTGCTTACAGCCCAACACCGTGCAGGACGTTTGGCATTTGCCAGAGAACACCAAGATTGGCAAATTCGCCACTGGCGCCCTGTGCTCTTCACAGATGAAAGCATGTTCACACTGAGCACATGACAGACGTGACAGAGTCTGGAGACGCCGTGGAGAACGTTCTGCTGCCTGCAACATCCTCCAGCATGACCGGTTTGGCGTTGGGTCAGTCATGGTGTGGGTGGCATTTCTTTGGGGGGCCGCACAGACCTCCATGTGCTCGCCAGAGGTAGCCTGACTGCCATTAGGTACCGAGATGAGATCCTCAGACCCCTTGTGAGACCATATGCTGGTGCGGTTGGCCCTGGGTTCCTCCTAATGCAAGACAATGCTAGACCTCATGTGGCTGGAGTGTGTCAGCACTTCCTGCAAGAGGAAGGCATTGATGCTATGGACTGGCCCGCCCATTCCCCAGACCTGAATCCAATTGAGAACATCTGGGACATCATGTCTCGCTCCATCCACCAACGCCACGTTGCACCACAGACTGTCCAGGAGTTGGCGGATGCTTTAGTCCAGGTCTGGGAGGAGATCCCTCAGGAGACCATCCGCCACCTCATCAGGAGCATGCCCAGGCGTTGTAGGGAGGTCATACAGGCACGTGGAGGCCACACACACTACTGAGCCTCATTTTGACTTGTTTTAAGGACATTACATCAAAGTTGGATCAGCCTGTAGTGTGGTTTTCCACTTTAATTTTGAGTGTGACTCCAAATCCAGACCTCCATGGGTTGATAAATTGGATTTCCATTGATTATTTTTGTGTGATTTTATTGTCAGCACATTCAACTATGTAAAGAAAAAAGTCTTTACTAAGATAATTTCTTTCATTCAGATCTTGGATGTGTTGTTTAAGTGTTCCCTTTATTTTTTGGGGCAGTATATATTTGCGCTCAGTGTGTCGTCGGGATCCTTGTTGAAGCGTCGTTCGGTTGGAGAGTTCTCGCTCTCTCTCTTTCTCTCTCTCTCGGTTGGAATGGATCTTTCAAAGCGACATTCATTAATGTCGTCATAGAATGGATGTTTCGTTGGTCTTTGCGTTCAATGATATAATTTACTTAGCTGCAGACTAATAATTAATATCAAAGACTTGTTCTTATTCTGTCGGTATCGATAGTCTAAAAGTTAACCACGTGGTATAGTTCACTTTTAGTAGAGTACTTGGATGGTCAAACCTATTGGCCAACTCGCAATGGAGTGGAGGCCGGGTCTGAAGAAAGTAGATCAAGCTATGGTTTTATAGTGAACATGTCACATGACACCTGGTCCTGTCTGTGTCCCTGGGGGCGTGCCGATGACTGAGTTAAGCTTGGTACAGAAATATAATTCTATCACATTAACATCAGTACATAGCATCTCAATGTATTACAAACAGCTTTATCCTTATTAATACATTCTATACAACCATGTGGATTCAAGTCTCAAGGCTGAGGCTATTATATAAACCGTTTCATGGTAATATGGCTATATTGTCTCTTCTGAGTATCACAAAATTGTACCAAGCGGACCAGTTCGTAGCTGGATTCTTCACCAATCTTCCATACCTTCTCCAGAACACAAATGTCATTCGGTTCCCCAATTCTGTGAGTTGGAAGAATTTCCTGTGTCTCTCTATGGGACCCCTCTGTGTCTCAACTGGGCCATGTGGTTGTAAGATTCTCCTCTGGAATTTTACAACCCTTTCACACAGGGACTGGGTGGGGGGAGGTAGGTTGGGGGATGGTGCAAGGGGGGAGGGGGTCAACTGTCCTCCCTGTACTCAAAGAGGCCAACGTCATGACACTTCTTTGAAAGTTGATAAACTTGTAAACTCACTTTTAAGAAAATGGCCTTTGAATCTTTTGGTATCTAGTGAAGAGCTTCTCTTTGTCGTCACCCATTCAGCATCGTTCACACACTCTTAAGCTTTAGCCCCACCCATCTCGTTTCACTCTCGGAGCGTTCAGAGCACACACTTGACGTCTGGCCAATGATTTGTTTACCTATGGATAACATGAAAACAGCCTAACCAGCTCTGCTGGCAACAATTTGATTTTTTTCAGATGTTTATTGACACTGGCCATATTTAACGGGTGTTGTACAGTTTAGCTTAAGCCATGTAGCTAGCTGGCTAGATAAACAATGAACCTAGCTAGGTAAACAACGTGTAAGATCACACACGTCACGTAACGTTAGCTAACAAGCCAGCCAATTTGAAACCAAATAAATGTCAAAATTCAAATTTTTCAAACATACAACTATCTTACACCCTTTGAAAGATAAACATCTCCTTAATCTAATAACGTTGTCCGATTTCAAAAAGGTTTTACGGCGAAAGCATAAAGTTAGATTATGTTAGGAGAGTACATTGACAATAGCTGTGTGTAATGTTTTGTCAATTCAAAGACAGGCGTCACCAAAACCATAAAACCAGCTAAAATGATGCACTAACCTTTGACAATCTCCATCAGATGACACTCCTAGGACATTATGTTAGACAATACATGCATTTTTAGTTCTATCAAGTTCATATTTATATCCAAAAACAGCAGTTTACTATGGCGTTGATGTTCAGGAAATCGTTTCCCTCCAATAACCGGCAGTCAAGTCAGCACCACAAATTAAATAATTAAAATTAGAAAACATTGGTAAAATATTATATTGTCATTTAAAGAATTATAGATTTACATCTCTTGAACGCAATCAACTTGCCAGATTTAAAAATAACCTTACTGGGAAATCACACTTTGCAATAATCTGAGCACTGCGCCCAGAAAAATACGCTTTGCGATACAGACAAACGGCCATGTTGGAGAGATCTAAAATCGAAAATACTATGTAAATAATCCATTACCTTTGATTCTCTTCATCAGATGTCACTTCCAGGAATCCCAGGTCCATAACGAATGTAGTTTTGTTCAAAAAAGCTCATCATTTATGTCCAAAAAGCTCTGTGTTGTTAGCACATGATCTAAGCCAGCCGGACTTCTCGTCATGAACGAGGGGAAAAAATATATTTACGTTCGTTCAAACATGTCAAACGTTGTATAGCATAAATCATTAGTGCCTTTTTTAACCAGAACATGAATAATATTCAAGGTGGACGAATGCATTCTCTTTTAAAACGTATTGGAACGAGGGTACCCAACATGAACTCGCGCGCCAGAGTCTAATTGGCCATCACCGTTCCAAGGCTCTTGTTCGGTCAGATCTCACAGTAAAAGACTCAAAACACTTTGTAAAGGCTGGTGACATCTAGTGGAAGCAATAGGAAGTGCCAAAACATTAATCAGTCCCTGTGTGTTTCAATGGCATAGGCTTAAAGGTAATTCAACACATCAGGTATCCACTTCCTGTCAGAAAATGTCTCAGGGTTATGGCTAGGGGGCAGTATTTTCACAGCCGGATAAAAAACGGACCCGATTTAATCTGATTATTACTCCTGCCCAGAAACTAGAATATGCATATAATTATTAGCTTTGGATAGAAAACACTCCAAAGTTTCTAAAACTCTTTGAATGGTGTCTGTGAGTATAACAGAACTCATTTGGCAGGCCAAAACCTGAGAAGATTCCATGCAGGAAGTGCCCTGTCTGACAATTTCTTGCCCTTCTTGATTATCTCTATCCATTACAGAGGATCTCTGCTGTTACGTGACACTTCCTACGGCTCCCATGGGCTCTCAGAAGGTGGCAAAAAGCTGAATCGTGGCTTTGCAGGCTCTGGCTGAAAAAAAGTAGCGCGTTTGGATAGTGGCTGGTTATAGTACTGTGAGACTCAGGCTCGTGCCCGCGTCGACCCCATGCTTTGTTTTCTTTTGTCTGTTTACCTAAACGCAGATTCCCGGTCAGAATATTATCGTTTTTTTATGAGAAAAATGGCATAAAAATTGATTTTAAACAGCGGTTGACATGCTTCGAAGTACGGTAATGGAATATTTAGAAATCTTTTGTCACGAAATGCGCCATGCTCGTGACCCTTATTTACACTTCGGATAGTGTCTTGAACGCACGAACAAAACGCCGCTATTTGGATATAACGATGGATTATTTTGAACCAAACCAACATTTGTTATTGAAGTAGCAGTCCTGGGAGTGCATTCTGACGAAGACAGCAAAGGTAATAACATTTTTCTTATAGTAAATCTGACTTTGATGAGTGCTACATTTGCCGGGTGTCTAAATAGCGAGCCCGTGATGCCTGGGCTATGTACTTAGAATATTGCAAAATGTGCTTTCACCAAAAAGCTATTTTAAAATCGGACATATCGAGTGCATAGAGGAGGTCTGTATCTATAATTCTTAAAATAATTGTTATGCTTTTTGTGAACGTTTATCGTGAGTAATTTAGTAAAATGTTAGCGAATTCCACGGAAGTTTGCGGGGGGTATGCTAGTTCTGAACGTCACATGCTAATGTAAAAAGCTGGTTTTTGATATAAATATGAACTTGATTGAACAAAACATGCATGTATTGTATAACATAATGTCCTAGGGTTGTCATCTGATGAAGATCATCAAAGGTGAGTGCTGCATTTAGCTGTCTTCTGGGTTTTGGTGACATTATATGCTGGCTTGAAAAATGGGTGTCTGATTATTTCTGGCTTGGTACTCTGCTGACATAATCTAATGTTTTGCTTTCGTTGTAAAGCCTTTTTGAAATCGGACAGTGTGGTTAGATTAACGAGAGTCTTATCTTTAAATGGCTGTAAAATAGTCATATGTTTGAGAAATTGAAGTAATAGGATTTTTAAGGTTTTGAAAATCGCGCCACAGGATAGCCGTGGCTGTTACGTAGGTGGGACGAATTCGTCCCGCCTAACCTAGAGAGGTTAAATCTGGCAATGCGGTTGCGTTCAAGAGATGTAAATCTATAATTCTTTGAATGACAATATAATATTTTACCAATGTTTTCGAATAGTAATTATTTAATTTGTTGTGCTGATTGACTGGCGGTATTGGAGGGAAAATATTTCCTCAACATCAACGCCATAGTAAAACGCTGTTTTTGGATATAAATATGATCTTGATAGAACAAAAAATGCATGTATTGTCTAACATAATGTCCTAGGAGTGTCATCTGATGGAGATTGTCAAAGGTTAGTGCATAATTTTAGCTGGTTTTCTGCTTTTGGTGACGCGTGTCTTTGCATTGACAAAACATTACACACAGCTATTTTCAATGTACTGTCCTAACATAATCTAACTTTATGCTTTCGCCGTAAAGCCTTTTTGAAATCGGACAACGTGGTTAGATTAAGGAGATGTTTATCTTTCAAAGGGTGTAAGATAATTGTATGTTTGAGAAATTTGAATTATGACATTTAATTGTTTTCAAATTTGGCGCTCTTGATATTTCACCTGTTGTTGATAGGGTGTACCAGGGTTGGGACGCTTGCGTCCCACATAGCCCATAGAGGTTAAAATACTCCTTCTGCAACTCAGAGTTCGTAAAGTTCTGGTTTAAATAAAACAGACAGAATTCCCAGCTTACAATTATAAAGAATGTTTATTCATGAGTGCGCTCTGAAGTCCGTTGTACAGAGACATCATTTTTATAGTTCACTCCTTACTTACGCACACACATACATTCCTCTCCTATCCTAGTCCAACCTCGTTAGACTTATGCTTAACCCTTAAGTTACTCATTCTACATACTATATAGACCATATCCCTAATACTTACGTTTCAGGGTAGAATTATTTAATCATCACATTCAAACATATAAATCCCTTAACAATCCAACCTTAATGACTAAATAATACACACTGATACATCAAACGCTATATGGAAACATAAATGTTGCATAAGAATAACCAAAACCAATACATTTACATTCGATACTCATCAATTATTGTTCTAGGCCTATATCCAATTATAACTCTTATTTTCAGGATTTTCATCATAATCTTCACGAAAGGAACAATCAGTCTAAACATTGAAGATCGTCTCATCAAACATTGACTCCTCGTAATTGAATGAATCCTCCACCAGGCTCGGCAGCAGGTATTCTTAATGTTTTTCCTCATAATCCTGGACTATCGGACCACCATTTTATTACGTTTGCAATTGCAACAAATAATCTCCTCAGACCCCAACCAAGGAGCATCAAAAGGCGTGCTATAAATTCTCGGACAACCCAAAGATTCCTTGATGCCCTTCCAGACTCCCTCTGCCTACCCAAGGACATCAGAGGACAAAAATCAGTTAACCACCTAACTGAGGAACTCAATTTAACTTTACGCAATACCCTAGATGCAGTTGCACCCCTAAAAACTAAAAACATTTGTCATAAGAAACTAGCTCCATGGTATACAGAAAATACACGAGCTCTGAAGCAAGCTTCCAGAAAATTGGAACGGAAATGGCGCCACACCAAACTGGAAGTCTTCCAACTAGCTTGGAAAGACAGTACCGTGCAGTATCGAAGAGCCCTCACTGCTGCTCGATCATCCTATTTTTCCAACTTAATTGAGGAAAATAAGAACAATACGAAAAAGAAATTTGATACTGTCGCAAAGCTAACTAAAAGGCAGCATTCCCCAAGAGAGGATGCCTTTCACTTCAGCAGTAATAAATTCAATAAATTCATAATTGAACTTCTTTGAGGAAAAGATCATGATCATTAGAAAGCAAATTACGGACTCCTCTTTAAATCTGTGTATTCCTCCAAAGCTCCGTTGTCCTGAGTCTGCACAACTCTGCCAGGACCTAGGATCAAGGGAGACACTAAAGTGTTTTAGTACTATATCTCTTGACACAATAATGAAAATAATCACGGCCTCTAAACCTTCAAGCTGCATACTGGACCCTATTCCAACTAAACTACTGAAAGAGCTGCTTCCTGTGCTTGGCCCTCCTATGTTGAACATAATAAACGGCTCTCTATCCACCGGATGTGTACCAAACTCACTAAAAGTGGCAGTAATAAAGCCTCTCTTGAAAAAGCCAAAACTTGACCCAGAAAATATAAAAAACAATCGGCCTATATCGAATCTTCCATTCCTCTCAAAACATTTTGAAAAAGCTGTTGCGCAGCAACTCACTGCCTTCCTGAAGACAAACAATGTATACGAAACGCTTCAGTCTGGTTTTAGACCCCATCATAGCACTGAGACTGCACTTGTGAAGGTGGTAAATTACCTTTTAATGATGTCAGACCGAGGCTCTGCATCTGTCCTCGTGCTCCTAGATCTTAGTGCTGCTTTTGATACCATCGACCACCACATTCTTTTGGAGAGATTGGAAACCCAAATTGGTCTACATGGACAAGTTCTGGCCTGGTTTAGATCTTATCTGTCGGAAAGATATCAGTTTGTTTCTGTGAATGGTTTGTCCTCTGACAAATCAATTGTAAATTTCAGTGTTCCTCAAGGTTCCGTTTTAGGACCACTATTGTTTTCACTATATATTTTACCTCTTGGGGAAGTCATTCGAAAACATAATGTTAAATTTCACTGCTATGCGGATGACACACAGCTGTACATTTCAATGAAACATAGCGAAGCCCCAAAATTGCCCTCGCTAGAAGCCTGTGTTTCAGACATAAGGAAGTAGATGGCTGCAAACTTTCTACTTTTAAACTCGGACAAAACAGAGATGCTTGTTCTAGGTCCCAAGAAACAAAGAGATCTTCTGTTAGGGCTAGGGGGCCGTATTGACACGGCTGGATAAAAAACTTACCCGATTTAATCTGGTTACTACTCCTGCCCAGTAACTAGAATATGCATATAATTATTGGCTTTGGATAGAAAACACCCTAAAGTTTCTAAAACTGTTTGAATGGTGTCTGTGAGTATAACAGAACTCCTATGGCAGGCCAAAACCTGAGAAGATTTCAAGCAGGAAGTGGCCTGTCTGAGAAGTAGTGTTTCATCTTGGCTCTTTTTATTTATCTGTGCAATAACGTGACACTTCCTACGTCTTCCATAGGGTCTCAGAGCCTGGGAAAACATTGAACGATATCGAGGCAGGCTCTGGCTGAAACACTTTATCAATTTTGGCAAGTGGCCGCTCAGAGTACTATGGGCTTAGGCGCGTGCCCGCTTCGACCGAATGCTTTCTTTTCCTTTGTCTGTTTATCTAAACGCAGATTCCCGGTCGGAATATTATCGCTTTTTTATGAGAAAAATGGCATAAAAATTGATTTTAAACAGCGGTTGACATGCTTCGAAGTACGGTAATGGAATATTTAGAATTCTTTTGTCACGAATTGCGCCATGCTCGTCACCCTTATTTACCCTTTAGGATAGTGTCTAGAATGCACGAACAAAACGCCGCTGTTTGGATATAACGATGGATTATTTTGGACCAAACCAACATTTGTTGCAAGATAAGCAAAACATTAGATTATGTCAGCAGAGTACCCAGCCAGAAATAATCAGACACCCATTTTTCAAGCTAGCATATAATGTCACAAAAAACAAAACCACAGCTAAATGCAGCACTAACCTTTGATGATATTCATCAGATGACACACCTAGGACATTATGTTATACAATACATGCATGTTTTGTTCAATCAAGTTCATATTTATATCAAAAAACAGCTTTTTACATTAGCATGTGACGTTCAGAACTAGCATACCCCTGCAAACCTCCGGTGAATTTACTAAATTACTCACGATAAACGTTCACAAATAACATAACAATTATTTTAAGAATTATAGATACAGAACTCCTTTGTGCAATCGAGGTGTCCAATTTTAAAATAGCTTTTCGGTGAAAGCACATTTTGCAATATTCTGAGTAGATAGCCCAGCCATCACGGCTAGCTATTTAGACACCCACCAAGTTTAGCCCTGACCAAACTCCGATTTACTATTAGAAAAGTTTGATTACCTTTGGTGTTCTTCGTCAGAATGCACTCCCAGGACTGCTACTTCAATAACAAATGTTGGTTTGGTTCAAAATAATCCATCGTTATATCCAAATAGCGGCGTTTTGTTCGTGCGTTCAAGACACTATCCGAAGTGTAAATAAGGGTCACGAGCATGGCGCATTTCGTGACAAAAGGTTTCTAAATATTCCATTACCGTACTTCGAAGCATGTCAACCGCTGTTTAAAATCAATTTTTATGCCATTTTTCTCGTAAAAAAGCGCTTTTCCGGGAATCTGCATTTAGGTAAACAGACGAAAGAAAATAAAGCATGGGGTCGACTCGGGCACGAGCCTGAGTCTCACAGTACTGTGACCAGCCACTACCCAAACGCGCTACTTTTTTTCAGCCAGAGCCTGCAAAGCCACGATTCAGCTTTTTGCCGCCTTCTGAGAGCCCATGGGAGCCGTAGGAAGTGTCACGTAAAAGCAGAGATCCCCTGTAATGGATAGAGATAATCAAGAAGGGCAAGAAATTGTCAGACAGGGCACTTCCTGCATGGAATCTTCTCAGGTTTTGGCCTGCCAAATGAGTTCTGTTATACTCACAGACACCATTCAAACAGTTTTAGAAACTTTGGAGTGTTTTCTATCCAAAGCTAATAATTATATGCATATTCTAGTTTCTGGGCAGGAGTAATAATCAGATTAAATCGGGTACGTTTTTTATCCGGCCGTGAAAATACTGCCCCCAGCCATAACAGGTTAAAGCAAGGGCTGATTTCAAGGTTTTACTGCTAACCTACAAAGCATTACATGGGCTTGCTCCTACCTATCTTTCAGATTTGGTCCTGCCGTACATACCTACACGTATGCTACTGTCACAAGACGCAGGCCTCCTAATTGTCCCTAGAATTTCTAATCAAACAGCTGGAGGCAGGGCTTTCTCCTATAGAGCTCCATTTTTATGGAATGGTCTGCCTACCCATGTGAGAGATGCAGACTCGGTCTCAACCTTTAAGTCTTTACTGAAGACTCATCTCTTCAGTGGGTCCTATGATTGAGTGTAGTCTGGCCCAGGAGGGTGAAGGTGAACGGAAAGGCTCTGGAGCAACGAACCGCCCTTGCTGTCTCTGCCTGGCCAGTTCCCCTCTCTCCACTGGGATTCTCTGCCTCTAACCCTATTACAGGGGCTGAGTCACTGGCTTATTGGTGTTCTTCCATGCCGTCCCTAGGAGGGGTGCGTCACTTGAGTGGGTTGAGTCACTGACGTGGTCTTCCGGTCTGGGTTGGCGCCCCCCCTTGGGTTGTGCCGTGGCGGAGATCTTTGTGGGCTATACTCGGCCTTGTCTCAGGATGGTAAGTTGGTGGTTGAGGATATCCCTCTAGTGGTGTGGGGGCTGTGCTTTGGCAAAGTGGGTGGGATTATATCCTTCCTGTTTGGCCCTGTCCGGGGGTATCATCGGATGGGTCCACAGTGTCTCCTGACCCGTCCTGTCTCAGCCTCCAGTATTTATGCTGCAGTAGTTTATGTGTCGGGGCGCTAGGGTCAGTCTGTTATATCTGGAGTATTTCTCCTGTCTTATCCAGTGTCCTGTGTGAATTTAAGTATGCTCTCTCTAATTCTCTCTTTCTCTCTTTCTTTCTTTCTTTCTTTCTTTCTTTCTTTCTTTCTTTCTTTCTTTCTTTCTTTCTTTCTTTCTTTCTTTCTTTCTTTCTTTCTTTCTTTCTTTCTTTCTTTCTTTCTTTCTTTCTTTCTTTCTTTCTTTCTTTCTTTCTTTCTTTCTTTCTTTCCCTCTCTCTCGGAGGACCTGAGCCCTAGGACCATGCCTCAGGACTACCTGACATGATGACTCCTTGCTGTCCCCAGTCCACCTGGCCGTGCTGCTGCTCCAGTTTCAACTGTTCTGCCTGCGGCTATGGAACCCTGACCTGTTCACCGGATGTGCTACCTGTCCCAGACCTGCTGTTTTCAACGCTCTAGAGACAGCAGGAGCGGTAGAGATACTCTCAATGATCGGCTATGAAAAGCGAACTGACATTTACTCTTGAGGTGCTGACTTGTTGCACCCTCGACAACTACTGTGATTATTATTATTTGACCATGCTGGTCATTTATGAACATTTGAACATCTTGGCCATGTTCTGTTATAATCTCCACCCGGCACAGCCAGAAGAGGACTGGCCACCCCTCATAGCCTGGTTCTTCTGTAGGTTTCTTCCTTGGTTTTGGCCTTTCTAGGGAGTTTTTCCTAGCCACCGTGCTTCTACACCTGCATTGCTTGCTGTTTGGGGTTTTAGGCTGGGTTTCTGTACAGAACTTTGAGATATCAGCTGATGTAAGAAGGGCTATATAAAAACATTTGATTTGATTTGATATTTGTCGTCCCACTGTTCTTAACTTGGGATCGGTCCATATCTCACCATCTGTTGCGTCATCGATCTCTCCAGAGTCCTATTAATCAAACCTCTCACACAGGGAATCAATCAACAACCACTCAACAATAACACACTCATACAGGTGAAAACAGCCCACAACACAGTGATTCCAACATTTTTCCATTTCCCAAACATACTATCGAACCACCCTGTCAGGGAAGTCTCCACCCCAGAGTTCTCTGCTAACTCATTTGCCAATGTGGTTAAACCAGCCAGGGCCTTGGTCACTGATCCATCTGGAGCTGTGTGATTTGGGATGAAAGTACAGCACATTGATCCAAATATCACACACACACACCACCCTTCTCAGCCAGTAATATATCCAATGCTATTCTATTCTGCCAAGCCATCAAACTAGCTGCCTCCGTCTGTTCTGCTAATCCTTTTATCGCATCACTACTATAGTTGATGAAGCGCTGTTGATTATGAATAGATATAATTTATCCAATCCACATTCTTATTTAAGGTGGAGCACCAGAAAATGCTTGACTCTAACCCTGCTAATATTTGGTTTCTTGCTTTAAATTCATATGGCACCCCTCGTGGAACCCCAATACTATCAATGTATACTCTATCGTCGAAGGACCCTGACGGAGCACTCCTCCTCTCTCTTCTGCCTTGCTCTAGGTCTTTGTGTTGAATAAGGGTGAAGGGCAAGCCTAACTGTACAAATGCTCAAATACCTGTCCAATTCATAGGTAAATTCGGCCACAGTTTCACTCCCCCACACAACCACCAAACATCAGCTCTTGGCTTCTCAATCTTACTGAAGTCCTCGGATCTCAACCACCCTGTCAGATCCCTCATAGTCTCATCAGTAGTGACATTTTCAGTCCTGTTACATCTGGCCACCTCCCCCAAGTCTCTCCCATGAGTATTGTACCGGGCCAAACCGTAATTGCCTCCTCCTGCCACTATGAAGGGGGGAAACCTAGATCTACTAGGCACATGGGGATACAAATAATGTAGATCAGTACAGCTATCATTGTCAGGCTTTCCTGCTTTCATGAAAAGATTTACCATACACGCTACCCCTCTAGGTGAATTAGTTGCATCAAGTGGGAATGGTGTAGTCGTTAATCGGGGTTTGGCTGCTCCACAGGCATAACCTTCTTTCTTAGCCATAGACCTTGCTGTATATTGGATCCACTCCATCCATAAATTAGTATCCGCGAACCCTATTTCTACCTCTATAACTTCGTTAACAGCTCTGGCAGTCTGTCCTGCTCCTCCTCTGGCTCCTCCTTGACTTACCGCTGGCTGAATGGCAGCTCTGAGGTCACAGCCATTGATGGAGTTCAGCTTGGTGATGGCAACAGCACTCTCACCATAGTCAGAGTGACCCGGTATGACCAGGGGCCATTTAGCTGTAATGTGTCCAACCCAGGCCCCCAGTGTCTGGTCTGGAGCGCAGTCACGAGCTCTGCAGGTCGGCTACTGCGTAGCATCCTAGCGATGACAAAAGCCACGGTCTTCCCCAGAAAGACTATGTAAATCACGATTGTCAGACGGCCAAACAACTTTTTGGAAGGCCGTTTTGGGCTCTAAAATTACTTTATTATTATCAAATTCGATCCCCGCGCTGAATTATTTGAAAGTTCAAATCAAGATATTTAATTAAATTGTGATCCATTCTGATGACTACATTTGTCATCACACAGGACCACGTGCTGACACAGACCAATCACTGACACAGACCAATCACGGGCCGGCAGACTACGAGGCTACAATTATCATTGTATCAGGAACCAAGGTAAGACCCAGATGCAGACTGTCGAAGTAACAATGTTTATTATAGCAACAGGGGCAGGTAACGACAGGTCAAGGCAGGCAGGGGTCGATAATCCAGAGTAGAGGGGCAAAGGTACAGGACGGCAGATAGGGTCAGGTCAGGCAGAGGTTGGTAGTCCAGAGTAGTGGGGCAAAGGTACAGGACGTCAGGCAGGGTCAGGTCAGGCAGAGGTTGGTAATCCAGTGGTGGGGCAAAGGTACAGGACGGCAGGTGGGCTCAGGGTCAGGACAGGCAGAGTAGTCGGGCAGGCGGGCTCAGAGACAGGACAGGCAAGGGTCAAAACCAGGGGGGCGAGAAAATGAGAGACTGGGGAAAAGCAGGAGCTGAAAAAACGCTGGTTGACTTGACAAAACAAGACGAACTGGCAACGGACAAACAGAGAAAGCAGGTATATATACACAGGGGATAATGGGGAAGATGGGCGACACCTTGAGGGGGGTGGAGACAATCACAAGGACAGGTGAAACAGATCAGAGTGTGACACATTGAATACATATTCAAATACCATGGTTTGATGATAACTAGACTAGATAGGGAATTTGCTCACACTTAACTTTGTGCTAATTTTTGTTTGATTTTACAAAGCCAGTCACCATGCCGGCATGTTTAGTATTTAACTGTACTAATCGTCATTCAAGAGTCTAATCGTACTTTTTTCTGGTAAGTTAGTCGTAATTCTGATTATCATTGTTCATATTTGTTGTCCGTTTTTTTGTTTTCCAATGTTGACCTGGCTAAGTTCTAGGTAACGCTGATCTTTTAAATTAACCTTCTGCTGCAAAGGTTTAACAATAGACTAGCATCAGGTTATTGCATGTTTATGCAGGTTATGGGCCTACCAGGTCGACTTAGCTAAATTAATTTGGTTAGCTTTGTTTTTATGACATGCAGTAGTAAGCTTTAATGGCTATGCATGTGCGGTAGCTAATGGGGATCCTAATAAACTAAACTAAACCATATATACTCAACAAAAATATATAAATGCAACATGTAAGGTGTTGGTCCCATGTTTCATGAGCTGAAATAAAAGATCACAGAAATGTTCTATTTGCATACAAAATGTATTTCTTTCAAATTTTGTGTACAAATTTGTTTTACATCCCTGTTAGTCTAGACAGTCGTGACAGTCGTGAAGAGGGCACGACAAAACCTATTCTCCCTCAGGAGACTGAAAAGATTTGGCATGGGTCCTCAGATCTTCAAAAGGTTCTACAGCTGCACCATCGAGAGCATCCTGATTGGGTGCATCACTGCCTGGTATGGCAACTGCTCGGCCTCCGACTGCAAGGCACTACAGAGCGTTGTGTGAATGGCTCAGTACATCACTGGGGCCAAGCTTCCTGCCATCCAGGACCTCTATACCAGGCGGTGTCAGAGGAAGGCCCTAAAAATTGTCAAAGACTCCAGCCACCCTAGTGATAGACTGTTCTCTTTGCTACCGCACGGCAAGTGGTACCGGAGCACCAAGTATAGGTCCAGAGGCTTCTAAATAGCTTCTACCCCCAGGCCGTACGACTCCTGAACACCTAATCAAATGGCTACCCAGACTAGTTGCATTGCCCCTCCCCCCACTCCCCCTCTTTTACACCGCTGCTACTCTCTGTTGTTATCGTCTATGCATAGTCACTTTAATAACTCTACCTAGATGTACATATTACCTCAACTAACATTCCTACAAAGCTGGGTGTTGGTTCTAAGTGATCCTACAGTGATGTCAGTGTTTGAGAAGGAGTATATTATATATAATATATCATCTATTATCAGAAAATACCTAAAGACCAAAGTCTACTATCTTTATCAGTCAAAGCCTGCAAAACAATAGAGGGCAACAGGCTCAGTGAATGTAAAACCCAGCAAAGCTTCCTTATTAGTCTTAGTGGAGGTGGATTGTAGTATTCTGAAAGTGGAGTTTGGTCATTTGTTCCTTCATGCAGCGATATCTCATCAAAACCCTTTATCTCAATATTCCTTCCTCATATCAGGTTTTGATGTTACTGTAGACCACTTTTATTGAAGCCCTGTCTCTTATGCAATACTTATTTCTAGGTACAGAAGTAGTCTGAAACACAGGCATTTGTTACATCAGAAGAGATGGTGGCATCTGTAGTCGTCTTTCTTACCATGGCAATACTCTCAGGTGAGACCTTATCTGCTGCACTCAATAAAATACAGCCACATATAGGTTAGCCCTAAAAGCACCGACAAGGGACAATTTTAAATCCAAGGGGTGAAACACGTTATAATTTCTAAACCCTTTTTGATCCTTCTGAAAATGTAGGACCATGATTTCTGTGTTAATGTAATACATTCTTCTCTGTTCCCGTGACAGTAGGAATGGTTCTTCAATCAATAGCAGGTTCTTTGTCAATATTCATAGACGTAGTTTCAATGATGTTCATGCCCATCTCTAAGGCCATACACATTTAATTAAATGTTTAACGGATTGGTGTCAGATCTTGTCCATAGATGGCTTGCATGGTAAAGAAATCAATATGTCATTTTGTAATTTGGGTGAACTATCCCTTTCAGTTGGTGACAAATGCTGCTTAATATTTGCTTGCACAAAAGATAGTCATTCTACTAGGCACAATGGCTTCCACAGTGACTTCCAAAATTGTCTTGATAAAATAATTATGTTATAATTAATTTTGGGGGCGGCAGGTAGCCTAGTGGTTAGAGCCTTAGGCCAGTATCCAAAAGGTTGCTAGATCGAATCCCTGAGCTGACAAGGTAAAAATCTGTTGTTGTGCCCCTGAACAAGGCAGTTAACCCACTGTTCCTAGGCTGTCATTGTAAATAAGAATTTGTTCTTAACTGACTTACCTAGTTAAATAAAAGTGCATAAGAACTCATAAAAACTGTCTGGTTACAGTGTTTTTTGTTTGTTTTGGAGACATGATAATCAAGCCCTGTTAATGTTTCCTCAGTATATTGTGCTGGTCTAGAAGTGCTTCCACCTGGACCTGCGAATGGAACATTGGGAGGAAATGTGTTTTTCAAAACCACCATCAATCCAACCACACTTAGTGCAATTGTCTGGACTTTTGGTGACCCCCCTGTCATCATTGTTGACTTTCTCAGTTCTGAAGGTCCTGTGACCGGAGAGGGATATGTTGGCAGGATCAGTCTGGACAATAGCACTGGATCTCTGGAGCTCTTGAAACTGACCATTGCTGACAATGGAGAATACAGAGTGATCCTAAGAGAGTCTGATTTGATGTATTTGTCAAATACTTCACTGAATGTCTATGGTGAGTACCTCCTGAGTTCCAAAAGATGTCACTTAATGTTAAAGTTGAGTTGTCAACTGTGAATTGAATGTACTTCCATACCTAAAAACAATACAAAACAAAAAACTGAATGTGCTTGTTGAAATGCAGTTACTCTAGTCTTTTGATGGTGCAATTTATTTGATGGATATCTCTTGACACTCTACTACAAACATGATCCATGGTCAGAAGCAGAGCTAGTGTGAGGGCCATGGGTACGACCAGCGTGGGTTTCAATTCCAATTAAATTCCAGTCAATTCAAAAAGTTAAGCAAACTCCAATTCAAATTTCAATTTTTACTAATTGAAAACCATAGAAGATAATTGGAATTGGAAATTAAGTGTACTTCCTGAATTTACAGGAACTGAAATTGAATTTACCCCAACCCTGGTGATCACCCCAGGGACCACACACCTAGGGGCCCCCTGATCCTGGAGAAATAAATAAATAAATAACAACAAAAAAACTTTTCAACAATGATGTACCAAAAACCAAAGAAAAAAACATTTTTGACACTGTAAAACATCCCAATATATACAGTTGAAGTCGGAAGTTTACATACACTTAGGTTGGAGTCATTAAAACTCATCTTTCAACCACTCCACACATTTCTTGTTAATTAACAAACTACAGTATTGGCAAGTCACAAGTCATTTTTCCAACAATTGTTTACAGACAGATTATTTCACTTACAATTCACTGTAACAAATTCCAGTGGGTCAGAGGTCTACATACACTAAGTTGACTGTGCCTTTAAACAGCTTGGAAAATTCCAGAAAATGATGTCATGGATTTAGAAGCTTCTGATAGGCTTATTGACATAATTTGAGTCAATTGGAGGTGTACCTGTGGGTGTATTTCAAGGCCTACCTTCAAACTCAGTGCCTCTTTGCTTGGCATCATGGGAAAATCAAAAGAAGTCAGCCAAAACCTCAGAAAAAAAATTGGAGACCTCCACAAGTCCGGTTCATCCTTGGGAGCAATTTCCAAACACCTGAAGGTACCACGTTCATCTGTACAAACAACAGCACGCAAGTATAAACAACAAAGGACGATGCAGCCATCATACCGCTCAGGAAGGAGACATGTTCTGTCTCCTAGACATGAACATACTTTGGTGCAAAAAGTACAAATCAATCCCAGAACAACAGCAAAGGACCTTGTGAAGATGCTAGAGGAAACGGGTACAAAACTATCTATATCCACAGTAAAACGAGTCCTATATCAACATAACCTGAAAGGCCACTCAACAAGGAAGAAGCCACTGCTCCAAAACCGCCATAAAAAATATAGACCAAGGTTTGCAACTGCACATGGGGGCAAAGATCGTACTTTTTGGAGAAATGTCTTCTGGTCTGATGAAACAAAATTAGAACTGTTTGGCCATAATGGCCATTGTTATGTTTGGAGGAAAAAGGGGGAGGCTTGCAAGCCACAGAACACCATCCCAACCGTGAAGCACGGGGGTGGCAGCATCATGTTGTGGGGGTGCTTTGCTGCAGGAGGGACTGGTGCACTTCACAAAATAGATGGCGTCATGAGGAAGGGAAATTATGTGGATATATTGAAGCAACATCTCAAGACATCAGTCAGGATGTTGAAGCTTGGTCGCAAATGGGTCTTCCAAATGGACAATGACCCCAAGCATACTTCCAAAGTTGTGGTAAAATGGCTTAAGGACAACAAAGTCAAGGTATTGGATTGGCCATCACAAAGCCCTGACCTCAATCCTATAGAAAATTTGTGGGCAGAACTGAAAAAGCCAGTGTGAGCAGGGAGGCCTACAAACCTGACTCAGTTACACCAGCTCTGTCAGGAGGAATGGGACAAAATTCACCCAACTTATTGTGGGAAGCTTGTGGAAGGCTACCCGAAACGTTTGACCCAAGTTAAACAATTTAAAGGCAATGCTACAAAATACTAATTGAGTGTATGTAAACTTCTGACCCACTGGGAATGTGACGAAAGAAATAAAATCTGAAATAAATCATTCTCACTACTATTATTCTGACATTTCACATTCTTAAAATAAAGTGATGATCATAACTGATCTAAGAGAGGGAATTTTTACTATGATTAAATGTCAGGAATTCTGAAAAACTGAGTTTAAATGTATTTGTCTAAGGTGTATGTACATTTCCAACTTCAACTGTAAAACTATTTCATTAGATCCTGGAATTGGTCTGAGCTGGTGTTGCTTATTTTATAAAGCAATGTACAACTAGCTGTCTGTCACTCTACCCCCTTGAGGGGCCCCCTGGCCTGGGACTGGCAACTGCCAGGGCTGCTGTCTGCTGCTGGGAGGGACCAGGGTCTTCAAAATGATTATTCATTTATTTAGTACGTTTGTTAGTTTAAAACTGCTAATAATGATTGAAAAAAATAAATATGAACATTGAAAAGGCTTGGCTAAACAATTTGTTTTCATTTAATATTATTGTCTAATTATTACCTGGAAAATTATTCTAATGTTGTATTGGTGCTGTATGAAGTAGACTATTAGTAGTGTTAAACTAACAAACTACTAATAGTCTACTTCATACAGCACCACTACATTGTTTCACAACCAAGAGACTCTAGGCCATTTTTTAACATTCAGCTACTGTAATATAGCAAGCAATGTATTAGGCTACATCATTTTCCAACATGCAATTAGCGGGAAAACACTGTTCTAAAGGGCAGCTGATCCCAGTGGTTTCATGTGACAGGTACAAATATCTGTTAGAAACTTAGAATGAGTGGAAATCTAAAGATGCAACAACTAGAATGGGTTGCTAATATGACTTATAAAAAAAAGTGGCTATCTAAAACCTAATAGGGTTCTTCGGCTGTCCCCAAAGGAGAACCCTTTAAAGAACCATTTTTTGTTCCAGTTAGAACCCTTTTGGGTTCCATGTAGAAACCTTTCTACAGAAGGTTCTACATGGAACCCAAAAGGGTTCTACCTTGAATCAAAATGGGTTCTACCTGGAACCAAAAAGGGTTCTCCTATGGGGACAGCCATTGAACCCTTTTGGAACCCTTTTTTCTAATAGTGTAGGATTGTGACTTTGGCTTCTGGACAATGAAATAAAGTTGATATAAAAATGTATAGCACAAGAGAGAAATGCTGGTTTCAATGATATATGAGGAATAGTTATAAAATTATTCCCTAAACATTTCTATGGTCCAATTTTGGCTATAGGCTACTTCGAAGCAAGGTTAAACATGTGTCAAAATAGGATATGACGTAAAACGGTTTTCACACGCGATTGTATGTAGAAATGTTGCACAATGACTGGGATTATAAGAACACATGATCAATGAGCTGCGAGCTCTCGCTTTGCTCAAACTAGGCTCTGTATGCGGTTTGCAGTAACGCAAGTTATAAATAAGTTAGATGATAAAATAACCTACTAACAGCCTAATTTTTTTTTATGATGGGGCATATCAGCTATTAATTTTAAAAGATTTGCTAAGGACCTGTCATGCCAAATAGTGTCCCCTTGCCAAATAGTTTCCCCCTCTACGTCATTGATGGGATTCGATCAGTTCTAGCTTCTGTTGCTGGGCTGTTGCTAGAACTTCAGGTTGGATTTCACAGCTGTTTCACAAGGTGTTCATTATTGTAAATTGTAAGGTATCCTTTGATGGTATTTATTTGTTCCACATTATTCATTGTTGTAGCCTAGGACCTACAATATATTGAACCACAAGGGTGTACTAATGTGCTATGCCAGAAAAGAAAATCCTAATAGAGGACTAGTGAAATTATATTATTTCAGTGTAGACAAGGGAAGGGCAGGTTAAAATAAAAACATGACAGCCAGACAAGCTAGTGTAAGAATCAAATGGATTTGCATATGAATGGAGTGGAAATTAGCTGACTTTGTGATCTGTAAGGTAAGTAACTTTAATGTGTCAAGCAGATTACACGTTTGCTTTGCCATTTCTGAAATGTAGCAATGTTTAAGACATGGATTTCATGTTGTAATGTTAACAAGGTACCCAAAAGTAGTTTGAATTAATTGTTTCATTTTATTAGCTAAACCAAACTTGTTTAAACAGCGAAATTGTCACGAAAATCAGCCTTGTTTGCATAGCAATGATGAAAAGAATGTAATTTAGAATGTAATGATCTCAAAAATTCGAATCATTAGGTCATCCCACCGTTGATATAACAACGGACGCTAATAGTTTAGCGAATCCCATTGTGACGTAGAGGGGGACACTATTTGGCCGGGAGACATTATTTGGCATGACAGACCCTTTGAGAGCGCACTGCCCCGTCTATGCTGATGAGCTCTGCGCCTGTCCATGGTAATGTCACACCAGTGGTGTATATTTTTTAAGTACCAATACTTTAAAGTACTACTTAGCCAGTTTTTGGGGGGTATCTGTACTTTACTATTTACATTTTTGAGAACTTTTAATTTTACTCCACTACATTCCTAAAGAAAATAATGTACTTTTTATTCCCTACATTTTCCCTGACACCCAAAAGTAGGCGTTACATTTCCAATGCTTAGCAGCACTTATCAAGAGAACATCCCTAGTCATCCCTATTGCCTCTGATCTGGCAGACTCATTAAACACAAATGCTTTGTTTGTAAATATGTTTGAGTATTGGAGTGTGTCCCTGGCAACCCGTAAATTAATTAGACAAGAAAATCGTGCTGTCTGGTTTGCTTATCAGGACGGTGAAATTATGTACTTTTACTTTTGATACTTAAGTATATTTCAGCAATTACATCTACTTTTGACACTTAAGTATATTTAAAACCAAATACTTTTAGACTTTTACTGAAGTAGTATTTTACTGTGACTTTCACTTTTACTTGAGTAATTTTCGATTAAGGTATTTTTACTTTTACTCAAGTTTGACAGTTGGGTACTTTTTCGATCCACTGTGTAACATGAACATAAAACTAACTTGTTTCTCCTTTTCTTTTTTAACAAACCACAATAATTAGTATTATCTCATCTTGTATTAACTTCACAGAAACCGTATCTGGTGCTTCTATCACAATTACCCCAAACCCACCAATCATCGAGGGGGGCTCTGTCACTTTAACCTGTGATGCAGCTGGCTTCAACATCACCAGAGAGTGGATGAAGGATGGTCATCCTGTGTCTTCTGGTGACAATATCATCTTATCTGAGGATAAGAGAGTGCTGTCCATAAAGAAGAGAACAGACAGTGGTGAATACCTGTGTAGAGTCAGCAACCATATCAGCTCTGAAAATGCCAGTGACACTGTGAATGTAATCTGTAAGTACTTCCCTATAAGCCTGGGGATAAATCAAATCAAATCAAATTTGTTGGTCGCATACACATGCCAATAAAATTTGATTTGATTTGATAAATGTACCAGATAAATGTAGCAACCGTACCATCAACAGATGATCGTGAAAAGAATATAACAATGACTGAACACACACTTTACACCAACCATTATGACTCCACCGTCACACTGATTACAAACTAATGAACTTGTAGCTATGACTAACTGGTGATCTCTGTGTTACAGATGGACCTGATGGTATGGATATCAGGGTTCCAAATGAAATAGAAGTAGGACAGAAGTTTACATTGACCTGCTCTGCTGACTCCAACCCGCCTGCTAGTTACACCTGGATGCACAATGAGACAGAGATACCAGGACATTCACCTGAGTTCACTAAAGAGAAGAGTGAATACTCTGACAGTGGGGATTACACCTGTACAGCAACAAATGATGTCACTGGAAACAAAACATCTGTGGTCCATAAACTGTCAGTAAAAGGTAAAGTTAGTAGAAGTTTTAAAGACAATATGAAAATAGTAAGTAGATAAGTTACATCTAGTCATTTAGCATACCCTCTTATCCAGAGATACTTACAGTTAATGCATTAAGGTAGCTATGTGGGACAACCAAATATCTCAGTCATAGTAAGTACAATTTTTCTCAAAGTAATTATCAGAAAAGTCAGTGCTAGTAGAAGAAAAGTTATACGTATGAAGTTTTGCATTCCAAACTTGTTTTTAAATAGTGCCTTTTGTTGTGTTTGTTGTGTTGTAATTGTCACCTAGATGCACTGTAATGTGCAGTACTGCTTGTTCACTGTGTGTAGCCTTTCTCTCAGCTCTGTATGGTTGTCTCTCTGGTCTCTGCAGCGGAGGGCTCTCTAACTCCAGACGGACTGTCTGTTGTTGTCATCACTGGGATTGTGATAATAGTGTTGCTGGTTGTGGAAGTGGCAGTTAGTGTTGCAGTCTATTTCATCAAGAAAAATGGGTGAGTTAAGAAACGTTTCATTCAAACAAGTGTATTTTCTATCACTGCCGGCAATAGACAATATGGGCTCTGTTTTCACATTGATCTAAACTGGTCAGAAAAAAGGGCTTGGGTATATTTCAAAAGCACCATAAACTTTTAAAAACATTGTAATATTATGTTCTTATCTTATTACTTCACTATAAACTGTTAAAAGCACTGTAATATCATGTTCTTATACCTTGTAATGTTTATTTATTGTTGCATATAGAAGCAATGTTGAGCCAATGCATCGAGGAGGTAAGCATATGCTTTATCTCCAATCTTATAATGAATCATGTTTTCAAACATTTGTTTTATCCATTTACATTAAAATTGTCATTTAGCAGTCACTCTCATCCAGAGAAATGTACAGTTTCCACAAAGAAATGAAATGGATTCATACAAATTACATGATATAGTACAACACCTCTATAACGATGCCTAATACTGTAACAATGCTTATGCAGACAAATGCAGACAAGATAACAGCAACTATACAACCACCTCTATTTGTGTATCTCTTAAAGGCTCGCAACAACATGTATATGAGAACCCATCACCTGTGTATGAGAACCCATCACCTGTGTATGAGAACCCATCACCTGAGAACACATCACCTGTGTATGAGAACCCATCACCTGTGTATGAGAACCCATCACCTGTGCGTGACAACACACAACAAAATCAATCTCCACCTCTACCCCTGACAGTAAGTAAAACATGGGATGTGTCTGTGCACATCTGTATTCTACTACAGTCTTACTGTAATAAACAAGATTACTTTGCTTAACAGAATGTACAGTGTTGAAAATACTGTATGCAAGACTGTTTGCCAATTATTTACATTTACATTTACGTCATTTAGCAGACGCTCTTATCCAGAGCGACTTACAAATTGGTGCATTCACCTTATGATATCCAGTGGAACAACCACTTTACAGAAGTACATCTATATATTTTTTTTTGGGAGGGGGGGGTTAGAAGGATTACTATATCCTATCCCAGGTATTCCTTAAAGAGGTGGGGTTTCAGGTGTCTACGAAAGGTGGTGATTGACTCCGCTGTCCTGGCGTCGTGAGGGAGCTTGTTCCACCATTGGGGTGCCAGGGCAGCGAACAGTTTTGACTTGGCTGAGCGGGAACTGTGCTTCCGCAGAGGTAGGGAGGCGAGCAGGCCAGAGGTGGATGAACGCAGTGCCCTTGTTTGGGTGTAGGGACTGATCAGAGCCTGAAGGTACAGAGGTGCCGTTCCCCTCACTGCTCCGTAGGCAAGCACCATGGTCTTGTAGCGGATGCGAGCTTCAACTGGAAGCCAGTGGAGTGTGCGGAGGAGCGGGGTGACGTGAGAGAACTTGGGAAGGTTGAACACCAGACGGGCCGCGGCGTTCTGGATGAGTTGTAGGGGTTTAATGGCACAGGCAGGGAGCCCCGCCAACAGCGAGTTGCAGTAATCCAGACGGGAGATGACAAGTGCCTGGATTAGGACCTGCGTCGCTTCCTGTGTGAGGCAGGGTCGTACTCTGCCTCACACAGGCTAAATCTATGATGTTAAAATGCCTATTTACTCTGTTCCATCTGACGGCACAATCCACTGTCTCGTCAGCCATGCAATTTATAAACTTGATCTCCATCTCCACTATAAAAAGCATCTAGACATTGTCAATCCCTGTAGCTCAGTTGGTAGAGCATGGTGTTTGCAACACCAGGGTTGTGGGTTCGATTCCCACGGGGGGCTAGCACAGAAAATAAAAAAAATGTATGAAATGTATGAGTTGTATGAAATGTATGCATTCACTACTGTAAGTCGCTCTGGATAAGAGCGTCTGCTAAATGACTAAAATGTAAATCTCACATTTCTTTTAGACTAACATTTAGTTTTCAACAGTGGAGATTTGTATAAACCTTGTTGTCTGTTTCTCTGTCATTTGCAACATTGTTTTACTATTCAAATTTCATCTCCAGCTGTCCCATAGTAATGAATGTGTCGGGAGTCGGGACGAGAACGACAGGTAGTCAGCGTTTCTTGGCTAGACAAACTCATGAATCAGCTGGCATCATTTTTATGGATATACTGTATATATATATATATATATACACACACAAAGAAATGTCAGTTAAAAAAGGTGAAATTAAGCAGTTTTTCCAGCTTCAGTTTGAAGTGATTATGTTAGCTGTGTTGTTGGCTAGCTCCTCTGCTCTGAACAACAGTGTCCTGACGAGTGAGCACATTTTCTATGGCAGGCGAAATCACGCCTCAATAGCCCATTGTTAAGTATGTATACAAATAAATGTCACTAGAAAACAGCTTAAATGCAAATGATACTTTGTTGTTATTCTGGCTGCATGACTGTAAGTTAGCCTTAGTTGGCTAGCTAGCAAAAAAGAGATGAAAACGTTGCTAGCCAGTATGGCAATGGAACATTTAGAACAAACGACTGAGCCGCGTCCATAGATACAGAACAAAAAGACTGAACGACTGTGTCGCGTCTCTAGCAAACAAACCAATAGAACAAATGACCAGCCGCTTTGGGTAGCAACCCTAGATTTGTGTCGGGACTAAGTCTTGTGGAAGGATGAAATAGTATGAATAAATTCATCAAAATAATGTTTTTAATGAAAATATGTCAATCATTATTTGAATATGTTGGTAACCCGTTGTATAAAACTGATAATGCCCTCGAAGCCGATGTTTGGAGGATATATTGGCACGGTTTGCCGGTCCTCGACTTCGTCGTGCCAATATATCCTCCAAACGCCGGCTTCGAGGGCATTATCACTTAATTAGACAACAGCTTCCTCTGTTCGCACTCTCTGTGGTGTCCAACAGGTTGAAACCACCAAACAGCCTACCCGACCGCTCTGAAGCGTCCGCATGGTCATAAAGCACACCGATGCCGCTTTTTGTAT
This sequence comes from Salmo salar, assembly GCF_965601325.2. Classification (NCBI taxonomy): domain Eukaryota; kingdom Metazoa; phylum Chordata; class Actinopteri; order Salmoniformes; family Salmonidae; genus Salmo; species Salmo salar. The sequence continues at coordinate 24,104,248 of NC_138292.1, forward strand.
CTCAATTCAATGATAAAACTTGGGGGACAAAAATGAAATTTCAGAATGTGGGGGGGTCTTTTTCTATTTTTACCAATGACCTGCCACTGGAATTAAACAAAGCATGTGTGTCCATATATGCTGATGATTCAACCATATACACATCAGCAGCCACAGCTAATAAAGTCACTGAAACTCTTAACAAATAGTTGCAGTCTGTTTAGGAATGGGTGGCCAGTAATAAACTGGTCCTGAACATCTCTAAAACTAAGAGCATTGTATTTGGTACAAATCATTCTCAAAGTTCTAGACCTCAGCTGAATATGGTAATGAATGGTATGTCTGTTGAACAAGTTGATGAGACTAAATTACTTGGTGTTACCTTAGATTGTAAACATTCATGGTCAAAACATATAGATTCAATGGTTGTAAAGATGGGGAGAGGTCTGTCTGTAATAAAGAGACGCTCTGCCTTTTTTACACCACACTCCAAAAAGCAAGTCCTGCAGGCTCTAGTTTTATCTTATCTTGATTATTATCCAGGCGTGTGGTCGAATGCTGGAAGAAAGGACATTGTTAAGCTGCAGCTGGCCAGAACAGAGTGGCACGTCTTGCTCTTCCTTGTAATCAGAGGGCTAATATAAGTACTATGCATGCCAGTCTCTCTTGGCTAAGAGTTGAGGAAAGACTGATTGTATCACATCTTCTTTTTATAAGAAACATTGTGTTGAAAATCCCAAATTGTTTGCATAGTCAACTTACACATAGTTCTGACACACACATTTACTCCACCAGATATGCCACCAGTGGTATTTTCATAGTCCCAATATCCAGAACCAATTCAAGAAAGCGTACAGTATTATATAGAGCCATTATTGTGTTTAAAAAAAAACAGATAAAGCAACACCTCATGGCACAACGCCTCTCCCCTATTTGACCTATATAGTTTGTGTGTATGTATTGATATTTGTATTTATTATGGATCCCCATTAGCTGCGGCCAAGGCATCAGCTACTCTTCCTGTGGTCTGCCAAAATTAAGGCAGTTATACAATTATATATTTTTTTACAATACATTCATAACAGATTTCACAACACACAGAGTGTGTATCCCTCAGGCCCCTACCCCACTATCACATATCTACAACACAAAATCCATGTGTACATGTGTTTATAGTGTGTATGTTATCTTATGTGTGTATCCATGTGTCTGTGCCTATGTTTGTGTTGCTTCACAGTCCCAGCTGTTCCATAAGGTGTTTTTTTTATCTGGTTTTTAAATCTAATTCTACTGCTTGCATCAGTTACCTGATGTGGAATAGAGTTCCATGTAGTCATGGCTCTATGTAGTACTGTGCGCCTCCCAAAGTCTGTTCTGGACTGTGAAGAGACCTCTCGTGGCATGTCTTGTGGGGTATGCATGGGTGTCTGAGCTGTGTGCTAGTCGTTTAAACAGACAGCTTGGTGCTTTCAACATGTCAATACCTCTCACAAATACAAGTAGTGAGGAAATAAATATCTCCTCCACTTTGAGCCAGGAGAGATTGACATGCATATTATTAATGTTAGCTCTCTGTGTACATCCAAGCGCTCTGTGTTCCCAAGTCCCTCTTTTTGGCACCTGATCACACAACTGAACAGTAGTTCAGGTGCGACAAAACTAGAGCCTGTAGGACCTGCCTTGTTGATAGTGCTGTTAAGAAGGTAGAGCAGCGCTTTATTATGGACACACTTCTCCCCATCTTAGCTACTGTTGTATCAATATGTTTTGACCATGACAGTTTATAATCCAGAGTTACTCCAAGCAGTTTAGCCATCTCAACTTGCTAAATTTCCACATTATTTATTACAAGATTTAGTTGAGGTTTAGTGAAAGATTTGTCCCAAAAACTGTACAATGCTTTTAGTGTTTGAAATATTTAGAAATAACTTATTCCTTGCCACCCATTCTGAAACTCCCGCTCTTTGTTAAGTGTAGCAGTCATTTCAGTCGCTGTAGTAGCTGACAATTATACTGTTGAGTCATCCGCATACATAGACACACTGGCTTTACTCAAAGCCAGTGGCATGTTAGTAAAGATTTTAAAAAGTAAGGGACCTAGACAGCTGCCTTGGGGAATTCCTGATTCTACCTGGATTATGTTGGAGAGGCTTCCATTAAAGAACACCCTCTGTGATATGTAGGCTACGTGTGCCTTTTTAAAAATGGATGTAGTTTTGTGCTTGAGCTGCTCTTTTCTATTGATGTTCTGTATTATGTCATGTTTCATGTTTTGTGGGGACCCCAGGAAGAGTAGCTGCTGCTTTTGCAACATCTAAAGGGGAGCCTAATAAAATACCAAAATGCCCCCCCCCCCCCCCCCCCCTTCCTGAGTGAAAGTTGCGGACCTGATTTTAACTTTTGATTTTTATCGTTTTACTTCAGATAGTTATGATTAACCATGTGACAGTGATTTTGAGAAACAACAACGTTATTATTGAAATGAAACTGTTCCACGGAATGTGCATATATAAATATTAATAACTGGTCCATAGATCGGTAGAAATCGTAGGATAAATTGTCTGCTTCCCCAAACTTGAAACTAATGAACTGCCTATGGTCGTTACTATTACACCCATTTAAAAATGTGTTCAAGAACGTGCACACATAGGAGGCCCTGTGAAAAAATGGGCCCGCCTACGGAAATCAAATGCCCGTCCTATCAGGAATCAAGGTAAGACCCAAGTGCAGACTGTGTGAAGTAACAATGTTTATTGTAACCACAGGGGTAGGCAAATGACAGGTCAGGGACAGGTATAGTTCAGTAATCCAGAAGTGGAGCAAAGGTACAGGATGGCTGGCAGGCTCAAGGTCAAATGAAATTGTATTAGTCACATGCGCCGAATACAACAGGTGTAGACCTTACAGTGAAATGCTTACTTACGAGCCCCTAACCAACAATGCAATTTAAAAAAATACAGATAAGAATAAGAGATAAATGTAACAAGTATTTAAAGAGGAGCAGTAAAAAAATAACAATATATACAGGGGGTGCCGGTACAGAGTCAATGTGCGGGGGCACCGGTTAGTTGAGGAAGTATGGACATGAAGGTAGAGTTAATTAAAGTGACTATGCATAGACTGTGGCAGTGGTGTGGAGAGGGGAGGGGGGAGCAATGTGAATAGTCTGGGTAGCCATTTGACTAGATGTTCGGAAGTTTTATGGCTTGGGGGTAGAAGCTGTTTAGAAGCCTCTTGGACCTTGACTTGGTGCTCCGGTACCGCTTGCCGTGTGGTAGCAGAGAGAACAGTCTATGACTAGGGTGGCTGGAGTCTATGACAATTTTTAGGGCCTTCCTCTGACACCGCCTGGTATAGAGGTCCTGGATGGCAGGAAGCTTGGCCCCAGTGATGTACTGGGCCATTTGCATTACCCTCTGTAGTGCCTTGCAGTCGGAGGCCGAGCAGTTGCATTACCAGACAGTGATGCAACCAGTCAGGATGATCTCGATGGTGCAGCTGTAGAACCTTTTGAGGATCTGAGGACCGATGCCAAATCTTTTCAGTCTCCTGAGGGGGAATAGGTTTTGTCGTACCCGCTTCACGACTGTCATGGTGTGCTTGGACCATGTTAGTTTGTTGGTGATGTGGACACCAAGGAACTTGAAGCTCTCAACCTGCTCCACTACAGCCCCGTCAATGAGAATGGGGGCGGGCTCGGTCCTCTTTTTCCTGTAGTCCACAATCATCTCTTTCATCTTGATCAAGTTGAGGGAGAGGTTGTTGTCCTGGCACCACACGGCCAGGTCTCTGACCTCCTCCCTATAGGCTGTCTCGTTGTTGTCGGTGATCAGGCCTCCCACTTTTCTGTCATCGGGCAAATTTAATGATGGTGTTGGAGTCGTGCCTGGCCATGCAGTCATGACTGAACAGGGAGTACAGGAGGGGGCTGAGCACGCACCCCTGAGGGGACCCTGTGTTGAGGATCAGCGTGGCGGATGTGTTGTTACCTATCCTTACCACCTGGGGGCGGCCCGTCAGAAAGTCCAGGATCCAGTTGCAGAGGGAGGTGTTTAGTCCCAGGGTCCTTAGCTTATTGATGATCTTTGAGGACACTATGGTGTTGAACGCTGAGCTGTACTCAATGAATAGCATTCTCACATAGGTGTTCCTTTTGTCCAGGTGGAAAGGGCAGTGTGTAGTGCAATAGAGACTGCATCATCTGTGGATCTGTTGGGGCAGTATGCAAATTGGAGTGGGTCTAGGGTTTCTGGGATGATGGTGTTGATGTGAGCCATGACCAGCCATTCAAAGCACTTCATGGCTACAGATGTGAGTGCTACCAGTCGGTAGTCATTTAGGCAGGTTACCTTAGTGTTCTTGGGCACAGGCACTATGGTGGTCTGCTTGAAACATGTTGGTATTACAGACTCGGACAGGGAGAGGTTGAAAATGTCAGTGAAGACACTTTCTACTTGGTCAGCGCATGCTCGCAGTACACATCCTGGTAATCCGTCTGGCCCTGCGGCCTTGTGAATGTTGACCTGTCTAAAGGTCTTACTCACATCGGCTGAGGAGAACGTGATCACACAGTCTTCGGTACAACTGGTGCTCTCATGCAAGTTTCAGTGTTATTTGACTCGAAGTGAGCATAGAAGTAGTTTAGCTCGTCCAGTAGGCTCGTGTCACTGGGCAGCTCTCGGCTGTGCTTCCCTTTGTAGTCTGTAATGGTTTGCAGGCCCTGCCACATCCGACGAGCGTCAGAGTACGACTCGATCTTAGTCCTGTATTGATGCTTTGTCGGTTTGAGGGTTCGTTGGAGGGCATAGCGAGATTTCTTATAAGCCTCTGGGTTAGTCCCGCTCCTTGAAAGCAGCAGGTCTAGCCTTAGCTCAGGGCTGATGTTGCCTGTAATCCATGGTCTCTCGTTGGGGTATGTACATACAGTCACTGTGGGGATGACGTCATGGATGTATTTATTGATGAAGCCAATGACAGATTTGGTGTACTCCTCAATGCCATTGGAGGAGTCCTGGAACATATTCCAAGCTGTACTAGCAAAACAGTCCTGTAGCTTAGCATCTTTTTAGTCTGACCACATTTTTATTGATCTAGTCACTGGTGCTTCCTGCTTTCATTTTTGCTTGTAAGCAGGAATCAGGAGGATAGAATTATGGTCAGATTTGCCAAATGGAGGGCGGGGGAGAGCTTTGTATGCATCTCTGTGTGTGGAGTATAGGTTGTCCAGTTATTTTCCCTCTGGTTGCACATTTAACATGTTGATAGAAATTAGGTAAAACTGATTTAAGTTTCCCTGCATTAAAGTCCCTGGCTACTTGGAGTGCCGCCTCTGGGTGAGCATTTTCTTGTTTGCTTATGGTGGAATACAGCTAATTCAATGCTATCTTAGTGCCAACCTCTGACTGTGGTGGTATGTAAACAGCTACAAAGAATATAGTTGAAAACTCTCTCGGTAGGTAATGTGGTCTGCAGCTTACCATGAGAAACTCTACCTCAGGCGAGCAGTAGCTCGAGACTTCCTTAAATATTGTGCACCAGCTGTGGTTTACAAAAATACATAGACCGTCGCCCCTTGTCTTACCAGACGCTGCTGTTCTACCCTGCCAGTACATCGTATAACCAGTCAGCTGTATGTTGATATTGTCTTAGTTCAGCCACGACTCCGTGAAGCATAAGGTGTTACAGTTTGTAATGTCCCGTTGGTAGTTTAATCTTCCCAATAACTTGTCCATTTTATTGTCCAAAGATTGCATGTTTGCGAGCAGAATTGAGGGGAGTGGGGGTTGATTCGATCTCCTCCTACTCCTCAGAAGGCAGCCCGCCCTCCGGCTTTTCTTTCTCCGCCTCCTCTTCACGCAGATCACTGGGGTCAGGGCCTGTTCCCGAGGAAGCCGTATATCCTCCGCCTCAGGCTCGTCAGAGTCGTGAAAGAAGAAAAAGGATTCTGCTAGTCCGTGGTGAGTAATCGCAGTCCTGATGTCTAGAAGTTATTTTTGGTCATAAGAGACGGCAGGGACGGGCAGAGTGGTCAAGCGGGCGGGTACAGGGTCAGGACAGGCAAGGGTCACAAACCAGGAGGTAGAGAAAAGAGAGGCTGGGAAAAGACAGGAGCTGACAGGAACAAATGCTGGTAAGCTTGACAAACAAGACGAACTGGCAACGGACAAACAGAAAACAAAGGTATAAGTACACAGGGGATAATGGCGAGATGGGGGCGACACCTGGAGGGGGTTGGAGACAATCGCAAAGACAGGTGAAACCGATTAGGGCGTGACACGTCCAACTGATTTATTCTGGCGCCAGGTCTTCCTCTCTCCACTCTTCAATTAACATCTCTGTTTGACCTCTGTGTGTCTGTGTCTCTGGAGAATGCCAGGTAAAGTCTTACCTGAAAGTACTGCCATGGTGAGAGGAACTACTGTAGCTGCTTCCATCTCTCCTGGTGATTCAGATTGAATCTGTCCAAATAATTAATAAGAGTATTCAGTAGGGTGGGGGGTGAAACGGTTCACAAAACTGACGGTTCGGTACGATACGGTACAGTGTTATCACGGTTCGGTACGGTTTCGATACGTTGACGAAATAAATGCCTGAGAAATATGTCATTTGTATTTAGATTTTCCATTTATTGTAATAGTAAACATGTGTAGCTTGAATTTCCATGAGCATATGGAAACAAAGGGACAACAAAAAACATCAGTGCCTGCCTTATAACATGAAATAAAATAGTGTTTTAAAACAGAACTTAACAAGGTGCATAGTCCAGCAGCATATATCAAAATCAGATAGCAGTGCCTTAAATAAAATAAGACCACTTGAGACTGGTTACTTGTTTTTTTCTTTAAGAAGATTAGTCTATCCACATTATCTGCAGTGTGCACAGATCGGCTTGCTGTGACATTGTCAGCCGCTGTGGAGAATACCCTCTCGCTAGGGACAGAGGTCGCAGGCACAGCCAGGTAGCGCCTTGCTAACATGGCAACATGAGGGTATATTAACTCTTTGGTCTTCCACCAAGTGGTTCACCTCCTCCTCTATGACCTTGACCTTTGACTTGGTTCCCTGCTCCTGGGTCGTGAACAACTCCCCAAAAAGATCAGCCATGGCAGACTTATTTTCTGGACGAGAACCCCTGTTGTCTGCCGTCTCTGGAGCGGGGTTTGCTCCTGTGGTATCTGTGGCTTGACCCTGCAGAATTAAATTAGATGAAAATTACTATCTCTGAAGTGGCTTTAATCTAACCACATTGTCCGATTTCAAAAAGGCTTTATGGCGAAAGCATAACATTAGATTATGTTAGGACAGTGCTGAGACAAGAAAAACCACACAGCCATTTTCCAAGCAAGGAGAGGCGTCACAAAAACCAGAAATACAGCTAAAATTAATCACTAACCTTTGATGATCTTCATCAGATGACACTCCCAGGACTCAATGTTACACAATACATGTATGTTTTGTTTGATAAAGTTCATATTTATATCCAAAAACCCCATTTTACATTGGCCCGTGATGTTCAGAAAATGTTTTGCATCCAAAACTGAATGAGCACATCAATTTACAAAAATACTCACATAAACATTGATAAAATTTACAACAGTTATTGAAAGAATTATAGATACACTTCTCCTTAATGCAACCGCTGTGTCAGATTTCAAAATAGCTTTATGGCAAAAGCACATTGTTCAATATTCTGAGTACAGAGCTCAGCCATCAAAGCAAGCTATACAGTTACCTGCCAAGTTCTGGAGTCAACAAAACTCAGAAATAGTATTATAAATCTTCACTTACCTTTGCTGCTCTTTGTCGGAATGCACTCCCAGGACTCCCACTTCCACAAGAAATTTTAGTTTTGTTCGATAAACTCCATATTTATGTCCAAATACCTCAATTTTGTTCGCGCGTTCAGATCACTATTCCAAAGGCACAATGCGCGAGAGCAAAACCCTAGACGAAAAGTCAAAAAGTTCCATTACCATTCGTAGAAACATGTCAAACGATGTTTACAATCAATCCTTAAGGTCTTTTTATCATAAATATTCGATAATATTCCAACCGGACAATAGCGTATTCATTACAGAGGAAAAAGAAGGAACGGCGCGCCTGTGTGACTGCGCAGTAAACAACTCATTGGCCTCAGGCAGTCCACTTGTTGAGTCAGCTCTTATTCTCTCCCCAGTAACAGTACAATCATGAAACAAGGTTCTAAAGACTGTTGACATGTAGTGGAAGCCTTAGGAAGTGCAAAATGAACCCTAAGTCACTGTATACTGTATAGGCAATCACTTGAAAAACTACAAACCTCAGATTTCCACACTTCCTGGTTGGATTTTTCTCAGGTTTTTGCCTGCCATATGAGTTCTGTTATACTCACAGACATCATTCAAACAGCTTTAGAAACTTCAGTGTTTTCTATCCAAATCTACTAATAATATGCATATCCGACCTTCTGAGCCTGAGTAGCAGGCAGTTTACTATGGGCACGCCTTTCATCTGGACGTCAAAATACTGCCCCCTACCCTGGAGAAGTTAAAAATATGATTTGTTGTTAGAAATATCTATCAGACACGATTATGACAATTACAATTATTACTTTATAATTACTTGTTAAATCACGTATTAATAAAATAATAAATGTCACATTAACAAAATAAATAAATACAATACCTGTTGTATATTGTTCACAATCTCTGCTGTGAGTTCATTGTAGACTCAGACGAGCAGCAGCATCCAGGTGCAGCAGGGACTTGAACCGGTGGTCTAAAGCGGTGCTCTTGTGTAAGAAGTCTTGGACACCAGGGTCAGCATATCTAGGCTCCAGGTTAACTCTGATAGCAGTCTTGACATCCCTTACTGCGGGTTCATCTTCATCAGATGCCACCATTGATTTCAGGATCATTGTTTTCATAGGCAAGACCATAGAAACTGATGGAATGCTCTCAGTGCATATCAGTGCTGTGACTGTTTTGAGAGGTTTGCACACTTTGATAACTTCCTCTGCTAGTCTTATGTCATTTTCAGACAAAGTCACAATATCTTTGACATTCTTCCTCACAGCTTGATCAGTCAGTGTAGAATACACTGCAACTTTCTGCTCAAGGTATCTCTCAACCATGTCATGGCTTGAATTCCATCTAGTAGGGACATCTTCGATTAGTTTGTGATTTGGCAGGTCCAGCATCTCCTGTTTTGTCTTGAAAACATGTGCAGCAGTTGTGCTTTTATGAAAGAAGGATACCACCTTCCTGATCTTTGCCAGGAGGCGAGAGATTGGATTCACTGACATTGCTTTTTGAGATGCTAGATCTGTGGCCCCAATCCAGCTAGTGCAACTGCATTTACAATATTTCTAGCGTTGTCAGTGGTCACAAGAATCGTTACATTATCCCTCTCCAACTTCCACACTGCAACTACTTCCCTTAGCTCTTCCCCCAAGTTTACACTGGTGTGACTACTCTCAAGGGGACATGTTTGAAGGACATGGCTTTTTATCTCCCACTCTGCTGTAATGAAATGAGCCATTACAGTAAGGTAGCTCTCTGTAGCTCTAGATGTCCAACTGTCTGTTGTTAGAGCAACAGACCGGGTTTCTGACAATTCACTCTCAAGTTGTTCTTTGATTTTTTTGTATAAGGCAGTGTCATGACTGGCCTGTTCGGGTCAGGTTACCGTGGACCATAATCCTACAGACATAGCTGACCCCAGCTAAGTAACTCATGCAAAGATTTAGAGAGCAATTATGTGTTTTATCTCCAGTACACTGCCATTATTGTCAGTTATGTAGCTGCTCTACTGATAATCTCAGTGTGTCTTTGCTGGGATGACACAATCAATCTACTGCCGGAGAATATCAACACCAAACACATTGGTTCACCGTTCCACGGGAGCGGACAGTACACAGCATACCATAATGTTCTGAATAATGGCCAAGTCTACCTCGCTCCTTATTCCACTGAACCGCTTTGGCGCAACAAACACAAGTCCAATATTTATCAGAAACTGTTAAACTACCTGTTCACTACCATCCTGCTCTCCGGGGATGTGCAACTCAATCCTGGGCCTAACATCACCGAGCCGGCGATACTCACTGGAGTGGAAAGCAGTGGATGGCCTCATCCACTGATCGTCGCCGCTGCGGAAGTGGGTGAGTGCTATGGTCCCATGGTTTCTCTCGACTCACCCGGCTCCAAGATGGAATTTGACTCTTCAAACATATCGAAGTTGCTATATGCGATCCCTGACTCTGCTTCTGGTACGTAAGCTGTTTTAATTAGTTCCCCACATCCAGTGCAAGCGGGAGGGATTGTTCATTGCACTACCGAATGGCCCCTAATCAAAACAAAACAAAATGGCCTAAACCCAGCTGTCAGAAAACACAGAAAATGTAAAAATGTTCAATGTGTCAATCACTCTCGAGTCATCTGGGACCCACGAGCTAAGCCCTAGGGACTACTAGGGGGGAACTTGAACATTCATAGTGTCATTCCAAAATGTGATCAAATTCAACATCTTCTCGCCTTTCAGAGACATGGCTCCATAAAAACTCTCCATATGCTGCTTTGATTGTGCCTGGCTACATTGTTTTCAGGAGAGACATGATTGAAGGAAGAGGAGGGGGTCTGATGATTTACATTAAAGAACATATCCGATGTAAACAAATTGAGTGGTCATGTGATAATGAACTAGAATGTATTGGCCTGAATGTTACACTGTCTCCCCAAATGTATTTTACCCTTATTGGAATGTATAGACTACCTTCCACCAAAAGTGTGTTTTTTGATCAGTTTAATAACATGCTTAGGAAATTTGATTTTGGGAAAGAGGTGTGGTGGATGAATCAGAATTAGTTGGGTAACATAGATAATTAAGATGTTTTATTTGCATAATATGCTTATGTGAGATACTTGTCATTAGAATGTATCCCTTTGGACTCTGGTGTTGGCAGTGGCACTTTTCCCTTTGCTAGGGCTCAGTCACTTGGGGCCCAGAGAGGGGAGAGGTCAGGCTTGTCTTTCACATATCCCTGGTGCAATGCAGAATATCAGAAAGGGAAGAGGACAGAATGGAACATTGTCTTCATATGTGAATGTGTCTTTACCTATTCTTAAATCATGTGAAGGGATCGCGTGATTAATGGGGAAACAATTATTTGTCTCCACAATGTCTGTGCGCAAGTCACTCCCCTCAGTGAGCTTGTCCAGGAGTGGGATCAAGAGGGGGTTTACTTGAGATGGGAGTAACTAGAGTTGACAATTGATATATGCCATTGGATGAGTTGGTGTTTTTGTACTATGAAGTACCAGGAACGAGATTAGAACCTCGTCATAGGGACCAAACTGAACGATAATTTATAGCGAATGTTATCTGGCTAAGAGATACTCCTTTCTCAAATATAAAGTCCCTTTGTGAACTGTTCCTAAGATCTGTGGTTTGTCATGTACGTTGAGAGGGGTGTATCTTGGCTATAAAAGATCTTTGTACTTTTATGTTGTCACTTTCAATTGTTCATTGGAGATAGCGCATCATTGAAAGTCAAGTGCTTTTGCAAAGCTCTTATTATCAAAGATGTAGTTTAAGTATAACTCTGACTGGTGTGTGAAGTTTGTAACTCTCATCATTTGGTAATGCAGAAATTAGCCACCACAGAGGTCATCTTAATGGGAGATTTTAAGATTAATTAAGAAGACAAGTCTTGTAGGAAAAACCCTCAAACGGATCACTAATGCCTTTGACCTTACACAGCTAGTTAAATGGCCAACCAGGGTGACTTGTTGCTCTAAAACACAGACTGATTTGGTGTTCAGTAATAAACCAGAGAGCGTGACTAAATCATTCAATATGGAAGATCATAATCTGACACATAGCCAGAAAGCTTTCTAAGAGCAGGTTTAACCTCTCTACTGTTAGAAAGCCGGATCAACTAAGAATACCTAAGAGTGAATTCAATTATTTTGAAAACGCAATTAAGGGAATTAACTGGAATGATCTCTTGTCCTCTCTCTTGTCCTATACAGATGTGAAAGTAGTCAGGTTTTTCTTTTCACAATCCAGACTACAATAAATGGCTTCCAAAAGAAAATCAAATCCAAACCTGGCCAAAAGAGCACTCTTCCTTGGCTCAATGGAGAAATCTGGAAATAGATTAAATAATGAGATTACGCTCTAAAAACAGCCCTGAACTCCAAATTAGAGCATGACAGACGTAGGTTTACCATGTTGAGAAATAAGGTGATGAAAGAAATCAGACAGGCTAAGACAAACTTTTTTATTAACATAATTGGTGAAGCAAAGGGAAATTCTAAATTGATCTGGGAGAATCTAAAAAAGTTAACAGGGAAAGACCATAGTAACACTGCAAAAAGAATAGAAATCATGGTGAATAAGAATCTAACACAGGATGCAGTCGAAATAGCAATAGCCTTCAATTCCTACTTTATTGACTCTGTCGGGGTACTGACACAGAACCCCTCCACTGGTTTATTGGGCTCAGTGCTAGTGAATGACGTTCAGCCTGTCTTCATCATAAGGGAGATTTCTGAGTCAGAGGTGAACAAGGTGATTAGCTCACTAAAGAACTCTAAAGCCAAAGATGTGTTTGGGCTGGACTATACCTTTCTTAAAAACTACAGAGTCACTCATTGGCCCCATTACTAAGGTCACCAACACATCTATTGGTCAGGGGGTGTTTCCAAGGGTATGGAAGTCGGCCATAATAACGGCCATCTTTAAATCGGGTGACCCTGCTGACGTGAGTAACTACAGGCCCATTAGTATACTACCTGTGGTGTCGAAGGTTGTTGAAAAGTGTGTAGCAGAGCAACTGATTGCCCACCTCAACAACAGGCCATTCACATTACACTCCATGCAGTTTGGTTTCAGAGCAAAACACTCCACAGAAACGGCCAACTGCTTTTTTCTGGAAAATGTGAAGTTCAAGATGGACAAAGGGGGCGTTGTTGGAGCTGTGTTTCTGGACCTAAGGAAGGCTTTTGATACTGTTAACCATGAGGTTCTTATCAAAAAAAATTTGAAGTTCAACTTTTCCCCCAATGCCTTTAGATGGATGAAACTCAGTGTGTCAAAGTGAGCAATGAGCTGTCGCCCACTCTTAGCTATGATGTGGGCGTGCCCCATGGGTCAATACTGGGGCCCCTCCTGTTCAGCCTGTACATTAATGATCTGCCTTCTGTCTGTACTGGGTCTGAAGTTCAAATGGATGCAGATGATACAGTGATATATGTGCATGCAAAGAGCAAACAACAAGCTGCACAATAACTCACTACTGTAATGGTCCAGGTCATAAAGTGGCTCAATGACTCGTGTTTGCATCTCAATGTGAAAAAAACTGTCTGCATGTTCTTCACAAAGAGGGCAACAGATGCTACTGAGCCAGATGTCTATGTGTCATGGGAGAAGCTCCAGGTGGTATCTGATTTTAAGTACCTTGGAATCATATTTGATTCCAACCTCTCTTTTAAAAAGTAGGTGTAAAGGTAATTCAAATAACCAAATTCAACCTAGGTAATTTCCGATTTATATGAAATTGTTTGACTACAGAAGTAGCAAAACTGTACTTCAAATCTATGATACCCCCCCACTTAACATACTGCTTGACTAGTTGGGCCCAAGCTTTCTGTACAACATTAAAACCCATTCAGTCTGTCTACAAACAGGCTCTCAAAGTGCTTGATAGGAAGCCCAATAGTCATCGTCACTGTTACATCCTCAGAAAGTATGAGCTCCTCAGTTGGGAAAATCTTGTGCGATACACCGATGCATGTCTTGTATTCAAGATCCTAAATGGCCTGGCTCCCCCGCTACTAAGTACTTTTGTTAAATAAAACCCAAACATATGGCAGCAGATCCACAAGGTCTGCCATGAGAGGTGACTGTATAGTTCCCTTAAGGAAAAGCACCTTTAGTCAATCTGCTTTCTCTGTGAGTGCTTCCCATGTCTGGAATACCCTGCAATCAGACACACATAACTGCACCACCTATCACACTTCCACAGAAAACATGAAGACATGGCTAAATGTCAATCAGATTTGTGAACATAATCCCTAGCTGTGTATTGTCGCTTTCCATGTTGTCTGTTGTCTGTAGCTTGTGAGGTGTGGAAACACTTTGTTGCTTTTATGGTTTTAGCTTTCTGGCGTTTTGTGCTATGTTGCTCTTTCTGCATGCTATGTCTTGCTGGTCCTATGTTGCTCTGCGTGTGCTCACTGCTCATTGATTGTCTGTATTTAAATTGTTTTTAATAACCTGCCCAGGGACTGGGGCTGAAAATTAGCTGGTTGGCTAAAACCGTCACTTTTACTAAAACGTTGATTAATGTGCACTGTCCCTGTAAAAATAAAAATAAACTCAAATTCAAACTCACACCCACCACCGGGGGAGAGATCAACAGGTATGAGGTAGGGGGTTTTATGACACCTCCCGCCCATTGTAAATCTTAAGGCAGCAGACAAAATCCCTTTGTCCTCTCATTATGGAGAACCTATCTCTAACCAGTAACATGCACTAAATGGACTTTGGGACAATATGTTTCGTCAGCCAAAATGATAGTACTGATGATACGTAGATGGAATATGAAAATGAATGTTGTTTTTGTTATGTTATTAAAAGTTAAATGGCGACTTTATAATTCAAACATTGTAATTTGAAGAGTTTTCACAATATGTACTTGATGTTTGCATACTGTACGTTGTGTGGAAAATGTCCAGATCAAATAGAATGTTTTTGTAAAGATGAAATGTGAAGTTGGTTGTCTAAATTGGATCTGAGTAAAATCCAGACCTTGCCTCGTAACTAGTTACGCCCAGAGAACTTGCCCTAAAGGTGGAAACACCTATTTCTGACCCGAGGGTATAAAACATGTGAGTTAAGAATTGACACATCAGTCTAGGTGACCCTGCGCTGCAGCCAAGGTCTGAGTAGTCAGCAACCCCAAAACATAACACAAGGTTGAAGACAAAGGAACCTTTTAACAATCTATGCTATGCATGAATAGCTGTGTCCAAGAGGGTGAATTCAAGCAGGACCACCGAGTTACCAATCTCCAAGGAATCGTGTGTCTACACTGTTTTCATTCACACGCTGGAACCATCTACACGGCTGATTAGCCGTCCTCAGAAGACCCCTTTTCAGAACAAGGGCGAGGAAACAGACCACTAAGAGAAAGGACACTGACATCGTGTGGACAATCAGAGAGTCACACCCGGTAACCACAGGAGTGTCGCCATCAGAGGAGAAGTCGGAACCCGGTCCACGAAGAAACACCCCATCAGAGACCTTCAACACGTAATTACATATTATATTCTGACCCATAAGAGCGGCAGTTCGGGGCAAGGTTAAGGTTAAACTAAGCATAGCTTACAAATGTACCCAAGTGTACCATTTCTCTCGTGCACTCTCTCTTTCTCTCTCTTTTGAAATCCCCATTTTGTGCGAGAGACAGCCCCCCAAAAAATTTGTTGGGGGGGGGGGGGGGCACATGGGGAGATTGGCAGAGTCAGGTTGGAGACCTGAGCCAACTCCCCGTGCTTACTGTGGGGAGCGAGTGATCGAGCAAGCACCATGTTATGCTGAGATACGCACTGTGTCGCCAGTGCGCAGCTACAGCTCGGTGCACTCAGTGCAAGCTCCTCACAGTGCCATGCTAGAGTTGGCATTCAGCCAGGAAGGAGTATGCCTGCTCAGCGTTCCTGCTCTCCGGTGCGTCTTCTCGGCCTAGGTTATCCTGCGCCAGCTCTACGCACGGTATCCCCAGTTCGCCAACACAAACCTGTGCAACCTGTCACAACGCCTCGCGCTTGTCGGGCTACGGTGGTTATCCAGCCAGGACGGGTTGTGCCAGCCATAAGCTCCAGATCTCCAGTGTGCCTCCACGGCCCTGTATACCCTGTGCCTCCTCTCCGCACTCGCCCTGAGGTGCGTGTCATCAGCCCGGTGCCACCTGTATCGGTCCCACGCATCAGACCTCCGGTGCGCCTCCACAGCCCAGAACGTCCTGTACCTGCTCCTCACACTCTCCTTCCAGTGCGCTTCCACAGCCCATTACGTCCTGTGCCTCCTCTCCGCACTTGCCCTTAGGTGCGTGTCATCAGCCCGGTGCCACCTGTACCAGTCCCACGCATCAGGCCTCCAGTGCGCCTCCACAGCCCAGTACGTCCTTTGCCTCCTCCCTGCACTCGACCTGAGGTGCGTGTTACCAGTCTGGCGCCACCTATGCCAGTCCCACGCATCAGACCTCCAATACGCATCAGACCTCCAATGCGCATCCCCAGTCTGGAGCCTCCAGCGACACTCCCCAGTCCAGAGCCTCCAGCGACGCTCCCCAGTCCAGAGCCTCCTCAGACGGCCTGCAGCCCGGAACCTCCTGAGACGGCCTGCAGCCCGGAACCTCCTGAGACGGCCTGCAGCCCGGAACCTCCTGAGACGGCCTGCAGCCCGGAACCTCCTGAGACGGCCTGCAGCCTGGAACCTCCTGAGACGGCCTGCAGCCCGGAACCTCCTGAGACGGCCTGCAGCCCAGAGTCTTCAGCGGCGGCCTGCAGCCCAGAGTCTTCAGCGGTGGCCTGCAGCCCAGAGTCTTCAGCGGTGGCCTGCAGCCCAGAGTCTTCAGCGGTGGCCTGCAGCCCAGAGTCTTCAGCGGTGGCCTGCAGCCCAGAGTCTTCAGCGGCGGCCTGCAGCCCAGAACCTCCAGTGGCGGCCTGCAGCCCAGAGTCTTCAGCCCAGAACCTCCAGCAATGATCTACAGTCCGGTTCTTTCGACAACGATCCACGGTCCGGTGGTAATAAAGCAGAAGGATCAGCAGGTTGAGCGGGGATTACGCCCCGAACCGGAGCTGCCTCCTCTGCTGGAGGTTAAGGTTATGTGGACTGAATTTGAGCCACCACAAACAGGAGTTGCCCACCCTACCCTTCCTTTTGTTTTTGTTTGTTTTTTGTTTAAGAGCATTCGGAGTCTGCACCTTTGGGGGGGGGTTACTGTCACGTCCTGACCATAGTAAGAGGTTATTTTCTATGGTAGAGTAGGTCAGGGCGTGACAGGGGGTGTTTTGTGTTTTTCTATGTTTTATATTTCTATGTTTAAGTTCTAGTTTTTCTATTTCTATGTTGTTGTTTTTTGGGTTGATCTCCAACTGGAGGCAGCTGGTCCTCGTTGTCTCTAATTGGAGATCATATTTAAGTAGGGGTTTTTCTTCCTGGGTTTTGTGGGTTATTATATTTTGAGTAGTGTTTGTTTCTCTCTGCGTCACGGTTTGTTGTTTTGTCATTTCAGTTACTTATGTATTGCAAAGTTTCACGGATTAAATAAAATGTGGAACTACAACCACGCTGCACTTTGGTCCGCTCCTTTCGACAGCCGTGACATTTAGTTTGTTAGTAAATAAATAATCAACTCAATTGGTGTGGTACGCACAAACTCGGGTTTGTGCAGATTCCCAGATTATGCGACATTCAGAATGAAACTGTAGAGGAAATGAATTAATTAGCGACTGTTGGACAATCGATCTTCTGATATTCTTTGAGTTCATTTGGGAAATAGAAACTCAGTAATGTCAAAACTTTCCCACAGTGCCCCAGGTTAATGAGTTAATAATTACCTGGTCCATTTAATCACATAATTATAAACAGTTAATCATTTGATGAACAGCAGTCGTCACATTAATCAATACAACGTTACGACAGCAGGTATTAATGTCTGGGCAAAATGTGTACGGGAAGGAATAGCGGCTCGACCACTTTAAGCGTTTCTGAACCGCGCATTCTCTACCACAGAGAAGGGTCTCATATCTGCCGCTATTAATTTTGCTATCGCGGCGTTGATTTCTTTAACCCTACCGTAGTCAGCCGCATATTGTTGCCTGAAGGCTGTGGGGAGTAAGTGGTTGCCGATTGGTTGCCGCTTCGTTTTTTCACCTAGTCCCACCGATTGGCACTTTGGGGTGATGTCGGCGCAAATGAGTAGTCATGTTACTCTCATTGCCACTGGAATAGGCTATCAACAATGAACAGAGCCTACATGTTGTAGAGGTTTTATACACCACTCTTTGGCAATCCCCGTTATAGTTTACAAGGATACCAAAATGTTCCCAGACGGCAGACCTGAATGACACTGGGGAATCTTCGAGTCCTGGCTCGCCAATGCTTGCCATGTTGCTCCTTTGCATTTAGCTAACTGCTAATTCCTTCATAAGCTAATTGCTGCTACGACGGTCTCTCAGCTCTGTTCTCTCTGGAGTGAAATAACTAATGAACGGAGCTGCATACAGCTACGAGACAACTTTATTACTATGTGGATATTTTACCCATGTTAATATATATGCCACTGGTTTATGCAATAATACTTTTTTTTACAATGACATATATATATATATACATTTTCCTAGCTATAATATATGATTAATGTATTGTTCGGTTCGCAGTGCGTACCGAACCTTGCACCGTGGACCCGTACCGTTTCACCTTTAGTATTCAGTCATACCAGACTCCTTGCATTGTGATCAAAATCTTAAATAAAATGTAGATAAAATGTCTTCATAAGTGATACTGCAGCACAACGGAACACATAACCAAACTCCAATGACACTTCAATAAGGAAGCTGCACAGGATTTCCCCTGTCATACAGTGTTACCCTCTACTGGTATAATACTATGCTGATCATAAATAACAATACTGGACTTTGGTGTTGAGATGTTTGACATAACAGTTTGATAATCCATCATTGTTAAAACACAACTTTTCCAACCCTGAATTTGAAAGTGATTATATTTCCCCAGCCCCATCAAACAGTGTCAGGTTTAGGCTGTCGAAATAGAAGATTGTACCTTTAGATCAGTAGAGGCTGCTGAGGGGAGGACGGCTCATAATAATGTCTGGAATGGAGTCAATAGAATGGTATCAAACACATCAAACACGTGATTTTCATGTGGTTGATACCACTTCATTGACTCTATTCCAGCCATTATTATGAGCGTCTTCCCCTCAGCAGCCTCCGCTGCTTTAGATAGAAAATAGGTTAGTTTGAGATGCTTCCTCAGTAGGAGGGACTAAATATCCTATAACTGAACACCACCATCAGGAGCCAATATTGTTTAATTTATTTTTAATTGATGATGGCCGTTGCCTCCTGACAGATTTCTCCCCCCAATTTCTGTGCTATATTAGTTTCATTAATTAATACCTTCTGTTGACTGTGACATATTATACATACAATAATATAATATACATCCAGTACATTACATACAGTATAATGTATATAAAATATACATTATTGACAAATACTTATAGAAATGTCATTAATATCAGGCATCATAGCATGGGAAAGAAACTGTGCATTAGTGACTTTGAAGTTGAACATTTGTGAAAATTGAATACTGAAAATGTTTATTTTTTGTAATAAAGGGAACTCTAAAAGAGATCCACAGCTGAACAACAATTTATTTATGTCCATTGCACTTTTCTCTGCTTACTTCTCCTTCAATTGTCAATTGTCAATTTTCAATTGTCCCTCTTAAAAGGAGCAATCTGCAGAATAGAACTTACAAATGTCTCATGAGCTTAGTTCAACTGTCATACCCCATCAGAACCCAAAATATAAGCTTGCTTTACTCCATTGTTTATAAACAAAGTAAATGTAAACAAACACTCAAAACATGGTTAAAACTATACTTTTGATATCATTGTTTTATAACAATAGAATATGTTTCTGAAGACTTCAACATTAATGTGGATGCTACCATGAATACGGATATTCATGAATGAATCGTGAATAATGACGAGTGAGAAAGTTCCAGAGGCATAAATATCATTCCCCCCTGAAAAAACGCTAACCTCCCCAGTTATTGGTAATGGGCGGAGGTTAGCATATTTTGAGGGCATGATCTTTGTCTGTGCATCTGTATTTTTCTCACTGATGATTATCCGTAATCATGATAGTAGCTACATTAATGTAGAAGTATTTAGAAACCTATTCTATTCTTATTTACAATAAAAATTAATCAAAAATGACAGAATACATTATTTACCATTCATTTCTATTGGGCACAACATAATCCAAAACACAACCAAAACAAACTGCAAATGCATCCAACAAGTTTGTGAAGTCACAAGCTTGATGTAGTCATTGCGTGCTAGCAATATGGTATTAAATACTAAACGTTTGACTAAATTTTTGAATTTGTCCAAATACTGACATCATCAAATGGGGGATTTACATACATAAAGTGCTTTCATTTCTAAACGGTAAAACAGGTATGTATGAAAACAATGTCAAATAAAAGGTGGCATTCGGTAGCTTACTGTCGCCTCATATAAAACATTTGAACTCAAATCCAAAATGCTGGAGTAAAGACCCAAATGAAAAGTTTTAGCTTCACTGTCCACATAAATATGTAGGGGAGTGTAACTAACCTAGATGAACATATTACACCACCACCATCAGAAGTCAGTATTGCTTCATGTATTTTTAATTGACAACAGCCAGTGCCTCCTGACAGATCCCCCTCTACTTTTATGTCACATTACTGTTGACTGTGTCATTTTTCTTTGTATAAATAGCTATCTACTCTTTAATGGTTACACAAATCCATTTTACAGTACAGTGCCCTTATAATCTTGTAATTGTTCCTATAATTATACACTGAACTTACATTGTAGCCTATTTAGGGTTATGGTTAGGCCTATAGGTTATGTTTAGGGATTAGGGTTAAGTTTACTGCTGTAAATTGTAACTCACTGTAATAATGAGTAATTACAATACGTATTACACTACATGAATAGTTACACCGTTTTAAGGATCCTTACTGTAATGTAGTGTTACCTACATTTGTTTGTAAAGCTTCTTTAACCATCACCAGGCAATTTCTGATTCTATTTCACCAATAATAATAACTACCTTGAGATGTTTCATCAAGTTGTATGTGAATCTAATAGGTAATATCAGTCAATGGTTTAACCATTTTGAAGGTGGGAGGACTTCGTACTCTACAACTGGGTGTGTTCTACTGGAACTAAATTCTGCTCACACACAGGCTGCTGCTGCACATGCAGGATGTCCTACAGACGGATGCTTCGAATGGATTCTCCCCGTATATGTTATCTTTATTTACTGGCTGTTATAGGTAAGAGGGAGTCATTTGAATGACTTTTTCTGCCCCATGAAATTATAAATGTGTGTTGTCATTGTTGACTGTGTGCCCTATTTCATGGAATGGAAATTAAATTATGGTAAATTCAGCTCAATCAGCCTGTTTAGAATGTAACCTGGTGAGAAGAAACACTGCCAATTTTGGCCCATTCAACTCGACCTATGCATTTCATGTTCTTTGGAAATATGTGTATGTAACTCACATATTGTTACTCAAACCTGTTCTTGCCTCCCTAGGGTCTTGTTATGGAGCAGGTGTGTTACCAGACGGGCTCCTACTTGGGAAGGTTGGAGGGAATGTGACATTTAACAGAGCATCAGACCAGCCATTTGTAACATTACAAATGAGAGTTAATAGTACAACTATATTAAACTATATCAGCAGTTCTGACACTTTCAAACCTGAAGATGCATACAGAGACAGAATCAATCTGGACAGATTGTCAGGATCCGTGGAGCTCATGAATCTTGTTCTGACTGACAGTGGACAATACACAGTGACCATTTTAACACATGAAGCAGTATCAGTGGAGGAAAACACCAAACTGGAAGTGTATGGTAAGATGTTTTGTATTCTACCTTTATCAGTCAATACTTTCCCTTCCATGTTCTAGCTTGAGGTTTCACATCATCAGTGTACGTACTTAATTGTAAGGCTGGACTGCAGAAACATTTCACAGCCATACATATACCATACTACTATACCATAACACTGACAGACGATATTTAGTAAATGGGTTTGAAGTAAAAAGCACATTTCCTGTTGCCAAATCTCAGACATATCTATGGCGGATACGTTGATTAGGCTACTCTTTGCTCCTACTTTTGCATTAGTAGGTGTTTCTCAAATTCAATGATTTCACTCAGTGTGAACCATTACTTCTGTCCATCTCTTCCCATTCCCAATGTTGTATATTACTATGCGTTGTATAATACTTGTGTATGATGGTGTTGAAAAAGGCCAAATCTGTTACATTTACATTCATTAATGTACTTCTCAGAAATATATATGGTCAGCTTGTGATGGCGTACTTGGTTCCCAAGTTATGATAACTGCTTTGTTGCAAATTTGTTTGAGGTATGGAGCAGTTAGGTCCTGCTGGTTCCAAATCTATTTGTTATTAATACCACTGTTGAGCTCTTCTGAAGGACACTTACAGGTATTTTTAGGTGTTCTAATCTGCTGTGTTGATGGAAATGTGTCTTACTGAAGCCAAGCCAAGTGTAATGTATGGTTTAGATTACTGTAAATAGTCTACTAAGGAAAGATACAATTGTTTTTGTGTTTTAACCCACAGAGCCAGTCGCCAACGTGACAATAACGCTGAACAACACTGACATATTAGTAGAGTTCAACAACTCTGTCAGTCTGTCTTGCTCCTCCTCTGGCACCTCCCTCTCTTACCGCTGGCTGAATGCCAGCTCTGAGGTCACAGCCGGGGATGGAGTTCAGTTTGGTGATGGCAACAGCACTTTCACCATAGTCAGAGTGACCCGGTATGACCAGGGACCGTTCAGCTGTATTGTGTCCAACCCTGTCAGCAGTGACATCAACAGACAGAATCTAACCCTCACTATCAGCTGTGAGTCTCTAACCTGCCTGTCTAACTCTTCTTAGTTCACTGCATGTGGACAAAGCCATTTATGTAACCTTTGTTTACCTTTCACAATTCATATGGTCATCTTCATAGCGCTTCCTGCAGTGCCTGTCTGATACTGTAAACGTAATATTTTTTGAAATAACAAGACTCATATTAATAATCCACTATATTCTGGTATTATGTCGTTAATTTATCATGCTTTGGCACATTGTTATCTTTCTGTGGCTTTCATTTCTACCTAATCAGGCCCGCCTACTGTATGTTTTGGGTGTCTGATTAATGGTAATGTAAAACCTAAACAAGATAAATGCATTTTGTGTTGACATTTGTTAGGTGGGTCATTTCAACATGGTATCAATACTCTAGAGCACTACTGTACATCCCTTTTGGTTGAATTGCCTTCATTAATGCTGGTGTTAAACATGGATCATTCATTGCAGATGGTCCAGAAAACACAGCAATGAAGGTGATCCCATCAGATGTACATTATGAAACAGGATCAAACCTCAATTTGTCCTGCTCAGCTAAGTCCAGTCCTCCTGCCAAGTTTCAGTGGGCTCTGAATGGAACACTGCTGTCCAATAAGGGACCAGAACTCAGTCTGGAGAACATTCAGGCCAGTCAGAGTGGTAGCTACAGCTGCTGGGCCCATAACACCAGAACCCTGAGGTACCAGACCTCTGAGCCCACTGACATCACTGTGCTGGGTAAGTGGTAGAGAGGTGATGGAGAGAGTCATGGGATGAGAGAGACAGACTGGTTCTTAGGGAGTCAAGGTGCTTGAGTACACATTTTTCCTTTTCCTTCCATTTTATACAAACATTTGGATGGGTAGCCTTCTTGTGTGTAGAAGAGAAGATTGTCCCTTTCAACAGAGACAGTGTCTACGACATATGACAATAGAGCTCTCTGAGTAGCGTGTGAGACAAAGCACATAGCGTTGGACTATTAGCTGGTACTGTACTGTATACTGTACAGGGGTTATTCCATGTTATTTGTTGTCAAGTTGAGGTTTGTGCTCAAGGCCTATCCAAGGTGTTTGAGTACACCTTTTCCTTTTCCTTCCATTTTGTAAAAGTGTTTGGATGGGAAACCTTCTCCTGTATGTAGCAGAGAAGTCCCTTCTAACAGAGACTGGGTGATCAACACTTTGGATGAGAGCTCTGAGTGGCACATGAGACAAAGCAGATGACATTGGACTATTAACTGATACTGTACTGAATGCTGTTATGGGTTATTCCATGCAGTGTTGGTTGCTGTGGTTGTGAACATTTTCTATAGGAGCATTGCATGTTGTAGCTGGTCAATGCTCTGTCATGCTGTTAGGAAAAAAAAACAAAAAACATGATCATCCCTTTGTTACCATTCAATGGCCTGAATAGTGTCCAAATACTGAGAAGGATGAACATATACAGTGCCTATAGAAATCTACACCTCCTTGAACTTTTTTCACATAAAAATACATCCTACAGATCTACACAACCTAGTCCACTCTTTATAGAAACGTTTTAAAAGAAAAACGAAAAAAAGGAAATATCATAATTGGATAAGTCTCCACCCCACCACTTCGTCAAAGCACCTTTGACAACCATTACAGCTGTGAATAATTTTCATTAATATTCTACCAACTTTGCACAACTCTTAGGACAACATATATCTATCGTTTTTTTTCAGAATTGCTCAAGCTCATTACATTTGGTTGGGAATCATAGATGGACAGCAATATTCAAACCTTGTCTCTGATTTTGAAGCAGATTTAAGTCAGGACGGAGACTAGAGCACTCAGAAACACTCAACACCTCTTGGAAAGCCATTCTGGTGTGTATTTGGCATAAAGAATATTGTCTCGCTGGTAGAATCTTAATGAAAATGATTCACAGCTGCAATGGCTGCCAATGCTGCATCCACCAAGTGTTAACTCGGGGGTTGGAGACTAATCCAATTATGATATTTCTGTAAAAAATAAAAATAATTGAACATTTTCTATAAGTTTCTTTCACTTTCAAAATGTGGACTAGATCGTGTAGATCTGTAGGAAAAAAAATTATTTAATTCATTTTTAGATGGAAAAAGTACAAGGGGGTGTAGTTCTTCTATAGGCCCTGTATGGGCAGAATGAAAGAGATCTTGGTATAGCTTTGACAGCTCTTCCGCATTGCACTTTTAGCCTTAAACTTCTTCAGGATCAGTGGGTCCCCCACAGGACGGTTGAGCTAACGTAGGCTAATGCGATTAGCATGAGGTTGTAAGTAACAAGAACATTTCCCGGGACATAGACATATCTGATATTGGCAGAAAGCTTAAATTCTTGTTAATCGAACTGCACTGTCCAATTTACAGTGGGTATTACAGTGAAATAATACCATTCTATTGTTTGAGGAGAGTGCACAGTTATGAACTTGAAAAGTTATTAACCTCTTGGGGCTAGGTGGGACGCTAGCGTGCCACCTGTGGTGCACTCCATCAACAGCAGGTGCATTTCAAGAGCGGCAAATTTGAATCCAAATAAATGTCAAAATTCAAATTTTTCAAAAATACAACTATGTTACACCATTTGAAAGATAAACATCTCCTTAATCTAACCACGTTTTACGATTTCAAAAAGGTTTTACGGCGAAAGCATAAATTTAGAGTATGTTAGGACAGTACATTTACAAGAGTTGTGTGTAATGTTTTGTCAAGTCAAAGACAGGGTCACCAAAACCATAAAACCAGCTAAAATGATACACTAACCTTTTACAATCTCCATCAGATGACACTCCTAGGACATTATGTTAGACAATGCATGCATTTTTAGTTCTATCAAGTTCATATTTATATACAAAAACAGCGTTTTACTATGGCATTGATGTTGAGGAAATCGTTTCCCTCCAATAACCGGCAGTCAAGTCAGCGTCAGAAATTAAATAATTAAAATTAGAAAACATTGTTAAAATATTATATTGTCATTTAAAGAATTATAGATTTACATCTTTTGAACGCAATCAACTTGCCAGATTTAAAAATAACCTTACTGGGAAATCACACTTTGCAATAATCTGAGCACTGTGCCCAGAAAAATACGCGTTGCGATACAGACTAGACGTCATGTTGGGGAGATCTAAAATCGAAAATACTATGTAAATAATCCATTACCTTTGATTCTCTTCATCAGATGTCACTTCCAGGTATCACAGGTCCATAACGAATGTAGTTTTGTTCAAAAAAGCTCATCATTTATGTCCAAAAATCTCCGTCTCGTTAGCACATGATGTAAGCCAGCCGGACTTCTCGTCATGAACGAGGGGAAAAAATATATTTCCGTTCGTTCAAACATGTCAAACGTTGTATAGCATAAATCATTAGGGCCTTTTTTAACCAGAACATGAATAATATTCAAGGTGGACGAATGCATAGCCTTTTATAACGTATTGGAACGAGGGTACCCAACATGAAGTAGCGCGCCAGGTGTCTAATGGGACATCACCGTTCCATGGCTCTTGTTCGGTCAGATCTCCCTCCAGAAGACTCAAAACACTTTGTAAAGGCTGGTGACATCTAGTGGAAGCAATAGGAAGTGCCAAAATATTCCTAAACCCCTGTGTTTTTCAATGGGATAGCTTTAAAGTCAATACAACACATCAGGTATCCACTTCCTGTCAGAAAATGTCTCAGGGTTTTGCCTGCCAAATGAGTTCTGTTATACTCACAGACACCATTCAAACAGTTTTGGAAACTTTAGAGTGTTTTCTATCCATATATAATAAGTATATGCATATTCTAGTTACTGGGTAGGATTAGTAACCAGATTAAATCGGGTACATTTTTTTTATCCAGACGTGCAAATGCTGCCCCCTAGACCCAACAGGTTAATAAACAAACTAGGCACATTTGGGCAGTTTTGATACATTTTGAACAGAAATACAATGGTTCATTGGATCGGTCTAAAACTTTTCCCATACACTGCTGCCATCTAGTGGCCAAAATTACATTATGGCCTTTCTCTTGCATTTCAAAGATGATGGTACAAAAAAAATACAAAAACAGTTGTTTTTTCTTTGTATTTTCTTTTACTAGATCTAATGTGTTATACTCTCCAACATTCATTTCACATTTCCACAAACTTCAAAGTGTTTCCTTTCAAATGGTATTAAGAATATGCATATCCTTGCTTCAATGCCTGAGCTACAGGCAGTTAGATTTGGGTATGTCATTTTAGGCGAAAATTGTAAAAAAGGATCAGATCCTATCATTTATTCACATTTGTCAGATACTGTACCATGTGCAGGCCTACTTTCTTTATCATACACAAACTTTACAGTGTTGCATGTCATTGTTCATATCACGTGTGTTCATCATGTCTGCAGGAAACTGTTACTGTTTGACAAGATAATATATTATCTACATTATAATCTAAACTAAAATCTGTATTATCATACCAACCTATCTGATTCATATGACCATTATCTTTCACAGAACTAATATCTGGCGCTATCATTACAACTTCCCAAAACCCTCCAATCCTCGAGGGCAGTTCTGTCACCTTAACCTGTGATGCTTCTGGCTCCATCATCACCAGAGAGTGGATGAAGGATGGTCAGCTTCTGTCTGCTGGTGGCAACCTAATCATCTCTGAGGATAAGAGAGTGCTGTCCATAAACCCTGTGAAGAGAACAGACAGTGGAGAATACCTGTGTAGACTCTGCAACCCATTCAGCATCGCTGATGCTAAACACGGTCTCATTGTAAACTGTAAGTAGGCCTGCTCTGCTATAAGCCTGGGGTTACAATTACTGTGTTTAAACAGGTTTTTTTGCATTAAAATGTGACAGACACAGTGTGAATGCTGGATATGCAAGACATTACAGAGTAATTGGATATAAACGGTGTTTATAAACTGCGTTTATTTTCAGCGAACTTGACATGTGTAATTATTTGTATGAACATAACAAGATTCAACAACTGAGACATAAACTCTACAAGTTCCACAGACATGTGACTAACAGAAATGGAATAATGTGTCTCTGAACAAAGGGGGGGTCAAAATCAAAAGTAACAGTCAGTATCTGGTGTGGCCACCAGCTGCGTTAAGTACTGCAATGCATTTCCTCCTCATGGACCACACCAGATTTGCCAGTTCTTGTTGTGAGATGTTACCCCACTTTTCCACCAAGGCACCTGCAAGTTCCCGGACATTTCTGGGGGGAATTGCCCTAGCCCTCACCCTCTGATCCAACACGTCCCAGACATGCTTAATGGGATTGAGATCCGGGCTCTTCGCTGGCAATTGCAGAACACTGACATTCCTGTCTTGCAGGAAATCACGCACAGAACGAGCAGTATGGCTGTTGGCATTGTCATGCTGGAGGATCATGTCAGGTCTACAAGCCCTCAGTCCAGCCTCTCTAAGCCTATTGCGGACACTCTGAGCACTGATGGAGGGATTGTCCGTTCCTGGTGTATCTCGGGCAGTTGTTTTTGCCATCTTTTACCTGTCCTGCAAGTGTGATGTTCGGATGTAGCGATCCTGTGCAGGTGTTGTTACACATGGTCTGCCACTGCGAGGATGATCAGCTGTCCGTCCTGCCTGTAGAGCTGTCTTAGGCGTCTCACAGTACGGACATTGCAACTTATTGTCCTGGCCACATCTGCAGTCCTCATGCCTCCTTGCAGAATGCCTAAGGCACGTTCACACAGATGAGCCTAAGACAGATGAGCCTCTTTAGTGTCCTAAGTTTTCATAACTGTGAACTTAATTGCCTACCGTCTGTAAGCTGTTAGTGTCTTAACGATCGTTCCACAGGTGCATGTTCATTAATTGTTTATGGGTCATTGAACAATCATGGGAAACAGTGTTTAAACCCTTTACAATGAAGATCTGTGATGTTATCTTTGAAAGACAGGGTCCTGAAAAAGGGACATTTATTTTTTTGCTGAGTTTATATAACAGTTTGAGTGTGTAACTTCAAACTGATTACCAACTAACAAACACATGGCTACCTCTCATTGGAACTGGCGATCTCTGTGTTACAGATGGACCTGATGGTATGGAAATCAAGGGTCCAACTGAAATAGAAGTAGGACAGAAGTTTACATTGACCTGCTCTGCTGACTCCAACCCGCCTGCTAGTTACATCTGGATGCACAATGAGACAGAGATACCAGGACATTCACCTGAGTTCACTAAAGAGAAGAGTGAATACTCTGACAGTGGGAATTACAACTGTACAGCAACAAATGATGTCATTGGAATTAAAACATCTGTGGTCCATAAACTGTCAGTAAAAGGTAAAGTTAGTAGAAGTTTTAAAGACAATATGAACATAGTTAGTAGATAATTATGGATCTCCAACTTGCATCACATACAGTTGGCTATGTGGCTACAGGTATGTAAATATGTAACCTGCATAGTGATATATATTTCGATATCTGCTGCTGATATGCTGTGTGAGAATGTTCCATTTAGAAAACTTGATGCAAGATGATTCATTTGTATTAGTTTAGCATTTCATGCCTTTAGTTGTGTTTGTTGTGTTGTCATTGTCACCTAGATGCACTGTAATGTGCAGGACTGCTTGTTCACTGTGTGTAGCCTTTCTCTCAGCTCTGTATGGCTGTCTCTCTGGTCTCTGCAGCGGAGGGCTCTCTAACTCCAGGTCTGTCTGCTGGTGCCATTGCTGGGATTGTGATTGGAGTATTGCTGGTTGTGGGAGTGGCAGTTGGTGTTGCAGTCTACTTCATGAAGAAAAAAGGGTGAGTAAAAAAAAATACATTTTGTTGTAAGATCACTTTTCATTCTGAAATGAGACAGTTTGAAATCAGATTATTTTATTTAGTAATAAATAAAGAATGACGTTATATATCAACTTTTTGCATGAAAAGGTTTTATTGTGGAATCCATTTCACTGAAGTATATCACTTACTGTCTCCCACACCAACAGCCTGAATTGTGGGTCTGTGAATTCTTACTATCTGTCCCACATATCCTTGCTCTGTATGGCATCTTTGTCTTAAATTGATTGAGTTAGCTTTGAAATAGCTTTCATAGCTCAATGCTGATTTGTCAGACAACCAAATACTTAAAGTTCTTTAAGATACAGGACAGTAAACCAATGAAGTCTCATTTGTTTGTTGCTCAATTCTCTGTAGTATCACCCACCTGTAAATCAGTTGGTCTATTGCATAAAGCATTTGGTAACTAACCTAAGGGCCGAATCTGAGGTGGATAGTGAGGAACATTTTTGAAACAGAGTATAACAGTAGTATACATGCGCATTGAAAAACAACACAGGCCCAATAGTATCTGAAAGAGAATCAATTCTAAATGACACTGCAATTTTCTATGTGGTTAATGGTTTACTAGTCACAACCCACAGAGGGAAATCACAACTGTATTCAGTTTAAAAAGTATTAGCTTTGTGACATATCTCCCTGACCTTTGACCCTCAGGTTTATGTGTCTCTCTGACCAATAACTGAAACTAAAAAAGATTCCTAACAAACTTTAACTCATGGAACTTATAAGGTTGGAGGCCATGGAGAGAGATTTCTAAAGTTGGGTAGTCAATTATGAATTCCTAAGTTGTCACCATTTGTTTAGAGACCATTTAGTGTGATAGAGCCCTATCATAAGTTGTCTCTGTGTTTTAACTCCAAGGTATGGCTTTTCAAGTAACCAAACACACAATTCTGGAATCAGATATCCAATCATGACTTATAATAAGAGAGGGTTTCAAAATAAATAGTAATAAACAATGTGTGAAGGCTGTGGAAATGTCAATTGAAGGGCAGTTGACCATTTCCTATACGTCATTATAAACGGATAACAACCAAAGTATTGTGCCGCCGCGTGAAGACGAGATATATAGAGTATACTGTAGTTTACCTCTATGGGCTAGGCGGGACGAATTCGTCCCACCTACGTAACAGCCACTTGAAGCCTGTGGCGCGATTTTCAAAACCTTAAAAATCCTATTACTTCAATTTCTCAAACATATGACTATTTTACAGCTATTTAAAGACAAGACTCTCGTTAATCTAACCACACTGTCCGATTTCAAAAAGGCTTTACAACGAAAGCAAAACATTAGATTATGTCAGCAGAGTACCAAGCCAGAAATAATCAGACACCCATTTTTCAAGCTAGCATATAATGTCACCAAAACCCAGAAGACAGCTAAGTGCAGCACTCACCTTTGATGATCTTCATCAGATGACAACCCTAGGACATTATGTTATACAATACATGCATGTTTTGTTCAATCAAGTTCATATTTATATCAAAAACCAGCTTTTTACATTAGCATGTGACGTTCAGAACTAGCATACCCCCCGCAAACTTCCGGGGAATTCGCTAACATTTTACTAGATTACTCACGATAAACGTTCACAAAAAGCATAACAATTATTTTAAGAATTATAGATACAGACCTCCTCTATGCACTCGATATGTCCGATTTTAAAATAGCTTTTTGGTGAAAGCACATTTTGCAATATTCTAAGTACATAGCCCAGGCATCACGGGCTAGCTATTTAGACACACGGCAAGTTTAGCACTCACCATAATCATATTTACTATTATAAAAGTTTGATTACCTTTTGTTGTCTTCGTCAGAATGCACTCCCAGGACTGCTACTTCAATAACAAATGTTGATTTGGTCCAAAATAATCCATCGTTATATCCGAATAGCGGCGTTTTGTTCGTGCGTTCCAGACACTATCCGAAATGGTAAAGAAGGGTCGTGCGCATGGCGCAATTCGTGACCAAAAAATTCTAAATATTCCATTACCGTACTTCGAAGCATGTCAACCGCTGTTTAAAATCAATTTTTACGCCATTTTTCTCGTAGAAAAGCGATAATATTCCGACAGGGAATCTCCTTTTCGGCAAACAGAGGAAAAAATCACAAAGGCGGGGGCGGTCGGGTCACGCGCCTAAGCCCAGAGTCCCTTGATCGGCCACTTGAGAAAGGCGATAATGTGTTTCAGCCTGGGGCTGGGATGACGACATTCTGTTTTTTCCCGGGCTCTGAGCACCTATGGACGACGTTGGAAGTGTCACGTTAGAGCAGAGATCCTTAGTAAAAGATAGAGATGGAAAAGAAGTTCAAGAAATGGTCAGACAGGCCACTTCCTGTAAAGGAATCTCTCAGGTTTTGACCTGCCATTTGAGTTCTGTTATACTCACAGACACCATTCAAACAGTTTTAGAAACTTTAGGGTGTTTTCTATCCATATGTAATAAGTATATGCATATTCTAGTTACTGGGTAGGAGTGGTAACCAGATTAAATCGGGTATGTTTTTTATCCAGCCGTGTCAATACTGCCCCCTAGCCCTAACAGGTTAACAGTAAAATGAGTTTATAATCATTTTGACCCTCCTTGTATTTGGCTGGCAGGGCTTTTTGTCAGTGGTTGTTATGAACAAATATAATTGTACTGAATTTGTTGGCAGTTCATAACGCACTTGTCTCATCTAAATTGGGCCTAAATGTGTCTCTGCAAATAACAATAATAATTTCCCCAAAATACTGACTGTTTCCTAACTTACATTAGTTTCTTCAAGAAGGAATCCTCCATTGAAATGAGTGTTGGCAACAGTAAGTATGAGCTCTGTGTCTCACATACATTCATTGATTTAGTAAATAATGTATATGCCCACTTAATGACCTTCTGATCTCCATCCACTTCTGCTCTGTCTACTACCACTAGTAGTAAATGGATCTCCATATGTCTACACACACAACGTTGTTTCCACATCATTTCAATGAAATTACGTTGAACCAACATGGAATATATGTTGAATTGACGTCTGTGCCCAGTTGGTCTGTTCCCAGCTCTCTAAATACATAATCTCCTCTGTCTACGTGGGCAATCAATTTCTCGGGTCCTGTTCACCATAACTTTCTACACAGACACACAAAATATAAACTAACGATAACCTGCTAATGTGAAGCTTCATGCCTGTAATCTAAGGCAATACTTTCAATGAAGGTGTGTGTATAGACAATCAAAGTTGATCGCTGCTTCAGGATTGTGAAGCCTATATACTGTAAACTACAGTCCCATCTCTAACTGCTGTTTGTGTGTCATCTCAGCAGGTAAAAGCTCTGCTAATGGACGGGGACCAGGAGGAAACCAGGTACTACGAACTGTCATGTCATGCATTTAACTGTCATGTATTTCTGTTTTCATAGCTTCCATAGTACATTTGTTTATCTGAAATGGATGCAGGCTAATATGTAATACCAGTGTATACTACATCCATTATTGACAATATTGACATACTGCAGGTGCACAGATAAGCGACTGGCCTGCTTATATTCCTTTGATTCTGCCATTTTGAGTAGAAGAGCTGCACATTGAGCTACCTGTACTGTATTATAGCTTGTCTGGCTATCAGAGATCCTGATCAGAATAGTAAATATCAGCGTTGTGTAAGACTGAAGAGAATACTGTAATGACTCTTTTATCTGTATATATCAACGATGTCGCTCTTGCTGCGGGTGATTCCCTGATCCACCTCTAAGCAGACGACACCATTCTGTATACATCTGGCCCTTCTTTGGACACTGTGTTAACAAACCTCCAAACGAGCTTCAATGCCATACAACACTCCTTCCGTGGCCTCCAACTGCTCTTAAATGCAAGTAAAACTAAATGCATGCTCTCCAACCGATCGCTGCCCGCACCCGCCCGCCCGACTAGCATCACTACTCTCGATGGTTCTGACTTAGATTATGTGGACAACTACAAATACATATTCGTCGCCAGACCCACTGGCTCCAGGTCATCTATAAGTCTTTGCTAGGTAAAGCGCCGCCTTATCTCAGCTCACTGGTCACGATAACAACACCCACCCGTAACACGCGCTCCAGCAGGTATATCTCACTGGTCATCCCCAATGCCAACACCTCCTTTGGCCGCCTTTCCTTCCAGTTCTCTGCTGCCAATGACTGGAACGAATTGAAAAAATTGCTGAAGCTGGAGACTTATATTTCCCTCGCTAACTTTAAGAATATGTTTTTGTTTCAGTCTCCATCTCCACTAACTGAAGCTAATTGTATGGATTTTTTCCCTAATAATAATGTAAAATTAACATCTGCACAGAAAGACTCATGTGAAGTCCAAATTACAGAGGAGGAACTTCTTGATGCAATTAAAGCCTTTATTAAGGCTGGAAAAACTCCAGGGCTGGATGGCATACCAGTGGAAGTATAAGAAACTTTTTTTGATATTCTCAGAGGATCATTATTAGCATGTTTTAACCACTCCTATATAAATGGTAGATTATCAGACACGCAACTAGAAGGTCTGATATCATTATTACTGAAACAGGACCCAAGTGGTGTATATAAAGATCCAGTCCATTTAAAATAGTGGAGGCCTCTTACACTTCAGTGTTGTGATGCAAAATTCCTAGCAAAATGCTTGGCAGTTACAATTAAAAAAGTATTGTCAGATATTATTCATCCTAATCAGACAGGTTTTTTACATGGACGATACATTGGAGATAATATAAGACAAGTACTGGAAACAGTAGAGTACTATGATATATCGGGGACATCAGGCCTGGTTTTCATATCTGATTTTGAAAAGGCTTTTGATAAAGTACAACTGGAGTTTATATCTAAATGCCTAGAAAATTTCAATTTTGGGGAATCTTTTATAAAATGGGTTAAAGTTATGTATAGTAACCCTAGGTGTAAAATAGTAAATAATGGCTACATCTCAGAAAGTTTTAAACTATCTAGAGGAGTAAAACAAGGTTGTCCAAAATCAGCATATCTATTTATTATTGCCATCGAAATGTTAGCTGTTAAAATTAGATCCAACAATAATATTTAGGGATTAGAAATCTGTGGTTTAAAATCTAAGGTGTCATTGTACGCTGATGATTCATGTTTTCTTTTAAAACCACAATTAGAATCTCTCCACGGCCTCATAGAGGATCTAGATACTTTTGCTATCCTCTCTGGATTAAAACCAAATTATGATAAGTGATATTATTATGATATTACGTATTGGATCACAAAAAAATGCTAATTTTACATTACCGTGTAATTTACCAATTAAATGGTCTGAAGGAGGTGTGGACATACTCGGTATACAAATCCCAAAAGAAAGAAATGATCTCACTCCAATAAATGTTTATAGAAAGTTAGCAAAAATAGATAAGATCTTGCTACCATGGAAAGGAAAATACCTGTCTATTTGTGGAAAAATCACCCTGATAAACTCTTTAATCATATCACAGTTTACCTATTTGCTTATGGTTTTGCCTACACCTGCTTTTTAAATTATATGAACAAAAAATATTCAATTTTATTTGGAATGGCAAGCCAGACAAAATTAAAAAGGCCTATTTATATAATGAACATGAATTCGGAGGGCAGAAATTATTAAATATTAAAGCATTAGACCTCTCACTAAAGGCATCAGTCATACAAAAGTTATACTTAAATCCAAACTTGTTCTCTAGTAAATTGGTAGGAATGTCTCATCCTATGTTCAAGAATGGCCTTTTTCCCTTTATTCAGATTACAACTGCTCACTTTTGGTTGTTTGAAAAGGAAATAATCTCCCAAATATCATTATTTTTTAAACAAGCTTTAGAAAGTTGGTTGCAATTTCAGTTTAATCCACCTGAAAAGACAGAACAAATAATACAACAAATATTGTGGTTAAACTCAAATATACTAATTGATATAAAAAAAAACGTATTCCTGGAAGAAATTTTTAAAAAATGTATAATTTTTGTGAATGATATAAATAGGACTGGTGGAGTTATGTCACACATACAGCTAACACAGACATGGAAATGTCTGCTCTACAACCAATTAATTGCAGCATTACCACAAAAATGGAAGAGGCAAGTAGAAGGGGAAAAAAGTAAGGAACTTGTATGTCGGCCCTGCATTAAAGAACATAAATGGTTAAAGTAAAGTGTGATAAATAAAAACGTATAACAATTTCATTTAAGGACCAAAAACTGACATCTGTGCCATATAAATTGCAAAATAGTTGGGAAGAGATTTCCGATGTACCCATTCCATGGCGCATGGTTTATGAATTGATACGCAAAACAATGCAGGGTTCAAAACTTCGAATTTTTCAATTTAAATTACTATACAAAATTCTTGCAACCAATAGAATGTTATATATATGGCGGATACAATCTTCCCAGCTCTGCAGATTTTGCTGTGAGGAGGCAGAGTCATTAGATCATTTATTTTGGTATTGTCCATATGTAGCTTGATTTTGGTCACAGGTCCAGGAATGGCTGAAGAATTGCAATATTTGCCTAGAACTAACGCTGCTGATAGCAATACTGGGTGATTTGAAAAGCAATAGTCAATCAATCAATAATATAATAATTATTTTAGTAAGAAAAAATATTTGTAATTTACGATCTGTAGAAGCTATGAGAATAGAAAGGTTCAGTACTTTTGTGAAGCATCACAGCACAGGTGAAAAATATATGGCAAATAGAAATCCAAAATGGATGGTGTTAAGATATAGATGGGAGGGGTTGACTGGAGCTGAAGGGTGGGACTAATAACAAGATAACCAATGTGAAACATACAGGGTCTGTAAAATGTATATATGTTTCGACATTTTGTGAAATAGCATAGTTACAAATAGAAATCAAACTGGTTGGACATCAGAAATAGAGTAAGGACTAAAACAAACAAAATATAACTATTGTAAAATAGATTGTGTCTGTAAAATGTGTATAAGATGTATAAACTGAAGATAGAAGCCCAAGTTTTATTGTTTATTAGTTTAGGGGAATAATAAAGGTATATTCTAAAAAAAAGTATGTATATCTATATAGGTATGTGTATGTATATTTGTGTATATGTATGCATATGTGTATGTACGTGTATGTATATGGATATATATATATTTACCCCAAAAATATATGGGGGATTGGAAATGATGCAAACAATTACATTGAAGGAAGAAACAATCTTTCCACAATATTAAGCTGATCCACCCCTAGATTTTCTATTTTTTTAATAATAAAAAAAAGCAACAGTCTGGCCTTTGACCAGGTTTATAACCTCATGTCATTATTGTGATGAGTACACTTCCAGGCAGGGGCAGTATGCGTGGACTGTTTACTGTAAGGCTGAGGGACTTTGCTCCAGGAAGAGAATATTTTATTGAGCTTACACACCTTTTATTGTGAAGTATTTAAAATAGATACAACGGTTTCCTCGGCCACTCAGTTAAGACAAATGTATTTCTGTCATGTGCCACGAGTACTAATGTGTCCATTTGGCTACAATTTATTCTCCCTGAAACTCAACCGAAAGAAATATGAAAGATATGTGGAACTGTCTTTGTAATCAACAACACTGACCTCTTTAAAGATAACAATAGAAACACGCCAACCTGTTCATAATGAACTAGTCTGGTAACTGGTTCACTAGCTTTGTGACACACCTTCACTCCTGGCATACAAGGCTAGTAACGACCACACAGTTTGAGATGATGTAACAAGCTCCCTGCCCTCAAGAATTTGTACACGAAATAACCAAAAGCAAGTTGACTGAACTAACTCTGTTTGTAATTTTCCACCGCTCTGGTGCTTATAGCTCTAGATGTCAGGCAATATTTTTGTTTTCTTGTCAGGTCATGGTCAGGACTTCACTAGGACATGTCTCTCCTCTCTCCTCCTAGGAGCTGAACTATGCAGACATCACGCAATTCCAGAAGAGGGACGGTGGGTCAGTTCAGCTGGGGAACCTGGGTACTTCCTCCACAGAGTATGCTCAGGTCCGAGTCAACAACCGGCCTGGTCAGCCTGCCAAACCGCCCACCTACGAAGCCCACCAATCCCAGCATCCCCAGGTGAAAAAGCCTGTCCTTAAGCCTGCCCCCGATGCTGCATCCACCATCTACTCAGACGTTCGAAGGAACTGAACACGCCTCCCTGTCAATCATCTGGACCAGTTGGGGTCAGTCAGGGCGACCAGGCCTGTTCAGACATGGTCAATGAAGCCCCACAACCTTCTCTTTGTCTATGTGCCAACAAAACTTTTATTCTAATACTTTATCCTTTATTAGGCCTTACAGATCCTTGAACAAACTAAAATGTCAGTTAACCCTTTAGCCATTATCAATTCATTGGGTGTTCATCTGTTTTATAATTTGTACTCAACTAATAGTAAATGTCATAATAGATCATCAGATCATGATGGATAGTGAATATTTGTATAGACAGAAAATATACAGCTACATACATAATGTGCCATTAACCCTCTAGAGCGGGGATCAACTAGATTCAGCCACGGGCCGCAAGAAGCCCAAACAGATATAATGTTTGACTAAAACACAATCATTTCAAACCTTGCTTACATCTGTATACAATCATGTGTCTCTCTATTATGTGTGGGAATACTTGGGAACAGATTTCTTAAATTGAAATTACTTGGAGCTGATTTCCTGGTGTTTTTCCAGTCTTTTATGTCCACCAATGAAGAAAATAATAAAAATAAGAAATTAGCTTGGGGGGCCAACTAAGACCACCCATGGGCCACCCTACTAAACTAACACATGGAATTGTTTTAAGATGGTCATACCAAGGATCATTTTAGATGTTTGATTTTGAATTTTAAGACCCCTTAAAGATAGTTTCTCTTACTGCTATTTTCAGTTCCCATACATACTGTTGAGGTAACTGGAGGCCTATTATACCACAAATTGGGAAAATCATTAGCATGCATCCCATGGTTTAGCAGAATAGCAACATAGAGGAACACCATCTCTCAGGGTGACGTGGGTACCATTGCCCTGGTCATTTGCATTTACCGTTTGTACTGTTAGATATCATAAAAGGGAAATGAAAAAACCCTGTGTGCAGTATGTGTAAAGGATTGATCCTATGTTTGTTTTGTTTATTAGCAATAGATGGCTCTCACAGTTGCTTTGTTTCTCTGGTTATCTTTTTTGAGTGTACAGGATGTACATTCAGGAATTATTTTTATGAATATTTTCCCTATGGCTATTTGATTACAAAAACACCAATAATAATATAGGAATTAAAGATACTATATTACTTATTATTTCTGACTATCTTCTCTGTAAATTGAAAGGTTCAGTACCAGACACATCTATCATAGAACGAGCTGTCTTGTTGTTTGTGGACAACATAGTCCCAACCAGGTAATGGGAAGTTATTAAACACTGCACTACTCCTTTAGCTTTAATAATGAAGCTGTATTTATTATTTGGGACATTTTCTACAATGATGCTTGTACCTCAAACTTATTATCAATAACATATATTACTATTTTTTGTATGTTTAAATTATTAAATTAACGTACAATGTGTGAGAAAGCAGGCTTGACTTACCATGAGATGATGACTATGATCATCTGTATGATTGCCAGCTTTATTCTGGTTTATTGTGGTTCCAATCATATTTGTTTTTTGAGAATTCACCTATGTTTGAGTCATTATGTATTTTGAAGCAAAAATAGAAGTGTCTGTATGCTTAAGAATTGTTTATTTAATGTCAAATGTACTGTACTGTCACGTTGGCATGAAGAGATTCAGGAGACAGACGCAGGAATGTGTAATACTGGGTTTTATTAAGCCCTAATTTACGGCGTGCCGTGTTAAGGGCACGAGGACAAAGACCAAACAAACACGTAACAAAACACACAGGGTAGAAACCCCAAACAAAAGAACGAGGAGTACCTCAAATAAATACACACGCGCACAATGATTAACACACAGGATGAGACCCGTAATCATCTGTGCAATCCACAAGGACATGAAAGCCCAAAATACACAGCACAGGTACTCACACGCACCAACGGACATTGGAACAATTATCGATAAGACCATGGAAACCAAAGGGCACATATATACAAATACTAATCAGTGAGAATACGGGACAGGTGTGCGTGATGAAAGTTCCAGAGGCATCCGTGACATGTACATGATTTAGTGCCATGTCTACTCTCAAACCAAACATTCCGGTCTATCTACTACCAAACAAATCATAGAGTTGTTATTTACTAACACAGGGAAAGGCACAGCATGTGTAATGCTATACTCCAACTTCAAAGGCCCTCTCATTAAACCCTTTCAATATACTTAGTAGTTCATTTACACTCATGAATCCTGTGTGGCTCAGTTGGTAGAGCATGGTGTTTGCAACGCCAGGGTTGTGGGTTCGATTCCCACGGGGGACCAGTACGGAAAAAAATGTATGAAATGAAATGTATGCATTCACTGCTGTAAGTCACTCTGGATAAGAGTGTCTGCTAAATGACTAAAATGTAAATGAATCCATTGGTTCCTATGATGTTAGTGTGTCATTGAAGTTTTACTTTTCCACCTATTGACTGCTACTGTACATGATTATTCTGCATAATGAATTTTAAACTTGTCTGCCTTTAAAAAAAGAGTAATTCAACTATTTATTTTGACATAATTGCGCTTTTATGGAAGAATTCGTTTTTCTGCCAATAAATTATATTTGCTGTAACATGGCCAAAGTGTCTGTATTGGAGTGGCAGGGAATAAGAACATGGGGTTCTGTTTTCAAATTGCTGTGTAGTACAGAAAAAGTACATCTGAGACAAGCTATTTGGGGTTTAAATGGTTTGTACTAAAGAATATATCAGTAACATATTCTCAATTTTAATAATGAACTGTAATGAATGAGGTCCACGTATAATGTTAAAACACTTCTCTCTTTTAACAATGTCATATTTTTGTAACGTCCTAGTTGAATATTTTAAAGCACGTCTCTCTTTTAAAGGGCAATTCCTCCACTGTTCAGTCTTATATTCATTATCTCCAGCACCAAACAAATGTCAACATATGTGAAAATCCATGAAAGGTCCTGAAAAATTATTCTTTGTGACATCACTAAGGAGGATTAAAAGTAAAAAAAAGCATCTTATATGGTGAGCTACCGAGTGACTAGGACAGGCAAGCCCCATACTGTTGTGGAGGACTTAATTCTTCCTGCTTGCGTGGATATCGCTGGGACAATGCTGGGGGAAAGGGACAAAAAAACTATACAGACAATGCCTCCATCAAACAACACTGTTTCACGACACATCAGTGACATGATAGAAGATGTTTTGAAACAATTAAAAGCCAGTGAATTTTATGCGTTACAGCTGGATGAGTCAACAGACATGGCAGGCCTGGCACAGCTCCTGGTATATGTCCGTTAGGTTTATGGTGGGTCAATTAAGGAAGGCATCCTCTTGTGCAAACCACTAGAAACCAGGACAACAGGAGATTATATTTTTAAAGTACTGGACAGCTTTGTGACATCAAATGTACTTTGGTGGTCAAGATGTGTTGGTATCTGTACTGATGCCGCAAAAGCCATGACAGGGAGACATTGTGGAGTGGTAACACGCATGCAAGCAGTTGCTCCCGATGCCACTTGGATACACTGCAGCATCCACCGAGAGGCTCTTGCTGCCAAGGGAATGCCTGACAGCTTGAAAGATGTTTTCGACACTGAAATGTGAAAATGGTTAACTTTGTTAAAGCAAGGCCCCTGAACTCTTGTGTATTTTCTGCACTCTACAGTGATATGGGCAGCGACCATGTAACGCTTTTACAACATACAGAAGTGCGCTGGTTATCAAGGTGCAAAGTATTGACACTTTTTTTTATTGAGAGACGAGCTTAAAGTTTTCTTTATTGACCATCATTTTCCCTTGTCTGACCACTTGCATGATGACGAGTTTCTTCCACGACTGGCCTATCTGGGTGATGTTTTTTCTCGCCTGAATGATCTGAATATAGGATTACAGGGACTCTCAGGGACAACTATATTCAATGTGTGGGACAAAATTGAGGCTATGATTAAGAAGTTGGAGCTCTTCTCTGTCTGCATTAACAAGGACAACACACGGGTCTTTGCATCATTGTATCACGTTTTAAGGTACGACCCAGATGCAGACAGGGTTGAAGAAACAAAAGTGTATTCCTACAACAGGGGCAGGCAAACAACAGGTCAAGCCAGGCAGGGGTCAATAATCCAGAGATGGCGTAAAGGTACAGGATGGCAGACAGGCTCAGGGTCAAGTCAGGCAGAGGTTAGTAATCCGGAGTAGTAGGGGGACTGTACAGGACAACAGGCATGCTCAGGGTCAGGGCAGGCAGAACAGTCAACCGGGAAAACAAGAAAACAAGGGCAAGACACAGGCAGGAGCAGGGGAACAAAACGCTGGTAGGTTCTACGAACAAAACTAACTGGCAACAGACAAACAGAGAACACAGGTATAAATGCACAGGGTATAATGGGGAAGATGAGCGACACCTGGAGGGGGTGGAGACAAGAACAAAGACAGGTGAAACAGATCAGGGAGTGTATGATTTTTGTGTGCAAATGAACTCAAGCTTACGGACAATGTCAAATGTTATATAGCCATGCACCTGAGTGAGTTGGGTACGCAATTACGCAGGTACGTTCCCAAAATGGATGACACAAACAACTGGATTCGTTATCCCTTTCATGCCCTGCTTCCAGTCCACTTACCGATATCTGAACAAGAGAGCCTCATCGAAACAAGCGGTTCTGTGAAAATTTAATTTAATCAGAAGCCACTGCCAGATTTCTGGATTGGGCTGCGCTCAGAGTATCCTGCCTTGGCAAATTGCGCTGTTAAGTCACTGATGCCCTTTGCAATCACGTACCTATGTGAGAGTGAATTCTCGGCCCTCACTAGCATGAAACTAAATACAGGCACAGACTGTGTGTGGAAAATGATTTAAGACTGAGACTCTCTTCAATACAACCCAGCATTGCAGAGTTATGTGCATCCTTTCAAGCACACCCTTCTCATTAACCTGTTGTGAGTTATTCACAATTGTCGATGAACAAATAAGGTTTTATATATAAGATGGTTAAATGAAGAGCAAAATTATTGATAATTATTATATTATTATTTGTGCCCTGGTCCTATAATAGCTCTTCGTCACTTCCCACGAGCCGGGTTGTGACAAAAACTCACACTCATTCTTATGTTTAATAAATGTATCATATAGTGTGTGTGTGTGTGTGTGGCAGGCTTACGATGATGGCAAAAAACAACATTTGAGAGTGCGCTGACCCTGGTGCTAGAGGGGGTACGCAGCTGGAGGTTGAATGTTTGAAGGGGTACGGGACTATAAAAGGTTTGGGAACCACTGCCCTAGAGGCACCACTTCATCCAATGAGAGCTTTGGAGATTATTTCACAAGTGCAAAACAACAAACTTTCATGCCATACTTAAAACCAATAATACAGTGGCACAGGAAGAATAAGCAATATTGTCATACTGTACAGTGCTCTACCTGTGACATCACACAAGGAGACTGTGAATCAAACTGTATAACCATATGAAATTTGTAAAACAGTTGGTGAAGTAGAATTTCCATGATAGACAGTGAATAATCTAGATATATACTGCATGTGATGCTGATCTCCCCTGAGGATATTGCACTGTCATTTTTTTGCTTCAGATCTGCTTTCAGAAGGCCAAATTTCATAATGTGTTTCAGCAGTGTGTAACCGTTTGCGAAACTATTTGTGGCTTTTCTTGAGAAGAGACAAAAGCAACATTCTTGACCAAATATACACGTTACCTTTATTTCAGACCCATAGACTGCA
Source organism: Salmo salar (assembly GCF_965601325.2). Classification (NCBI taxonomy): domain Eukaryota; kingdom Metazoa; phylum Chordata; class Actinopteri; order Salmoniformes; family Salmonidae; genus Salmo; species Salmo salar. The sequence goes on from NC_138292.1 coordinate 24,147,601, forward strand.
GTTACTGAACGTGTAGTTAAGAAATGATTAGCAACAAATGCTAAGAAAATTCTAAGGTCTCTCGTTCTATCAATAACTCATGTAGTATTCATGCTATCCTAAAGGAGAGAGAGAGAGAGAGAGAGAGAGAAGAGAGAGAGAGAGAGAGAGAGAGAGAGAGAGAGAGAGGAATATGGATTCAAAGCCCATAAAAGGCAAATGTTGTGTAAACAACAGTCACTGCCAGGAATAATGCAGCATTGCAGCCCTTTTACAATGTGCTGGTAAATTGCAACATGTATCGTGATAGGACCTAGCCCCATGTCCATTCCTCCTGTTGCTTTACATGTCAACCTTTACTCTTTGGAGTCATATTTATGTGCTCCATAAAGACTAGAGTGGCATAGCAACCACTTTAGTTTTAGTCCATGGTGCAGTCAGGTGAGATGGTCATACCTGCAGAAACACCAGATCAGATCACATCAACTTGGGCTCCCAAGTGGTGCAGTGGTGTAAGGCACTGCATCTCAGTGCTTGAGGTGTCACTACAGACACCTTGGTTTGAATCCAGGCTGTATCACAATCGGCTGTGATTGGGAGTCCCATTGGGTGGCACACAATTGACCCAGTGTCGTCCGGGTTTGGCCGGTGTAGACCGTCATTGTTAATAAGATTTTGTTCTTAACTGACTTGCCTAGTTAAATAAAGGTTAAATAAAAAGATCAGACACACCTTATTCGTCTTCACAGTGATGCTGACCTTGTCCCCAGGCTATTGCGCAGTGGGCACGAGATTACAGTGACGTTAACTTCCAGTCAGTTTAGTCACTGACTACCGCAGCTGTGCTAACCTGTTAGGGCTAGGGGGCAGTATTGACACGGCTGGATAAAAAACATACCCGATTTAATGTGGTTACCACTCCTACCCAGTAACTAGAATATGCATATACTTATTACATATGGATAGAAAACATCCTAAAGTTTCTAAAACTGTTTGAATGGTGTCTGTGAGTATAACAGAACTCAAATGGCAGGTCAAAACCTGAGAGATTCCTTTACAGGAAGTGGCCTGTCTGACCATTTCTTGAACTTCTTTTCCATCTCTATCTTTTACTAAGGATCTCTGCTCTAACGTGACACTTCCTACGTCGTCCATAGGCGCTCAGAGCCCGGGAAAAACCTGAATGTCGTCATCCCAGCCCCAGGCTGAAACACATTATCGCCTTTCTCAAGTGGCCGATCAAGGGACTCTGGGCTTAGGCACGTGACCTGACCGCCCCCGTCTTTGTGATTTTTTCCTCTGTTTGCCGAAAAGGAGATTCCCGGTCGGAATATTATCGCTTTTCTACGAGAAAAATGGCATAAAAATTGATTTTAAACAGCGGTTGACATGCTTCGAAGTACGGTAATGGAATATTTTGAATTTTTTGGTCACGAATTGCACCATGCGCGCGACCCTTCTTTACCATTTCGGATAGTGTCTGGAACGCACGAACAAAACGCCGCTATTCGGATATAACGATGGATTATTTTGGACCAAACCAACATTTGTTATTGTAGTAGCAGTCCTGGGAGTGCATTCTGACGAAGACAACAAAAGGTAATCAAACTTTTATAATAGTAAATATGATTATGGTGAGTGCTAAACTTGCCGGGTGTCTAAATAGCTAGCCCGTGATGCCTGGGCTATGTACTTAGAATATTGCAAAATGTGCTTTCACCAAAAAGCTATTTTAAAATCGGACATATCGAGTGCATAGAGGAGGTCTGTATCTATAATTCTTAAAATAATTGTTATGCTTTTTGTGAACGTTTATCGTGAGTAATTTAGTAAAATGTTAGCGAATTCCCCGGAAGTTTGCGGGGGGTATGCTAGTTCTGAACGTCACATGCTAATGTAAAAAGCTGTTTTTTGATATAAATATGAACTTGATTGAACAAAACATGCATGTATTGTATAACATAATGTCCTAGGGTTGTCATCTGATGAAGATCATCAAAGGTTAGTGCTGCATTTAGCTGTCTTCTGGGTTTTTGTGACATTATATGCTAGCTTGAAAAATGGGTGTCTGATTATTTCTGGCTTGGTACTCTGCTGACATAATCTAATGTTTTGCTTTCGTTGTAAAGCCTTTTTGAAATCGGACAGTGTGGTTAGATTAACGAGAGTCTTGTCTTTAAATAGCTGTAAAATAGTCATATGTTTGAGAAATTGAAGTAATAGGATTTTTAAGGTTTTGAAAATCGCGCCACAGGCTTCAAGTGGCTGTTACGTAGGTGGGACGAATTCGTCCCGCCTAGCCCAGAGAGGCTAAGAGGCCAGGGAACTTGACTTTGACACTGTTATCCACAGGGATATCATACACAAACCACAGGCATTGACTACAGGGTAGTGTGCAGGCTTTTGTTCCAGTTCAGCTCTAACACACATGATTCAATATAATCAAACAAATCAAAGTTTATTCGTCATGTGTGCTGAATACAGCAGGTGTAGACCTTACAGTGAAATGCTTACAAGCTTTAACCAACAGTGCAATTTCAAAAAAAAAAAAAGGTTTTAGGTGAACAATAGGTAAGTAAGGAAATAAAAACAACAGTAAAAAGACAGTGAAAAATAACAGTAGTGAGGCTATATACAGTAGCGAGGTTATAACAGCAGCAAGGCTATATACAGGCACCGGTTAGTCGGGCTGATTGAGGTAGTATGTACATGTAGATATGGTTAAAGTGACTATGCATATATGATAAACAGAGAGCCATCAATTACTGATTAATCAACTGAAACATTCGCTTTGTGGCAACAGGACATTGTGGAATCAGTAGCAGTCATGAAGTGATGAGGCAAGAGAGGAAGGCATTTCACCAAAATTTGAACTCACATACTAGTTTTGAAGTCATCATTTAAACCAGCCCACTCTCTGAGGTAACAAGTCATCATTTAAACCAGTCCACTCTCCGAGGTAACGAGGCATCATTTAAACAGCCCACTCTTTAAGGTAACAAGTAATAAACACATAATCGATTAACAACCTGGAATCTTTAGTCAATGTTTCTCAGCACAAGAGGCATGTATAAAGAATCAAATCAAATGAAATGTATTTATAAAGCCCTTCTTACATCAGCTGATATCTCAAAAACCCAGCCTAAAACCCCAAACAGCAAGCAATACAGGTGTAGAAGCACAGTGGCTAGGAAAAACTTCCTAGAAAGGCCAGAACCTAGGAAGAAACCTAGAGAGGAACCAGGCTATGAGGGGTGGCCAGTCCTCTTCTGGCTGTGCCAGGTGGAGATTATAACAGAACATGGCCAAGATGTTCAAATGTTCAAAGATGACCAGCATGGTCAAATAATAATAATCACAGTGGTTGTTGAGGGTGCAACAGGTCAGCACCTCAGGAGTAAATGTCAGTTGGCTTTTCATAGCGATCATTGAGAGTATCTCTACCGCTCCTGCTGTCTCTAGAGAGTTGAAAACAGCAGGTCTGGGACAGGTAGCACGTCTGATGAACAGGTCAAACAGTTGAAACTGGAGTTGAACAGTTGAAACTGGAGCAGCAGCACGGCCAGGTGGACTGGGGACAGCAAGGAGTCATCAGGCCAGGTAGTCCTGAGGCATGGTCCTAGGGCTCAGGTCCTCCGAGAGAGAGAAAGAACGAAAGAACGAAAGAACGAAAGAAAGAAAGAAAGAAAGAAAGAAAGAAAGAAAGAAAGAAAGAAAGAAAGAAAGAAAGAAGAAAGAAGAAGAAAGAAAGAAAGAAAGAAAGAAAGAAAGAAAGAAAGAGAGAATTAGAGAGAGCATACTTAAATTCACACAGGACATCGGATAAGACAGGAGAAATACTCCAGATATAACAGACTGACCCTAGCCCCCCGACACATAAACTACTGCAGCATAAATACTGGAGGCTGAGACAGGGGTAGGTCGGGAGACACTGTGGCCCCATCCGACGATACCCCCGGACAGGGCCAAACAGGCAGGATATAACCCCACCCACTTTGCCAAATTACAGCCCCCACACCACTAGAGGGATATCTTCACCAACTTACCATCCTGAAACAAGGCTGAGTATAGGGGGGGGACCAACCCAGACAAGAAGATCACGTCAGTGACTCAACCCACTCAAGTGACGCACCCCTCCTAGGGATGGCATGGAAGAGCACCAGTAAGCCAGTGGCAGAGAATCCCAGTGGAGAGAGGGGAACCGGCCAGGCAGAGACCGCAAGGGCAGCCATTTGCAGCCATCCACTTCCTTATGTCTGAAACACAGGCTTCCAGCGAGGGCAATTTTGGGGCTTCACCATGTTTCATCAAAATCTACAGCTGTGTATCGTCCGCATAGCAATGAAAGTTAACATTATGTTTCCGAATGACATCACCAAGAGGTAAAATATATAGTGAAAACAATAGTGGTCCTAAAACGGAACCTTGAGGAACACCAAAATTTACAGTTGATTTGTCAGAGGACAAATCATCCACAGAGACAAACTGATATCTTTCCGACAGATAAGATCTAAACCAGGCCAGAGCTTGTCCGTGTAGACCAATTTAGGTTTCCAATCTCTCCAAAAGAATGTAGTGATCGATGGTCTCTAAAGCAGCACTAAGGTCTAGGAGCACGAGGACAGATGCAGAGCCTTGGTCTGAAGCCATTAAAAGGTCATTTGCCACCTTCACAAGTGCAGTCTCAGTGCTATGATGGGGTCTAAAACCAGACTGAAGCTTTTCGTATACTTTGTTTGTCTTCAGGAAGGCAGTGAGTTGCTGCGCAACAGCTTTTTCTAAAATATTTGAGTTATATTGGTACACATCCGGTGGATAGAGAGCCGTTTATTATGTTCAACATAGGAGGGCCAAGCACAGGAAGCAGCTCTTTCAGTAGTTTAGTTGGAATAGGGTCCAGTATGCAGCTTGAAGGTTTAGAGGCCATGAATATTTTCATCATTGTGTCAAGAGATATAGTACTAAAACACTTGAGTGTCTCCCTTGATCCTAGGTCCTGGCAGAGTTGTGCAGCCTCCGGACAACTGAGCTTTGGAGGAATACGCAGATTTAAAGAGGAGTCCGTAATTTGCTTTCTAATGATCATGATCTTTTCCTCAAAGAAGTTAATGAATTTATCACTGCTGAAGTGAAAGCCATCCTCTTTTGGGGAATGCTGCTTTTTAGTTAGCTTTGCGACAGTATCAAAAATACATTTGGGATGGTTCTTATTTTCCTCAATTAAGTTGGAAAAATAGAATGATCGAGCAGCAGTGAGGGCTCTTCGATACTGCATGGTACTATCTTTCCAAGCTAGTCAGAAGACTTCCAGTTTGGTGTGGTGCCATTTCCGTTCCAATTTTCTGGAAGCTTGCTTCAGAGCTCGGGTGTTTTCTGTATACCAGGGAGCTAGTTTCTTATGACAAATATTTTTTGGTTTTAGGTTGCGACTGCATCTAGGGTATTGCGCAAGGTTAAATTGAGTTCCTCAGGTAGGTGGTTAACTGATTTTTGTACTCTGATGTCCTTGGGTAAGCGGAGGGAGTCTGGAAGGGCATCTAGGAATCGTTGGGTTGTCCGAGAATTTATAGCACGAATTTCGATGATCCTTGGTTGGGGTCTGAGCAGATTATTTGGTGCGATTGCAAACATAATAAAATGGTGGTCCGATAGTCCAGGATTATGAGGAAAAACATTTAGATCCACAACATTTATTCCACGTGACAAAACTAGGGCCAGCGTATGACTGCGGCAGTGAGTAGGTCCGGAGACATGTTGGACAAAACCCACTGAGTCGATGATGGCTCCGAAAGCCTTTTGGAGTGGGTTTGTGGACTTTTCCATGTGAATATTAAAGTCACCAAAAATTATATTATCTGCCATGACTACAAGGTCCGATAGGAATTCAGGGAACTCAGTGAGGAACGCTTTATATGGCCCAGGAGGTCTGTAAACAGTAGCTATAAAAAGTGATTGAGTAGGTTGCATAGATTTCATGACTAGAAGCTCAAAAGACGAAAACGTCTGGGGTTTTTTGTAAATTGAAATTTGCTATCATAAATGTTAGCAACACCTCCGCCTTTGCGGGATGCGCGGGGGATATGGTCACTTGTGTAACCAGGAGGTGAGGCCTCATTTAACACAGTAAATTCATCAGGCTTAAGCCATGTTTCAGTCAGGCCAATCACATCAAGATTATGATTAGTGATTAGTTCATTGACTATAACTGCCTTGGAAGTGAGGGATCTAACATTAAGTAGCCCTATTTTGAGATGTAAGGTATCACAATCTCTTTCAATAATGGCAGGAATGGAGGAGATCTTTATTCCAGTGAGATTGCTAAGGCGAACACCGCCATGTTTAGTTTTGCCCAACCTATGTCGAGGCACAGACACGGTCTCAATGGGGATAGCTGAGCTGACTACACTGACTGTGCTAGTGGCAGACTCCACTAAGCTGGAAGGCTGGCTAACAGCCTGCTGCCTGGCCTGCACCCTATCTCATTGTGGAGTTAGAGCCCTGTCTATGTTCGTAGATAAGATGAGAGCACCCATCCAGCTAATATGGAGTCCGTCACTCCTCAGCAGGCCAGGCTTGGTCCTGTTTGTGGGTGAGTCCCAGAGAAAGGGCCAATTATCTACAAATTCTATCTTTTGGGAGGGGCAGAAAACAGTTTTCAACCAGCGATTGAGTTGTGAGACTCTGCTGTAGAGCTCGTCATTCCCCCTAACTGGGAGGGGGGTGAGAGACAATTATTCGATGCCGACACATCTTTCTAGCTGATTTACACGCTGAAGCTATGTTGCGCTTGGTGACCTCTGACTGTTTCATCCTAACATCGCTGGTGCCGACGTGGATAACAATATCCCTATACGCTCTACACTCGCCAGTTTTAGTCTTAGCCAGCACCATCTTCAGATTAGCCTTAACGTCGGTAGCCCTGCCCCCTAGTAAACAGTGTATGATCGCTGGATGATTCGTATTAAGTCTAATACTACGGGTAATGGAGGTTAACAATCCGCTACAGATAGAGAAGTGAAAATATAGGAAGCATATTTCGTGCTTCCTCCCATGAGTGTGGTAGACTGTGTGAAACTGTTTCTGGTTATCTGGACCTTTTTTTTAGACTGCGGTCAGTATGGTCTCTCCTCCTCCCATTACGGGGTCTGAGACGCCGAACCCTCCCACCATTAGCTCTGACAAATTGAAAACCCTTGTCATTGGCCAATGGTGGGAGGGTTCGGCGTCTCAGACCCCGTAATGGGAGGAGGAGAGACCATACTGACCGCAGTCTAAAAAAAAGGTCCAGATAAGCAGAAACAGTTTCACACAGTCTACCACACTCATGGGAGGAAGCACGAAATATGCTTCCTATATTTTCACTTCTCTATCTGTAGTGGTTTGTTAAGCCACATTAGACAAGCAAAGGACCTTGTGAAGATGGTGGATGAAACAGGTACAGTGTTGCCTGGGAGGGAATACACCTTTACCTGCCAGGTGAACTGCACTGTCGACCTGGACTGCTCCATCCGCTGGCCGTTGAGGGGGAGTATCCTTACTAGCGCCTACTTCTCCGTGAGGAAGAATATCCTGAAATGTATCCCGTCGGTACCTGGTACGGTCCAGGTCTTCACCTTCATTGTGGAGCCCTGTCTAAAGAATCAAGAATGTATGAATAAATATAATTTTGTGAGTCAGATGTTAAAATCCAGGACGTTACAGTATGTCAACATAACACTCCCTGTACTAATGAAGCTATAAAGGTGTCCACATATTTTGGGTGGCCACAGAAAGAGTGGTACAAGACTGAATAGAAGTTTTGTAATGACTAGGTTGTTAAGACTGCACTGATAAAAGTGGACGCACGTGGCATTTTGGCAATATAATAGAAAATGTTTGGTGCAGTCCGTGGTGTGGTCAGGTGAAACAGTCGGTCATATAACAAACTGAGGCCTGATTACCCCCGGTGGCTCCTGGTAACACCACCCGCAAACACATCAGCTCAGACACACCTTACACAACTTTACATTGACGGTAACCTCTTTCCTATGCTACTGCGCACAGCAGGGGAACTAGATTATAGTGACGGTAACTTCCAGTCAGTTTTGTCACTGACTTCCACAGTATTGCCAAGAGGTCAGGGAACTTGATCAGTAAAGACCTCCAGTGACCCAGTTAACCAAGGGGATATCATACACAAACCACAGGGGTTGACTACAGGGTTGTGTGTAGGCTTTTGTTCCAGTCCAGCTCTAACACACATGATTCAATATAATCAACTAATGATGGTCGTCAACTGAAACATTCTGCTTTGGGGCAACAGGACATTTTGGAATCAGCAGCAGTCATAAAGGAAAGAGGAAGGCATTTTACACAAATCTGAAGTCTCCCAATATTTACTACTGTACACACTATCATTTAAACCAGCCTACTCTTTGAGTAAGGTGAGGAAATAAAAACAGAAATGTTTTAGCAACCTGGAATCTCTACTGAAGGTTTCTTAGCACAAGATGGCTGAGACGTGAATAAAGAATGTCTGAATAAATCCCAATTTTGTGACTCAGATGTTGAAATCCAGGACATTACAGTATGTCAACACAACACTTCCTGTACTAATGAAGGTATAAAGGGGTCCACATATTTTGGGTGGCCACAGAGAGTGGTAGAAGACTTAGGTAGTAATACTATGGCATTCTATTTGAAGACTTTCTACACTGTGTTGGTACTGACACTGACAGGTAAGGGGTCGCTCTCTCTCTCACACACACACACACACACACACACACACACACACACACACACACACACACACACACACACACACACACACACACACACACACACACACACACACACACACACACACACACACACACACACACACAGAATATATTTAATTCACATATATACAGATGACTGAATCATTCAGTCAATTAATCCCATAAAGGATGAGCCTACAAATGGTGATTTGGCACGAAAATAAGATAAGTCATTAATTAATTAATTCACACACACACACACACACACACACACACACACACACACAAAGTCACAATTTCAGTGTGATCATTGTAAAACATATAGGGCAGATTGTTAGCCACTCACATGAGTCTGTGACAAACAACATTATTCAGACACAGCTCATCAGGTTGTATGATGCCCTTAACGTGGCAATCAGCAGCTGCTACACCATTTTTGGACTTGAATGTAAATGAATGAATGATATGTACCCATTGATTCTTGAAGAATATAACTTATAAATGCTTCATGAGCTTAGTTCAGCTGTCGTTCCCCATTAGAATCCAAAATATAAGCTTGTTTTACTCCAATGTTTGTAAACAAAGCAAATGCAAACAAACTATATAGCCTCACAACATGGTTACAACTATAATTTTGATATCATGGATGATCAGTCCTTACATCCATAGCTCTGTCTATGAATTAGAGTTGTTTGATTTCTCCAGCCCCATCCCTCTGCTTTTTACCGAACCAGGGGTGGGGCTCCAGCTTTGTTATTGTTTTTACTGCTGATTGCCGCTTTAATGAGGTCTCTCTATCTTTCCTCGTCCTCCCTGTCTCTCTGTCTCTCTGTCTCTCTCCTCGCCCCCCCCCCCCTCTCTCTCGCTCTCTCTCTCATATATATATCTCCAGGAGGCCTTGATCCTACCAGTGTCTCAGCAGCATCTCCTAATGCAAGTGAGTATCCAACTACCTAAAACCATCAAAGATTACCTCTAATCTCTTACCATTACCACCAAAGCAATTATGTTAACTCGCAATTATATAGAGCCACATTTTACTATATGTTCAGTATCATAGTGTTTGGCATTGTGTTGTTTGTTTGTTATGTTGTTATGATATTGCGACATTGGCTTTTTATGCTGTAACAATGATCTGTATAGTAAATCAATCTCCCTTGCAGGTGGACCTGATTTAACAGGCCTTTCCTACGTGGGTTGGGTGAGAGCTGGATATGAGACGAACTTCACCTGTACCTCCAACTGCATCCCAGGATGCACCTACACCTGGTTGCTGAAGGGGCGCACTTTCATTGGGAGTGAGTTGACCTGGACCCCAGACGGTCTGGACCACATTGTGGAGCTGCAGTGTACTGCGGTCAACACAGAGAATGGGCGCTCCAAGAGCATAACCACAATCTTGGAGGTGAAAAGTAAGAGATTTTAATGTTTTTAATTTACGGTCATGCGTGCATGTGGTCCCAGAAATGGAACCCACCATCCTGGTGTTGCAAGAGTCATGCTCTACCAACTGTGCTACAGAGGCTCACACTACTCCAGCCACCACTGAAGCCTGTATTACAGATTTCTAAATCTAGTGTCAACCCCTTCGATCCTGTGCGATACCCTGCGATGCAAAGAAAATAAGAATACTTTATAGTCCATTGTCCTTACACCGAACTCAAACCGGCGGCGCGCGTGCGCCATCGTGTGCAAATTGATTTTGTCCCTCCCACACCAAACGCGATCACGACACGCAGGTTGAAGTATCAAAACAAACTCTGAACCAATTATATTAATTTGGTGACGGGTCGTAAAGCATTAAACATTTATGGCAATTTAGCTAGCCAGCCTGGAGTTGCTAGCTAATTTGTCCTATTTAGCTAGCTTGTTGTTTCCAGCTAATTTGTCCTGGGATATAAATGTTGAGTTGTTATTTTACCTGAAATGCACAAGGTCCTCTACTCCGACAATTAATCCACACATAAAATGGTCAACTGAATCATTTCTAGTCATCTCTCCTCCTTCCAGGCTTTTTCTTCTTTGGACTTTATATGGCGATTGGCATCTAACTTTAGTTACCACAATGACCGACCGAACTCGTATGGAAAACCAGTTTTCTGCCCGGATTGAATATGCTTTAGATTCCTAACCCTAACCATCCCTCCAATCACACCTCTGGATCTCCCTTCTGTGTGTTCCAGGCTCAGTGTCCGTGAGGCCCAGCCCACAGCTCTCTCTCCCCGTCCTCAACCAATCCTTCAGCCTGGACTGTAATGGCTCCTTCCCAGGCCTGCCAGTGCTCTGGTACAAAGACGGCCAGGTTGTAGCTCCAGACGCCATGATAAACCTGTTGGAACACAACACCTCCCTCCACTTTAACTCCCTGCTGCCCTCTGATGGTGGCTTCTATCAGTGTGAGGTGACCATGGCAAACATGGCTAAAAGCAAGGTCATAAGCGTGGGCTACCTGCTAAACTGTGAGTATAAGATGTAATGCCTACGCTTCATTTGAGAGAATCAGTGAATATGGGTGATCCTGTCCAATTTTCCTTAAAACATTTTTAGAGGCAAAGCTATTTTGCTGACATTTTCTTCCTTTGCTGACAGTTGATCATTGGAGTGTTAGTATCAGTGGCCCTGACACAGTGTTGCCTGGGACAGAATACACCTTTACCTGCCAGGTGAACTGCACTGTCGACCTGGACTGCTCCATCCGCTGGCCGTTGAGGGGGAGTATCCTTACTAGCGCCTACTTCTCCGTGAGGAAGAATATCCTGAAATGGATCCCGTCGGTACCTGGTACGGTCCAGGTATTCACCTGTGTGGTGGAGAACACAGCAGCTGGACGCTCTGCAGAGGCCTCCAAGACAGTGAAGGTCACAGGTAGTCACTCCCGTTTTATTGTGTGATAAAATTAAGCTTCACTGCAGAATCAATTCTTGCAATGGCAGTTTTGTGATTGTTAGGGGGTTCTTTAGATCGTAAAGAGATGACTCTCTAGACAAACCCTGGATGGAGACTGATTACTCTTTGGCAGATTTAATGATGAACTGACCACATTCATTCAGCCATGCATAAAGGTAGATAATCAATTACTATTACAATTCCAAAGTACTGATTCACCATATTGTAAAACTACACTACACTTCGACTTATATAATAATATCCATCATAAAATATTCCTACACTATTAACACCAAGTTATCTTGATACAAAATGTATTAACTCAACCTTAAACCCAGTTTTAGGTACTGTTAAATCGAAATATTGAAATCGAAATGCTTTGTTTTTTAACCTAGCTAGAATACCTGCGTACTACATGGTAAAATACTGTTTTAGACCGTTTCCATCATCTCCATAATCCCAGACTGAAGTCATGTTATTGTTCCCTCATGCAGGACCCACAGTATCAGGATCTGAAACAGTGAGGCTGAGTGGAGTTTTAGGACTGGTTCTCTGTGTGGGTCAGCTGTTCCTCCTGGATCCCTAGAGGGGGCGCTATAAGACTACAGACTATGGGAAGGACAGAGGAGAACATTGAATGAGTTCAGGTTCACCTTCAGAACAAATAATAAAACAGGAACCAACGTTTTGAAACTCTTAATCCTGTCCAATAAGAATGCTCATTTCTCAGAATAAGAATATAAGGATATAAGAATGTTTCCTCTGTTGTGGGATAATGATAGTTGAGTCATTGGAAGTTTCCAGTGAATTATGTTTATCATTCACATGCAGTAGGTAACGATGAGAAAATAACAAAACGTACATATTGATGTTATCTATGTAATATTTTCTTATTTGCAATACGTACTGCATTATTATCTTTGTTGTTGTTGAGATTACCTTGTAAAATAAACTCCCAAATGAGTGTGGTAATAAATACCTATCTTTGTATGGAGTTGTCAACTTCGGTCTTTGATTGGCAGAGGTAAGTAGCCAACTACTGTACAGTGGTACATTATATTAAAAGAAGGACCCACCAAACCTCCAGATCCACTGCCAGACGTACCAGCAGAGTACACTGTACTGTCCCTCCTCTCACTAGGGAGCAGAGACGACTCTGCTGTCTTCAAGGAAAAGTCCTATGAAAAGCTGCTGTTATAATCACACCATCTTCACACCATAACATCACTTGTTTATGTGAGAGGGGTATTATGAGACTAGCCTGACCTACATAAACAGAAGTCGTTTCATAACATGATAGTATACTGTAGGCTGTCAGTGTGTAGGCTCATATAGCTACTGTAGCCTACTTATTGCAAAGGCTAACCTGATGTACAAGTTGTACAACTCTTTACGCCAGTCCTAGCACCATGTCCAACACAATCACACACATTCAAATGTATTTGTTGGCAAATCACTTTCTGTGTGATAAGGTAATGTCAACCTCAGGCCATGTTTGCCTACCCTGTTTGGTCAGGGCATGATATGGTGAAATTGAACAATGGACACCATTTGTCATGGACCCAGAATACCACAAACTAGATATTGAAGCTAACTTCAAACCTGGAAATGGCACATGAGGAGGCGTTTATTTATCATTACAACTGGCACAAAGCCATTGGTTATTTATCATTTACAGGGTAACCTATACTGGATGCATCATACTCCAGCATCTCTTTTGATATACACCTTTATCTATGACCACATCATTTGCGTTCTATTGGAAGTGAATGCATTATTCAAACAGTATCCGGTAGTTAGTGCGCCTATCCCTAACCGTGACCCTAACCCTAACCCTAGCTTCATGTCCACACCCCGGCTCAACCCTAACTCTAAGCACCTGTGTGCCACAATAGTCACCCATTAGGAACTTCTCTCAGGGGATAGCGTTGAGCAGGGCTGTGGACATTGTGAGGGTATTTTGACGTTAAACCTTACTAATGCTTGTGTACTAAAACATCTGTCTTTAAGCCTAGGCATTGGGTTTGAGATTGTCATATAAACGAACTCATATAAGATAGAAAAGTGTGTGTGCGCATTAATAGAGGTCTGTTCTGACTGTTTGTGTGTGTAGAATGACCTCATGATGTCTGGGCACTCAGCTAAAGACTTGACAGAAACTAACCGGTTCCTCTTTGCTTAATTGGAGACAGGGCAAAGTGTTATATTCTGCACACCAGTGATAGAGCTATTGTTCTGTTTGGAGCCTGTTTCTGGGATAAACATTCATGTTTTGTCTGTGTGTGTGTGACCAGTACAACCATACATCATCTGGGCCGACAGTCAAAGGCGCTTGCTTGCCCAACTTGGGGGAACCGTTGAGCTACTGTTAGAGGAAGTATGTCTGGGGTAGCTTGACTACTGTATATAAATGCTCCTGTACTCTATGTACAAGAAGCTCTCACTCCATTACACCTGAGTGGGTGGCGTGACCAGCCTCGTTATTATAATACGTTTTTAATAAAAGTAGTACCTTGATTGATTATTGATTTTGCATCTCCTCATTATTAGTTAAAGGTAGAATTTCCACCACAACATGTAGTTAGGGTTAGGTTTATTATTACATTATATTAGGGTAAGTTATGATCACCCCCTATATTACATTGAGTAATAGTGATATGAATGATACAGACATACTGTAAATCAGGCCAAATTGTGGGTGTGACCGGTGTAGATTGCCTCTGCATTGTGTGTTGATTGGCTTGCACATGACCGTAGGATCAGGGTTGGTGTTGATCTGTATTGTCTGATAAGGTATGGACAGACTCCATAAACAAATCCTGTGGTGCCCTTCTACACCAACTCCTCTCTTCCACATGAGTACAGTAGACAGGGCAGGGAAAAATAACAATAATCTCCTTTCACATAACAGTACAATATAAAGCAAACACAATGTAGAGTATGAAATGTAAATGTACAGTAGCCTATAGACCTAGGCAGCCAACTTTCCCAATGACAGCCAGGCGTTACGTATAGTACAGTAGTGACGTGAACATAGCTAGCCTTGGACAGTAAATATATATCATCCACATATCTTAAAGACCCAGTGCAGTCAAAAACTAGATTTTCCTGTGTTTTATATATATTTCCACACTACCACTCCCAAACAGTTCTAGCAAAATTCTTGCTTGAGAAATTGCTTTTGCTATAACGCTATTTCTGTTTCTTTTTTACCCTTTTAATTGAAAACAATCACAGCAAAGTAATGAAGTGCTACTAGAATTGTTTTGATATTGAGATAAAAACGTCTGCTTCGAACCTATAACAAGCATAGCACATGACATACCTGAAAAGGAAAGGAAAAACATCCATAAACAAATGCTGTGCTGCCCATATACAGTACACTAATTCCTCTGTAAAGTATAAATTAACAAGGAAAGGGGACATACAAATCATTAAGTACTGAGACATACAAATCATTAAAATCCAGACAGAAAATATTTACACAAGAAGCAACCTAATATCATACAGCTAATATCACACATGCTAGCCCAATGACGCCATGTACAGTAAAAAGTGCAGTAGCTAGCTAACATGTACAGTGTTCATTGACTACAAGATTTTAAAAAAAGTATAAATACATGAAATGCATGAATATCCCAATATAATGGTAGGATGCCATAATAATAATATGTCAGGGACCATATAAATTAATTATCGGTCCTTTTACATATATAGTGAGTGAACAAAAGTCCTTCCATGACATAGACTGACTAGGTGAATCCAGGTGAAAGCTATGGTTCCTTATTGATGTAACTTGCTAAATCCACTTCAATCAGTAGAGCTGAAGGGGGGGACAGGTTAATGAATGATTTTTAATCCTTGAGACAATTAAGACATGGTTTGTGTATGTGTGCCATTCAGAGGGTGAATAAGCAAGAGATAAGATTTAAATGCCTTTGAACGGGGTACGGTAGTAGGTGACATACGCATCGGTTTGATTGTGTGTCAAGATCTGCAACACCGCTGGGTTTCTCACGCTCAACAGTTTCCTGTGTGTATCAAGAATGGTCCACCACCCAAAGGACATCCAGCCAACTTGACACAACTGTGGGAAGCATTGGAGTCAACATGGGCCAGCATCCCTGTGGAATGCGTTCGACACCTTGTAGAGTCCATGCCCCGACGAATTGAGACAGTTCTGAGGGCAAAACGGGGTGCTACTCAATATTAGGAAGGATTGATTATGATTTCCATGGGACAATTTCACTGTAACCTACCTCTTCTACATGTGTAGAGTAGACAGGGTAGACAGGGAAGATGTAAGAAGGCAGGGGATGCTTATGGGGGGGAACACAGAAGGAGAAGGAAGTGTGAAACATTAAAAAGGGCACCACCAAAAGGAATGTACACTAATATCAGACATGGGAACTGTTCAGATGTTGTGTAAATATATAACATGAAAAACAACACTTGTTACATGAGCAGGCAGAACATTCAGGCACTGAGATAAGTACAAGATCTCACTGTTCAACTCAGCTCTCATGTTTTGATGGTGTTATCATAGGGTACCTGTTCTCTCCCTCAGGGCTTTATGTTGACCTCTTACCCTCAACCTGAGAGCTTTGTAATACAGCATGTGGGTACTTATGTTGGTTTCATAGAATAGCTGAGTGTCTTCGCATGACCAGTTTGTTCCTCTATTCATGCTCCAGTGAGATAACGACAGGCAGCATACCTTTTCCTCCACTGTTCATAAATCAAACCTGATCTGGCATAGACCCACATAGGTGTGCTCAGGTGTTCCCTGATTGGAACCTGCCCCCACAATTCTACAGGTGTTGACCTGGGAGATGTGAAAGGTATGTGTTTGCCTTGTTACACACACACTGCCAGGAATAACAGAGGGAGATTTCTCAATATTTGTGAAAATTGTGAAATGGGGATGTCAATTATGTACTGAATGATGTTACAATATCACAGACACAATATATATATATATATATATATAGTGGGGAGAACAAGTATTTCATACACTGCCGATTTTGCAGGTTTTCCTACTTACAAAGCATGTAGAGGTCTGTAATTTTTTATCATAGGTACACTTCAACTGTGAGAGACAGAATCTAAAACAAAAATCCAGAAAATCACATTGTATGATTTTTAACTAATTAATTTGCATTTGGTGACATACTCTGTCACCATTGTCAATCAGATTACCCTAATTGGTCATTCACACAATGCCACCGAGGAAAATATTTGTAGAAAGAAAACTTGAAAATTTGAGACCTCTTTTGTAGTTTGACAAGAACGAGTATGACATGAAGAACACTGGCATATAAAGATATGATATGATATGATTTTTGGTTAGGGGGCTGGACCCCAAAATACCATTATAAAAGAGCAGGAGCACTCATAGACCACCAAAACACAATGGGGGAGACAAGAGGAAGGGTCCCACATGTTCTTCTACTGGCTTTGATACAAGGTAACATGTCTTATTCTTCAATAATACAAGTAACTCAGGGAGATAAGTTTCAGTTTCATTTACTGTAAAGAAGATGGAGAAATTAAAGTGTAAAATAGAGACATTTACAGTAAAATGTGAATTTAGAAATTGTAACTTGTACTAAAGTGGATACAATTTTAGACTAGATAGTATGTGAAAACTTTTTGGGATTGAGTACCTGTTTATTGTATTTGTATTATATCATTACCAAAGAAATTGCAAAGTTGTATTTACCAGGTAGACTCTAACAAATGGCCCCAAAATATTGCATGTTAAAGACTAGTGACCTCAAGTTCATATTTGACTGTGATAATATCACTTCAAAATAACTAAAAACTGTAAATTCAACTAATGTATTTCTTAATCGGAAACTGATTAGCTGGAAGAGGAACAAAAGTGGGTACAGCCGGTTGTGTTCCAGGACCAGGATTGTTGACCACTGGATGCTAAAGACCCATCTTTCCACTCTTTTCCAGGTGTGCTGAGCTTCAGTACTGAGAAGGTGCTTCCGTCTGAGAACCCGGCCCTTGCGGGCAACACGGTGACCCTGACGCTGTCTCCGGTCACTCAGCTGCAAAGTGGCAGCTGGACCGTGGGGGACCCTCAGATCCTGATCTGGTCGGGGGCCCAGCAGGCCATGTTCCCGAGCCACAATGGCAGGGCATCGGTGGACGTCAGCACGGGGACTCTGACCCTGACCTCCATCACGGTGGTCGACTCAGGGGTCTATGTGGTCCAGAGCACCAGCCCTCAGCTCACAGCCACCTCCACCCTCACTGTGATAGGTGAATCAGAGACATCAGCCCAGCTCACTATTAAATTAGTTAGATTAGTCAAATACTGAAGGCCCTGTGGGTCTATACTGTAACTACTGTTAAGATAGCCTAGCTTCCACCATGACTTGAAGTGTAATACAACAATTCTGCCAGTATAGAAATACTGGTTCAGTTTGAGTGTGCACCTGTGTGTGATCGGAAAGTGTACTGCTCAAAAAAATAAAGGGAACACTTAAACAACACAATGTAACTCCAAGTCAATCACACTTCTGTGAAATCAAACTGTCCACTTAGGATGCAACACTGATTGACAATACATTTCACATGCTGTTGTGCAAATGGAATAGACAACAGGTGGAAATTATAGGCAATTAGCAAGACACCCCCAATAAAGGAGTGGTTCTGCAGGTGGTAACCACAGACCACTTCTCAGTTCCAATGCTTCCTGGCGGATGTTTTGGTCACTTTTGAATGCTGGCGGTGCTTTCACTTTAGTGGTAGCATGAGACGGAGTCTACAACCCACACAAGTGGCTCAGGTAGTGCAGCTCATCCAGGATGGCACATCAATGCGAGCTGTGGCAAGAAGGTTTGCTGTGTCTGTCAGCGTAGTGTCCAGAGCATGGAGGTGCTACCAGGAGACAGGCCAGTACATCAGGAGACGTGGAGGAGGCCGTAGGAGGGCAACAACCCAGCAGCAGGACCGCTACCTCCGCCTTTGTGCAAGGAGGAGCACTGCCAGAGCCCTGCAAAATGACCTCCTCCAGGCCACAAATGTGCATGTGTGCTCAAACGGTCAGAAACAGACTCCATGAGGGTGGTATGAGGGCCCGACGTCCACAGGTGGGGGTTGAGCTTACAGCCCAACACCGTGCAGGACGTTTGGCATTTGCCAGAGAACACCAAGATTGGCAAATTCGCCACTGGCGCCCGTGCTCTTCACAGATGAAAGCATGTTCACACTGAGCACATGTGACAGACGTGACAGTCTGGAGACGCCGTGGAGAACGTTCTGCTGCCTGCAACATCCTCCAGCATGACCGGTTTGGCGGTGGGTCAGTCATGGTGTGGGGTGGCATTTCTTTGGGGGGCCGCACAGCCCTCCATGTGCTCGCCAGAGGTAGCCTGACTGCCATTAGGTACCGAGATGAGATCCTCAGACCCCTTGTGAGACCATATGCTGGTGCGGTTGGCCCTGGGTTCCTCCTAATGCAAGACAATGCTAGACCTCATGTGGCTGGAGTGTGTCAGCAGTTCCTGCAAGAGGAAGGCATTGATGCTATGGACTGGTCCGCCCGTTCCCCAGACCTGAATCCAATTGAGCACATCTGGGACATCATGTCTCGCTCCATCCACCAACGCCACGTTGCACCACAGACTGTCCAGGAGTTGGCGGATGCTTTAGTCCAGGTCTGGGAGGAGATCCCTCAGGAGACCATCCTCCACCTCATCAGGAGCATGCCCAGGCGTTGTAGGGAGGTCATACAGGCACGTGGAGGCCACACACACTACTGAGGCTCATTTTGACTTGTTTTAAGGATATTACATCAAAGTTGGATCAGCCTGTAGTGTGGTTTTCCACTTAAATTTTGAGTGTGACTCCAAATCCAGACCTCCATGGGTTGATAAATTGGATTTCCATTGATTATTTTTGTGTGATTTAGTTGTCAGCACATTCAACTATGTAAAGAAAAAAGTATTTAATAAGATTATTTCATTCATTCAGATCTAGGATGTGTTATTTTAGTGTTCCCTTTATTTTTTTGAGCAGTGTATGTGTTTTATGATTTTGAGACAAACCAGCAATCAGGGGTTAATTTGCCTATTTTTGTATCTACCATGACTTTCAAGGGTGAAAAGTGGTCGGCAGAGGGACCCAATTGTGCACTACTCTTTCTAAAACACTTCAGAAAACCCCAGTACAGAAACTTCACGTTTATAGCTCACAATTCTAGAGCCTATGATTCCTATCTTCTTTTGAACCTCTTGATACAACAAGGCGTCGCACCCAGTGTCATAGCGCAAGGTAGTAAAATCTTGTGTTTTGTAGACCCCGTCTTCAACCAGAGATACATTGACAGTTTAAGTTTCTTACCCATGAGATTGGCTCAAATGCCTGAGGCCTTGGGTTTGGAAAACTCTGTGAAAGGTTGGTTTCCTCATTTCTTCACATCTGAGGAGAATCTACATTATATTGTATCTTATCCCAGCCCCGAAATGTACGGGTGTGATCAAATGTCTCCCAAAGAGCGAGATAGATTCATGACATGGTATGAGACAGTATGTCATATAACACCTTTGATTTCCATAAAGAGATGGAGTCATACTGTGACAATGATGTGGTTATACTTTGTGACGGATGCCTCAGATTCAGAGAAGAGGTAATCAAAGATACAGGCATTGACCCCTGGAGTTGTACAACTATTGCATCGGCATGCATGAAAACCTATCGTACACACTTTTTACCTCCAGCGTCTATAGCTATTCCATCGCCTGACAACTACCGATGACAATTCAAGTCATACTCTAGCGGGTCCATTCAATGGTTGGAGTACTTGGCCCAGGATAGAAACATTTTTATTCAACATGCTTGGAATAGTGGGGAGAAGGCTGTTGGGCCGTATCACGTAGATGAATACACACAGATTGACGCTGTTGAGACAGTGTTTGAGTACAACGGTTGTTTCTTCCACTGTTGTAAATCTTGCTTTGTGCCCCAGGCCATGTGTGTCCTAACCCAAAAGACTTTTGGGGATATGTACCAGGAGTTTGAAGACAAATTGGAATCTTTACAGGCTACTTATGGGTTTAAAGTAAATGTGATGTGGGAGCATGAGTGGACCGAACTCAAAAAGTCTGATCCTCATGTTCGAGTTTTCCTTTCCAGCTTTGACACACCAGAACCCTTGGAACCCCGACAGGCCTTGTATGGAGGTCGTACCAATGCTTTGACATTACGGTATGTAGCGCAACCTGACGAGACAATAGGATATGTAGATTTTACATCCCTTTATCCTCATGTAATGAGTTCCTCTTGCTATCCTATGGGTCATCCTGAAATTATTCACCGTGACTTTGACTTACCCCAAAACTATTTTGGTCTGATTAAAGCAACGGTTTACCCTCCCCGGGGTTTGTTTCTGCCAGTGTTGCCTTACAAGGGACCTCAAGGAAAACTTTTATTTCCCCTTTGTCGCACCTGCAGTGAAAACAACAACCAGGAAAAGCCTTGTGATCATTCAGATCAAGAAAGAGCCCTGACAGGTGTATGGGTCACCGTTGAATTCTCTAAGGCTCTAGAGAAGGAGTATCGTGTGGCCAAAATCTTTGAAGTGTGTAACTTTTCCAGGAAATCAGACACTCTTTTTAAAGAGTACATCAATACCTTCTTGAGATGCAAGCAAATGGCTTCTGGGTATCCTGTATCGGTTACAGATCAAGAGAGCAAAGACAAGTACATTCAGGACAGTCACGACAGAGAAGGTATACGTCTTGACCCCGACAGAATGGAGGTCAACAAAACCAAAAGAAATCTGTCGAAATTGTATTTAAACTTACTTTGGGTCAAACTATCCCAGAGAAGCAATATGCTAACAACGTCGATCATTAAAGACCCCGAAGAATTTTTGGAATTAGTTTTTTCGGACCAATACGAAATTTCACATTTTTCATTCTTGAGTCAAGACATTGCCCTGGTGCAATGGAGACGTAACAAGAAGTGGGTTCTACCCCCGGGTAATGTAAATGTGTTTCTTGTAGCATTTACCACAGCCTATGGTTGACTTGAACTGTACACGCCCATGGAGCAGTTGCAGAGGCGTGTTCTTTATCATGACACATACTCTGTGGTCTATGTAAGCAAACCGGGGGATTGGAACCCCCCTCTTAGTAACTATCTGGGTGGTTTAACGAATGAACTCGAAGATGGTGACCATATCACAGAGTGGTCCTCCTGTGGTTCCAAAAGTTATGCTTTTGGTGTTGAAAGCCAAAGGCGTGACTCAAAACTATGAAAATGCCCCACGTGTAAACTTGGAATCAATCACACGCTTGGTCAAGGGGTTCATAAACGACCGGAATAGTGAATTGGACATTTTGAACTCCTACAAAAAGATTGTTAGGGATAAAAAAGGGTTTCCATCTACGGAATGCCCCACTTACTAAAAGATTTCGGGTAGTCTATGACAAGAGATTGCTTTTACCTGTTGGGACCACCTTGCCCTTTGGTTATTGACTTATGTTACAAGCCCCGTGTGTCTTAAACCTTAAGATATAATGGCTGCTGTAGAAGGTTTTGATCCCAGGTTGCAACTACCATTTACGGCCTTAATCGCAGGCCCATCCAATAGCGGTAAAACTTGTTTTGTAAAAAGTATTTTAGAGAATTCTGAACATGTATTATCTCAGAAACCTGACAATATTGTGTGGTGTTATTCATGTTATCAACCTTTGTATGATGAGCTGTTGAAGAAAATAAAAATCATTCCTTCAATCTTGTTGAAGGAATACCCGCATCCCTGTCTGATGATGAACTTTTACCTCCTCATAAAAACAATCTGCTGGTTTTGGACGATATGCTATTTGCCGGTAGCAAACATCCTGAAATTTGTCAGAGCTTTTACACAATATAGTCATCATCGAAAACTGTCCGTGCTTTGCTTGGTACAAAATGTGTTTCATCAAGGTAAAAATAGCCGTAACATTAGTTTGAACGCCAATTACATGGTTTTATTGTTTTATTCAAAAACCCTAGAGACAAACTACAAATAAACACTCTAGCTCAGCAGATGTACCCTGGAAGGAAATCCTACTTTATGGTGAGCTATGAGGATGCTACCAAAGCGCCATTTTCTTATTTAACCGTGGATTTAAAATCAAATATTCCAGAACACCTGAGGCTCCGAACAGGCTTGTTTCCATGGGAGTGGCCGACGGTTTACATTCCTAAAAAGTAACCGATATGTCTCTGCATTTAAAAATAAACCTACCGCTCTTGAGAACCCTAGTTGGGGCTACCCCTAAAGAACGTAAGGCCATCTTGGCTCACTGTTCTTCAGATCTCATATTATCCCTATGTGAGATTGCTTTGAATCTTCTCAAAGGACGCAGTCCAGTCACCCTGACCCAATTAAAAAAATTAAAGAGACAAAAGACCGCAATCAAAATCTTTACCAATAAAAGGGCCAGTCTTCAAAAGAAAAGACATACCATACAACAGTCTGGGGGTTTTCTTCTACCTTTACTAAGTATAGCCGTGCCCTTCATCACCAGCTTTATTGCTGCCAGACGTAATTAATAATAATCCACTAAGACTTGTCTTTGGGCATTCACTTCCAAGATTGAATCAGAGCATCCATAAACAATCATGCTAACTGTACAGGCTAAAGGTGTACGGAAACGCATTTCCCGCCTGAGGTTACCTTGGGACACCACAGACAGATTTCCTGAGGTGTCATCATCAGGTGATAAATTGAAAGCATACAATGTGTAAGCCACTGCAAAATCATTTCTGTCATTAGGTAAAGAGAGATCTTTTAGATGCCTCCCGGTAGCCAGGAATATATTGTAAAATTCTCGCACAGATATGTTGTTATTAAATTGTGGTTGGAAAGCCTTAGCAGGGAACTGACATCCGTCCTGACAGAGAGCTACATACTCTGCATTGAAATGTTGAAAATTAAAGTTTTTTTTAATGTAAGCTGCCCGTATTAGAGTCGTGATCAACCAAGCCTATAACCATGTAGCGGGGTAAAGGGCCTAGAAAAAGGTTTTCTTGACTACAGATTCTACTGCCCACCGGTATGCTAAAGGTTTTCATGGTAATTCTTTGGAGAGGGTAAAGGGCATTTCCTTTCATCAAAGCCTGTGAATGATCCAGACGAACGGTCGGAGATACAGACACTTTTTTTTATAAAAAGCGTAGCCCCCAACACTTTTAAACTAAAGTCACCGTCTTGGGCAGACATCAGACAAAACTCATCCTTGGCCCTGGTTAATTTTAGCCTTAAAACAAATGAATTTAAGAGTAAACGTTCTTGAAAGAAAATGTCAGAGTGTATAGGCCCTAGCAGATGAAACTCTCGAGATTCAGCACAGTAGCGAGCACGTGCCTCCAGTCCTTTGTTTGCCCCGGTGGTAGGGTCTATGGATTCCATAGATGCTCCTGTGTATCCTTGCCAAATAGCCCGGCGTTGAATTGTGTCTTGAGAGTATCTTCGAGGGTAGTTTAGTAAACATTCCAGGATGGCCCTATAAGGATAGGTGGCACTGCTTTGACTGATTAGGCGTTCACCCAAAGTCACATCCACTTGGGAGAAGATGGTGGCCAAGGAGTAATTAATTACACTCACTTTGGCATCGTTTGCAATATTAGTACCATCTCTTTTGGTCACTTTGAGACATAAATGCAATAAGGTGTTGTTGAGGTCCAGGTGTCACCATGGCCTGGTATGAAACATTCTATAGAACCATTGTCTGTAATGGCAGAGAGTGGGGCTATCTTCACATAACAGGACCAATCTATTGAAAATTGGGTTAAGGGGGCCGTGAAAAGATTGAGCTCTGTCTTTATAGCTTCAGAGGACATGCGGTGTAAAAGAGCCATGTTGCTTGTTCTTTTAGAAAATACTTCCGAGTATTCTTTTTGCTGTTTTTGGTCCAGACCTCCTCACTTTACCTCGTCTTTGACTTCTTTGACCCCTTTTTAGGGGCTGGCCTGCACCTTATACCAGGAGGTCTCTTTTTTGGTCTTTGATACAACAGCATAAGCCACGAGCCTTCTTGATGCTTGGGATCTGATGAAGCCCTTCTGGTCATAGCATTGGCTACAACCTCACTTACAATATTTTTTGCCGCTGATTTTAAATGTGGTTTGGCTATGCTGAGACCTCTCTTCATAAATGGTAAAACCATCCTAAAGAGGTTCCAAAATATGCCTCCTATCCCCAAACCGTACATGGTCGGGGATCCGTGATAGCCGGGTAATCCATTACCCACTTGATCAACATAGTATGAGACATATCGGTTAGGGTCGAGATGGTGGTTGTGTACCATAACCATTTTAATTTATTTGTATTATGTTTATAAAAAATATATATATAATACTAAAAATATATTAGATATGTAGAGAGGTTTTGGTGGGTCTAAAGTGGAGTTTTACAATCGTTTTACCTTAAGTAAATTCGATATTTTCGTTCGGATAGCATTTTAAGCTCAACCAGAACGTTTTCAATATATTTCTTGCTTACAGGTATATAGTGTGGCTTGTCATAGTTAATAGTGACTACATCACCATCCTTTCCCTTTATCCTGTTGAGGACAGAGGTTCCGCTAGCGGAACCCCATTCCACCTGCGGAACCCCTAGCCAACAGCCAATGGCATCGCACGGCGCGAAATACAAAACCAACTAAAATACCACAATTCAATTTTCTCAAACAATCAACAATTTTACAACATTTTAAAGATAAGACTCTCGTTAATCTAACCACATTGTCCGATTTCAAAAAGGCTTTACAACGAAAGCAAAACATTAGAGTATGTTAGGAGAGTACATAGACACAAATAATTACACAGCCATTTTCCAAGCAAGCATATATGTCCCATAAACCCAAACCACAGCTAAATGCAGCACTAACCTTTGATGATCTTCATCAGATGACACACCTAGGACATTATGTTATACAATACATGCATGTTTTGTTCAATCAAGTTCATATTTATATCAAAAAACAGCTTTTTACATTAGCATGTGATGTTCAGAACTAGCATACCCACCGAAAACTTCCGGTGAATTTACTAAATTACTCACGATAAACGTTCACAAAAAACATAACAATTATTTTAAGAATTATAGATACAGAACTCCTTTGTGCAATCGAGGTGTCCGATTTTAAAATAGCTTTTCGGTGAAAGCACATTTTGCAATATTCTGAGTACATAGCCCAGCCATCATGGCTAGCTATTTAGACACCCACCAAGTTTAGCCCTGACCAAACTCCGATTTACTATCACAAAAGTTTGATTACCTTTGATGTTCTTCGTCAGAATGCACTCCCAGGACTGCTACTTCAATAAAAAATGTTGGTTTGGTCCAAAATAATCCATCGTTATATCCAAATAGCGGCATTTTGTTCGTGCGTTCAAGACACTATCCGAAGTGTAAATAAGGGTCACGAGCATGGCGCAATTCGTGACAAAAATGTCTAAATATTCCATTACCGTACTTCGAAGCATGTCAACCGCTGTTTAAAATCCATTTTTATGCCATTTTTTCGTAAAAAAGCGATAATATTCCGACCGGGAATCTGCGTTTAGGTAAACAGACAAAAGAAAACAAAGCATGAGGTCGACTCGGGCATGCGCCTGAGTCTCACAGTACTGTAACCAGCCACTACCCAAACGCGCTACTTTTTTTCAACCAGAGCCTGCAAAGCCACGATTCAGCTTTTTGCTGCCTTCAGAGAGCCCATGGGAGCCATAGGAAGTGTCACATAACAGCAGAGATCCTCTGTAATGGATAGAGATAATCAAGAAGGGCAAGAAATTGTCAGACAGGCCACTTCCTGCATGGAATCTTCTCAGGTTTTGGCCTGCCATATGAGTTCTGTTATACTCACAGACACCATTTAAACAGTTTTAGAAACTTTAGGGTGTTTTCTATCCAAAGCCAATAATTATATGCATATTCTAGTTACTGGGCAGGAGTAGTAACCAGATTAAATCGGGTACGTTTTTTTATCCAGCCGTGTCAATACTGCCCCCTAGCCCTAACAGGATAATAAATGTTTTTCAACATCTGCTCCGCCATCCTTCTTGCCTCTCTCATGTACAATAACATTAATGAGCCCCTTTCAAATAACGAAAACATTTCATTTTCATTTTGCATTTTATTTTTGCAAACATGAAGTATTACATATACAGACAATTCAGGATACGTAACAGGATATTAGTACCCATTTTTTCAATGACCCATGCATGCAACACCTTGAACACTTGGTTTACATTTACAGACTTGTATCGCTGAATTTTTAAAACACATACATCCGTTATATAAGTATATAAACAACACATATGATACATGTTACAATTAAACGGTGTTTCAAACAAATAAACTAAAATCTTAGACAGGGATGTTTCTAGTTCTTCAGAATCATCCACAAGACGGGATACCAGTTGTGTCCTTTGTAGAGTCTCGCCCGTATGTCTTACATGATTTATGATTTTCTCCATTTTTAGCACACTCTCTGCATTAGCCCATGTATTGTGGGTTGTGTAGAACGATACATTGTTCATTTTATTTTAAATAATTTACTGCATAAAATGTGTACGTTTTCTCAAAAGAAAACATTTATTTATTCTCTCTAACATTGTATGCATATAGTTACCCATTGCTTTACATCTAAACAAAAAAAATATATTGTTACTCGTTCTCTTGGGGTTTATTGAGCCAGAAAGTCACCACATCAGCCACCAAAGCTTCCTCGTATTTGTTGTCGTCCACCAGTGTGTGCCGGATTTCTTTGAGTTTCTCGTGGATGTAAATCACCTCCTTCAGTTCATGTAGGAAAGCCTCGGTTACCCCGTAAACTCTGGGAATAGATGGCACAAGAACCATAGACTCCAGGGCTCTGACCATCGAAGGTATAAAGCGGCTGGACCACAGTCTTTTCACCAGCTCCTCAAAATGGTTGAAGAAGTAGTACCGGGGTGGGTCATATAAACACGGATGTCGTCGTTGGCTGGGGTGATTGATCTCACAACTGATGCATTTTCTCTTATATACTCTCCAATCACCACTTCTTAAAGTGCGGCTACAGAGGCCTTGATGGTGTCCACAAAAATAGTACTGACCACCCCATCAAACACATCCTCAGGCTGTGTTCATGTAGGGGGTGTCGGGGGGCTTGCCTGGGGGGAGTAGAATGGAGGGCTGTGAGGCATAGAGTCCTTAGGGTCTGGTACCCATGACGTATCGGAGTCCTGGTATGGTATATGAATATCCATGGTATATGCTGAAATGAAGAACCGGAGGCTTTCTGGTCACCCCTTTTATTGTTGAACCATTCCTTTGGTATCGGGGCGTGGTTAACGTAGCAGCCGCGTACTTAGTTTTCTTCAGGGGGCTGACCCTTCTGAGGATGAACCTTCTTGGGGTTCCATTGAATCATAATCCTTAGGATTCGTTTATATATCGTATACATCTTCTTTAACTGAACAATACTCCGCCATTGTTTTCTCTGTACAAAAAGAGCATCCACTAACTCTAACATTTTCAATTCCGTTATATCCCAACTTTTAAAAGGTATAAGCATACGCAACCTAAAATCCCCAGTCAGGCCACCATCACTGTTGTTTTCGTTGAGGATTTTCTCGTTGATGATATAGAACTACACGCACCCACATGGAAGTCCATTCTTTATTTGTATTTTCACCCTATGAAATATTCTTCCTGAGGAGTCAGGGGCACCTTCCCAACAGGTCTCGTAGCCCGTGAGCAAGCTATACCCCTTTGTGATAACTCTCAGTTTGAGACACACCAGCTTGAGAAACACATGCCAGTCTTCAAGCCTGTAGTCCACTCCTAAAGTCTGGTCTGTATATTCTTCTCTTTCGGCTACGGTATAGAGTTTCACTCTACAGGCCGGGTAATCAAACAGATAACCCCATAGCTGTCCATTAGACATCAACACTTGATCTTTCAGCGCAATTGCGGGTGGTATTTGGGTTCTATGCATATTTTGATACCGCTTTTTTGGCGCATCGTATATTGATGCTTTATAATCTGCCCTTTCTCTATGTTCAACCGAGGTCCTGCTTCCATTGTTACGGTCATCACGTGTGTGTCACTGATCACAAAATCCATGTTTAATTTCTTGTTTAGTGTTCTGGGGTTTATCAAGGTCGCTTGTAGTGTTCAGCTCTAATTTATAATGTGGCTGCCCCCAATAACTCCGGACATTCCTGTTTCATAGACAACAGCCCTAAGGTCACTACAACAGGGGGGTGGGCATACTCTTTGAAATGTTCAAACACATCCCCCAGTTCAATGAGGTCCCTACACATCAATCATCATGACAGCTTCAAAGGAACAGATGCACTATCTGGTTAAATAAACACTCACTCTAAAGCGTGAAAACTTCCTGACAGGAAGTACATATATGGGCACTTCCTAGAGAGCGTGAGAACTTCCTGACAGGATGTCCTGCAGGATGCCCATATATGGGCATACACACCTAACCCATAAAGTAGGGTCATAAATCACACGTTTGACGTGTGCCGTTTACTGTATTCTCTCTTACATACACTCAATTAGTATTTGGTAGCATTGCCTTTAAATTGTTTAACGTGGGTGAAACATTTCGGGTAGCCTTCCACAAGCTTCCCATAATAAGTTGGGTGAATTTTGGCCCATTCCTCATGACAGAGCTGGTGTAACTGAGTCAGGTTTGTAGGCCTCCTTGCTTGAACACACTTTTTCAGTTCTGCCCACAAATTTTCTAAAGGATTGAGGTCAGGGCTTTGTGATGGCCACTCCAATACCTTGACTTTGTTGTCCTTAAGCCATTTTGCCACAACTTTGGAAGCATGCTTGGGGTCATGCATACTATTATTTGTAAAGATGAATTTGGTACCTTCAGGCGTTTGGAAATTGCTCCCAAGGATGAAGAAGACTTGTAGAGGTCTACAATTCCTTTTCTGACGTCTTGGCTGATTTCTTTTGATTTTCCCATGATGGGCTTCATCCGTATATTCTTATGGTAGCTGTAGTTGTAACCCTTTACTAAAATCTTGAACTATATCTACATATCTATGGGGGTTGTGAGCCGAAAAGTATTTCCACATCCTCTCCTTAAAAGTTCTGTTAAAGCGTACACATCACAGACAAACTGAAATGGTCAACCTCAGGAGGCTGAAGAAATTTGGCTTGTCACCCTAAACCCTGCCAAACTTTTACAGATGCACAATCGAGAGCGTCCTGTCGGGCTGTTTCACAGCCTGGCACGGCAACTCCACCGCACTCAACCGCAAGACTCTCCAGAGGGTGGTGCGTTCTGCACAGCGCATCACCAGGGGCAAACTACCTGCCCTCCATGACACCTACAACACCGATGTCACAGGAAGGCCAAAAAGATCATCAAGGACATCAACCACCCGAGCCACTGCCTGTTCACACCTCTACCATCCAGAAGGTGAGGTCAGTACAGGTGCAGCAAAGCTGTGACCAAGAGACTGAAAAACAGCTTCTATCTCAAGGCCATCAGACTGCTAAACAGCAATCACTAACTCAGAGAGGCTGCTGCCTACATTGAGACCCAATCACTGGCCACTTTAATAAATGGATCACTAGTCACTTTATACAATGCAACTCTATATAATGTCACTTTAATAATGTTTACACAAGCATTTCGCTACACTCGCATTAACATATGCTAACCATGTCTATGTGACAAATACAATTTGATTTGATTTGAGTCTCATAGGAAAGGATCTGAATACTTACGTAAATAAGGTATTGAATTTTTTTATAAATACGCAAAAAAATCTAAAAACCTGTTGTCGCTTTGTAATTATGAGGTATTGTGTGTAGATTGATTAATTTTTTATTTCATTAATCAATTTTAGAAAATGGCTGTAATGTAACAACATGTGGAAAAAGTCAAGGGGTCTGAATGCTTTTTCCAAATGCACTAATAAATATTCGCAACCGCCCGACTATATGTGATGAAGTGAAAATCTGGTTGCGTACCTGTTACGAGAATTATGTTCTCAAAGTTAACTTCAATTAAAATATTCAGTCTGCCACCCAAAATGTGTGAGATTCTGGTTGAATGAAACAGACGGAGGCCCAGCTTACAAGAATCAGAAGTGTTTATTCACGAGTGCTCGCTCCAGTCCATTGTACAGAGACATCGATTATTTACCACTCCTTATTTACGCACACACATACACACAAACGTTAAGGCCCCAGATCTCTTATCACTGTAGATCATTACCCAGCCAACAGTTTCATTCCTCTGAGATTAGGGAAACTCCCTCTCATATCTTAAACCCTCAGAGTTCAAGCTAGGGCAGGTCAACCACAGTTTAACAGTTCTTGGTGTTTACTCAAACACACAGGCACACATTCTTCAGACAGAAATACTCCTCAGTTTCATCAGCTGTCTGGGTGGCTGGTATCAGACTTTTTCCACCACTGCTGAAAGGGCTATAACATATTTAGATAGGATTCTGCAAGTCATCATGGCTACAGACAAGTACGGCCAAAAGATGGGCTGACACCAACAAACTCCACTAAAACAATGGGCGTAATGGAAACAGGTTGTCTTTGTCCCTTTTCCCGCATGGTGTTCCCTCTGGTTTCTGTTATGTGTTTTCCCTCTCTTTCTTTCCCTGTAACTCTCTCTCTCTCTCTCTCTCTCTCTCTCTCTCTCTCTCTCTCTCTCTCTCTCTCTCTCTCTCTCTCTCTCTCTCTCTCTCTCTCTCTCACAGAACCTGTTTCTGCTGTGAGACTGGTGGCCAACAACTTTTGGAATTCAAAAGTGCTGTCAGTCTGTTTTGCTCTTTCTCTGGCTCCTCCCTCTTTTACCGCTGGCTGAATGGCAACTCAGAAGTCACAGCCAGTAATGGTATTCAGCTTAGTGATGGGAACAGTACTCTCACCATAGTCAATGTGACTCGATACAACGATGGGCCTTTTAGCTGTGATGCTTTCAACGCCGTCAGTACTGGAACCACTGAGCCTCTACATCTCAATATCAGCTGTGAGTATGAGATGTAACGCCCACACTAACTCTACTTGATGAATTCACATATTTTGGCTGCAGTCCACATGTCAAGCTTTGACTCTTTACAGTGATTTGGGAGTGACATTACAATCAAATGGCCAATGATGTATGATTTATCATGATCAATTGATTTTCTTCTAAACACATTGGCTCCCTGAATATCCCTTCATGCGTCTGGTTCCTCTCTACCACCAGGCCTCATTGAGTATCTACTACATTTCCATAGTAGATAAACTATATATCCAAAAGAATGTGGAAACCCATTCAAATTAGTGGATTCGGCTATGTTAGCCTCACCCATTGCTGACAGGTGTTTAAAATTGAGCACACAGCCATGCAATCTCCATAGACAAACATTACTGAAGAGCTCACTGACTTTCAACGTGGCATCATCATAGGATGCCACTTTTCCAACAAAGTCAGTTGGTTAAATGTCTGTCCTGCTAGAGCTGCCCCGGTCAACTGTAAGGGCTGTTATTGTGAAGTAGAAACATCTCGGAGCAACAACAGCTCAGTCGCATAGTGGTAAGCCACAAAAACTCACAGAACGGGACCGCCGAGTGCAGAAGCGCGTAGCGGCAAAAAAATTGTCTCTCCTCTTCAACATGACAATATCTCTGTGCACAATGGCAGGTCCACACAGAAAATGGTTTGTCAAGATTGACATGGAAGAACTTGACTGGCCTGCACAGAGCCCTGACCTCAACCTCATCAAACACCTTAGGGATGAATTGGAATGCCGACTGCAAGCTAGGCCTAATCACCCAGCATCAGTGCCCGACTTCACTAATGCTCTTGTGGCTGAATGGAAACAAGTCCCCGCAGCAATGATCCAACATCTAGTGGAAAGCATTCCCAGAAGAGTGGAGGCTGTTATAGCAGCAAAGTGGGGACCAATTCCATATTAACGCCCATGATTTTGGAATGAGATGTTTGACAAGCCGTTGTCCACATACTTTTGGTCATGTAGTGTACCAACACTATCTGTTGAGTCATGATAGTAATGCATATCTCCATACACAGATGGTCCAGACGGTGTGTCCTTCACAGTCTTCAACAACAGAACCATGAGATACAGCAACGTCACCAGACAGATCACCATCAGCAGTGGGTCAGTGTCGGTACAGTTGGCGATCAATGGCAAGAAATGCATTCAGTAGAGTGAATCCATAAAATATATTTATTTAAACACTAATTTTATGTACGTAGTGCCATGGTCCAGGGCAATGTGAATACATAATGTAATAGACTAAAACAAAAAAAAATGTAGTTTTATATTAGGGTGAAATAATGTCATGTTTATTGATAAAACCGAACATGTTCTTTCTTGTTCAATGCCAGACCACAGTGTACTTGCTGTGATAAAAGGAGAATGGCTATATTATCAGGAGTGTTCCCACTGGCTTGAAATATATAGAAAGAGAAAATACATTGCACCATATTCAACTGTTTAAATGAACTCAGCTAAAAAAGAAATGTCCTCTCTCTGTCAATTGTGTTTATTTTCAACAAAAAGAAAACTTAAAATAAATATTTGTATGAAGATAACAGGATTTAACAACTAAGACATAAACTGAACAACTTCCACAGACATGTGACTAACAGGAATGGAATAATGTGTCCCTGAACAAAGGGGGAGTCAAAATTAAATGTAACAGTCAGTATCTGGTGTGGCCACCAGCTGCATTAAGTACTGCAGTGCATCTCCTTTGCCAGTTCTTGCTGTGAGATGTTACCACACTCATCCACCAAGGCACCTGCAAGTTCCCGGACATTTCTGGGGGGAATGGCCCAATCCAACAGGTCCCAGACGTGCTCAATAGGATTGCGATCCGGGATCTTCGCTGGCAGAACGCTGACATACCTGTCTTGCAGGAAATCACGCACAGAACGAGCAGTATGGCTGGTGGCATTGTCATGCTGGAGGGTCACGTCAGGATGAGCCTGCAGGAAGGGTACCACATAAGGGAGGAGGATGTCTTCCCTGTAACGCACAGCATTGAGATTGCCTGCAATGACAACAAGCTCAGTCCGATGATGCTGTGACACACCGCCCCAGACCATGACGGACCCTCCACCTCCAAAGCGATCCCGCTCCAGTGTTCAGGCCTCGGTGTAACGCTCATTCCTTCGACGATTAACGCGAATCCGACCATCACCCCGGTGAGAGAAAACCGTGACTCGTCAGTGAAGAGCACTTTTTGCCAGTCCAGTCTGGTCCAGTAACGGTGGGGTTGTGCCCATAGGCAACGTTGTTGCCGGTGATGTCTGGTGAGGACCTGCCCTACAACAGGCCTACAAGCCCCCAGTCCAGCCTCTCTCAGCCTAACGCGGATAGTCTGAGCACTAATGGAGAGATTGTGCATTCCTGGTGGAACTCGGGCAGTTGTTGTTGCCATCCTGTACCTGTCCCGCAGGTGTGATGTGCGGATGTACCGATCCTGTGCAGGTGTTGTTACACGTGGGCTGCCACTGTGAGGACAATCAACTGTCTATCCTGTCTCCCTGTACCACTGTCTTAGGCGTCTCACAGTACGGACATTGCAATTTATTGCCCTGGCCACATCTGCCGTCCTCAGGCCTCCTTGCAGCATGCCTAAGACACGTTCACGCAGATGAGCAGGGACCCTGGAGATATTTCTTTTGGTATTTTTCAGAGTCAGTAGAAAGGCCTCTTTAGTGTTCTAAGTTTTCATAACTGTGACCTTAATTGCCTACTGGCTGTAAGCTGTTAGTGTCTTAATGACCGTTCCACAAGTGCATGTTCATTAATTGTTTATGGTACATTGAACAAGCATGGGAAACAGTGTTTAAACCCTTTACAATGAAGATCTGTGAAGTTATTTGAATTTCTACGAATTATCTTTGAAAGACAGGGTCCTGAAAAAGAGACGTCGATGTCCGTTACATGGTTGGATTTCTTTTTGTTGTCTGTGATTTCCTGTAGACCCTGCCACATACAGTTGACGTCGGATGTTTACATACACTTAGGTTGGAGTCATTAAAACTCGTTTTTCAACCACTCCACAAATGTCTTGTTAACAAACTATAGTTTGGCAAGTCGGTTAGGACATCTACTTCGTGCATGACACAAGCAATTCACAGTATCACAATTCCAGTGGGTCAGAAGTTTACGTAAACTAAGTTGACTGTGCCTTTAAACAGTTTGGAAAATTCCAGAAAATGATGACATTGGCTTTAGAAGCTTCTGACAGGCTAATTGACGTTATTTGAGTCAATTGAAGGTGTACCTGTAGATGTATTTCAACGCCTACCTTCAAACTCAATGCCTCTTTGCTTGACATCATGTGAAAATGAAGAGAAATCAGCCAAGACCTCAGAAAAAGAATTGTAGACCTCCACAAGTCTGGTTCATCCTTGGGAGCAATTTCCAAATGCCTGAAGGTACCCTGTTCATCTGAACAAACAGTAGTATGCAAGTATAAACACCTTGGGACCACGCAGCTGTCATACCGCTCAGGAAGGAGACGCGTTCTGTCTGCTAAAGATTAACGTACTTTGGTGCGAAAAGTGCAAATCAATCCCAGAACAACAGCAAAGGACCTTGTGAAGATGCTGGAGGAAACGGGTACAAAAGCATCTATATCCACAGTAAAACGAGTCCTATATTGACATAACCTGAAAGGCCGCTCAGCAAGGAAGAAGTCACTGCTCCAAAACCACCAATAAAAAGCAAGACTACGGTTTGCAACTGCACATGGAGACAAAGATCGTACTTTTTGGAGAAATGTCCTCTGGTCTGATGAAACAAAAATAGAACGGTTTGGCCATAATGACTGTAATATTCATATGTGTAAACATACTGAATAATAATTGGATGCATTTTACCGCCGTATCATACTGTGCTATGATTGGTTAAGACCACCCAGATGGTTAGGTCATGGTCAGTTGATCATGGTTGGAGATAGGTGAACATGCCAGTTGTAGCTAGCAATAAAGAGCTACGTTAAGAAATATTCTGTAGTACTGCGTTTTATTCTTTTGTACAAAGCGTACAAAACAAGACAATGACCATCTTTATGTTTGGAGGAAAAAGGGTGATGCTTGCAAGCGGAAGAACACCAACCCAACCGTGAAGCACGGGGGTGGCAGCATCATGTTGTGGGGGTGCTTTGCCCCAGGATGGACTGGTGCACTTCACAAAATAGATGACATCATGAGGTTGGAAAATTATGTGGATATATTGAAGCAACATCTCAAGACATCAGTCAGGAAGTTAAAGCTTGGTCGCAAATGGGTCTTCCAAATGGATAATGACCTCAAGCATACTTCCAAAGTTGTGGTAAAATGGCTTAAGGACAACAAAGGCAAGGTATTTGAGTGGCCATCACAAAGCCCTATAGAACATTTGTGGGCATAACTGAAAAAGTGTGTGCAAGCAAGGAGGCCTACAAACCTGAGTATATCAAGCATTCTTGTTGGAATATGACTCTGATTTGAATATAAATTTCTTAATTGTTTTGATAAAGTTGTTTTAAACAAACTATTATTTTAAATAAATCTGAATGTTCAATAATGGTACACAGTGCATTCATTCAACATATTCTACAGGATATGGAAGGGAAAGGTATGTGCTGATTTAACAGAACAATATTAACACATCACTAATACTCCTTATTGTTTTGTGCTGACTGAAAACAAGTCATAAAGCATACCTCATTTGAGACAGTATAGATTATGCTGTAAATTCCAAGTATCACACACTTCAAACCCTTAAATATAAAGCGGTGTTCCATACGCCCTTGACCCTGTTCAGTGTTTACATATGTCAACATGTTGGTGACATTCATAAGGAATGACTCTTCACAACAGCACTGCATGTGAGCTGAATCTGCTGGGGGTAGGACCACTATACCATTATTCCTTTGAATGTCATTTACCTGTCAGGAACACAAAGATGGTCACCAAGTTATGGATGTTTTTAGCTTTACAGACAAACAAAACTCATTACATAGTATTCTTGGAAGCAACTATTAAATACCTTACAATTATAACTTTAGCTCTAATGATTATCCACAGAATTACAATAATTCTATGTGGTAGGTCTCTTGTTCTTGGTCCTCATGCCCAGTAGTAATACCCAGACACCCGATACTACTACTCCTAAATATAGTCTACGTTTGGTTAGATAGTGAGATATACAGTGAGCTCCAAAAGTATTGGGACAGTGACACTATGTTGTTGTTTTGGCTCTGTACTCCAGAACTTTTCCATATAGGGTACATCATTTAGAAATTACAGCAGTTTTTGTAAATAGTCCTCCCCCCATTTTAGGGGACCAAAAGTATTGGGACAAATTCACCTATGAGTATTAAATGTAGTCAAAAGTTGAGTATTTGGTCCCATATTACTAGCATGCAATGATTACATCAAACGTGTGACTCTACAAACTTGTTGGATGCATTTACTGTTTGTTTTGGTTGTGTTTTAGATTATTTTGTGGCCAATAGAAAATACCCCCATAGTCATTGTATCATTTAAAATCCAAAGTGCTGTAGTACAGAGCCAAAACAACAAAACATTTGTCACTGTTCCAATACTTTTGGAGTTCACTGTATCCAGTATAAAGAGCATAATCAAAGTTTACACTGTGAGTCCTTCATTTGCTGTGGTGCCATAGTCAGTGCGTCACAGTTTGTCACACTTTGTGTGTAAAGGTGACCTTGTGTGTGTCGAGGTGTGTTACTCTCTTTCAGGTGGGTTGTGGGTTCTAGTCCCAGATACAATTCAACACATCTATTGTGTTTGACAGCTGTGATGTATTACAGTGGCTTGCGAAAGTATTCACCCCCTTGGCATTTTTCCAATTTTGTTGCCTTACAACCTGGAATTAAAATAGATTTTTTTTGGGGTGTTTGTATCATTTGATTTACACAACATGCCTACCACTTTGAAGATTCTTTCTTGTGAAACAAACAAGAAATAAGACAAAAAAAACTGAAGACTTGAGCGTGCATAACTATTCGCCCCCCCCCCAAAGTCAATACTTTGTGGAGCCACCTTTTGCAGCAATTACAGCTGTAAGTCTCTTGGGGTATGTCTCTATAAGCTTGGCTTATAGATTGGATTGAGGTCTGGGCTTTGACTAGGCCATTCCAAGACGTTTAAATGTTTCCCCTTAAACCACTCAAGTGTTGCTTTAGCAGTATGCTTAGGGTCATTGTCCTGCTGGAAGGTGAACCTCCGTCCCAGTCTCAAATCTCTGGAAGACTGAAACAGGTTTCCCTCAAGAATTTCCCTGTATTTAGCGCCATCCATCGTTCCTTCAATTCTGACCAGTTTCCCAGTCCCTGCCGATGAAAAACATCCCTAGCTGTGGGGATGTTTTTGGAGTTCTCGGGGTGATGAGAGGTGTTGAGTTTGTGCCAGACATAGCGTTTTCCTTGATGTCCAAAAAGCTCAATTTTAGTCTCGTCTGACAAGAGTATGGTGCTTGCCTACCATGGTGCTTGCCTACGGAGCTGTGAGGGGAACGGCACCTCCGTACCTTCAGGCTCTGATCAGTCCCTACACCCAAAGAAGGGCACTGCGTTCATGCACCTCTGGCCTGCTTGCCTCCCTACCTCTGCGGAAGCACAGTTCCCACTCAGCCCAGTCAAAACTGTTCGCTGCTCTGGCACCCCAATGGTGGAACAAGCTCCCTCACAACACCAGGACAGCGGAGTCAATCACCAAAGTGGACAGATACTCCAATCTCCGCTGTGGAGCTTTGCAGCTTCTTTGGGGATATCTTCGGTCTCTTTGTTGCCTCTCTGATTAATGCCCTCCTTGCCTGGTCCGTGAGTCTTGGTGGGTGGCCCTCTGTTCGCAGGTTTGTTGTGGTGCCATATTCTTTCCATTTTTAATAATGATTTAATGGTGCTCCGTGGGATGTTCAAAGTTTCTGATATTTTTTTATAACCCAACCCTGATCTGTACTTCTCCACAACTTTGTCCCTGACCTGTTTGGAGAGCTCTTTGGTCTTCATGGTGCTTAGTGGTGTACCTTGCTTAGTGGTGCTGCAGACTCTGGGGCCTTTCAGATTAGGTTTATATACAGTTGAAGTCGGAAGTTTACATACACCTTAGCCAAATACATTTAAACTCAGTTTTTCTCTATTCCTGACATTTAATCCTAGGAACAATTCCCTGTTGTAACGCCCTGGCCATAGAGAGGGGTTTTTGTTCTTTATTTTGGTAAGGCCAGGGTGTTACATTGGGTGGGCGTTCTATGTTCCTTTTTCTATGTTTTTGTATTTCTTTGTTTTGGGCCGTGTGTGGCTCCCAATCAGGCACAGCTGAAGGTCGTTGTTGCTGATTGGGAGTCACACATAAGGAGCATGTTTTTCCTTTGGGTTTTGTGGGTAATTGTTTCTGTTAATGTTTGCACCTGACAGGACTGTTTGGCTGTCAGTTTTCTTGTTTTGTTTGTATAGTGTTCTTTCTTTATTAAATATTCAATGATGAACACTAACTCCGCTGCACCTTGGTCTACTCTCTCTCACGACAGCCCTTACACCTGTCTTAGGTCAGTTAGGATCACAACTTTATTTTAAGAATGTGAAATGTCAGAATAATAGTAGAGAGAAGGATTTATTTCAGCTTTTATTTCTTTCATCACATTCCCAGTGGGTCAGAAGTTTACATACACTCAATTAGTATTTGGTAGCATTGCCTTTAAATTGTTTAACTAGGGTCAATCGTTTTGGGTAGACTTCCACAAGCATCCCACAATAAGTTTGGTTAATTTTGGCCCATTCCTCCTGACAGAGCTGGTGTAACTGAGTCAGGTTTGTAGGCCTCCTTGCTTGCACATAATTTTCCTACCTCATGATGTCATTTATTTTGTGAAGTGCACCAGTCCCTACTGCAGCAAAGCACCCCCACAACATGATGCTGCCACCCCCGTGCTTCACGGTTGGAATGGTATTCTTCGGCTTGCAAGCCTCCTCCTTTTTCCTCCAAACATAAAGATGGTCATTATGGCCAAACAGTTCTATTTTTGTTTCATCAGACCAGAGGACATTTCTCCAAAAAGTAAAATCTTTGTCCCCATGT
Organism: Salmo salar; assembly: GCF_965601325.2. Classification (NCBI taxonomy): domain Eukaryota; kingdom Metazoa; phylum Chordata; class Actinopteri; order Salmoniformes; family Salmonidae; genus Salmo; species Salmo salar. The sequence goes on from NC_138292.1 coordinate 24,187,310, forward strand.
GCAGTTGCAAACCGTAGTCTTGCTTTTTATTGGCAGTTTTGGAGCAGTGGCTTCTTCCTTGCTGAGCGGCCTTTCAGGTTATGTCGATACAGGACTCGTTTTACTGTGGATATAGATACTTTTGGGCCTGTTTCCTCCAGTATCTTCACAAGGTCCTTTGCTGTTGTTCTGGGATTAATTTGCACTTTTCGTACCAAAGTACGTTCATCTCTAGGAGACAGAATGCGTCTCCTTCCTGAGCGGTATGACGGCTGCGCGGTCGCAGCCGTCATACCGCTCATGGTGTTTATACTTGCGTACCATTGTTTGTACAGATGAATGTGGTACCTTCAAGTGTTTGGAAATTTCTCCCAAGGATGAACCAGACTTGTGGAGGTCTACAATTGTTTTGGCTGATTTCTCTTGATTTTCACATGATGTCAAGCAACGAGGCACAGAGTTTGAAGGTAGGCCTTGAAATACATCCACAGGTACACCGCCAATTGACTCAAATGATGTCAATTAGACTGTCAGAAGCTTCTAAAGCCAATGACATAATTTTCTGGATTTTTCAAAGCTGTTTAGAGGCACAGTCAACTTAATGTATGTAAACTTCTGACCCACTGGAATTGTGATACAGTGAATTATAAGTGAAATAATCTGTCTGTAAACAATTGTTGGAAAATTACTTTTGTCATGCACAAAGTAGATGTCCTAACCGACTTGCCAAAACTATAGTTTGTTAACAAGAAAATTGTAGACTGGTGGAAACACGAGTTTTAATGACTCCAACCTAAGTGTATGTAAACTTCCGACTGCAACTGTATACTGTGATTATGTGACAGATCATCTGACACTTAAATAAAGTTCACCTGTGTGCAATCTAACTAATTATGTGACTTCTGAAGGTTATTGGTTGCACCTGATCTTATTTAGGGGCTTCGTAGCAAAGGGGGTGCATACATAAGCACACACCACTTTTCCGTTTTAAATGTATTTTTCATTTTTTGAAACAAGTAATTTTTTACATTTAATTTCAGCAATTTGGACTATTTTGTGTATGTCCATTACATGAAATCAAAATTAAAATCCATTTAAATTACAGGTTGTAATGCAACAAAATAGGAAAAACGGCAAAAAGGATGAATCATTTTGCAAGGCACTGTAATGTACATTTACATCAAAACCCCAAGCCAATATTGAAGCCCAGAGATTAGTATTGAAATTACTCTGAAATTAGATGGTATTTTTTGAAAATACATTTTACCATTTGGTGAATTTCCAACTTCCTTGTATCGCAACCCTCTTCATCTCTCCAGACCTGGATGGTTACAGTATTTATGACTGACCTTAGAAGAGTTATTTACTGCTGGACCGTGTAGATACAGTAAACAGTGACTAGAGTGATGTGTGTGGACCTGTGTAACCTGTGGTTAGTGGGTTTGTATAATAAACGGTAAACAGAGTGACAGATGGATTCATGTCTCTATTAAATCCCAGTCAATATCACTGAGTGTGAAGCAGTCCATGACCAAACATGCAGTAATAAAAAGACTGCAACCAGCTTTGATGTAGATGGCATACAGTATACACTCTTAGACAAAAGGGTTCCAAACGGGTTCTTTACTAAGGGATATGTTTCTGCCAATAACCATTTTCATCTGAAGAACCCTTTTTGGAAGACGAGGGTTCTTTGTAAGGCAAAGGGTTCTACTGAAAACCTTTTCACCATCCTTCTAAGAAAGGGTTCTTTGATGATTCTTTGGAATTCAAGAAGGGTTCCAGAAGAAAAAGCTTTTTTATAATATTTTTTTCTTTCTAATAAATAGTGAAATAAGACTTGAAATGTCTATATTTTTAAAAGTTTTATGAGTGCAATATTTAAAGTTAATTTCAAATCGTTTTTTGTTGATGTTGTTTTGTGTCTTCTCACTTTTGTTTATTGTTTATTTAACTTGATTTGGCTATGTAAACATGTTTCCCATGTGTCACGACCTCCGCCGAAGTCGGCCCCTCTCCTTGTTCGGGCGGCGTTCGGCGGTCGACGTCAACGGCTTACTAGTCACCACCGATCTATGTTTCCCTGTTCGTTTTGTTTTGTCTTAATTTTACACACCTGTTTATGATTCCCTGATTATGTTCATTATTTAACCCTCTGGCTTCCCTGTTTGTCTTGTCCGTGATTGTTCATGTTTAGTGGTTGTTGGAGGTGTTTCTCCCAACCCTGTTATTTTGCTGTGGGAGAAGTTTTATTGTGGTTTTTGAGTAAACACGTTTGTTTGCACTCGTCCCTGTGTCCTGCGCCTGACTCCGATACTTCTCCTAAAGAAAGCATTACACCATGCCAATAAAGCCCATTTGAATTGAATTGAATAGTGCCTGAGTATTACTGTTTACCTATAAATGAATATCTATATCTATATGAAAATTGTACCTATATGGGAATATTTGTACATGTATAGTATTTATTTGTACATGTACAGTACAGTACAGTGCATTGAGAAATTATTCAGACCCCTTGACTTTTTACACATTTTGTTACGTTACAGCCCTATTCAAAAATGTATTTAAAAAAAATCCCCCTCAATCTACACAAAATACCCCATAATGAGAAAGACATTTACATACAGTAAGTATGCAGACCCTTTACTCAGTACTTTGTTGAAGCACCTTTTGCAGTGATTTCAGCCTCAATTCTTCTTGGGTATGACGCTACAAGCTTGGCACACCTGTACTTGGGGAGTTTCTACCGCTCTTCTCTGCAGATCCTATGAAGTTCTGTCAGGTTGGATGGGGAGCATCGCTGCACAGCCATTTTCAGGTCTCTCCAGAGATGTTCGATCGGGTTCAAGTCTGGGCTCTGGCTGGGCCACTCAAGAACATTCAGAGACTTGTCCCAAAGTCACTCCTGTGTTTTCTTCGCTGTGTACTTAGGGTCATTGACTTGTTGGAAGGTAAACTGTCGCCCCAGTCGGAGGTCCTGAGCACTCTGGAGCAGGTTTTCATCAAGGATCTCTCTGTACTTTGCTCCATTCATCTTTACCTCGATCCTTACTAGTCTCCCAGTTCTTGCCGCTGAAAAAGATCCCCGCAGCATGATGTTACCACCACCATGCTTCACAGTAAGGATGGTGCCAGGTTTCCTCCAGACATGACACTTGGCATTCAGGCCAAAGAGTTCAATCTTGGTTTCATCAGACCAGAGAATCTTGTATCTTATGGTCTGAGACATTTTAGGTGCCTTTTGCAAAGGTTCTACCAATCTACACAGAGGAACTCTGGAGCTCTGACAGAGTGACCATCGGGTTCTTGGTCACCTCACTGACCAAGGCCGTTCTTCCCCGATTGCCTGGGAAGAGTCTTGATGGTTCGCCAGGCATAATGGGACCCATGTCATCCAAAACGTTGATTCAAGTTTGTCAACAATCATCTGGATGCATCTGGATGATCATCAAGACTTTTGGAAGAATGTTCTATGTATACCTTTTTGGACGAGATGGGTCCCATTATGCCTGGCGAAAACCAAACACTGCATTCCACAGTAAGAACCTCATACCAATGGTCAAGCATGATAGCGGTAGTGTGATGGTTTGGAGATGCTTTGGTGCCTCAGGATCTGGACGATTTGCCTTAACAGAGGGAATCATGAATTCCGTATCAGAGAATTCTACAGGAGAATATCAGGGCATCTGGCTGTGAGCTGAAGCTGAAGAGCAGCTGGGTCATGTAGCAAGACAACGATGCAGAACACAATTTTATGTTTTGGAATGGCCTAGTCAAAGTCCAGACATAATCCCAATTGAGATGCTGTGGCAGGACTTGAAACGAGCAGTTCATGCTTGAAAACCCCAAAAGGTCTCTGAGTTAAAGCAGTTCTGCATGGAAGAGTGGGCCAAAATTCCTCCACAACGAGGTGAGAGACTGATCAACAACTACAGGAAGTGTTTGGTTGGAGTCATTGCAGATAAAGGTGGCACAACTATTTATTGAGTGTAAAGGGGCAATTACATTTTCACACAGGGGAATTGGGTGCTGCATATCTTTTAAATTAAAGAAATAAAATAAGTATCAATTTATTTTGTTATTTGTAAACTCAGGTTCCCTTTTCTAAAATTGGGTTTCAGTTGAAGATCTGATAACATTCAATGTCAAAACTATGCAAAAATATAGAAAGTCAGAAAGACGGCAAATACTTTTTCACTGCACTGTAAGTGTTTTCTTGACAGGTTCAATGTGAACAGTGTCTCATGAGCCCCTGTTGCCTTAGCCACTGTGGATGGATCATGAGGATTAGCATCAGAGGACCTATCCCCGGCCTCATTGGCCATGTACCATCCAGCCTTCTCCCAGGACCCGTATAGGACAGACAGAGTTGATCAGATTTACAGTAAACCATAATCAACATGAAAACACCCCTGTGTGTCAACAAGAAACACAGTGGGAAAAATGTATGTGGGCATAACATGGCGTGGGTAGTTGGGTAGGTGTGTGTGAGTGTGTTCTGGTGACAGGTAGGGTGGGTAGGTACATTGGCATCACCTGACTCCAGCAGCATTACATGATCCTGAATAAATATTTGCTGATTGAGAGGAGACTGTGACTGTGCAGTATCGACATGTTTGGTATTATTATCAAGAAGTCTGGACAGTCATTTGGTTCATAGGAAAGTGTCCCGTTCATTTCTGATCAGTGTTTGATAAGTGGCAGAACTATGGACCATCCTCTGGTGTGGGTTCTCATCCTGGTGCTGCTCAACTTCACGACAGGTAAAGTGGACGATAAGCTCATTCTGGAAATATATTGACGCTTATCTGTGCAATATGTCACAAACGCTTTGTTAAATAAGTAACAGGTTGTTCAAATGTCTCTGTTTGGTTGATGAACTTCAGTCAAACAGTATCAAGTCAGAAAGATGGAGATTTCTATTTATCTGACATTGACAACCAACCAATGTCTAGAGTAGACATTAGACATAGATACTAGGTCATGTTGTAAATTCTGCATTCAACTTGAAGGCACTAATTTGTAAACAAAAGCTTGTATTTCTGTTAAAGTTCCTTAGTCTGAAGATTTGATTCATTTCAATTAAAATATTTAAAGGACTTTAAAGACTTTTGTACTGATTAATAATACCTCAAAACATGAATTAAACTCGTCAATCCATCCTCTTCTAGGTGTCTCTGGCCAGGTGGTGGTTCCCTCTATGAACCCCTTAGCTGTGGGCAGTAATGTCACCCTGAACCTAGTTCCCGAAAGCCCCATCAACATAGGGACCTGGTCATACGAAACTACAGCCATCGTACTTTTCTATCCTGGTGGCAGTATTGTGAGTACAAGTTATCAAGGCAGAGTCTCATTCAACCGCTCCTCCTCAGAGCTGTCCATAAACTCTCTCCAACTCAACGACTCAGGACGATATACCGTGCAGGGAATGGAGCCAGTCCTGAAAGCTGTGGTGACTTTGTCTGTCCAGGGTAAGGAACTGACCTCTGTCTGTCTGTTTATCTTTCTACGATGGTAGACTATCTCTCAATGGCACACACGGTAACTTCCTAGCACACATGCTCACCTGCACACTTACTTGCCCATTCACATACTTACTTGCACGCAGGTTCACATGCAAACATGCTTGCACACCAGAGGAGGCTGATGAAGGAAGGACAGCTAATAATAATAGCTGTAATTGAGTGTAATGAATTGAATGGAATGGTATCAAACATATGAAAACGATGTTTTTGATACCATTCCATTCCAGCCATTATTATGAGCCATTCTCCCCTCAGCAGCCTCCACAGATGCAGATACATTGTCTATCAATGATTCATCTCTGTCATAATAATAAAAGTAATTTTCCTGACATGGAAAGCTAACTCTTAAAAATGTCAATGTTTTCTGAACCTATAGTGAAGTTGACCTTCATAATACCTTATACAGATCACAGAGTGTGAGCAAACTGTTCTTTTCAATTTCAGATAAGACGTACACAATACATTTTATGTTTTCAAAGACACTAAGGGCTTAACAGGGCTCAATCCTGAAACCTGGTCTTTATGATAAGTAAACAAAATAGCATATTTAGATTGATTTCCAAAACAAGTGTTTCAGTGTGAAAGAAATAGCAACTATATGGTTGTAATTCAGTAACACACACAAAAACCTTTCTTGAGACACATCCATCTTATCTTGACTGCCATCTACTCTCTCACCCACAGAGCCCATTTCAAACGTGACTCTAAGGGCCAACGCCACTGATCTAGTGGAATTAAACGACACTTCCATTTTCACCTGCTCCGTCTCCTCTGGCACCTCCCTCTCCTACCGCTGGATGAATGGCAGCTCAGAGGTTGCAGCCAGTGACAGAGTTCGGCTTGGAGTTGGGAACAGCACTCTCTCCATAGTCAGTGTGACACGATACGATGAAGGGCCATTCAGATGTGAGGTCATCAATGGAATCAGCAATGGCACCAGCCAGCCCATTGGCCTCAATGTTAGATGTGAGTATCAGAGTATGCAGTGCACATGAGTCATACACAACAGACATGGATTGTACCTTGTCATTGAGAGCCAGCATTCTATGCAATGATGTAATATGCCTATTTTCATCCCAAACCATTACTCTATGTCCACATGATCCAGGTCATTATTTGCATGGATCATTAGTACACTGTGTTTAGTTCCTCAGCCTGCACAATAGAGCAGGACGGAAACATATTCTAGGTAATGTTTACCCAACACTTCATTGTTATTCATTCCTCCCATAGATGGCCCAAGTAACCTCACCATGATGGTAGTTCCTGAGATGACCATAGGACATACAGCCTACATGATGGGCTCTGTCATCACTCTGTCCTGCTCCGCTCAGTCCAAACCCGCTGTGTCCTACAAGTGGAGGTTTAATGGGGTGTTCCTCAACGATCAAAGTCCACAGCTGAGCCTGCAGAACACCAGGGAGAACCAGACAGGAAGTTACGCATGCTTAGCCCACAACAATGTCACACTCCGATACGCCTCCATGACCACAATGATAAAGATCGTGGGTGAGGCAACATTCGTTACGAAATGTCATATAGTTGGTAGTGAATATTTGATTATTGATGGTTATGAAGACAATGGTATTTTTACCACCGATCGAGTGAAGTACTCTTCCTCTTCTTTTTACCATAGAGCCGATATCAGCGGTGTCGTTGAATCGTGATGGGAAGCTACCGATACTGGATCAGTCCTTCACTCTGCGGTGTGAGGTGACTGGACCTGTAGTCTACATTCATTGGTTGATTAACGGCCAGCTCATCTCCCTAAACAACAGAACATTCTTCTCTACGGACAACAAGACAATGGTTATCAACCCAATCCAGTTTTCTGACAGTGGAGAATATCTCTGTGAGGCCTTTAATGCTGTTAGCAACTTGACCAGCATGACATACAAGCTTGTGGTGAACTGTGAGTATTACAAGAGCTGGTAGTCTTTGTCTGATAAAACCAATTCAATGGCCTTGTAGTTAGAGTGTCCGCCCTGAGATTAGAAGGTTGGGAGCTTGCAGAGGTGTAAAGTACTTAAGTAAAAATACTTTAAAGTAGTACTTAAGTAGTTTTTTGGGGTATCTGTATTTTACTTTACTATTTATATTTTGGACAACTTTTACTCCACTACATTCCTAAATAAAATTATGTACTTTTTACTCCTTACTCTTTACTCCCTGACACCCAAAAGTACTTGTTACATTTTGAATGCTAAGCAGGACAGAAAAATGGTCCAATTCATGCACTTATCAACTGAACATGCCTGGTCATCCCTACTGCCACTGATCTGGCGGACTCACTAAGCACAAATGCCTGGTTTGTACATGATGTTTGAGTTTGCCCCTGGCTATCTGCAATTTTTTTAAACAAGAAAATCGTCCCGTCTTGTTTGTTAACATATACGTGTCTTACATCGGTTGAAAGCTTAAATTCTTGTTAATCTAACTGCACTGATCGATTTACAGTAGCTATTACAGTGAAAACATGCCATGCAATTGTTTGAGGACAGCGCCCCACACCAAAAAAAAATCCACGGCACAGGTTTCAGAAATTCACAAATAGCGATTAAATATTCACTTACTTTTTGAAAATCTTCCTCTGATTTGTCATCCAAAGGGTCCCAGATATAACATGTAGTGTTGTTTTGTTAGATAAAATCCTTCTTTATATCCCAAAAAGTCAGTTTAGTTGGCGCCATCGATTTGAGTAATCCACTCGTTCAACATGCAGAGAAAGGAATTCGAAAATCTACCCCTAAACTTTGTTTCAACAAGTCAAAATATGTTTCTATTTACTCCTCAGATACCCTAAAATGTAATCAAAGTATAATATTTCTTTAGGAAAGATGTATGTTCAATAGGAAACCGATTTTAGCAGGTGCATCCTGTATTCATGGCACGCGCAAACACGAATTTCCAAGATTGTGTTCCTGCATTAAAACTGATATTTCTTATTTGTTTTTGAAGTTACAAGCCTGAAACCTTGAACATACACTGCTGACACCCTGTGGAAGCCATAGGAATTGCATCCAGGGAGCTAATTTTCAATATGACCTTTTACTTGCCATTCTAAAAGGATGTCTTTGGCTTTTCTCCTACCATATCTATTGTGTTATATTTTCCTACATTATTTTTACAATTTCTACAAACTTCAAAGTGTTTTCTTTCCAATGGTACCAATTATATGCATATCCTGGCTTCAGAGCCTGAGCAACAGGCAGTTTACCCTGGGCATGTCATTCAGGCGGAAATTGACAAAAAAGGGGCTTAGCCCTAAGAAGTTTAAGCATATTTTAGCAATTACATTTACTTTTGATATTTAAGTAGATTTAAAACCAAATACTTTTAGACTTTAACTCAAGTAGTTTTTGTACTGGGTGACTTTCACTTTTACTTGAGTATGACAATTGGGTTCTTTTTTCACCACTGGGAGCTTGATCCCTGGACGAGTCATACCAACGACTGTAATGGTACCCAATGTGTCTTTACTTGGCACTCAGCACTGAGGAGATAAATTGGGAGTAAGGGCCTGTGAAAACCTAGTGTCCTGTCCAGGGGATGTACTTATATATCAAGCTGCAACACGCAACAGAAACAGGAGATAGGCTTTTGCACCTATGAGCTGTTGTAAGGCTACATTCTTTGTCAAAATAGTAAGACCATAAGACTAACCATACTGTCTTGTATTTAACAGTTGGACCAGAGAGACCTGACGTAACTAGTCCAGCTATAGCAATGACAGGACACATCGTGACCTTCAACTGCTCTGCCTCCTCTCAGCCTCCCAGCCAGTTCAGCTGGTTCTTCAATGGCTCCCAGGTGGCGAGTGGCTCAGTGTATGAGACTGGCCCACTGACCTTAGCCAGTCATGGGGAGTACACCTGTGTGGCCTTCAACAACGTCACTGTCAGAAACAGCACTGTCTCCAAGATGCTCACTGTTGTTGGTAAGACTGAAGAGTCATCCAAACGTAACTTGTACATGTAGATATAGGCCATTCAACATACAGTGATTGTGATTGTAGTCAGTATTATTGTGACACTGATGTTTTTTTCACAGAACCTGTAACCATGGCCATGGTGAAAGTCATGGGTGCCCAGCCAATAGCAGACTACTTGTTTACTCTGACCTGTGACACCGCTGGAACCATTTACTCCATTCACTGGATGAAGAACGGCTGGCCTCTGTATGCTGATAACAGAACAGACTTCTCTATGGACAACAATACACTAACCTTCAACTCTGTCGAGGATTCTGACAACGGAGACTATCAGTGTTCTGCCTACAACCCCCTCAGCAACATGACCAGCCCAGAATACAGACTGATCGTCAACTGTGAGTAGTTATTATGGCCCAAAACCAAACGTATCTGCAAATGTAATTCTAATTTTGAGCAATAATGAAGGAAGGATGGAATTTATAATAATGGAATAGGGATAGGTTTTGATCCCACTTCTGGCACCAATGTAATAAATGCAAGGGGATGCTTGGGTGTTGCAGGGGTCAAACCAAGGTAAATGCACTAATGGAAGTTCCAATAGCTAATGTCATTCAATATCTTCATTATCTTGTGTTTCCCAGATGGTCCAGAGAGACCTGTTATCATGAGTCCGGATATAGCGATGACAGGACACATCGTGACCTTCAACTGCTCTGCCTCCTCTCAGCCTCCCAGCCAGTTCAGCTGGTTCTTCAATGGCTCCCAGGTGGCGAGTGGCTCAGTGTATGAGACTGGCCCACTGACCTTAGCCAGTCATGGGGAGTACACCTGTGTGGCCTTCAACAACGTCACTGTCAGAAACAGCACTGTCTCCAAGATGCTCACCATCATTGGTGAGTCAGTAACTGCTTCTTAAAATCAATGGACTAAAACTTGCTTTACTTCGTTTGTGTTCATTTGATTTTAGACACAGCCTAAGTGCTGTTGAACCTACAGTATAATGAGATGGAAGTTGACATATAAAGTGCTGAAAAAACATTTGATCTGCTATCCACAGCACCTGTGACCATGACCATGGTGAAAGTCATTGGATCCCAGCCAATACTGAACGAGAGATTCTCTCTGACCTGTGGCACCGCTGGAACGGTTTACTCCATACACTGGATGAGGAACGGCGGGCCTCTGTATGCTGACAACAGAACAGACTTCTCTATGGACAACAATACACTGACCTTCAACTATGTCCAGCATTCTGACATCGGAGACTATCAATGTTCTGCTTCCAACCCCCTCAGCAACATGACCAGCCCAAACTACAGACTGATCGTCAACTGTGAGTACACTCATAGAAAAAAGGGTTTCAAAAGGGTTCTGCGGCTGTCCCCATAGGATAACCCTTTTTTGTTCCAGGTAGAACTCTTTTGGGTTCCATGTAGAACCCTCTCTGGAAAGGGTTCTACATGGAACCCAAAACGGTTCTACCTAGAACCAAAAGGGTTTCTTCAAAGGGTTCTTCTATAGGAACAGCCAAAGAACACTTTTTTGGTTCTAAATAGCACCTTTCTTTCTAAGAGTATAGTTCACAAATGCTATAAAGTTCAACTTTAACCCCACAGCTTGATGTGGAATGTTTGAGAACTTCCTTTATAAATATTGTAGTAAAGTCAATGTAAATGTTTCAATCCCACCTCTAACACTATAAACATATTTTGATGACCTTTGAACTTCTTGCCAATAACCTCTATTGAGTGACAGTCAGATGTTGGCTCTAGCTGATTGTTTTTTGTATTATAGATGGACCAGAGATGCCTGTTATAACAGGACCAGCATTTGGAGAAACAGGACACATCGTGACCTTCAACTGCTCTGCCTCCTCTCAGCCTCCCAGCCAGTTCAGCTGGTTCTTCAATGGCTCCCAGGTGGCGAGTGGCTCAGTGTATGAGACTGGCCCACTGACCTTAGCCAGTCATGGGGAGTACACCTGTGTGGCCTTCAACAACGTCACTGTCAGAAACAGCACTGTCTCCAAGATGCTCACTGTTGTTGGTAAGACTGAAGAGTCATCCAAACGTAACTTGTACATGTAGATATAGGCCATTCAACATACAGTGATTGTGATTGTAGTCAATATTATTGTGACACTGATGTTTTTTTCACAGAACCTGTAACCATGGCCATGGTGAAAGTCATGGGTGCCCAGCCAATAGCAGACTACTTGTTTACTCTGACCTGTGACACCGCTGGAACCATTTACTCCATTCACTGGATGAAGAACGGCTGGCCTCTGTATGCTGATAACAGAACAGACTTCTCTATGGACAACAATACACTAACCTTCAACTCTGTCGAGGATTCTGACAACGGAGACTATCAGTGTTCTGCCTACAACCCCCTCAGCAACATGACCAGCCCAGAATACAGACTGATCGTCAACTGTGAGTAGTTATTATGGCCCAAAACCAAACGTATCTGCAAATGTAATTCTAATTTTGAGCAATAATGAAGGAAGGATGGAATTTATAATAATGGAATAGGGATAGGTTTTGATCCCACTTCTGGCACCAATGTAATAAATGCAAGGGGATGCTTGGGTGTTGCAGGGGTCAAACCAAGGTAAATGCACTAATGGAAGTTCCAATAGCTAATGTCATTCAATATCTTCATTATCTTGTGTTTCCCAGATGGTCCAGAGAGACCTGTTATCATGAGTCCGGATATAGCGATGACAGGACACATTGTGATCTTCAACTGCTCTGCCTCCTCTCAGCCTCCCAGCCAGTTCAGCTGGTTCTTCAATGGCTCCCAGGTGGCGAGTGGCTCAGTGTATGAGACTGGCCCACTGACCTTAGCCAGTCATGGGGAGTACACCTGTGTGGCCTTCAACAACGTCACTGTCAGAAACAGCACTGTCTCCAAGATGCTCACCATCATTGGTGAGTCAGTAACTGCTTCTTAAAATCAAGGGACTAAAACTTGCTTTACTTCGTTTGTGTTCATTTGGTTTTAGACACAGCCTAAGTGCTGTTGAACCTACAGTATAATGAGATGGAAGTTGACATATAAAGTGCTGAAAAAACATTTGATCTGCTATCCACAGCACCTGTGACCATGACCATGGTGAAAGTCATTGGAGCCCAGCCAATACTGAACGAGAGATTCTCTCTGACCTGTGGCACCGCTGGAACGGTTTACTCCATACACTGGATGAGGAACGGCGGGCCTCTGTATGCTGACAACAGAACAGACTTCTCTATGGACAACAATACACTGACCTTCAACTATGTCCAGCATTCTGACATCGGAGACTATCAATGTTCTGCTTCCAACCCCCTCAGCAACATGACCAGCCCAAACTACAGACTGATCGTCAACTGTGAGTACACTCATAGAAAAAAGGGTTTCAAAAGGGTTCTGCGGCTGTCCCCATAGGATAACCCTTTTTTGTTCCAGGTAGAACTCTTTTGGGTTCCATGTAGAACCCTCTCTGGAAAGGGTTCTACATGGAACCCAAAACGGTTCTACCTAGAACCAAAAGGGTTTCTTCAAAGGGTTCTTCTATAGGAACAGCCAAAGAACACTTTTTTGGTTCTAAATAGCACCTTTCTTTCTAAGAGTATAGTTCACAAATGCTATAAAGTTCAACTTTAACCCCACAGCTTGATGTGGAATGTTTGAGAACTTCCTTTATAAATATTGTAGTAAAGTCAATGTAAATGTTTCAATCCCACCTCTAACACTATAAACATTTTTTGATGACCTTTGAACTTCTTGCCAATAACCTCTATTGAGTGACAGTCAGATGTTGGCTCTAGCTGATTGTTTTTTGTATTATAGATGGACCAGAGATGCCTGTTATAACAGGACCAGCATTTGGAGAAACAGGACACATCGTGACCTTCAACTGCTCTGCGTCCTCTCAGCCTCCCAGCCAGTTCAGCTGGTTCTTCAATGGCTCCCAGGTGGCGAGTGGCTCAGTGTATGAGACTGGCCCACTGACCTTAGCCAGTCATGGGGAGTACACCTGTGTGGCCTTCAACAACGTCACTGTCAGAAACAGCACTGTCTCCAAGATGCTCACGGTTGTTGGTAAGACTGAAGAGTCATCCAAACGTAACTTGTACATGTAGATATAGGCCATTCAACATACAGTGATTGTGATTGTAGTCAATATTATTGTGACACTGATGTTTTTTTCACAGAACCTGTAACCATGGCCATGGTGAAAGTCATGGGTGCCCAGCCAATAGCAGACTACTTGTTTACTCTGACCTGTGACACCGCTGGAACCATTTACTCCATTCACTGGATGAAGAACGGCTGGCCTCTGTATGCTGATAACAGAACAGACTTCTCTATGGACAACAATACACTAACCTTCAACTCTGTCGAGGATTCTGACAACGGAGACTATCAGTGTTCTGCCTACAACCCCCTCAGCAACATGACCAGCCCAGAATACAGACTGATCGTCAACTGTGAGTAGTTATTATGGCCCAAAACCAAACGTATCTGCAAATGTAATTCTAATTTTGAGCAATAATGAAGGAAGGATGGAATTTATAATAATGGAATAGGGATAGGTTTTGATCCCACTTCTGGCACCAATGTAATAAATGCAAGGGGATGCTTGGGTGTTGCAGGGGTCAAACCAAGGTAAATGCACTAATGGAAGTTCCAATAGCTAATGTCATTCAATATCTTCATTATCTTGTGTTTCCCAGATGGTCCAGAGAGACCTGTTATCATGAGTCCGGATATAGCGATGACAGGACACATTGTGATCTTCAACTGCTCTGCCTCCTCTCAGCCTCCCAGCCAGTTCAGCTGGTTCTTCAATGGCTCCCAGGTGGCGAGTGGCTCAGTGTATGAGACTGGCCCACTGACCTTAGCCAGTCATGGGGAGTACACCTGTGTGGCCTTCAACAACGTCACTGTCAGAAACAGCACTGTCTCCAAGATGCTCACCATCATTGGTGAGTCAGTAACTGCTTCTTAAAATCAAGGGACTAAAACTTGCTTTACTTTGTTTGTGTTCATTTGGTTTTAGACACAGCCTAAGTGCTGTTGAACCTACAGTATAATGAGATGGAAGTTGACATATAAAGTGCTGAAAAAACATTTGATCTGCTATCCACAGCACCTGTGACCATGACCATGGTGAAAGTCATTGGATCCCAGCCAATACTGAACGAGAGATTCTCTCTGACCTGTGGCACCGCTGGAACGGTTTACTCCATACACTGGATGAGGAACGGCGGGCCTCTGTATGCTGACAACAGAACAGACTTCTCTATGGACAACAATACACTGACCTTCAACTATGTCCAGCATTCTGACATCGGAGACTATCAATGTTCTGCTTCCAACCCCCTCAGCAACATGACCAGCCCAAACTACAGACTGATCGTCAACTGTGAGTACACTTATAGAAAATAGGGTTCCAAAAGGGTTCTGCGGCTGTCCCCATAGGATAACCCTTTTTGGTTCCAGGTAGAACTCTTTTGGGTTCCATGTAGAACCCTCTCTGGAAAGGGTTCTACATGGAACCCAAAACAATTCTACCTAGAACCAAAAGGGTTTCTTCAAAGGGTTCTTCTATAGGAACAGCCAAAGAACCCTTTTTTTTTGGTTTTAGATAGCACCTTTTTTTCTAAGAGTGTAGTTCACAAATGCTATAAAGTTCAACTTTAACCCCACAGCTTAATGTGGAATCTTTGAGAACGTCCTTATAAATATTGTAGTAAAGTCAATGAAAATGTTTCAATCCCACCTCTAACACAATTAACATGTTTTGATGACCTTTGAACTTCTTGCCAATAACCTCTATTGAGTGACAGTCAGATGTTGGCTCTAGCTGATTGTTTTTTGTATTATAGATGGACCCGAGATGCCTGTTATAACAGGACCAGCATTTGGAGAAACAGGACACATCGTGACCTTCAACTGCTCTGCCTCCTCTCAGCCTCCCAGCCAGTTCAGCTGGTTCTTCAATGGCTCCCAGGTGGCGAGTGGCTCAGTGTATGAGACTGGCCCACTGACCTTAGCCAGTCATGGGGAGTACACCTGTGTGGCCTTCAACAACGTCACTGTCAGAAACAGCACTGTCTCCAAGATGCTCACCATCATTGGTAAATCAGACCTCTGATTCTTTGCTCTGTTGTGTTTATTTACAATCTAGTAAGAATTACAATAGACATACTTATCTTACAAAAGAGCCCAAACACTTCAAATCTTTACTCAGTGCAGATATACAGCTAAATACATCAATGCAATACAGTGCAGTGTTCACTTATACCTTGAGTTCTCACCTCCTCCTTCCACAAATATGTACTTTTCCATCAGCCTGGATTTTTCTGTGCTCCTCAGTCAGGAGAGGGCTTGGGATTACACTTTCCTACAGTCCACTGCAGTCCACTAAATAATTAAACTCTTCTCATACACAGAGTTTGAACCTAACACTACTTTCAATCTCTAAAGATGTAAAAACCATCTATTCATACTAACAGGATATAATGATATAAAACAGGAAATATATAAAACAGTAACATAAAACAGTAATTTCCAATCAATCAGATCGTACAACCGTTTGTTTTATATATCTATTGCGTCGCTGGAACTAACCATTTGATCAAATGAAAAATCTTGATACTGTACATAAAGCAATACTCATGCTCTCTCCTCACAGAGGCTATAACGTCGGTGACGGTGAAACGAAACAGATTACCAATAGCATCTGACAACCTAACCCTGACCTGTGATGTCACCGGGCGCTATGACACCATCTACTGGATGAAGGACAACCTGTCTCTGGTCCTGAACAACACCTTGAACTCTGACATAACCATCTCTAACAACTCTCTGCACTTCAGTCCAGTCAAGGTGTCTAACGATGGAAACTATCAGTGTGTTGCCACCAACCTCTTTGGTCCAAACACCAGCCCTAAATACCAGCTACTGGTGAACTGTAAGTACTGGTGTTTTAGTAATATTTTAAAAGATACACGTTTATATAATATAGAAACAGTCAGAAACCCACCACTGGTATGATGGTTAGTGCTATCCAGGATACTTGGGATGTCCCTAGCTTAAACCCTAACCTTAATCCCTACCCCTACCTTAACCTTTACCTAGCCCTAACCTTAACCCTTACCTTAACCGTTTTACATTTCAACTTCAATGGGGTGACGTAAGAGTTGAATGTCCCAAGTATCCCATTTAGACTTTTCCCAATTATGACCCCCCTTTCTAAACCTCTTTCTGTAGATGGCCCTAAGAGTGTGAATATCTCTGGCCCAGTCTCAGTGGTGATTGGCTCAGTAATCACAGTTACACTGAAGTGCTCTGCCGACTCCCGGCCAACCAGCGAGTATGGGTGGAAATTCAACAACCAATCAGTTCTTGGGACTGGTCCTATGATGGCTGTTATCGCCTCATTGGAGAATGCAGGGGACTACACTTGTGTGGCCAAGAACCCTGTGACCAACATCTCAATGTCCAATACCATTAGTCTGGATGTCACTGGTAAGTGGGTGGGCTGTTGCAGTAAGACCTAGGAGGGACGTACTGAGTAATTAAATGTCACAAAGTTGTTTTTATTATGTTTAATTTAATTTGGTTCTAGTTTGTGTACTTGTTTGTGCAAGGATCATTTTCATGCATCATGGAAATGCAATAAAGACATCTGGTGAACTGGGGGGTACAGACAGGAATAAAAACTGTATTTTTTTTAAACTTCCTCACTCATTCACTTTGTCCCCCTCCTCTCCCATTCTCTTTGTCCCCCTTCTCTCCCATTCTTTGTCCCCCTCCTGTCCCATTATCTTTGTCCCCTCGTCTCCCATTCTTTGTCCCCCTCCTCTACCATTCTTTGTCCCCCTCCTCTCCCATTCTCTTTATCCCCCTCCTCTCCCATTCCCTATGCCCCCTCCTCTCCCATTCTTTATCCCCCTCCTCTCCCATTCTCTTTGTCCCCATTCTCTCCCATTCTTCTTTCTCTCTCAGGCCATTCACTTGCCCCTCCATTCCAGTCCAGAGGTGGTCTGATGCTGACAGCCCTGCTAGCTCTCTCTCTCTGCCTTTGATCAACCACTGAGACCACCACAGTAAGCACACTGCATGTATGTCTGCTGGTTGGCAGCCAATCACCCCCTTCCCTCTACCCTCACTGACTCTCCTCGCAGATATGAAAAAGGACTGGATAGGAACAAGTGGTATTGTCGATATTGTAATTGCCCCATCTTGCCACCATAGGGCTGGGTTTAGTATGCTCAGCTCCTTTCCAATGCTTTTAGATTGTGAGGAGAGTCAACAAGAGGTCAGATGGGAGGGGTCTATCCCCTTAGAATAGAACCCACCTCTACAGTGTATTTATATGTCAATCATCTCTATAAATAAAAACCAAAATCTTGAAAACTGGTTTTCAACATGGTCATTGAAGGGGCAAAGATCCACTGCTCAGCTGCGCTGCCTATTTCTGTTTCTAATTAAATGTTCTTAGATATTCACTGCACTTATGACTGTGACTATTGCCCTGGAGTCCATTCACTCAGTCCCTTTCTGTGTTTCATCATGTATGTAAACTCTGTTCAAGTACAAATTCAGGTTTATTTAACTTATAAATACCTTAAAGGTAAAATGTTTCAAACGATAATACATTTAGCTGGTGTTTATGTAAAGCATGGGTTGTTTTTCACATATTAAATTTATAAGCTTGTGAATCCTCAGAGGAGATGCAGGCTTGTGCTGTTGTCTTACGTTTATATTTCCTCTTCATTAATTATTGTCTTAATTAAATAAAGTGCTGTCTTTTCACACCTGTATTACTGAATGGTGCAATCTTGGGTGAAGAAATGGTGTGAAGAAATGTGGTTCTTGGGCCTCCCAAGTGGCGCAGCAGTCTAAGGCACTGCATCGCAGGTGCTAGAGGCATCACCACAGACCCAGGTTCGATCCCGGGCTGTATCACAACCGGCAGGGATCGGGAGTCCCATAGGGCAGTGCACAATTGTCCCAGTGTCGTCCGGGTTAGGGGAGGGTTTGGCCAGAGGGGGGGCTTTACTTGACTCATCGCGCTCTAGCGACTCCCTGTGCGAGCCGGGCGCCTGCAGTCTGACCTTGGTTGTCAGGTGAAATGTGTGTTACCTCTGACATATTGCTGCGGCTGGCATCCGGGTTAAGCGGGCGGGTGTTAAGAAGCGCGATCTGGCAGGTCATGTTTCGGAGGACGCATGACTCGAACGTTGCCTCCCGAGCCCTCTGGGGAATTGCAACGATGAGAGAAGATTGAAAAGGGGTAAAATGCAAAAAATATGTGGATCTAGTAAAGTAGCAACAGAGGGATTTAGAGTGGCACAAAACACGTAAAAGGAAATATAAAATTTAATGAATAAAACACTGAAATAATACATTGGATATCACTCCACACACATATTGAAACTGTTTATAAAAAATGTGTATTACAAAGGAGTATAATTATATAATACATTTTTATTAAAAAACGAGTCATGGTTCTTGAGCGAGCAACATGAGATTACAAAACATGGTCACAAGGTTTATAAAGAAGTTATTAAATGTCAACTCTTTAAACTGGAATACTCATGAAGTTTTTGCCTAAGTCACCCTTTGACCTTTCTACCCTTTCCATGATCTTCTGGCATTTCCACTGATTCTGGAATCCTTTCCTTCGGCACATTGCCACAACTGGATTGTGTATAGGTCAGAGAGGATGGGATGGGAGATACACAGATTGGTGACTTTGGGAGAGTCCACTGTAACAAGTATTGTAGAAACTCTTCAATATACTGCTGTTAGTGTTACAGAAACACAGGACTACTCACAGGCCTTCCTGGGCTTGCGGTAGGATTTGGCAGACTCCTGGCAGAGGCAGCCTCCACTCAAACCCTCTCTCCTCCTCCCTGAGTGACACAAAGCAAACTGCTGTATTAGCCTGAGTGCCATTCAGTTTCTGCCAACTATTTGACATCCAAAAATATTACTATCATGGGCTGCCAGAAACAGACTGACAAGCGGGCTTGGATTGTGCCCACTTACTGGACAAATAGCAATGACTTCCTAATCACACACCCTTACAGTCACACAGTCTGTCATGGTGTCTGTGGGGGGGTTGATCTGGTCTCCAACTCTCCCTGGGTCCTCCACTGTAGTGGCACTGACACCTGAACTGTGTACATCAGTTCAGGAACCCCTTGGTAGAGAGGATAAGAGAGAGAGAAAGGTTGATCAGAATGGATATGTACAGTGCACTTGGAAAGTATTAAGACCCCCTGACTTTTTCGACATTTTGTTATGTTACAGCCATATTCTAAAATGGATTAAATATTATTTCCCCTCATCAATCTGCACACAATACCCCATAATGACAAAACAGTTTTTTTAGAATTGTTTGCAAATGTATATATATATTTTTTTCAATCTCACATTTACATCAGTATTCAAACCATTTACACAGTCATTTGTTGAAGCATGTTTGGCAGCGATTGCAACCTTGAGTCTTGTTGGGTATGACGCTGCAAGCTTGGCACAGCTGTATGTGGGGAGTTTCTCCCATTCTTTTCTGCAGATCCTCAAGCTCTGTCAGGTTGGACGGGGAGTGTCACTGCACAGCTATTTTCAGGACTCTCCAGAGATGTTTGATCAGGTTCAAGTCCGGGCTCTGGCTGGGCCACTCAGGGACATTCAGAGACTTGTCCCGAAGCAACTTCGACATTATCTTGGCTGTGTGCTTAGGGTCGTTGTCCGGTTGGAAGGTGAACCTTTGCCCCAGTGTAAGGTCCTGAGCACTCTGGAGCAGGTTTTCATCAAGGATCTCTCTGTACTTTGCTCCGTTCATCTTTCCCTTGATCCTGACTAGTCTCCCAGTCCCTGCCACTGAAAAACATCCCCAAAGCATGATGCTGCACCACCATGCTTTACCGTAGGGATGGTGCCAGGTTTCCTCCACATGTGACACTAGGCATTCAGCCCAAAGATTTCAATCTTGGATTCATGAGAGCAGAGAATCTTGTTTCTCATGGTCTGAATGTCCTTTAGGTGCTTTTTGGCAAACTCCAAGTGGGCTGTCATGTGCCTTTTACTGAGGAGTGGCTTCCATCTGGCCACTACCATATGAGCCTGATTGGTGGAGTGCTGCAGAGATGTTTGTCCTTCTGGAAGGTTCTCCCATCTCCACAGAGGAACTCTGGAGCTCTGTCAGAGTGACCATCGGGTTCTGGTCACCTCCCTGACCAAGGCCCTTTCCCCTGATTGCTTAGTCTTGGTGGTTCCAAACTTCTTCAATTTAACAATGATGGAGGCCACTGTGTTCTTGGGGACCTTCAATGCTGCAGACATTTTTTGGTACCCTTCCCCAGATCTGTGCTTTGACACAATCCTGTCTCCGAGCTCTATGGACAATTATTTCAACCTCATGGCTTGGTTTTTGCTCTGATATGCAGTGTCAACTGTGGGACCTTATATAGACTGGTGTGTGCCTTTCCAAATCATGTCCAATCAATTGAATTTACCACAGGTGGACTCCAATCAAGTTGTAGAAACATCTCAAGGATGATCAATGGGAACAAATCAAATCAAATTTGTCACATGCCAAAAACAACAGGTGTAGACCTTACCATGAAATGCTTACTTACAGGCCAACAATATACAGTGCCTTGCAAAAGTATTCATCCCCCTTGACATTTTTCCTATTTTGTTGCATTACAACCTGTAATTTAAATAGATTTTTATTTGGATTTCATGTAATGGACATACACAAAATAGTCCAAATTGGTGAAGTGAAATTTAAAAAAATTACTTGTTTCAAATAAATTACAAAAATAAAAAACGGAAAAGTGGTGCGTGCATGTGTATTCACCCCCTTTGCGATGAAGCCCCTAAATAAGATCTGGTGCAACCAATTACCTTCAGAAGTCACATAATTAGTTAGATTGCACAGAGGTGTACTTTATTTAAGTGTCACATGATCTGTCACATGATCTCAGTATATATACACCTGTTTTGAAAGGCCCCAGAGTCTGCAACAACACAAAGCAAGGGGTACCACCAAGCAAGCGACACCATGAAGACCAAGGAGCTCTCCAAATAGGTCAGGGACAAAGTTGTGGAGAAGTACAGATCAGAGTTGGGTTATAAAAAAATATCAGAAACTTTGAACATCCCACGGAGCACCATTAAATCCATTATTAAAAAATGGAAAGAATATGGCACCCCAAAAAAAAACTGCTATGAGAGGGCCGCCCACCAAATCTCATGGACCAGGCAAGGAGGGCATTAATCAGACAGGCAACAAGGAGACCAAAGATAAACCTGAAGGAGCTGCAAAGCTCCACAGCGGAGATTGGAGTATCTGTCCATAGGACCACTTTAAGCCGTACACTCCACTGAGCTGGGCTTTACGGAAGTGTGGCCAGAAAAAAAAGCCATTGCTTAAAGAAAGAAATAAGCAAACACATTTGGTGTTTGTCAAAAGGCATGTGTGAGACTCCCCAAACATATGGAAGAAGGTACTCTGGTCAGATGAGACTAAAATTGAGCTTTTTGGCCATTAAGGAAAACGCTATGTCTGGCGCAAACCCAACACCTCACATCACCTCGAGAACTTCGTCCCCTAAGCATACTACTGAAGCAACAATGGTTTAAGGGAAAACATTTAAATGTCTTGGAATGGCTTAGTCAAAGCCCAGACCTCAATCCAATTGAGAATCTGTGGTATGACTTAAAGATTGCTGTACACCAGCGGAACCCATCCAACTTGAAAGAGCTCAAGCAGTTTTGCCTTGAAGAATGGGAAGAAATCCCAGTGGCTAGATGTGTCAAGCTTATAGAGACATACCCCAAGATACTTGCAGCTGTAATTGCTACAAAAGGTGTCTCTACAAAGTATTGACTTTGTTATGCACGCTCAAGTTTTCCGGTTTTTTGTCTTATTTCTTATTTGTTTCACAATAAAAAATATTTTGCATCTTCAAAGTGGAAGGTATGTTGTCTAAATCAAATGATACAACCCCACCCAAAAAATCTATTTTAATTCCAGGTTGTAAAGCAACCAAATAGGAAAAATACCAAGGGGGTGAATACGTTCGCAAGACACTGTACTTCAAGAAATAGAGTTAAGAAAATATTTACTAAATAAACTAAACTAAAAAAAATATATACAGTGAGGGAAAAAAGTTTTTGATCCCCTGCTGATTTTGTACATTTGCCCACTGACAAAGAAATGATCAATCTATAATTTTAATGGTAGGTTTATTTGAACAGTGAGAGACAGAATAGCAACAAAAAAATCCAGAAAAACGCATGTCAGTGGGCAAACGTACAAAATCAGCAGGGGATCAAATACTTTTTTCCCTCACTGTATATCAAAAAGTAACACGTGAAAATGACGTAACAATAACGAAGCTCTATACAGAGGGTACCAGTACTGAGTAAATGTGCTGGTTTACAGGTTTGTCGAGGTAATTTGTAAAGGGACTATGCATGGATAATTAACAGCGAGTAGCAGCAGTGTAAAAACAAGGGGGGGGGGGGTCAATGTAAATAGTCCGGGTGGCCTTTTGATTAATTGTTCAATAGTCTTATGGCTTGATGGTAGAAGCTGTTAAGGAGCCTTTTGGTCTTAGACTTGGCTTCTCCGGTACCACTTGCTGTGCGGTTGCAGAGAGAACAGTCTATGACATGGGTGACCGGAATCTTTGAGAATTTTTTGGGCCTTCCTCTGTCACCGCCTAGTATATAGTTCCTGTAATGTACGGGGCCATACGCACGACCCTCTGTAGCGCCTCACGGTCAGATGCCGAGCAGTTGCCATACCAGGCGGTGATGCAACCGGTCAGGATGCTCTCGATGATGCAGTTGTATAACTTTTTGAGGATCTGGGGACACATGCCAAATCTTTTCTGTCTCCTGAGGGGGAAAAGGTGTTGTCGTGCCCTCTTCACAACTGTCTTGGTGTGTTTGGACCAAGGATAGTTCGTTGGAGATGTGGACACCAAGGAACTTGAGACTCTCGACCTGCTCCTCTTCAGCCCAGTCGATGTTACTCGGGGCTTGTTCGGCCCTCCTTTTCCTATAGTCCATGATCAACTCCTTTGTCTTGCTCACATTGAGGGAGAGGTTGTTTTCCTTGCACCACACTGCCAGGTCTCTGACCTCCCCCCTATAGGCTGTCTCATCATTGTCAGTGATCAGGCCTACCACTGTTGTGTTGTCAGGAAACTTAATGATGGTGTTGGATTCGTTCATGGCCACGCATTCGTGGCTGTACGGGGAGTACAGGAGGGGACTAAGCACGCACCCCTGAGGGGCCCCAGTATTGAGGATCAGAGTGGCAGATGTGTTGTAGCCTACCCTTACCACATGGGCCGGCCCGTCAGGAAGTCCAGGATCCAGTTGCAGAGGGAGGTGTGTTTAGTCCCAGGATCCTTTGCTTAGTGATGAGCTTTGTGGGCACTATGATGTTGAACGCTGAGCTGTAGTCAATGAACAGCATTCTCACATAGGTGTTCCTTTTGTCCAGGTGGGAAAGGGTAGTGTGGAGTGCGATTGAGATTGCATCATCTGTGAATATGTTGGGGCAGTAGGCAAATTGGAATGGGTCTAGGGTTTCCGGGATGATGGTGTTGATCTGAGCCATGACCAGCCTTTCAAAGTACTTCATGGCTACCGACGTGAGTGCTACGGAGCGGTAAGCATTTAGGCAGGTTACTTTCGCTTTCTTGGGCAAAGGGACTATGGTGGTCTGTTTAAAACATGTAGGTATTACAGACTCGGTCACGGAGAGATTAAAAATGTCAGTGAAGACACTTTCCAGTTGGTCAGCGCATGCTTTGAGTACACGTCCTGGTAATCCATCTGGCCACGCAGCTTTGTGAATGTTGACCTGTTTTAAGGTCTTGCTCACATTGGCTATGGAGAGCATGATCACACATTCATCGAGAACAGCTGGTGCACTCATGCATGCTTCAGTGTTGCTTGCCTCGAAGTGAGCATGAAAGGCATTTAGCTCGTCTGGTAGGCTCGCATCACTGGGCAGCTCATGGCTGGGATTCTCTTTGTAGTCTGTAATATTTTTCAAACCCTGCCACATCTGACGAGTGTCAGAGCCTGTGTAGTAGGATTCAATCTTGGTCCTGTATTGATGCTTTGCCTGTTTGATGGTTCATCTGAGGGTATAGCGGGATTTCTTATAAGTGTCCGGATTAGTGTCCCGCTCCTTGAAAGTGGCAGCTCTCTCCTTTAGCTCGGTGCGAATGTTGCCTGTAATCCATGGCCTCTGGTTGGAAAATGTGCGTACTATCACTGTGGGGACAACGTCGTCAATGCACTTATTGACAAAGCTGGTGACTGAGGTGGTCTACTCCTCAATGCCTTTGGCTGAATCCCGGAACATATTCCAGTCTGTGCTAGCAAAACAGTCCTGTAGCATAGCATCCGTGTCATATGACCACTTCCGTATTGAGCGAGTCACTGGTACTTCCTGCTATAGTTTTTGCTTGTGAGCAGGAATTGGGAGGATATCATTATTTTCCTCTGGTTGCACATGTGACATGCTGGTAAAAATGAGGTAAAACGGATTAAAGTTTGCCTGCATTAAAGTCCCCGGCCACTAGGAGCGGCGCTTCTGGATGAGCATTTTATTGTTTGCTTATAGCCTTATACAGCTCATTGAGTGTAGTCTTAGTGCCAGCATCGGTTTGTGGGGGTAAATTAAACTAAAGAGAAGGATAATCTCTCAAATCAGCTCAATCAAATCTCAAAGGGTGATAAGTGGTCCAATCTGACTACTAACACAGATATTTGATCCCATTAGTGCTTAGCGGTCCTCTACGCAGCCATTTTGGTGGTAAGTTACAGTACGGTCCCATAGAATAGAGTAGTGCAGTGGTTACCAACCCTGGTTCTGGAAAGCCTTTTAAGTTCAGGCTTTTCTTCCAGCCCAGCATTCAAAACATTCAATGTTATTCAACTAATCATGACTAGATCATTATTTGAATCATGGGTTGGAACAAAAGTCTCTACTAAAATACTAAAAAGTGTTCTAAAAGCAGTGAATGTGCTAAAAGCCTGTACTCTTGTGGCTCTCCAGGACCAGGGATTTTACCTCTGATGTAGTGAGTGGGTCATTGGGTCATTGGCCATCAGTTCTCCATCTGTTGGTCTTCAGTTTTCAGCCTGTTTCTCCAGCAGGCCCTTGAGGTGGGCGTGTAGCGGCTGGCACACAGCCTGGTAGCCCTGAGGGGTGAGGTGGAGGAAGTCATACAGGTCCTGGTGGGAGATGCTGCCGTCCGAGTGCACAAAGCCAGGGTCCACGTTGAGGAGAGAGGCGTGGGGGAGAGAGGACACGGCCTCCTTGACCAGCTTGTTGACCTGGGCATTCCTCTCCCTTCAGGAGGTTGGGCATCTTACCCCTGGGCAGCACTCCTTGTGGTTGGAAACATACATGATAGCACAGGAGGCTGCTGAGGGGAGAACGGTTCATAATAACGTTCGGAATGGAGCAAATGGAATGGCATCAAACACCTGAAAACCATGTGTTTGATACAATTCAACTGATTCAGCCCCAGCTTTTACCACAAGCCCATTCTCCCCAATTAAGGTCCCACCAACCTCCTGTGCATGATAGTCACTAGATGGCCTTGCTAGAAAGGACAAACGTGCCAATATAGTTAGCAATGACAATGGAGTCCATAAAGTATGCAGTTCATCATTTAGGTTTGGGTTATCATGAAGGTTAATGGTTGTAAAGGGGATTTTCCAGGTGAACAAAAGGGAGAGCAGTCAATCACATTAATTTAAATTATTTCAGTTTATTACAAGAATTCAGGGAGAACATCTCCAGAGCAGAAGCCAAGAGAAATGTCTAACGGGCTTCTCTGAGAGGGAACTTATATATTAGTCCCACAGCACCGAGTGTTGAGTAAACACCAGCCCGAGAGGCTTGTAGGAAGTCACAACATCAGCTGCTACAGAATCACAGTGTCACAGATACATTATCAGTGTGTCCTCTGCAAAGTCTTTCAGCAAACTTTAACCATAACATTCAACACTGGCAGACATTTGATTCTGGCAGTTAAACAGGTCAGGAAGGCCGACAGCGGAACGGGATCAAACATTTCCCATTACAATGGTTTAAGTCACATGTGGTAGAAAAGAGGAAGAAAAAGAAAAGAGTGTAAGCCTTCGGCAGCTTGTCCTTGATGAGTTGGACTATGGCCATAATGCCTCCACAGATCTGTTCTGCAGTGTGACCGTGATTATGGGTGCCCACCCACAGCACCACAACCTGGTTGAGGCAGAGGCACAAACATCAACTTGGTGGGCAGTTTCATTCATACCACTTGATTTAAAAGCATTTTCAATGATTGATTGTGAAAGTGATTTTTGGCCTGAGAACAAGCTTGGGACCATGGGTCTGTGCAGACATTAGGGTTTATATCTGAACAATGAGTAGTGTATGATCAACTCTAATGTAATGTACTAACGTGTTGTCTTTGTGTATACATACTTTTGGGCTGATGTGGGCCAACTCTCCATTGCTCAATCTCCACAAGACATGCTGTGTTTCGTCACCACCCACCCCAAAGTTGAGAGTGTGGAGAACATCTGACAAAGACACATCAACACAACATCAGTATGTCAGCTAGAATAAAATAGCAGCTGTTACTCAGTCGTGCAACTGGTTACCACCAGTGGTAAAGAGCGCCACAGTCAGGCAAAAAATCTGAATGTTCTATCAAAGTGAGAACAATTAGTTTCCCTGGCTGATATAGCTGCTACTAACAAATACATGAATGCTCTAAATACATCTCCTTATGAAAAGGCGTCCACTGGTCAACCAACTCAATGTATTACTAAAACTTGTGGTAACCAGATGATCCCAATAATATAGGCACCTTAGTAAACGATGGTATGTCCTATTGCAAACTGTCTGGGACTCATTGTTGTTTACCTGTTAATACTCAAATACACTCAAAAATATTTGACTTACTAAATCAAAGACTAAATTAACTGCAATACACTGGTCTCAAATATATTAGCATAACTAGGCTACACAGAACCCAAGGACGACCCATTGTACAATTATATATTTTTATAATTTTATAACTTGTCCCATTCCAACATGCCTAGCTCTGCCCATTGGGGCGTGGTTCATGGAGCGCTCTTTGAAATAAATTCTCCTCACATCTTCGTATTCCTCCAGATCGATTTACAATATATCACAACACCTTCTTCTATGGTATCATGGCGTTCTTCAAACAAACGTTTAAAGTGCATGGTGCCACTTACTGTGCTGGAATGTACGATCAATCAGGCTGCATGTTCTGCCCAATTCTGTACTACCATTAAAATAAAATACCCAAACAATCTGTACTAACTTCTACCACAACCCCCCTCCCAAAAAACACCTCCCCAATCCCCCGACCACATTAAACTTGATCTATATCACGCTGAAATACTCCATCCTTAGGATTGTTCAGCTTGTCAACAACCATTTCAACATTTCAACACTGCGTTTCCACATGAACAGGTGATGAGATAGATTACTCCCTTGGTCTTGCATGAGATGATACCCCTAACAGGGATTTATCTACCTGTATGTGGGTGTCTGAAGAAGGATTTCTGTATAGTGCTATTGCACTGTGCGCATGAGCCACATTTGTAGTTCCCATTTGGAATGGGTGTCATTTTGTATACAAAACAAATGTTACTATGTGAATGAATGTCGCCGACAACCATGTAAAGGTAACTTCTATCGCAAACTGAATTATGACCCTACCCTAGAATTCCTGCATACATTAATATCACATCCACAGTGGAAAGTTGTTTGAAATCAGGACAAATCACCAAAAGAGAAGTGGAATTTCTATGTGTCAAATTTCCTAAGATACCAACTTTTTATACAGCCGCTAAAATACACAAACAAGTGCCATTGTAGCAGCAATCGACTCTCTGACATCCAACATTTCTACGTTTGTGGATTACCACATTAAACCAATGGTTGAGAATCTCCCATCTTATGTCGAAGACACTAGTCACATGATCTCATTGATAGAGGGCTTAGGAAGGATACCAGAGGGCACCCTGCTGGCCACTTTTGATGTGGAGAGCTTGTACACTAACATCCCACACACCGGAGGCTTGCAGGCGCTGCAACATTTCCTTCAGCATAGAGACTCTACTCTTGCTCCATCCAATGATTGCATCTTACAACTTACTGAACTGATATTATCCAATAACTACTTTGTCTTTGAGCCAGACCTTTTCCTTCAAATTCAGGGTGTAGCCATGGGCTCCCCTTTCCCCCCCAACTATGCAAACATATATGTGGGACAATTTGAGGAAGCACTCCTTTACAAAACAGAGACACACCCCTACTTTCTAAAATCCTCCTATGGAAGAGATACATAGATGATGTCTTTGTGCTCTGGGAAGGAAGTCAGCAGGAACTAAATGAATTCCAAACTCTAGTAAACGAGAGCTCTGAATAGCTCAAATTCACCATGCAGACTGATGAGAGAAAAATAAACTACCTGAACTTATGGATCATCAAAGAGAATGATGCATTACACACAGACTTACACACAAAGCCCACAGACACAATACCTTGCTATGTGTGGATAGTATGCATCCCCTTCCCCTCAAGAATGGTCTACCATATAGCCAGTTATGCAGGGTTCAACGAATCTGTGGCCACCAGACAGATTTTGACAGCGATGCTAAAAAAAATGACAGATAAATTAAAATGAGAGGCTACAAGGACAAAACTCTTGATGCTGCAATTATGAAAATATCCTAGTGGTTAGAGTGTTGGACTAGTAACTGAAAGGTTGCAAGATCAAATCCCCCAGCTGACAAGGTAAAAATCTGTTGTTCTGCCCCTGAACAAGGCAGTTAACCCACTGTTCCTAAGATGTCATTGAAAATAAGAATTGGTTCTTAACTGACTTGCCTAGTTAATAAAGGTACAAAAAAATGGGACGGTTACTGGATATCCTTCTCTAAAAATATTGACCCCTACTGGTCTGAATATTGACTTTGATCTCAGGTCCTTCTTAGGAACAATTTCTCATTTTTCTTTTATGAACAAGTTTTATGATTTGATATATCCTTTCTACAGCTCATTAGCGAACACCTAAGATGTTCCCCTGTTGATGATGCTTATTATGCATTAAGGTTGAACCAAAAGATGACATGTAACAAATATGAAATGAAATACAAAACTATTAAATATATGAAATTCAATTAAACAATACTGTATGTTAATGCTAATATTATGTACAATATTTAATTATGTTTCTATATGATAACAATAGCCTAATATATTTAATATGCCATAAAATTGTTTTTTTTAACAGTTTCACTAATTCATTCTAATTAACTTATATGACACACCCCTCACTATTGTCATTGCTTGCACTATTTGTCTACATAACCTGGTTCAAGAATTCATGACATTACCCTGAAGAAGGCACAATGATGCCAAAACGTTGGTAAATTCCCAATAAATTACTGGGAGTTTATATATGGAGTGTGCGACTCTTTATTTTGATAGTTTAT
The DNA here is from genome assembly GCF_965601325.2 of Salmo salar. Taxonomy (NCBI): domain Eukaryota; kingdom Metazoa; phylum Chordata; class Actinopteri; order Salmoniformes; family Salmonidae; genus Salmo; species Salmo salar. The sequence continues at coordinate 24,217,319 of NC_138292.1, forward strand.
AGTTTATTTGCCGTTAGTCAGCACCTCCACACAAAATAATTTTTCTGGGTGTGCGCCAACTCATCTTTTTTATTCTATGAAGATCCTGACAAACAGTTCTTGTGCTGACGTTGCTTCCAGAGGCAGTTTGGAACTCGGTAGTGAGTGTTGCATCCGAGGACAGACCATCTTTACAAGCTATGGTGCCGTTCTGTGAGCTTGTGTGGCCTACCAGTTCGCGGCCGAGCTGTGGTTGCTCCTAGACATTTCCACTTCAAAATAACAGCCCTTACAGTTGACCGGGGCAGCTCTAGCAGCGCACAAATTTGACTAACTGACTTGTTGGAAAGGTGGCATCCTATAACGGTGCCATGTTGAAAGTCTCTGAGCTCTTCAGTAAGGCCATTCTACTGCTAATGTTTGTACATGGGCACTGCATGTCTCTGTGCTTGTCACGGATCCCTCCGGAACTTTTATCACGCACACCAGTCCCTTATTCCCACTGATTAGTATTTGTATATATGTGCCCTTTGGTTTCCATTGGGGTGTCGATTATTGTTACAATGTCCGTTGGTGTGTGTGAGTACCTGTGCTGTGTGTTTTGGGCTTTTGTGCTCTTGTGGATTGCGCAGATGATTACAGGTCTCGTCCCATGTGATAATCATTGTGCGTGTGTGTTATTTAATCGAGGTACTCCTCGCTCTTTTGTTTGGGGTTTCTACCCTGTGTGTTTTGTTACGTGTTTGTTTGGTCTTCGTCCCGTGCCCTTACATGGCACGCCGTAATTTGGGGTATAATAAAAAATCCTATTACGCATTCCTGCGCCTGTCTCCCGATCCTTCACGCCAACGTGACAGTGCTCGATTTTATACACCTGTCAGAAACGGGTGTGGCCGCATACACTAATTTGAAGGGGTGTCAACCTAGTTTTGTATATATAGTGTAGCAAGAAGTAAGACAAGGACAAAACATTTGACAATAACAAGAAGAGGAGTCTTGAATCAGCACACATTAGCAAAATAAAAAGTGTAATCTACAATGTCGCAAACTATCCAAAAATGGAGTTGGGGTGAACACTAATCAATGAAGCTACATGTGTAGCTATTCAATAATAGCAGCAAACTGAGTAAAAAAGCACATTTAATTGGCATCATCTCATCAAGTGGCTCATCATTATTCCTATTATTACCTCTTAAAGCGCTCGTCCCGTATGCGGGATCAATATCCAGCGAAAAATCATATCGCCATATTCATAACCGCACCATTACAGAATTTTATACATTTTTTTCTCAAACATAGGACTATTTTACATCGTTTTATAGATACATCTCTCCTGAATCGAACCACGTTGTCCGATTTCAAAAAGGCTTTACAGCAAAAGCAAAACATTACATTATGTTAGGAGAGTACATCGTCAAAATAGCCACATCGCCATTTTCCAACCAACCACATGCATGACAAATAACCAAAACACAGCTAAATGCAGCACTAACCTTTGACAATCTTCATCAGATGACACTCCTAGGACATCATGTTACACAATACATGCATTCTTTTGTTCGATAAAGTTCATATTTATATATAAAAACAGCATTTTACATCGGCGCGTGAAGTTGATAAAATATTTTCCCTCAAATTCATCCGGTGAATCAGCGCTACAATTTACTAAATTACTATTCGAAAACATTTTTTAAATTGAATATTGTCATTCAAAGAATTATAGATTAACATCTCGTGAATGCACCCGCATTGCCAGATTTAAAAATAACTTTACTGGGAAATCACACTTTGCAATAAAAGGGGATGCTATGCTCAGAATAATAGGCTAGGCGATACAGGTTAGCGCCATCTTGGAACAATCTAATATCAAATATACTCTTGCATACTATTGTAAATATTCCCTTACCTTTGATTATCTTCATCAGAAGGCACTTCCAGGAATCCCAGGTCCACAACAAATGTAGTTTTGTTCGAAAAAGGTAATAATTTATGTCCCAATAGCTTCTTCTTGTTAGCGCGTTCCGAAGGCTACTCAAAATGTACCGTAGTGCGCGGGACTTGTCGTCACGAATATGCAAAAAATATATATTTAAGTTCGTTCAAACATGTCAAACGTTGTATAACATAAATCTTTAGGGCCTTTTTCAATCAGAGCTTCAATAATATTCAAGGGGGACGATTGCATTGTCTTTCTAAACATTTCGAAAGGGGAGGGTAGCCAGGGGCGCCCGCGTCATAATGGTAATGGCCCTCCCCCTGTGACCAACTTCCAAAGCCTCTCTTTCGGTCAGTTTGTACCATAGAAGACTCAAACCACTTTGTAAAGCCTGGTGACATCTAGTGGAAGCCTTAGGAAGTGCTCAATGAATCCTAACTCACGGTGTGTTTTATAGGCAAAGTGCCGAGACACAGGGAGGAGGACAGGATTTAGCCACTTTATTGAAAAAGTGGATAGAAATGGAGGGAGATATAAAGATGAGAACTAGGGGTCGAGAGCGTGTTGGTGGTGCTGCACAAACCAGAGCCCTCAGTAGACTCGTTTCCCATAACCAAAGTCCGGATAGGAATAGACAAAAGAAAGGGGGAGATGGATGCTTTAACTGTAACAAACCGGGTCATTTTGCTAGAGAATGAGAGGTTCTGTGTAAACACTGCAATTAAATTTGTCGAAACCGTAAAAAGAGTGAATCGGTTGAGATAGAGCATCTAACAGTAACTGTCGGGGTAACAGAGTACCTGATAGCAACCCTAGGAGAAATAGCGGGGAGGAGCAGAGACTCCGTAGACAGAAGGGGAAAAACAGGGAGACGCGCTGACAAAGACGGAGAGAAGCAGTGTTTTAACTGCGATAGAACGGGACATCTCGCCAGAAACTGTAAAACACCCTGTAAACATTGTGACCAATTAGGACACAACCACCGAAATTGCAGCTCTAAGCAATAGCATTGTGGTTCAGTGGTAGAATTCTTGCCTGCCATGCGGGGGACCTGGGTTCGGATCCCAGCCCGTGCACCATGGGACTAAAATGTAAATATTGTTATGTTTTGACTGGAACCAAACGGTTGTTAGTGGTTGTTTAAGATATAAACCGAACGTTTTGATGGCTTGTTTAGTTTAAATTGAAGAGACAGTTACCAAAATCTAATGAATTATAATGAGCGGATAGGTTTGAAGGGAGTTGTATTAAGTTGTATTAAGTATTTTATAAATTTGGCGATTTACATGGTACATATAAGGTCATAGACATTTCATAAGTGTGAAGCCGAAAGAGAGATACAGCATTGGTTTTAATCTTGCGATAGAGGAAAGGCAGAACGCTGTTTGAAAAGAGGTAATACTTTTTCCTATGAGTATGTGGCTGGAAGCGATTCTGGTCTGAATAATGGAATCGTATGTAACGCCCTGGCCATAGAGAGGGGTTTTTTGTTCTTTATTTTGGTTAGGCCAGGGTGTTACATTGGGTGGGCGTTCTATGTTCTTTTTCTAGGTTTTTTGTATTTCTTTGTTTTGGGCCGTGTGACTGTCCAATCTGGCACAGCTGAAGTTCGTTGTTGTTGATTGGGAGTCACACATAAGGAGCAAGTTTTTCCTTTGGGTTTTGTGGGGGATTGTTTTCTGTCTCGTTCGTTTTGACCAGACAGGACTGTTAGCTTTCGTTGCTGTTTGATGTTTTGTTATTAGTGGTTCATTTTATTAAATATTTATAATGAATCCAAAACCTCCGCTGCATCTTGGTTTTCTTGCGACGACAGCCGTTACATCGTAAAAGTTCTGTGATAAATTCTGGTTATTGATTCGTGGTATTGATTGTTTAGTAATACCAGTGAATTGAACATTGCATGGAAAAATATCAAGTCATTAAAGTGAATTACAGGTGGAGTTAATTTTATTTTTACAGGGACGGTGCACATTAAACACAGTTGTGTATAATGGCAGGGTATTCCTAGCAAACAGAATGGGCCGGTTTGCAGACAAACTGAAGGGGTTTTAAGGTTTTAAGCAATCTTGGGTCAAATTAGTCAAATAGTACATTAAAATATGGGGTTTCATAGATTGGAAGTAAAATATTTTATCCAAGGGTAGTGTATGTTCAATTAAAGTACACAGAACCATCGAGGAAGTTTAAAACGAATGATTAATGATTTGAGGAAGTACAGGGGAGTTATTATTAGGTTTTGTTTGTAGTTAACTTTTGGGTTTTTGAATCGGTGTAGTATGATGAAATGCTGACCAAGTGGTTATTTTATGGAAAAAGGAGCGCTTAGATCTCTTTGGGAAAAATTCCTGGGGACAGGATATCTTAAAGGGGTATACACATGGCATTTTGCAAGTTTTGTTTTCTGAGTTTGAATTAAGCACGTGAAATTATTTTGATAGGGAATGTTCTGGGAACTTGAGATACAAAATGTAGATAAAGTTCTTAGCTTTCATTTGTCTAATGTAGTAAGAAAAATGGTTCTGAAAAGGGGGTATGACTTTTGACCCTGCTGGTGACTTTCCCTTTGTGGTCTGATCAGCTGCAATGAAAAGCCATTTGGATGGTGAATTTAAGGTCATTGGTGATATTGATTTTAACCTGTTATGGCTAGGGGGCAGTATTTTCACGGCCGGATAAAAAACGTACCCAATTTAATCTGATTATTACTCCTGCCCAGAAACTAGAATATGCATATAATTATTAGCTTTGGATAGAAAACACTCCAAAGTTTCTAGAATTGTTTGAATGGTGTCTGTGAGTATAACAGAACTCATTTGGCAGGCCAAAACCTGAGAAGATTCCATGCAGGAAGTGCCCTGTCTGACAATTTCTTGGCCTTCTTGATTATCTCTATCCATTACAGGGGATCTCTGCTGTTACGTGACACTTCCTACGGCTCCCATGGGCTCTCAGAAGGCGGCAAAAAGCTGAATCGTGGCTTTGCAGGCTCTGGCTGAAAAAAAGTAGCGCGTTTGGATAGTGGCTGGTTACAGTACTGTGAGACTCAGGCTCGTGCCCGAGTCGACCCCATGCTTTATTTTCTTTCGTCTGTTTACCTAAACGCGGATAGTGTCTTGAACGCACGAACAAAACGCCGTTATTTGGATATAACAATGGATTATTTTGAACCAAACCAAAATTTGTTATTGAAGTAGCAGTCCTGGGAGTGCATTCTGACGAAGAACACCAAAGGTAATCAAACTTTTCTAATAGTAAATCGGAGTTTGGTCAGGGCTAAACTTGGTGGGTGTCTAAATAGCTAGCCGTGATGGCTGGGCTATCTACTCAGAATATTGTAAAATGTGCTTTCACCAAAAAGCTATTTTAAAATCGGACACCTCGATTGCACAAAGGAGTTCTGTATCTATAATTCTTTAAATAATTGTTATGTTTTTTGTGAACGTTTATCGTGAGTAATTTAGTAAATTCACCGGAGGTTTGCAGGGGGTATGCTAGTTCTGAACGTCACATGCTAATGTAAAAAGCTGGCTTTTGATATAAATATGAACTTGATTGAACAAAACATGCATCTATTGTATAACATAATGTCCTAGGTGTGTCATCTGATGAAGATCATCAAAGGTTAGTGCTGCATTTAGCTGTGGTTTTGTTTTTTGTGACATTATATGCTAGCTTGAAAAATGGGTGTCTGATTATTTCTGGCTGGGTACTCTGCTGACATAATCTAATGTTTTGCTTTCGCTGTAAAGCCTTTTTGAAATCGGACAGTGTGGTTAGATAAAGGAGAGTCTTGTCTTTAAAATGCTGTAAAATAGTCATATGTTTGAAAAATTGAAGTTTTTGTATTTTTGAGGAATTTGAAATTCGCGCCACGCCTATCATTGGATATTGGAGCAGGTGTTCCGCTAGCGGAACGTCTAGATGTAAGAGGTTAAGGAAATTTGTAGAACTAATAATTATAATGGAGTTAAAGTTCTTAGACACAATTGATAATTTGAGCCAATGAGAAGACAGAAGGACGAAAAGGGTACAATAATTTTTCTTTGTGGAGTAGTTCAGATTAGTCATTTTGATCTGATTATGTTATGTGAATATCGTTTGATAATTAGGGGTATTTTTACATTATCTAGATACGTTTATTTTCCCTTAGGAAGTCAGCTGGGGTTGTATTCAGTGTAAGAGATTTAACTCAACAAGGCTGTGGAATTGACATAACAGTATTATTATATTTTGTTGTGAATAAGACTTATGTCAACAAGACAGAGATATGACATTTGTAGGTGATCCAGGATCATTGAGGGTATCGAGATAAAATTAAACGAATTAAACAAACCTGTCTAGATAGGCAATATCTAGACAGGTTGATTTTTTCAAAAAATTCAGAAGCGCAACAGGGGAGACCATGAGATATTTAGTCAATATTTGGAAACAAACCATATTTGATATTGACAGTTATGAGAAAGAGCGACAGACAGATGGAAGGAAGGGCAGATGGAGAAGTCCTCCCCTGCACTGCTGAGACCTTGGTGGGTTGGCAGTAGCAGGAGGAGAGCATAAGCCAGGAAGAGAAGATAAAAGTGACACAGAAGAGTTAGATAACGGTTAGTGAGTGAAGACCAGCATAGTTAAATTATAAACAGGTGAGGACAGAAATAACACTGGGACAGACAGAAAAGAAATAAGAATAGAAGATAGGAGGATAATTTAGTTTGGTTCGTTTATAGTTAGGATATTAATACATGGAGGGACTATCAGCTCCATTGGCATGTATTTTAGTTTTGATTTTAAGTTTATGTTTGGTCAATTCTCTAAGAAGAGATATGCCTATTTACACAGACAAGCACATAGGCATTTAAAACCACACAAAGCAGCACAGATAAATCTTAAATAAGACACTTGACAGAGAATTGTTACAGGGTAACTAAGGATGAATGCCCCAGGGAGAGTTGGACATGTGGAAAATGAAAGGGGGCAATCCTACAAGAGAAGGGCTGACATAAGGATAATTTACTGATCTTATCAAAGACATTGTTTAGATATGCAGCAAAATGTGATACATGGCTTGAGCCATGTATAAATAGGGGGAGTATAGTAGAGCAGACGATAGAACAGGTTAGGATATTACTTAAACAAAAACATTTTTTGTAGAATCTCCATTCCAACATTTGGAAATGGACTAATTGAACTATTCCGAATTAAGAGGAAGAAGGGGTGTTTAAAAATAACAGATAACTATAGCAAATGGGTAGAAGCGTTCCCAACTTACTTGGTGGACATGATTATGGTGTAACGCCCTGGCCATAGAGAGGGGTTTTTTGTTCTTTATTTTGGTTAGGCCAGGGTGTTGCATTGGGTGGGCATTCTATGTTCTTTTTCTAGGTTTTTTGTATTTCTTTGTTTTGGGCCGTGTGTGGCTCCCAATCAGGCACAGCTGAAGTTCGTTGTTGTTGATTGGGAGTCACACATAAGGAGCATGTTTTTCCTTTGGGTCTTGTGGGGGATTGTTTTCTGTGGTGTTCATTTTGGGACCAGACAGGACTGTTTGCTTTTGTTTCTTTTTGTGTTTATGTTCATTCAAATAATGAATAATAATGAATACACATCCTCCGCTGCACCTTGGTCTAATTCTAACGACAGGCGTTACATATGGTAGCTAGAATATTAGGACAAGATATTATCCCTAGGGTTGGGGTACTGGAATCTATCTCTTTAAATGATGGATGACATTTTAGCTAATCAGGTAGAGCCTATAGAATGCCAGAGTTAGGGAGAATAGGGATACCAGAACAGGTAGACATAGAAGTTGAAGAAATACTAGCAGAACACATGAGAAGACTGTTTGTTAACCAAACCCGTATGTCCAAGATTTTGAGTCCAACAGGTGAATTACAGGAGAAGGTGATTCACTCGATCCAACCAGGAGACTGGGTGTGGATCCAGTCCCTGAGGAGAAAAACTGGAAGCAGTCCCGTTGGGAAGGCCCATACCAGGTTCTGTTAATCTATAAGTCTTTGAATGACAATATTACATTTTAACAATGTTTTCGAATAGTAATTTTGTAAATTGTAGCGCTGATTCATCGGAAGCATTTGAGGGAAAAGATTTTCTGAACGTCATGCGCCGATGTAAAATGCTGTTTTTATATATACATATGAACTTTATCGAACAGAAAATGCATGTGTTGTGTAACATGATGTCCTAGGAGTGTCATCTGATGAAGGTTGTCAAAGGTTAGTGCTGCATTTAGCTGTGTTTTGGGTATTTGTGATGCATGCTAGTTGCTTTGAAAATGGCTGTGTGATTATTTCTGGCTGGGTACTCTGCTGACATAATCTAATGTTTTGCTTTTGCTGTAAAGCCTTTTTGAAATCGGACAACGTGGTTCGATTCAGGAGAGGTGTATCTATAAAACGGTGTAAAATAGTCATATGTTTGAGAAATTGAAGTTATAGCATTTATGAGGTTTTGCATTTAGCGCGACGCGATTCCACTGGCTGTTGATTAGGGTGGGACGCAAGCGTCCCACTGGCCCAGACAGGTTAAACCATTGCCTTTGCCATTAGAAAAGCTGAGAGAGTCAATTGGGTCCACGTTATCCACTGCAAGAAGGTATGTACACATATGAGCACTGCTGATCACACACAGAGTTAGGAGAAGAACCGAGTACCAACAGGGTCCGGGGGCTACCTCCTTAACGAAGATTTCCTATCCCGACCGTTCATCACTGTGTGTGCTCCTAGAGGTGTGAGTATGGGGTGGTACCAAGCAGAGAGACTAAGGGCAGGAGAGGGTTGGCGGTTTTTGGGAAGAGTAGAGACTCTGAGCTGCATCATAATCTAATCTTTCTGATACATTCAGATCCACCACCTTCTGGTACTAATCATAAGATACCGTTGGCATTGAGAAGAAGTAGAAGATAAACTATATAATACACTGATGAGTGACTTACAGAATAAGGAGTCAAAGAAGATCAAGATGAAGGATTTAAGGTAAACATTAAACAATTTCCTGGTGAAGCAGAAAACTGTAGAGGAATTGGGGTTGGCCAGATTGAAGTACTCAGCCAACACACCTCGGTTCACCCTAACTCCGGATGAATACCAGTGTTATAGATACAAGAATGGCACCGAGAACTAAGATGATTTTAATGGCTGAAAGGTAATCGTTAATGTGACTGACTTAGGTTTGAAAGCACAGGAGAAAATTCTTAACCTCATAGCACCTATAACTGATGTAGGGTGGGCTAGTACCAGCAAAGGACGCATACGACAGAAATTACCACAAAGGGTGGTTAGGAACTTGCGCCCTGGGGTTATAGGTCCAACCAGTTCGAGTTAGTCATCAGAGGCCAGTTATAGGAGGCTAAAGTAGGCACAGGAGGAGTTTTGACCAGGATGGGAGTAGCTTTGTCTAGATGGATGCTATTGGCATCCTCAGGGAAGTTCCAGATGAATACAAAGCTATGAATCAAATATGTGAAGGCTTTAACTCTACATTATATTGGTAGTTGACAATAAATAAAAATGTGGATTGGATTAATGACATCTTTTATAATCAACAGAGATTCATGAATGAAACCGGGGATGCAGTAAAGAGGTTCTCTGACCAATTATCCGCCACCCCCCTCATGACCTGGTAAAATAGATTGACTCTCGATATGTTATTGGCAGAAGAGGGCGGTGTAGGTAGAATGATTAGGTTCATCGCTGCACGTACATTCCTGATAACACATCTCATGTTTGGGAAAATGGAAAAGTGTTGTAAGAACTGTATTATGGGCAGCTTTCACCTGTATGAGTGTGTTTGTGTTGTGTGGTTGTTGTTTGGTCCCTTGTGCGAGAGGTCTCATTTCCAGGGTTCTGGAGAGATCGATAACGGAGCAGATGGTGAGATACGGACCGAGTCAAAGTTCAGACCAATGGGACGACAAGTACCTACCGCCGAGCCAGGTGGAGGATTCATTCATTCATTCATTATGAGGAGCCCATGTTAGATGAGACCATCTTTAGAGATTCATGAATTAGTTTGATTTTGTGTGACATTTCTGAATCCAATAAAAATAGAGGTGTTATAAAGTATGTGAAATATTTAGCCAATCGGGTGGATTGTAATGGAAATTGTATGATTTTAAGCCCTACTGAGACTTGACAAGCTATCTGCTGAAATCAAGGGTGTAGCAGGGGTAGGCGAGGGGAATTGGATGAATATCTTTTTTGGCAAGTACAAATCTATGGTGGATACTGGATACTGGATTTCTAACCCTAGTGCTTGTGTTCCTGTTATTGATGTGTTGTGCTGCCTGTATAATCCCATGCTTAAGAAAGTCTCTTACAGAAGTTGTCAGAGGAACCGGAATGATGCCTTTGATGGAATTGACCCCGGAGAACACTAAATCCAGCTCTGGGCAAAAGATGTGTCTGTCCGAGGACGATCCTTGGGTTGCTGTTGAGGAAGTGGTTGAATAAAGCTTATCCAAAATGTTCTCATATGTATTGAATGTAGTGGCAGGTGGATGTGAAGGTTTAAAGTACTGGGACAAAGTGTCTGTCCCACAAATGTTAGGTGTAGCCACTGTCGCAAGAAGGTCTTCTTTTTATACGTTTTTTAAGTAAAATGTTTTGAATTTATCCTGTGTAAAATTTGTCTTTCCTAATGTGAGGGTTTGAAGTTCCTGGGTGACTGGTAGTCAACCTAGTACAAGTTAGGTGTAGCCGGAAGGATGTGAGGGTTTTTAACTAATTATCTAATCATTAAAATGGAGATATACAAATTGTGTTGAGTGACACCCTAGGGGGTGTCAACAGGGGGAATCCTACATTTCTCAGAAATTTCTTATTGGAGTATGTTCACACCCCAAGGGGTGTGAAAAGGGGGATTGTTAGGGTTGAACTGGCTATTTGTTTGCATAACCTATATAATATATCGGGGAAGCTATGCTACAACATTAAGTATATAAACTACGGATAAGTCAACTGCTGAAGACAAGAACTACACCCGGCGACAGGAAGTGCGTCATGAGGCTGGGACCAGCCTGCACGCCGATGTTAGGATGAGCAAATTTAAACCACGCTCATCCTCCCTCTAACAGGCCAGCATTGAGCGGGAACTATCTCTGTCAGAGTATATAAGGGAGAACAAAAGGATGTGACGCTCTCTTCTCTGTCTGCCCTGCGTGGTGTCACAGTGAGACCGTATATACGAACAACATATTTACCATTCCAGTGTTTGCAATAATTAAAGAAGAAAGAAAACTTGAGTTACTCTTTGCTAAATAATTTGTTCTAATACCAGATTCGAATTGACGTGACCCGACAATAGTCTGTATTCATTTGAAGAAGCTGAGCAGCTATCATGGTTTGTATCAGTGACTTGCTCTGTTATCTGCACATTGGCGTTATGCCTTTTCCTCATGAACAAACACTGGACAATTCCAAAGCTAGAAATGAGGAAGTACGCTACATTTTATAATCCCCTTTGGTAGTCACTTTGGTAGCCTTAACCTCTTGGGGCTAGGTGGGACGCTAGCGTGCCACCTGTGGTGCACTCCATCAACAGCAGGTGCATTTCAAGAGCGGCAAATTTGAATCCAAATAAATGTCAAAATTCAAATTTTTCAAAAATACAACTATGTTACACCATTTGAAAGATAAACATCTCCTTAATCTAACCACGTTTTACGATTTCAAAAAGGTTTTACGGCGAAAGCATAAATTTAGAGTATGTTAGGACAGTACATTTACAAGAGTTGTGTGTAATGTTTTGTCAAGTCAAAGACAGGGTCACCAAAACCATAAAACCAGCTAAAATGATACACTAACCTTTTACAATCTCCATCAGATGACACTCCTAGGACATTATGTTAGACAATGCATGCATTTTTAGTTCTATCAAGTTCATATTTATATACAAAAACAGCGTTTTACTATGGCATTGATGTTGAGGAAATCGTTTCCCTCCAATAACCGGCAGTCAAGTCAGCGTCACAAATTAAATAATTAAAATTAGAAAACATTGGTAAAATATTATATTGTCATTTAAAGAATTATAGATTTACATCTTTTGAACGCAATCAACTTGCCAGATTTAAAAATAACCTTACTGGGAAATCACACTTTGCAATAATCTGAGCACTGTGCCCAGAAAAATACGCGTTGCGATACAGACTAGACGTCATGTTGGGGAGATCTAAAATCGAAAATACTATGTAAATAATCCATTACCTTTGATTCTCTTCATCAGATGTCACTTCCAGGTATCACAGGTCCATAACGAATGTAGTTTTGTTCAAAAAAGCTCATCATTTATGTCCAAAAATCTCCGTCTCGTTAGCACATGATGTAAGCCAGCCGGACTTCTCGTCATGAACGAGGGGAAAAAATATATTTCCGTTCGTTCAAACATGTCAAACGTTGTATAGCATAAATCATTAGGGCCTTTTTTAACCAGAACATGAATAATATTCAAGGTGGACGAATGCATAGCCTTTTATAACGTATTGGAACGAGGGTACCCAACATGAAGTAGCGCGCCAGGTGTCTAATGGGACATCACCGTTCCATGGCTCTTGTTCGGTCAGATCTCCCTCCAGAAGACTCAAAACACTTTGTAAAGGCTGGTGACATCTAGTGGAAGCAATAGGAAGTGCCAAAATATTCCTAAACCCCTGTGTTTTTCAATGGGATAGGTTTAAAGTCAATACAACACATCAGGTATCCACTTCCTGTCAGAAAATGTCTCAGGGTTTTGCCTGCCAAATGAGTTCTGTTATACTCACAGACACCATTCAAACAGTTTTGGAAACTTTAGAGTGTTTTCTATCCATATATAATAAGTATATGCATATTCTAGTTACTGGGTAGGATTAGTAACCAGATTAAATCGGGTACATTTTTTTTATCCAGACGTGCAAATGCTGCCCCCTAGACCCAACAGGTTAATTTGCAGAGAAAATACATGTTTTAGGGAAGTATTCATACAAATCACATACATATCACTAGACTGTAGTGGAGGCTGGTGGAAGGAGCTGTAGTAGGACGGGCTCATTGTAATGTCTGGAATGGAATCAGTGGAATGGTATCAAACAGATCAAACATATGGAAACCTCCGTTCCATTGATTCCTTTCCAGCCATCACAACGAGCCCATCCTCCTATAGCTCCTCTCACCAGCCTCCAATGCTAGACTGAAAAAAAACTATATTTTACTGAAGTAGCTCACCTATGAGTAATCAATGCTATGTTCTGTAGTAAATGTAACTTTCAGGAACGATCAGGGGAAGATGACACGCATGGTGTTGAAGCAATGTGGGTAGAAGAGGAATATTGGGACAGGGACACAGAAAGGTGGATTTCTGAGGAGGAATAGAGGGGTAAAAAGAGGAAGAAGAGGTTGAAAAGAGTGAGGAAAGTAGAGGTTGGATTTGAATTTGAGGAAAATGGCGATAAAAGTAGAGATAGGTCGTCAAAGAAGATTGGTGTCAAGTGCAAACAGAGTGAACCGTGCTCCAGACCCAGTTCTGGAGGTGAAATGGAAATGAACGAGGACGAGTTATGTGAGGTGGAAGGTGTGGGGAAGAGCTCAGAGCCTGAGCCTGGCATTGATGGACATGATAAAAAAGAATCTGGTCCAGTAGGAGTGACTCTTTTGGAGAAAATGGATCTTTGCCTTTTGGAGGATCCATTTGTGGTTTCAGGGTAGGTTGGAAAGAAGTTTGTTTGTGTTTGTATGCTACTTTTCTCCGTTTTCCAATTTTTTGGACATTAGTCCAATTCTCCTTGATTCCACCACTGTTAGATTCAAGATCACCATCAGCGTCCGCTTCCGCCATCTTTTTTGTGATATTTGTTTGTGTTTCTTCGGACCTGAGGGAGCGGAAGCTCCGTGTCACGCAACTTGGGTCAAGATCTGTTTCTTGCTTTGCGCTAATGAATAGGGCACCATTGAAAGGGGTGATTTCTGGGGTAGTGTTAAGTGTGCAGGTGGAGCAATTGAAGTTGAAGATTCCTGGTGTTTGTGACGCCTGCCGTTTGGTGCGACGCAGACTCAATGGTGAGAGTGGTGAAACAGAGGAGTCACGGTCAGTCCTTTTGAGTTTTGAGTCTGAGTTTTTACCTGTGATGGATTTGGATTTCTGAACTTTAAATATTATTAATAATTAGTTATAATAGAGCCCTGAGGGGTGCTACATCAGAGGTTAATGGTTAATTGTAGGGGGAAGGTATATGGTGGGTGCCATTAAGCTTGGAATGTACTGAGTGTAGAGAAAGCGATCACATGTGGCAGGTATTGATAAGGGGAGAGAGCCATGGATTAGTGATGAAGGGGGTTGAGGTCAGGTCAGGTCACGTTAAGGGAGAAAGAAAAGTGTATTGCCGTATCACTTAGTTTCCTGCCTAGCAATACAAATACCATGACTCTCTCCAATACAACCCAAAATTGCAGAGTTATGTGCATCCTTTCAAGCACACCCTCCTCATTAACCTGTGGTGAGTTATTCACAATTTTAGATGAAGAAATAAGGTTTTATATGTAAGATGGTTAAATAAAGAGCAAAATTGTTGATTATTATTATACACTGCTCAAAAAAATAAAGGGAACACTTAAACAACACAATGTAACTCCAAGTCAATCACACTTCTGTGAAATCAAACTGTCCACTTAGGAAGCAACACTGATTGACAATAAATTCCACATGCTGTTGTGCAAATGGTATAGACAACAGGTGGAAATTATAGGCAATTAGCAAGACACCCCCAATAAAGGAGTGGTTCTGCAGGTGGGGACCACAGACCACTTCTCAGTTCCTATGCTTCGTGGCTGATGTTATGGTCACTTTTTAATGCTGGCGGTGCTTTCACTCTTGTGGTAGCATGAGACGGAGTCTACAACCCACACAAGTGGGTCAGGTAGTGCAGCTCATCCAGGATGGCACATCAATGCGAGCTGTGGCAAGAAGGTTTGCTGTGTCTGTCAGCGTAGTGTCCAGAGCATGGAGGCGCTACCAGGAGACAGGCCAGTACATCAGGAGACGTGGAGGAGGCCGTAGGAGGGCAACAACCCAGCAGCAGGACCACTACCTCCGCCTTTGTGCAAGGAGGAGCAGGAGAAGCTCTGCCAGAGCCCTGCAAAATGACCTCCAGCAGGCCACAAATGTGCATGTGTCTGCTCAAACGGTCAGAAACAGACTCCATGAGGGTGGTATGAGGGCCCGACGTCCAGAGGTGGGAGTTGTGCTTACAGCCCAACACCGTGCAGGACGTTTGGCATTTGCCAGAGAACACCAAGATTGGCAAATTCGCCACTGGCGCCCTGTGCTCTTCACAGATGAAAGCAGGTTCACACTGAGCACATGTGACAGACGTGACAGAGTCTGGAGACGCCGTGGAGAACGTTCTGCTGCCTGCAACATCCTCCAGCATGACCGGTTTGGCGGTGGGTCAGTCATGGTGTGGGGTGGCATTTCTTTGGGGGGCCGCACAGCCCTCCATGTGCTCGCCAGAGGTAGCCTGACTGCCATTAGGTACCGAGATGAGATCCTCAGACCCCTTGTGAGACCATATGCTGGTGCGGTTGGCCCTGGGTTCCTCCTAATGCAAGACAATGCTAGACCTCATGTGGCTGGAGTGTGTCAGCAGTTCCTGCAAGAGGAAGGCATTGATGCTATGGACTGGCCCGCCCGTTCCCCAGACCTGAATCCAATTGAGCACATCTGGGACATCATGTCTCGCTCCATCCACAGACTGTCCAGGAGTTGGCGGATGCTTTAGTCCAGGTCTGGGAGGAGATCCCTCAGGAGACCATCCGCCACCTCATCAGGAGCATGCCCAGGCATTGTAGGGAGGTCATACAGGCACGTGGAGGCCACACACACTACTGAGCCTCATTTTGACTTGTTTTAAGGACATTACATCAAAGTTGGATCAGCCTGTAGTGTGGTTTTCCACTTTAATTTTGAGTGTGACTCCAAATCCAGACCTCCATTGGTTGATAAATTGGATTTCCATTGATTATTTTTGTGTGATTTTGTTGTCAGCACATTCAACTATGTAAAGAAAAAAGTATTTAATTAGATTATTTCTATCATTCAGATCTAGGATGTGTTGTTTAAGTGTTCCCTTTATTTTTTTGAGCAGTATATTATTACTTGTGCCCTGGTCCTATAATAGCTCTTTGTCACGTCCTACTTTGTTGTGACAAAAACTCACACTCATTCTTATGTTTAATAAATGTATCGTACTGTATAGTGTGTGTGTGTGTGTGTGTGTCAGGCTTACAATAAACGCAAAAAAAACAACATTTGAGAGTGAACTGACCCTTGTGCTGGAGGGGGTACGCAGCTGGAGGTTGAATGATAAAGGGGTACGGGACAATAAAAAGTTTGGGAACCACTGCTTGAATAGGACATACCAGAGGGGGGCATTGTTTACTAGGCTGCCTATATTATTTGGATCATCTGATTACCACTAGTGTTTGTCATACATTGAGTTTGTTGGCAGACCAGTGGAGGCCTTTTCATAAAGAGATGTACGTATAGCATTTATAGAATGGCATGTATTTCTAAGTAGCAGCAATATCAGCCAGGGAAACTAACTGTTCTCACTGATAGAACATTCAGATTTTTCTGCCTGACTGTGGCGCCTTTACCACTGGTGGTAACCAGTTGCACAACTGAATAACAGCTGCTATGTTATTCTAGCTGACATACTGATGTTGTGTTGATGTGATCATACACTACTCATTGTTCAGATTTAAACCCTAATGTCTGCACAGACCCATGGTCCCAAGCCTGTTCCCAAGCCAAAAATCACTTTCAGTATCAATCATTGAAAATGCTTTTAAATCAAGTGGTATGAATGAAACTGCCCACCAAGTTGATGTTTGTGCCTCTGCCTCCACCAGGTTGTGGTGCTGTGGGTGGGCACCCATAATCACGGTCACACTGCAGAACAGATCTGTGGAGGCATTATGGCCATAGTCCAACTCATCAAGGACAAGCTGCCGAAGGCTTACACTCTTGTACTGGTGGGTTTTTCTTCCTCTTTTCTACCACGTGACTTAAACCATTGTAATGGGAAAGGTTTGATTAATAATTTTCCTGTATTTGATTTACTGTTACTAAGTACTGATGTTCCTTCCTTTGACCTGTTTAACTGCCTGAATCAAATGTCTGCCAGTGTTGAATGTTATGGTTAAAGTTTGCTGAAAGACTTTGCAGAGGACACACTGATAATGTATCTGTGACACTGTGATTCTGTAGCAGCTGATGTTGTGACTTCCTACAAGCCTCTCGGGCTGGTGTTTACTCAACACTCGGTGCTGTGGGACTAATATATAAGTTCCCTCTCAGAGAAGTCTGTTAGACATTTCTCTTGGCTTCTGCTCTGGAGATGTTCTCCCTGAATTCTTGTAATAAACTGAAATAATTTAAATTAATGTGATTGACTGCTCTCCCTTTTATTCACTTGGAAAATCCCCTTTACAACCATTAATCTTTATGATAACCCAAACCTAAATGATGAACTGCATGCTTTATGGACTCCATTATCATTGCTAACTATATTGGCACGTTTGTCCTTTCTAGCATGACAACAATGTGACTATCATGCACATGAGGTTGGTGGGACCTTAATTGGGGAGAATGGGCTTGTGGTAATTGTTGAAGCTGAATCAGTTGAATGGTATCAAACACATGGTTTTCAGGTGTTTGATGCCATTCCGGACGTTATTGTGAGCTCTTCACCCCTCAGAAACTTCCTGTGCTATCATGTATGCTGCCCAGGGGTAAGATGCCCAACCCCCTTCGGGAGAGAAACGCCCAGGTCAACAAGCTGGTCCAGGAGGACGTGTCCTCCCCCCAATGCCTCCCTAATCAACAAGGACCCTGGCTTTGTGCACTCGGACGGCAGCATCTCCCACCAGGACCTGTATGACTTCCTCCACCTCACCCCTCAGGGCTACCAGGCTGTGTGCCAGCCGCTACACGCCCACCTCAATGGCCTGCTGGAGAAACAGGCTGAAAACTGAAGACCAACTGATGGAGAACTGATGGCCAATGACCCAATGACCCACTCACTACATCAGAGGTAAAAACCCTGGTCCTGGAGAGCCACAAGAGTACAGGCTTTTAGCACATTCACTGCTTTTAGAACACTTTTTAGTATTTTAGTACAGACTTTTGTTCCAACCCATGATTCAAATAATGATCTAGTCATGATTAGTTGAATAACATTGAATGTTTTGAATGCTGGGCTGGAAGAAAAGCCTGAACTTAAAAGGCTTTCCAGAACCAGGGTTGGTAACCACTGCACTACTCTATTCTATGGGACCATACTGTAACTTACCACCAAAATGGCTGCGTAGAGGACCGCTAAGCACTAATGGGATCAAATATCTGTGTTAGTAGTCAGATTTGACCACTTATCACCATTTGAGATTTGATTGAGCTGTTTTGAGAGATTGTCCTTCTCTTCAGTTTCATTCTGTATTATGGATATGATGCACCAATATGTCAGGATCTGTCTTTTCTGGCTGATAGATACTTTATAAGAGCTTCCCCACAGAAAGGTTAGGATAATCTGAAAAGCCACCATACTAAAGGTTTGTTTTGTTTCCTCTCAAAATATCAACATTTCCTGTCTTTTTCTCCTCACTTTGAAAACATCTACAGTCCTATTGATCTGATTGGTTACTAATAATATCATTTAAAATCCCTCAAATGGTGTCCCATATGTGTTTAGACACAGAGACCATTTAAGGTGATGATGCAAGAAGGCATCACTTGGCCAGTCGGCTCCACTGTTAAAGCATTACTTGTTTCCGGTATCTGTTTACCATCGTTGCTTTTTGTTACTTGTGAAGATTTAGGCTGAATATGTCTTATTTTGGCTGTAGAAATATGGAGAATGAAGGGGAAGGGTATGGTGTCTCTGGAGTGAACGATGAGGGCATTTCAAAGTAGCGCTGAGACTGGTGGGTATTTGGCTTGGATATGATACTGAGTCAGTGTGTATGGATGTGGTGTAACTAGCTTATACTTGTCCTGTACTCTATATTCAAAAGGCAGCCACCCCACGAGACCCAAGACTCCCTATAAAAGGCTGCTTTGACTGTTTGTATATACTGCATGTGTAGGCCTACCAGCCTCCGTACTTGACCATGGTTGTGTTGTTGATGTTGAATGTTGATTGTGTCAAAATGCAATGCATTAAAACCAATAAATGCTTACAGTATGTGTGGACATTGCTTTGTTTGCA
The DNA here is from genome assembly GCF_965601325.2 of Salmo salar. Classification (NCBI taxonomy): domain Eukaryota; kingdom Metazoa; phylum Chordata; class Actinopteri; order Salmoniformes; family Salmonidae; genus Salmo; species Salmo salar. The sequence continues at coordinate 24,236,488 of NC_138292.1, forward strand.
GCTTCCAACCACTGAAGTGTGTCTGCATGACAGCTCTGCAAAGAAACGTTTTTAAACCAAAATTATAACATCATTGACCTTTAGCTGTATCTTGTCAAAATATCCAGTGTGTGTGTTCCAGTGTGTGTTTGATTGCTTAATGTACTCAAACTAATGGGTGCAGCGAGAGTACACATGGAACACAACAATGGCGAGATTTATTGTATTGGGATGACCAAACCGTTTTATACCTGCATGTGATGTTGTGAGCACATCCAAGATACTGTACCTGTATGTGTTGAGTTATGCCTGAGCAGAGAACCACAAGAGAGCTGTCTAGTGACACACAGCGCTGTGATGAGACGTTGGACCCACTCTTTTGTATGGTTAGTTGGCAGTGTCAGTTGTCGAGAAGTGTTTGTTTACTAGTTCCACCTTACAGCTTCTAACATGCCCGAAAATGGAAGCTCAAGAGACCAAGTGTAAATATCTGTTTTTAAGTTGGTCTTCAGAGATATCATCGACATGAGGATGAATGATCCAGCCAATCCAGCATAGCGGTGTGGAGCCCAATACCATGACTGATTAATGGAATCCAGCAAGCATCAAACCATTATGCCGTGAAAGAATGTTCATGTCCTGTGATAGTCGATGTGAGATTTGACTCTGTGCAAACAGAACTTCTCTAACCCTTTCACATAAACTGTCATTTATTTTGCTCTAATCTTTTGAATGACGATCTGGGCAGCATATTGACCTATCAGATCAATGACGCTTTTAATTCCTCATTGTTTTGATCATTGTCTTAATGTTTGCCAATGAAACACAATCACAGTGTCTGGCTGACAGTTTCAAGTGGCCTTCAAGTCTTCAGGTGAGCATTCTACTTAATGAACGTTATTTGTTAGTTTGCTCTGAAAGAAAGTATATTTATTGAACATAAGCCATGAAGGCAGAAGAGTGTTTTTCCATAGACATTATAACAAGTCAGTATCATGAAGGACTCTCATCCACCTGTCAGGCTGACTTCACTCATAAATAACACTATGAGGTGTTGTTTTGGCCAACGTCCACTTTTTTCAAAACGCTTGGCAGATATAACAGAATCCACAAGGCAGGTGTAGGTAGGGGCACACGCTTCATAGAACATGGCCCATTTTATCTCAGATTGAGTCACACGTCTATATAAAGGGCTGAAGTAACTGCGGAGGTTAGTTGTTCATTCAGTCATAGCTGTAGAGATTATATTGCACATTCACAAGGATATTGTGGCCAGGGGAATGGGAATAAAGATGCTTTTGCTGTTCTGTGTATTGGCATTCACTGGCCAAGGGCAAGGTAAAGTATTGAACATTCTGTTTGATTTACTGTTGAATGTATTTGGCTTCATAATGTACAGTGAGTTATAGCAGGTTACACTTATTACAACTGCTACTGGTGTGCATCATGTGAGGTGTCTGTGAAAGAACTACATTTAGCTCTTAACTCATATGGAGACTTATAGACATCTGCATTTGAATGTTTCTTTCTGATGTTTTGAGCGTTTCATGAAGCGTTGCAGACAGAGATAGCCATCTCATAGTAGTTGCATACAGACATCCATCATACAGACACATCCATCATACAGAAATATGCATCGTAGCTTCTGAGAATAATATCGACGAATACACCGAGACGGTGCCTGAGTTTATCAGGAACTGTACAGGAGATGTTGTACCCACTGTGACTATTAAAACCTACCCTAACCAGAAACCATGGATAGATGGCAGCATTCGTGTAAAACTGAAAGCGCAAACCATGGCAAGGTGACTGGGAACATGGCAGAAAACAAGCAGTCATTTCCTCCACAAGGCAATCAAACAGGCAACATGTCAGTATAGAGACAAAGTGGAGTCGCAATTCAACGGCTCAGACACGAGACGTATGTCGCAGGGTCTACAGACAATCACAGACTACAAAAGGAAAACCATCCACGTCGCCGACGTTGACGTTTTGCTTCCAGACAAGCTAAACCCCTTCTTTGTCCACTTTGAGGATAACACAGTGCCTGCTAACAAGGACTGTGGGTTCTCCTTCTCTGTGGCCGACGTGAATAAGACATTAAAACGTTTAAACCCTCGCAAGGCTGCTGGCTCAGACGGCATCCCTAGCCGCGTCCTCAGAGCTTGCGCAGACCAGCTGGCTGGTGTGTTTACGGACATATTCAATCTCTCCCTATCCCAGTCTGCTTTCCCCACATTCTTCAAGATGGCCACTATTGTTCCTGTGCCCAAGAATGCAAAGGTAACTGAACAAAATGACGATCCCCCGTAGCACTCACTTCTATCATCATGAAGTGCTTTGAGAGACTAGTCAAGAATCTTATCACATCTACCTTACCTGCCACCCTAGACCCATTTCAATTTGCTTACCACCCCAATAGGTCCACAGATGATGCAATCGCCATCACACTGCACATTGCCCTATCCCATATGGACAAGAGGAATGTCTATATAAGAATGCTGTTCATTGACTACAGCTCAGCATTAAACACCATAGTACCCTCCAAGCTCATCATTAAGCTCGAGGCCCTGGGTCTGAACCCTGCCCTGTGCAATTGGGCCCTGGATTTCCTGACGGGCCATCCCCAGGTGGTGAAGGTAGGAAACAACACCTCCACTATGCTGATTCTCAACACTGGGGCCCCATAATGATGCGTGCTCAGCCTCCTCCTGTAGTCCCTATTTACCCATGACTGCGTGGCCAATTACGCCTCCAACTCAATCATCAAGTTTGCAGACATCACAAAAGTAGTAGGCTTGATTACCAACAATGATGAAACAGCCTAGAGGGAGGAGTTGAGGGCTCTGGGAGTGTGGTGCCAGGAAAATACCCTCTCACTCAACATCAACAAAACAAAGGAGATGATCGTGGACTTCAGGAAACAGCAGAGGGAGCACCCCCCTATCCACATCGACGGGACCACAGTGGAAAAGGTGGAAAGTTTCAAGTTCCTCGGCGTACACATCACTGGCAAACTGAAATGGTCCACCCACACAGACGGTGTGGTTCTGAAGAAGGCGCAACAGCGCCTCTTCAACCTCAGGAGGCTGAAGAAATTTGGCTTGTCACCTAAAACCCTCACAAACTTTTACAGATGCACAATTGAGAGCATCCTGTCGGACTGTATCACTCCCTGGTACGGCAACTGCACCGCCCATAACTGCAAGGCTCTCCAGAGGGTGGTGCGGTCTGCACAACGCATCACCGGGGTCAAACTACCTGCCCTCCAGCACACCTACAGCACCTGTCAGGAAGGCCAAAAAGATAATCAAGGACAACAACCACCCGAGCCATTGCCTGTTCACCCCGCTATCATCCAGAAGTCGAGGTCAGTACAGGTGCATCCTAGCTGGTGACCGAGAGACTGAAAAACAGCTTCTATCTCAAGGCCATCAGACTATTAAATAGCCATCACTAGCACAGAGAGGCTGCTGCCTATATACACAGACTTGAAATCACTGGCCACTTTAATAAATGTAACACTAGTCACTTTTAGTTTACATATCTTGCATTACTCATCTTCTATGTATGTACTGTATTCTATACTTTTCTATTATATATTTTTCTATGCCGCGCTGACGTTGCTCATCCATATATTTATATATTCTTAATTCCCTTTACTTAGATTTGTGTGTATCGGGTAAATGTTGTGAAATCGTTAGATATTACTTGTTAGATATTACTGCACTGTCGGAGCTAGAAGCACAAGAATTTCGCAACACCTGCAATAATATCTGCTAAACACGTGTATGTGACCAATTTGATTTGATTAGATACACATCCATCATACAGATTCATCAATCATTTAAAAATATCCATCATACTTACTGTACATATCCATTAGGATCAACCTCTCTCTCTCATTCTCTCTACAAAGCGATTCCTGAAACTGATGTACAACGTTCAGGTGTCAGTGAAGCTACAGGTACAGTGGAGGACCCAGGGAGAGTTGAAGACCAGATCAACCCCCACAGACACCATGACAGACTGTGTGACTGTAAGGGTGAGTGATTACGAAGTCATTGCTATTTGTCCAGTATGTATATTTTAGGGGATACAGTAGTTTGTGATTTTATTTTTTACAATTGTAGCCTACTTGTCAGTCTGTTTCTGACAGCCCATGATAGTAATATTTTTGGATGTCAAATAGTTGGCAGAAACTGAATGGCACTCAGGCTAATACAGCAGTTTGCTTTGTGTCACTCAGGGAGGAGGAGAGAGGGTTTGAGTGGAGGCTGCCTCTGCCAGGAGTCTGCCAAATCCTACCGCAAGCCCAGGAAGGCCTGTAAGTAGCCCTGTGTTTCTGTAACACTAACAGCAGTACATTGAAGAGTTACTACAATGCTTGTTACAGTGGAATCTCTCAAAGTCACCAATCTGTGTATCTCTCTCCCATCCCATCCTCTCTGACTTATACAAAATCCAGTTGTGGCAATGTGCCGAAGGAAAGGATTCCAGAATCAGTGGAAATGCCAGAAGATCATGGAAAGGGTAGAAAGGTCAAAGGGTGACTTAGGCAAAAACTTCATGAGTATTCCAATTTAAAGAGTTGACATTTAATAACTTCTTTATAAACCTTGTGACCATGTTTTGTAATCTCATGTTGCTCGCTCAAGAACCATGACTCGTTTTTTTTTATAAAAAAATATTATATAATTATACTCCTTTGAAATACACATTTTTATAACAAGTTTCACTATGTGTGTGGATTAATTTCCAGTGTATTATTTTATCATTTTATCATTAGATTTAATATTTCCTTTTGCGTGTTTTGTGCCACTCGAAATCCCCCTGTTACTGCTTCATTAAATCAAACATTTCTTCACAGCGATTTTGCCGATAAAGAAATCACCCAAGATTGCACCATTCAGTAGGACATGGGTGAAAGACAAAGATTAATTTAAGACAATAATTAATGAAGAGGAAAAATAAACATAAGACACAACCCTTGTTTTACATAAACGCCAGCTAAATGTATTATCGTTTTGAAACATTTTACCTTTAAGGTATTTATAAGGTAAATAAACCTGAATTTGTACTTGAACTACAGAGTTTGTATACATGATCAAATGCAGAACACAGAAAGGCACTCAGTGAATGGACTTCCAGGCAATATTTACAGTCACAAGGGCAGTGAATATCTAAGAACATTGAATTCAAAACAGAAATAGGCAGCTCAGTTGAGCAGTGGATGTTTGCCCCTTGAATTACCATGTTTGTCGACCAGTTTTCAAGATTTGTATTTTTTTAAAGAATATCAGTTTATAGAGATGATTGACATAAAAACACATTGTGAGGTGGGTTCTATTCTAAGGGGATAGACCCCTCCCATCTGACCTCTTGTTGACTCTCCTCACAATCTAAAAGCATTGGAAAGGAGCTGAGCATACTAAACCCAGCCCTATGGTGGCAAGATGGGGCAATTACAATATCGACAATACCACTTATTCCTATCCAGTCCTTTTTCAGATCTGGGAGGGGAGTCAGTGAGGGTAGAGGGAAGGGGGTGATTGGCTGCCAACCAGCAGACATGCAGTGTGCTTACTGTGGTGGTCTCAGTGGTTGATCAGAGGCAGAGAGAGAGAGCTAGCAGGGCTGTCAGCATCAGACCAACTCTGGACTGGAATGGAGGGGCAGGTGAATGGCCTGGGAGAGAAAGGAGAAAGGGAGAGGAGGGGGACAAAGAGAATGGGAGAGGGGGGGATAAAGAATGGGAGAGGAGGAGGACAAAGATAATGGGAGAGGAGGGGGACAAAGAGAATGTGAGAGGAGGGGAACAAAGAATGGGAGAGGAGGGGACATAGGGAATGGGAAAGGAGGGGACATAGGGAATGGGAAAGGAGGGGACATAGGGAATGGGAGAGGAGGGGAGGCAGGGAAGGAGAGTGAGTGAGTGAGGATGTTAAAAATAAATATACAGTGTATCTTCTTGATTCCTGTCTGTACCCCCCAGTTCAGAAAATGTCTGTATTGCATTTCCCTGATGCATGAAAATGATCTTTACACAAACACGTACGCAAACTAGAACCAAATTAAATTCTACATAATAAAAACAATATTGTGACATTTAATTACTCATTATATACCACCTAGGTCTTACTATAACAACCTACCCACTTACCAGTGACATCCAGACTAATGGTCTTGGACATTGAGATGTTAGTTAGAGGGTTCTTGGCCAAACAGGTGTATATCCCTGCATTTTTCAAGGAGACGCCTACCGCCATCAAAGGACCAGTCGCCGGCAATGATTGGTTGATGTATTTCCACCAGTACTCACTGGTTGGCCAGGAGTCGGCTGAGCACTTCAGATTGGCAGTAATTACTGAGCCAATCACCACTAAGCCTGGGCCAGAGATGTTCACACTCAGAGGGCTACAAGAGAGGTTCAGAGAAGTGGGGTCATAATAGGGAAAGTCTAAACGGAATCCTTGGGACATCCAACTCTGATATCACCCCATTGAATTTGAAATATAAAATGGTTAAGGTTAGGGTTAGGTAAGCGTTATGGTTAAGGTTAAGATTTAGGGTAGGGATGTCCCAAAGAACCCAGATAGCACTAACTGTCATAATAGTGGTGGGTTTCTGACTTTCTACATAATATAACACCAAATGCATATCTTTTAAAATATTTTACCAACAGATTAAAACACCAGTACTTACAGTTCACCAGTAGCTGGTATTTAGGGCTGGTGTTTGGACCAAAGAGGTTGGTGGCAACGCACTGATAGTTTCCATCGTTAGACACCTTGACTGGACTGAAGTGCAGAGAGTTGTTAGAGATGGTGATGTCAGAGTTCAAGGTGTTGTTCAGGACCAGAGACAGGTTGTCCTTCATCCAGTAGATGGTGTCATAGCGCCCGGTGACATCACAGGTCAGGGTTAGGTTGTCAGATGCTATTGGTAATCTGTTTCGTTTCACCATCACCAACGTTATAGCCTCTGTGAGGAGAGAGGATGAGTATTGCTTTATGTACAGTATCAATATATGTAATTTGATCAAATGGTTAGTTCCAGCAATGCAATAGATATATAAAACAGTCCACCTGTGGTAGATTCAGGTGATTGGACATGAATTGGACAGTGCGTGTCAGAGTAAAAACCAAGCCATGAGGTCGAAGGAATTGTTCGTAAAGCTCCGAGACAGGATTGTGTTGAGGGACAGATCTGGGGAAGGGTACCAAAACATATCTGCAGAATTGAAGGTCCCCAAGAACACAATGCCCTCAATCATTCTTAAATGGAAGAAGTTTGGAACTACCAAGACTCTTCCTAGAGCTGGCCGCCCGGTCAAACTGGGAGGTGACCAAGAACCCGATAGTCACTCTGACAGAGCTCCAGAGTCTCTGAATGTCCTTGAGTGGCCCAGCCAGAGCCCGGACATGAACCCAATCGAACATCTCTGGAGATACCTGAAATTAGCCGTGCAGCGACATTCCAAATCCAACCTGACAGAGCTTGAGAGGATCTGCAGAGAATAATGGGAGAAAAATCTTCTGTCAAAATTGTACCATCATACCCAAGAAGACTCGAGGCTGTAATTTCTGCCAAAGGTGCTTCTACAAAGTACTGAGTAAAGCATCTGAATACTTACATAAATGTGATATTTCCGTTTTTATTTTTAATAATTGGGCTAAAAATTCTAAAAACTATTTTTTGCTTTCTCGTTGTGGGGTATTAATATATGATATATATATATTTTTTATTTATCCATTTTAGAATAAGGCGGTAACGTAACAAAATGTGGAAACAGTGAAGGGGTCTGAATCCAAATGCATTGTAAATGGTACTTTTTTATACACCATTCGCATGACAAAGATGATATATTTATATACATATGAGATGTGTATTCCACCCCTACCTTATATGTATATATATATACTGCTCAAAAAAATAAAGGGAACACTTAAACAACACAATGTAACTCCAAGTCAATCACACTTCTGCAAAATAAACTGTCCACTTAGGAAGCAACACTGATTGACAATAAATTTCACATGCTGTTGTGCAAATGGAATAGACAACAGGTGGAAATTATAGGCAATTAGCAAGACACCCCCAATAAAGGAGTGGTTCTGCAGGTGGTGACCACAGACCATTTCTCAGTTCCTATGCTCCCTGGCTGATGTTTTGGTCACTTTTGAATGCTGGCGGTGCTTTCACTCTAGTGGTAGCATGAGACGCAGTCTACAACCTACACAAATGGCTCAGGTAGTGCAGCTCATCCAGGATGGCACATCAATGCGAGCTGTGGCAAGAAGGTTTGCTGTGTCTGTCAGCGTAGTGTCCAGAGCATGGAGGCGCTACCAGGAGACAGGCCAGTACATCAGGGGCGGAGGCCGTAGGAGGGCAACAGCCCAGCAGCAGGACCGCTACCTCCGCCTTTGTGCAAGGAGGAGCAGGAAGAGCACTGCCAGAGCCCTACAAAATGATCTCCAGCAGACCACAAATGTGCATGTGTCTGCTCAAATGATCAGAAACAGACTCCATGAGGGTGGTATGAGGGCCCGACGTCCACAGGTGGGGGTTGTGCTTACAGCCCAACACCGTGCAGGACGTTTGGCATTTGCCAGAGAACACCAAGATTGGCAAATTCGCCACTGGCGCCCTGTGCTCTTCACATATGAAAGCAGGTTCACACTGAGCACATGTGACAGACATGACAGAGTCTGGAGACGCCGTGGAGAACGTTCTGCTGCCTGCAACATCCTCCAGCATGACCGGTTTGGAGGTGGGTCAGTCATGGTGTGGGGTGGCATTTCTTTGGGGGGCCGCACAGCCCTCCATGTGCTCGCCAGAGGTAGCCTGACTGCCATTAGGTACTGAGATGAGATCATCAGACCCCTTGTGAGACCATATGCTGGTGCGGTTGACCCTGGGTTCCTCCTAATGCAAGACAATGCTAGACCTATGTGGCTGGAGTGTGTCAGCAGTTCCTGCAAGAGGAAGGCATTGATGCTATGGACTGGCCCGCCCGTTCCCCAGACCTGAATCCAATTGATCACATCTGAGACATCATGTCTCGCTCCATCCACCAACGCCACGTTGCACCACAGACTGTCCAGGAGTTGGCGGATGCTTTAGTCCAGGTCTGGGAGGAGATCCCTCAGGAGACCATCCGCCACCTCATCAGGAGTATGCCCAGGCGTTGTAGGGAGGTCATACAGGCACGTGGAGGCCACACACACTACTAAGCCTCATTTTGACTTGTTTTAAGGACATTACATCAAAGTTGGATCAGCCTGTAGTGTGGTTTTCCACTTTAATTTTGAGTGTGACTCCAAATCCAGACCTCCATGGGTTGATAAATTGGATTTCCATTGATTATTTTTGTGTGATTGTGTTGTCAGCACATTCAACTATGTAAAGAAAAAAGTATTTAATAAGATTATTTCATTCATTCAGATCTAGGACGTGTTATTTTAGTGTTCCCTTTATTTTTTTGAGCAGTGTGTATATATACATATATACAGTTGAAGTTGGAAGTTTACATACACTTAACAAACTATAGTTTTGACTAATCGGTTAGGACATCTACTTTGTGCATGACACAAGTAATTTTTCCAACAATTGTTTACCGACAGATTATTTCACTTATAATTCACAGTATCAAAATTCCAGTGGGTCAGAAGCATCCATACACTAAGTTGACTGTGCCTTTAAACAGCTTGGAAAACTTCTGAAAATTATGTCATGGCTTTAGAAGCTTCTGATAGGCTAATTGACATCATTTGAGTCCATTGGAGGTGTACCTGTGGATGAATTTCAAGGCCTACCTTCAAACTCAGTGCCTCTTAGCTTGACATCATGTGAAAATCAAAAGAAATCAGCCAAGACCTCAGAAGAAAAATTGTAGACCTCCACAAGTCTGGTTCATCCCTGGGAGCAATTTCCAAACGCCTGAAGGTACCACGTTCATCTGTACAAACAATAGTACGCAATTATAAACACCATGGGACCACGCAGCCGTCATACCGCTCAGGAAGGAGACGTGTTCTGTCTCCTAGAGATGAACGTACTTTGGTGCGAAAAGTACAAATCAATCCCAGAACAACAGCAAAGGACCTTGTGAAGATGCTGGAGGAAACAGGTACAAAAGTATCTATATCCACAGTAAAACGAGTCCTATATCGACAAAACCTGAAAGGCCGCTTAGCATGGAAGAAGCCACTGCTCCAAAAACTCCATAAAAAAGCCAGACAACGGTTGGCAAATGCACATGGGGACAAAGATCGTACTTTTTGGCGAAATATCCTCTGGTCTGATGAAACAAAAACAGAACTGTTTGGCCATAATGTCAATCGTTATGTTTGGAGGAAAAAGGGGGAGGCTTGCAAGCCGAAGAACACCATCCCAACCGTGAAGCACGGGGGTGGCAGCATCATGTTGCGGTCCCATGTGGCTCAGTTGGTAGAGCATGGTGTTTGCAACGCCAGGGTTGTGGGTTTGATTCCCACGGGGGACCAGTATGGAGATAAGAAAATGTATGCATTCACTACTGTAAGTCGCTCTGGATAAGAGCGTCTGCTAAATGACTAAAATGCAAAAATGTAAATGTTGTGGGGGTGCTTTGCTGCAGGAGGGACTGGTGCATTTCACAAAATAGATGGCATCATGAGGCAGGAAAATGACGTGGCTATATTGAAGAAACATCTCAAGACATCAGTCAGGAAGTTGATGCTTGGTCGCAAATGGGTCTTCCAAATGGACAATGAGCCCAAGCATACTTCCAAAGATGTGGCTTAAGGACAACAAAGTCAATGTATTGGAGTGGCCATCACAAAGCCCTGACCTCAATCCCATAGAAAATGTGTGGGCAGAACTGAAAAAGTGTGTGCGAGCAAGAAGGCCTGCAAACCTGACTCAGTTACACCTGCTCTGTCAGGAGGAATGGGCCAAAATTCACCTAACTTATTGCGGGAAGCTTGTGGAAGGCTACCCGAAATGTTTGACTCAAGTTAAACAATTTAAAGGCAATGCTACCAAATGCTAATTGAGTGTATGTAAACGTCAGACCCACTGGGAATGTTAGTTAAATAAATAAAAGCTGGAAAATATCATTCTCGCTACTATAATTCTGACATTTCACATTTTTAAAATGATGTGGTGACCCTAACTGACCTAAGACAGGGAACATTTACAAGGATTAAATGTCAGGAAATGTGAAAAACTGAGTTTAATGTATTTGGCTAAGGCGTATGTATACTTCCGACATCAACTGTAGGTTGGAGTCATTAAAACTCGTTTTTCAATCACTCCACAAATGTCTTGTTAACAAACTATAGTTGTGGCAAGTCGGTTAGGACATCTATTTTGTGCATGACACAAGTAATTTTTCAAACAATTGTTTACAGACCAATTATTTCACTTATAATTCAATGTATCACAATTCATGTGGGTAAGAAGTTTACATACACTAAGTTGACTGTGCCTTTAAATAGCTTGGAACATTTTTTTTAATTATGTCATGGCTTTAGAAGTTTCTGATAGGCTAATGGACATCATTTGAGTCCATTGGAGGTGTACTGTGGATGTATTTCAAGGCCTACCTTCAAACTCAGTGCCTCTTTGCTTGAGATCATGTGAAAATCAAAAGAAATCAGCCAAGACCTCAGAAAAAACATTGTAGACCTCCACAAGTCTGGTTCATCCTTGGGAGCAATTTCCAAACGCCTGAAGGTACCACGTTCATCTGTACAAACAATAATACGCAAGTATAAACACCATGGGACCACGCAGCCGTCATACCGCTCAGGAAGGAGACGCGTTTTGTCTCCTAGAGATGAACGTACTTTGGTGCGAAAAGTGCAAATCAATCCCAGAACAACAGCAAAGGACCTTGTGAAGATGCTGAAGGATACGGGTACAAAAGTATCTATATCCACAGTAAAACGAGTCCTATATCAACATAACCTGAAAGGCCACTCAGCAAGGAAGAAGCCACTGCTCCAAAACCTCCATAAAAAAGCCAGATTACGTTTTGTAACTGCACATGGGGACAAAGATCGTACTTTTTGGAGAAATATCCTCTGGTCTGATGAAACAAAAATAGAACTGTTTGACAATAATGACCATCGTTATGTTTGGAGGAAAAAGGGGGAGGCTTTCAAGCTGAAGAACACCATCCCAACCGTGAAGCACGGGGGTGGCATCATCATGTTGTGAGGGTGCTTTGCTGCAGGAGGGACTGGTACACTTCACAAAATAGATGGCATCATGAGGGAGGAAAATTATGTGGATATATTGAAGCAACATCTCAAGACATCAGTCAGGAAGTTAAAGTTTGGTCGCAAATGGGTCTTCCAAATGGATAATGACCCCAAGCATACTTCCGAAGATTTGGCAAAATGGCTTAAGGACAACAACGTAAAGGTATTGGAGTGGCCATCACAAAGTCCTGACCTCAATCCTATAGAAAATTTGTGGGCAGAACTGAAAAAGTTTGTGCGAGCAACGAGGCCTGCAAACCTGACTCAGATACACCAGCTCTGTCAGGAGGAATGGGACAAAATTCAGCTTGTGGAATGCTACCCAAAACGTTTGACCCAAGTTAAACAATATAAAGGCAATGCTACCAAGTACTAATTGAGTGTATGTAAACTTCTAACCCACTGGGAATGTGATGAAAGGAATAAAAGCTGAAATAAATTATTCTCTCTACTATTATTCTGGTATTTCACATTCTTAAAATTAAGTGGTGATCCTAACTGACCTAAGACAGTGAGTTTTGACTAGGATTAAATGTCAAGAATTGTGAAAAACTGAGTATAAATGTATTTGGCTAAGGTGTATGTAAACTTCCGACTTCAATTGTATATACACACACACACAGTAACAGTCAAAAGTTGACACACCTACTCATTCAACGGTTTTTATTTATTTTTACTATTTTCTATATTGTAGATTAGTAGTGAAGACATCAAAACTATGAAATAACACATATAGAATCATGTAGTAACCAAAAAAGTGTTACCCAAATCAAGATATATTTTGTATTTGAGATTCTTCAAAGTTGCCACCCTTAGCCTTGATGACAGTTTTGTACACTGTTGGCATTCTCTCAACCAGCCTCATGAGGTAGTCACTCGGAATACATTTCAATGAACAGGTGTGCCTTGTTAAATGTTGATTTGTGGAATTTCTTTCTTTCTTAATGCATTTGAGCCGATCAGTTGTGTTGTGACAAGGTAGAGGTGGTATACAGAAGACAACCCTATTTGGTAAAATACCAAGTCCATATTTTGGCAAAAACAGCTCAAATAAACAAAGAGAAACACAACTTTAAGACATGAAGGTCAGTCAATCCAGAAAATGTCAAGAACTTTGAAAGTTTCTTCAAGTGCAGTCGCAAAAACCATCAAGCTCTATGATGAAACTGGCTCTCATGAGGACCACCACAGAAAAGGAAGACCCAGTCGCCTCTGCTGCAGAGGATAAGTTCATTAGAGTTACAAGCCTCAGAAATTGCAGCCCAAGTAAATGCTTCAGAGTTCAAGTAACAGATACATCTCAATATCAACTGTTCAGAGGAGACTGTTTGAATCAGGCCTTTGTGGTCGATTTGCAAAGAAACCACTACTCAAGGACACAAATAATAAGAAGAGACTTGCATGGGCCAAGAAACACAAGCAATGGACATTAGACCGGTGGAAATCTGTCCTTTGGTCTGATGAGTCCATATTTGTGATTTTTGATTCCAACCGCTGTGCCTTTGTGAGACGCAGAGTACAGTCGTGGCCCAAAGTTTTTCAAAGGCTTTTATTGACAATTACATGAAGTTGATGCAAAGAGTCAATATTTGCAGTGTTGACCCTTCTTTTTCAAGACCTCTGCAATCCGCCCTGGCATGCTGTCAATTAACTTCTGGGCTACATCCTGACTGATGGCAGCCCATTCTTGCATAATCAATGCTTGGAGTTTGTCAGAATTTGTGGGGTTTTGTTTGTCCCTATAACGCCTGTCGTTAGAATTAGACCAAGGTGCAGTGGAGGATGTGTATTCATTATTAAAGAGTTTAATGAACATAAACACGAAAAGAAACGACAGCAAACAGTCCTGTCTGGTCCCAAAATTAACACCACAGAAAACAATCCCCCACAAAACCCAAAGGAAAAACATGCTCCTTATGTGTGACTCCCAATCAACAACAATGAACTTCAGCTGTGCCTGATTGGGAGCCACACGGCCCAAAACAAAGAAATACAAAAAACCTAGAAAAAGAACATAGAACGCCCACCCAATGTAACACCCTGGCCTAACCAAAATAAAGAACAAAAAACCCCTCTCTATGGCCAGGGCGTTACAGTCCCCCCCGCCTCTTGAGGATTGAGCACAAGTTCTCAATGGGATTAAGGTCTGGGGAGTTTCCTGGCCATGGACCCAAAATATCGATGTTTTCTTCCCCGAGCCACTTAGTTATCACTTTTGCCTTATGGCAAGGTGCTCCATCATGCTGGAAAAGGCATTGTTTGTCACCAAACTGTTCCTGGATGGTTGGGAGAAGTTGCTCTCGGAGGATGTGTTGGTACCATTCTTTATTCATGGCTGTGTTCTTAGCCAAAATTGTGAGTCAGCCCACTCCCTTGGCTGAGAAGCAACCCCACACATGAATGGTCTCAGGATGCTTTACTGTTGGCATGACACAGGACTGACGGTAGCGCTCACCTTGTCTTCTCCGGACAAGCTTTTTTCCAGATGCCCCAAATGATCAGAAAGGGGATTCATCAGAGAAAATGACTTTACCCCAGTCTTCAGCAGTCCAATCCCTGTACCTTTTGCAGAATATCAGTCTGTCCCTGATGTTTTTCCTGGAGAGAAGTGGCTTCTTTGCTCCCCTTCTTGACACCAGGCCATCCTCCAAAAGTCTTTGCCTCACTGTGCGTGCAGATGCACTCACACCTGCCTGCTGCCATTCCTGAGCAAGCTCTGTACTGGTGGTGCCCCGATCCCGCAGCTGAATCAACTTTAGGAGATGGCCCTGGCGCTTGCTGGACTTTCTTGGGCACCCTAAAGCCTTCTTCACAACAATTGAACCGCTCTCCTTGAAGTTCTTGATGATCCGATAAATGGTTGATTTAGGTGCAATCTTACTCCTTGCCTGTTAAGTCCTTTTTGTGCAAAGTAATGATGACGGCACGTGTTTCCTTGCAGGTAACCATGGTTGACAGAGGAAGAACAATGATTCCAAGCACCACCCTCCTTTTGAAGCTTCCAGTCTGTTATTCGAACTCAATCAGTATGACAAAGTGATCTCCAGCCTTGTCCTCGTCAACACTCACACCTGTGTTAACGAGAGAATCACTGACATGATGTCAGCTGGTCCTTTTGTGGCAGGGCTGAAATGCAGTGGAAATGTTTTTGGGGAATTCAGTTCCTTTGCATAGCAAAGATGGACTTTGCAATTAATTGCAATTCATCTGATCACTCTTCATAACATTCTGGAGTACATGCAAATTGCCATCATACAAACTCAGGCAGCAGACTTTGTGAATATTAATATTCGTGTCGTTCTCAAAACTTTTGGCCACGACTGTAGGTGAAAGGATGATCTCTGCATGTGTGGTTCCCACCGTGAAGCATGGAGAAAGAGGTGTGATGGTGTGGGGGTGCATTTCTGTTGACACTGTCTGTGATTTATTTAGTATTCAAGGCCCACAGCATTCTGCAGCGATACGCCATCCCATCTGGTTTGTACAGTACTTCGTGGGACTAGCAAATTAAATAAACAATAACCAAAAATGGGTTCTTCAGATGAAAACAGTTCTTGGACAGAACCTTCCTTAGTGTAATGATGTGCACTGAGAGTCGGAAAGCAAGTTCAAGGAGTTAGTGTTTTAATAAATAAATTAAACAATACAAAACAAGATACACAAACAACGCACAGACAGGAAACAGAAACAATGACGGAGCCAAAATGAGTGACCTATAAAGGGCAGGTAATCAAGGAAGTGATAGAGTCCAGGTGAGTGATGATGCGCAGGTGCGTGTAACGATGGTGTCAATTGTGCACCATAACAAGCAGCCTGGTGACCGAGTGGCCGAAAAGAGAGAGAGAGCACACGTGACACTTAGCAAAGAACCCTTTGGGAACCCTTTTGTCTAAGAGTTTATATGCCATCTACATCAAAGCTTTTTGCTGTCCCTTTATTATTGCATGTTTGGTCATGGACTGCTTCACACTCAGTGATATTGACTGGGATTTAATAGAGACATGAATCTGTCTGTCTCTCTGTTTACCCATTATTATACAAACCAACTAACCACAGGTTCTACCTCCACACACATCACTCTAGTCACTGTTTACTGTATCTACATGGTCCAGCTGTAACTCTTCTAAGGTCAAATACCATCATGGTCAGGAGAGATGAACAGGGTTGCAACACTGGTGTCAAACACAACAGATTTGTTGTATTGTATCTGGGACTAGAACCCACAACCCACCTGAGAGAGAGTAACACACCTCGACACACACAAAGTCACCTTTACACACAAAGTGTGATGCATTGACTTTTACACCACAGCAGATGAAGGGATAGGGAAAATGGGTACCTAGTCAGTTGTACAACTGAATGCCTTCAACTGAAATGTGTTTTCCGCATTTAACCCAACCCCTTTAAATTGAGTGAGTGTTGCAACCGAGGACAGATTATATTTTAGCACTACGAGCTTCCGCACCCGGCGGTCCCATTCTTGTGTGGCCTACAGTACCACTACGCAACTGAGCCATTGTTGCTCCTGGACGTTTCCAATTCACAATAACAGCCCTTACAGTTGACCGGGGCAGCTCTAGCAGGACAACTGACCAACTGACTTTGTTGGAAAAGTGGCATCCTATGACGGTGCCACGTTGAAAGTCACTGAGCACTTCAGTAAGGCCATTATACTGCCAATGTTTGTCTATGGAGATTTCATGGCTGTGTGCTCGATTTAAAACACCTGTCAGCAATGAGTGCGGCTGAAATAGCCGAATCCACTAATTTGAATGGGTGTCCACATACTTTTGTATATATAGTGTATCTACTATGGAAATGTAGTAGATACCCAATGGGGCCTGGTGGTAGAGAGGAACCAGACGCTTGAAGGGATATTCAGGGAGTGTCACATGGAATGACGCTGGAGAGACGAAGCAGGTACGGGGAATAAAACATTTAATAAATAACGGACAAGGAACGAGACAGGAACAGCATCAGCAAACAGGTAACACAAACAAAATACAATCAACACAGAAGTGGGGAACAGAGCTGGGGAACTGACAAATATAGGGGAGGTAAAAACAGGTGATGAGTGAGTCCAGGTGGGAGCAGACGTGACAGGGAGCCTATGTGTTTTTGAGCAAAATCAATTGATCATGATAAATCATGCATCATTGGCCATATGATTGTAGCCATGTTATTGTGTCACTCCCAAATCACTTTAAAGAGTCAGTCAAAGCTTGACATACTCACAGCTAATATTGAGATGTAGAGGCTCAGCAGTTCCATTGAACTCCACTAAGTTGCCTGTGTTTTTGGCCACCAGTCTAACAGCAGAAACAGGCTCTCTGAGTGAGTGAGTGAGTGAGTGAGTGAGTGAGTGAGTGAGTGAGTGAGTGAGTGAGTGAGTGAGTGAGTGAGTGAGTGAGTGAGTGAGTGAGTGAGTGAGTGAGTGAGTGAGTGAGTGAGTGAGTGAGAACAATTAACATAAACCAGAGGGAACACAATTCTGGAAAAGGATAAAGACAACCAGTTTCAATTAAAACGTGTCTATAGCAATGGTGGAATTCTACCAATACAAGCCATTTGAATATGGCTGACCTTCAAACAACCATACTCAATTCAAACAGCTTGATGTAGATGATGGTGTAGATGAAGTACAAACAGAGACAAGGACACCCACAGGTCCACACTCAAACGAAACCTGTATGTCTATGTCATATCAGACAGGCAGAATTGTTGTATTACACTTCAAGTCATGGTGGAAGCTAGGCTATCTTAACAGTAGTTACAGTATAGACCCACAGGGCCTTCAGGATATTACTTATCTAATCTAACTAATCTAATAGTGAGCTGATGTCTCTGATTCACCTATCACAGTGAGGGTGGAGGTGGCTGTGAGCTGAGGGCTGGTGCTCTGGACCACATAGACCCCGAGTAGACCACCGTGATGGAGGTCAGTGTCCCGAGACAGGTGTCCACCGAGGCCCTGCCGTTATGGATCAGGAACACGGCCTGCTGGCGCCCCGACCAGGTCAGGATCTGAGCGCCACCTACAGCCCCCACTCTGCAGCTGCGTCGCCGAAGACAGCGTCAGGGTCACCATGCTGCCCCCACAGCCCGGGTTCTCAGAGGAATGCATCTCCACAGTGCTGGAGCTCAGCACACCTGGAGAAGAGTGGAAAGAAGGGTCTATAGCATCCAGTGGTCACCAATCTTGGTCCTGGAACACAACAGGGTATACCCACTTTTGTTCCTTTTCCAGCTAAACAGTTGCTGATTAAGACAGACATTAGCTTAATTCACCGTTTTTAGTAATTTTTAAGTGATATTATCACATCCCTAATTATCCCAGTGTTGCAATCTACTGCAGAGATAGCCTGCAGAGTTCTGTCTTACTATCCGGTCTGTACCAAAACAATTCGAGCTTCTACTTCTAAAAATTCACCTTTCCAGAAACA
This sequence comes from Salmo salar, assembly GCF_965601325.2. NCBI lineage: Eukaryota > Metazoa > Chordata > Actinopteri > Salmoniformes > Salmonidae > Salmo > Salmo salar. The sequence continues at coordinate 24,255,161 of NC_138292.1, forward strand.
AGTCTCTCACCGTTGCCACTTGCTATAGACCACCCTCTGCCCCCAGCTGTGCCCTGGACACCATATGTGAATTGATTGCCCCCCATCTATCTTCTGAGCTCGTGCTGCTAGGTGACCTAAACTGGGACATGCTTAACACCCCCCGGCCATCCTACAATCTAAGCTTGATGCCCTCAATCTCACATAAATTATCATTGAACCTACCAGGTACAACCCCAAATCCGTAAACACGGGCACCCTCATAGATATCATCCTAACTAACTCACCCTCCAAATACACCTCTGCTGTTTTCAAACAAGATCTCGGCGATCACTGCCTCGTTGCTTGCATCCGTAATGGGTCTGCGGTCAAACGACCACCCCTCATCACTGTCAAACGCTCCCTAAAACACTTCTGCGAGCAGGCCTTTCTAATTGACCTGGCCGGGGTATCCTGGAATGACATTGACCTCATCCCGTCAGTAGGGGATCCCTGGTTATTCTTTAAAAGTGCCTTCCCCACCATCTTAAATAAGCATAACCCATTCAAAAAATGTAGAACTAGGAATAGATATAGCCCTTGGTTCACTCCAGACCTGTTTGTCCTTGACCAGCGCAAAAACATCCTGTGGCGTTCTGCATTAGCATCGAATAGCCCCCGTGATATGCAACTTTTTAGGGAAGTTAGGAACCAATATACACAGGCAGTTAGGAAAGCTAAGGCTAGCTTTTTCAAACAGAAATTTACATCCTGTAGTACAAACTCAAAAAAGTTCTGGGACACTGTAAAGTCCATGGAGAATAAGAGCACCTCCTCCCAGCTGCCCACCTCCCTGAGGCTAGAAAACACTGTCTCCACCAATAAATCCACTATAATTGAGAAATTCAATAAGCATTTTTCTACGGCTGGCCATGCTTTCCACCTGGCTACCCCTACCCCGGTCAACAGCCCTGCGCTCTCCGCAGCAACTCGCCCAAACATCCCCCACTTCTCCTTCACCCAAACCCAGATAGCTGATGTTCTGAAAGAGCCGCAAAATCTGAACCCATACAAATCAGCCGGGCTAGACAATCTGGACCCTCTCTTTCTAAAATTATCTGCCTAAATTATTGCAACCCCTATTACTAGCCTGTTCAACCTCTCTTTCGTATCGGCTGAGATTCCCATAGATTGGAAAGCTGCCACGGTCATCCCCCTCTTCAAAGGGGGAGACACTCTAGAACCAAACTGCTACATACCTATATCTATTCTACCCTGCCTTTCTATGGTCTTTGACAAACAGATTACCGACCATTTCGAATCTCACCGTACCTTCTCTGCTATGCAATCTGGTTTCAGAGCTGGTTATGGGTGCACCTCAGCCACGCTCTAGGTCCTAAACAATATCATAACCGCCATCAATAAGAGACATTACTGTGCAGCCGTATTCATCGACCTGGCTAAGGCTTTCGACTCCGTCAATCACAACATTCTTATTGGCAGACTCAACAGCCTTGGTTTCTCAAATGATTGCCTTGCTTGGTTCACCAACTACTTCTCCGATAGAGTTCACTATGTCAAATCGGAGGGCCTGTTGTCCGGACCTCTGGCAGTCTCTATGGGGGTGCCACAGGGTTCAATTCTCGGGCTGACTCTCTTCTCTGTATACATCAATGATGTCACTCTTGCTGCTGGTGATTCTTTGATCCACCTCTACGCAGACGACACCATTCTGTATACCTCTGGCCCTTTGTTGGATACTGTGTTACCTAACCTCCAGATGAGCTTCAATGCCATACAACTCTCCTTCCGTGGCCTCCAACTGCTGTTAAATGCATGTAAAACTAAATGCATGCTCTTCAACCAATCGCTGCCCGCACCTGCCCGCCCGTCCAGCATCACTACTCTGGATGGTTCTGACTTAGAATATGTGGACAACCACAAATACCTAGGTGTCTGGTTAGACTGTAAACTCTCCTTCCAGACTCACATTAAACATCTCCAATCCAAAATTAAATCTAGAATCGGCTTCCTATTTCACAACAAAGCATCCTTCACTCATGCTGCCAAACATACCCTGGTAAAACTGACCATCCTACCGATCCTCGACTTCGGCGATGTCATTTACAAAATAGCCTCCAACACTCTACTCAACAAATTGGATGCAGTCTATCACAGTACCATCCGTTTTGTCACCAAAGCTCCATATACTACCCACCACTGCGACCTGTATGATCTCGTTGGCTGGCCCTCGCTTCATACTCGTCGCCAAACCCACTGGCTCCAGGTCATCTACAAGTCTCTGCTAGGTAAAGCCCCGCCTTATCTCAGCTGACTGGTCACCATAGCAGCACCCACCTGTAGCACGCGCTCCAGCAGGTA